>NC_087357.1:16795478-17414645 GCF_030014295.1 Loxodonta africana
GGTTTCCGAGTAAATAAAGTAAGGGGGAAAAGAAGTTACATTATTTGGCATTAGACACGCATTAAAAAAAAAAAAAAAAAAGGAAATGGATGGTAAGCTGTCCCCCTTCTTTGGAACTATGCTGTTTATTTTCTGTTTTGGGCTTCGTATTAAGTAAGTCTTGTTAAAATTCAATGAAAGAGGTGCTTTGTGCAAGTTAAACATAGCTCATTTTCTTGAGAAATATACTCTTTCCCAAGGCAAATTTTAGTATCTTAAATCAGCACTGTTTCCTACGAGAATTACAGGCCAACAAGACCTTCAGTTTTATTTTTAAGATCTGATTTAGATTTCATGTAGAATTGCAACTTTGAAAGGAGCTTTGGTTTTCCGGGGGCGGGACAACTAAAATTAAGTTTGGGCTTAACTAAAAATCCTCAACGTATAATGAGGATTAAATGCTAGGGTGCTGTCTGTCTGCCCATGAAACCTGGGATTTCTTTCTGATTGGCATCCCAGGATGCTTGGAGCAGAAGGCACACTTGTAATTCACAGGGGCCCGGGGACTTCAGGTATTCCGCCTCCCAGCTTTGCGTGGGTCTTTACGCGAGTGAATAGCTGTACACTTCTTGAAGAATCAAGGACTAAAGTAAAGGGGAGAGAAGAGATTACCCTTTCAGACCCTGAATCCAAGTAAACCAAAGGTAAGCTCTTTGTAACTTTTGATGAGAAAATCCACAGATGCAGGAAAATCACTTCTCCTTTTGCTTTCCTTCAACTCTTACCGCAAGTACATAGTTTACCCCAACTTGGCATTGTTTCTTACAGACCTGCCATTTTAGAACTTTTCGGACCCTAATTGCTGAAGAATTCCCCCGCCCCTCAAAACAAAGAGTGGAAATACCCCAGTTGGTGAGTGAAACTTTTCCATCAAAAAATATTCCAAACTAGTTACCGTTTTCAATTCACCCAGTTAGGAAAGACAGTGAGATGTAAAAATTTTGGCCAAGTCATTGTAGCTTCCAATATTTCATGTCCAGGATCTAAAGCAATGCTTTTAATTACATTGGAGAAGTACTTCCGGTTTCTTTTTTTTTTTCCTATTAAAAATTGGATATTACGGCTCTACATTGGTCCTAAACACTTTTTGAGGGAATATCGTTTTTCTTATTAATCCTTTGCACGCCAGCTTTGCTCAGCTCTCAACAAGTCTTTGCTGATCATTCTAGTGACCACTCATTGCAGAAGTGAGGGGTAATGATTATCAAATAGATGTTTATGTTATTTTAGTAGAAAATCCATGAAGTGAAGGTTAAGTGACAATTTCTCCTTTACCACCACTCTGGTCGTGTACTCTGTGAACTGAAAGCTGGATTAACCTTTAATAACCCTCAGCGATCTCTCAACCCCGAGGCCACATTACCACTCCTACCAGTAGTATTTGCATATACAGTTTAATGAGAGAAACATCTGTTTGCATATCGGCTATCATTAATATTATGCAGCCGCATAGATATTCAAAATGTGATAGGCATCCGTGCTAACGTCTCATTTTCTTTCTTCATTTCTAGTCTTTCTTCCTGCACCCACTGAGTCTGCTGGACTTGTATTAATTAGAATTAAGGGCTGACTAGAGCCAACAGCCTTTTTCAGAATACACACATGCAATGTGATCTGAATGCCTCCAAAGCCACGTTTCATTCAACTGGGGAAAGCACTGCTGGGCCTTACAAAATGTACACTATATAGGACTGTGTGTGTGTTTATGTGCTTTAAACAAAACCATATTTTCCTCTCTTCAATCCAAATGTGAGAAGGATCCTTTGTATGGCTATTTTTGGAAACACTGGCTTTCACACACAGCTTTCCTCTGATGGATATAGCAAGAGCTTTCTACGTGGAGTTAGACAATTTTAGCACTAACAGAGTCCTTGAAGGCCAAACCAATCACACCTTTGTATTTCTGTGAGGCTGACAGAAGGCCAGGGGGCTCGGCGACTTGCCTGCGGTCAGCTTAGTGGTGAGGGGTGGGGCTGGGTCTGGGGTCTGAGCCTCTGGACTCCACACCTGAACTGTGCCACTTCTCCACATGGGTGAAGTTTCGAGATTTTACACAGTTTCATAGAAAGTCTATGTGGTTTACCCACTGAAGCTATTTCAAAGGTACACGCATATGCATTACATATATAGAAGGCATGCTGTCAGTACGAGGCACGTTATGAGTATAATCTTTATAAACAAACTAACTCTAATTTACGTACATGTGTCTTGATTCTTGGATATACAAAGCTTCTATTTTTGCATGGGTGCAAAGATAATGAAAGACTCTTTAAAGATTTTTAAGGTGCTGCTGCTTTATGCTTTTTAAATAATAATAATAGAAGTCTCAGTTTTAACTTAATTTCAACCCCCTGTCTGATCAGGATCCTGGAGCCAGCCACCATCACCTTTAGAACTCAGCTTCCCAGCATATGCCATGAATTTATTTTATAGAGCACTCCCCATGGCTGTTTTGTCTCATCAGAATGAAGACAATTCTTGGCTTTCATTAGGGAATCTATCCTCATTAATTCAAACTAGATGGTGGTGGTGGTGAAGGGCAGCCAGATTAACTGGTGAATACTTTGAACCATAGAAATTTTTTTATGGGAATGTACTATTCTTACTTCCATGGACGTTCCGTAATTAAAGCTGGGCTGTGACTCTAGAAGTTGTTAGGAGACCTGATTAAGTCCAATTGTTTGTGATTTCATACCCATTATTCACAGGCAAAGGTATGTTATGAAATTATTGGAAACAATCTGTGCTCGATGTGTTTTCAACATTGTCCTTACATTCTTATATTTCCTTATTTGTACACTATTTGTCCTATTTATAAAATAAAAGGCATCTCTAAAAAAGTCTGGGTTATTATCATTTCTGTGCTAACTAGGATTTTCCATATTCCCCCAAGTCAAAATAAACATAATATGACAATTTGATTTTGAAAAAGTCTCCTTGAACACCTGATATGAGAAAATACCAATCAGTCATTATTATATTTCTATCTGAAGTACAGTTAGGTTCTAAAATCATTTTAGATGCTCTGTCTCCTACTACTGCCTGGCAAGAAACATTTTAATACTAGATGAAAAGGTATCCCTTCCAATTATGATTTTAAGTAACTGTGGATGAATGCGTGTCACACGGAAGGTATTCATTAGTGTAAGTACTGGATGGATAGCTGGATGGATGGATAAATGGATGGATGGATAGACAGATGGATGGATGGGGCAGCATGAGGTATCCTCACTCTATTAGCCATTTCTAGAATCCAAAGTAGTGTACTGTTTCCAGTGACTTAAGCTCATATCCTAGTTCTAGAGGCAAAGTTTTACAGAGAGATGCTGCCATAAATCATTGACTTCTAGCAGTAGCTGATTTATCATATATCTTGTGGATATCCAATATGGGCTCCTAATCACCCTAGAATTGCTTGGGTAGCAAAGTTAACAAGTGTGCCTGTTTTACGTTAAGAATGTCCAGTTTTATCTCCTGCTCCTCATGTTCATTCCCTGCCTCGGAGGTCCCTGAATATACTCTGTCGTTGTATGCCACAGGGCCTTTGCACCTGCTGCCTTTTCAAACTTGGATTCTCTTTCCCTTTGCTTAGGGAAACTTTATTTTACTCCTGTAAACAGGTTCCTGTTCTTGTTTGGCAATGTGGACCCCTCTCCCCTGTGGGCTCTATCACCCTTCTCCACGTCTCCGTTACTGCTTTACAAGTTTATTGCCCTTATTATTTTCTGAGCAACTTGGGGACAGAAATTATTTATTATACATTTGTGTACATGTTGTCCCCTGCTCCTTAATAAATGCTGATAGAATGAATCAAAGAGTGAACAAATGAAGTGGAAGTAGTCTTCATTGACAACCAGCTGCACTCTTTGGGCCCTGGGACTTGTCTGGGTCGCCAGAAGGGGTCACTGTTGGCACTTCCTGTAAGGGCTAGAGCCTAGCTATTGGGTCTCTTCAGAGCAGTAGGCTCTGTTCCAGCATGGCAGAGTCTAATTTTAGATACCTTTTCTAGGGAGAAGAGGCGCCATCTCCCCCTACCCGTTTTTCCATCCGTTTCCCCACCCACTAGCTTGGGAACAGGAGGGACGCTGAGGTGGAGGGTGAACCAGAGCCTCCGACTTTACAATGAAATGTTTCTGCTGGGGGTACCCTGGGAAACGTAGACAGGGAGCCCCCAGCATGAACACCTTGCAGATGGACTCGCACATGCTGCTGGGGAAACTGCTGACCCTGCCTTGCTGCTGCTTCTAGACCAGAGAGGCTTTTCTGGAATAAGCAATGGCTTATAAAATTGGCTTTGGAAAATGTCAGTGACAGAAACCGCAACCAGCACCAGTGGGCAGATTTTTTGAGGCATAAAAGCACGTTACTGCTTTTGAATGCAGCTGGGTCAGAGGATTCATGGGGCTCCTCTTGGTAAATTGGAAAGAAAAATCCACCAAACTAGATGAGATCTTGGTATGAATCATAACGTGGAAGAACGCACAGCCATTTGTCTGACAACCCGTGTTTCTAAAAGACAAGTAATTACCAAGGAGTTACTACACCATAAAAAAGGGGTACAGACTGTCTCAGTCCCATCCTTTACAATTGCTGTTAATTTTTTAAATTTTAATCCAAGGACATTTTTATACCTTAGTAATAGATTAACATTTCAAAAGTACTTTAACCTGCTGAGATGGTTCATTCCGCTAATATGGGTAACACCGTGGACTCGAATAATTAGTGTAAATTGCCTTTGAATAGCACAGAGCTGGGAACAACTTTAACTTGCTAGGGCTTAAGGCCCTTGCTGTCCAGGATAAAGAGTCCTTAATGGGGCCTGGAAAAACAACTAATACCTACAAATCAAAGGAGAAAAGCCGTTTTTGATGCATTTGTCTGAGAGTGTGAGTTTTAAACTAAATTGTTAACACTTCCTCCCCGCTGAGGGTCATGGATTAGTGAGGCTGGGAGATTCTTTGAGAACCTTTCACACTGGCCAGGGGAGGTAGGGGGTTCCAAATACAAGTGTTTTCTTAACCCTAATCCCTACCTCCCTGACCAGGCCAGCTCTGCATTTCCCTCTAATTAGGTGAAGAATTAGAAGGTGGGGAAATGCTCTCAGGGATGAGGGTAAAGTGATTAGTTCACTCCGGACCATGATAGTGATTTCCAGGCGCTACTTAGTTCCTTTCGTGATAATAACTTTTCTCTTTTTTACAAAAACGTATTCGCACAAACCTCAAACACGTATTCAGAAGCAATGATTGTTATCTTTGGGCAAGTTTGGGGCAGCCGATTGACAAACTCTTTTTGCTTCTCTGCATTGATTTAATTTTCATAAGATTTTTTTATACCATCTAGGAGCAGCCAGCGCAGTTGCTAGTCTGACCAAGAATTATCATTATTTGTGCAATCTGCACAAAATCTAATAACCTAGCCAAAAAAGGTATTCGCATTTAAATGATCCTTTCAGTGAAAAGGAAAGAGGGACGTGCTGCTGGGGAGCCTTCTCAGATAAAACCATTTTGACACATTTTCTGCATATGAATGGATACTATTGGGTATGTCTTTTTTTTTTTTTAAAGTAAGGATCTTCTAGATATTCTTCGCTGAAGTGTAATTTTAAGTTTCAGGTTGATTAAAAGAAGTTCTCAACTGGCTTCCAACTCTGGTGATATTAGCAGCCCTTACTCTTTGCCGTCGAATCATTCCAACTCATAGCGACCCTCCAGGACAGAGGAGAACTGTCCTATAGGGTTCCAAGGCTGTCATCTTTACACAAGCAGACTGCTACATCTTTCTCCTATGGAGTGGCTGGTGGGTTTGAACTGCTGCCCTTTCAGTTAGCAGCTGAGTGCTTAACCACTGCACCACCAGAACTCCTTCTAGCAGCCTTTCCTCATGACAAATATCCCAGGGGTACTGAGACCTCTAAACCAGTTTCTGTGTATATACCACACAAGCAAAACCCAGACAGGTACCAAAAGAAGACATGTCTCCTTGACACTCAGAGCTGCAGACACTAAGGTTTTCTCTGCTTATTTCCATACTGAACGTATTGCTCTTTTGCCTTACCTAGTTTTTTAGTACATGTCTCGTGTGCTGTGAACACAGAATGAAAATAACCTCGAGAAGAAGTGATAACAACAAGTAACAAATCACAATGTTCTTCTACCTCCTCTCAGGGGGCGTTGGAAGACCCAAGGCATTGTTCCTGGTGGTCTTTTCTGAAGGCCAGGGTTTAGGAGCTGCGAAAGGCCATGATCTAATTGTGACCTTCTGGAACAAGGTCTCCCTGTTTCATCCCCCTTGGATGTCCATCTCTGAGGATCATAACTGAGCCAGAGCAAAACAGAAGTGAAAAGTGAAACTGAAAGATGTAGGCTGGGTCTCCTGGCTAAACTCTGACCTAGACTCGGCACTGCCATTGCCTTTTCCCTCTATGAAGGCACACCACAATATTTTTTTTTAAAAAAACAAACTCCTTTTAGACCAAAGCAAGTTTTCCTTTCCATGCCTACAGATATCATGGCTGGTTTAAAGTACGGTGTCTACACTATGTAATGCCCAATTACGCTATACAAGACAGATCACACTACATTAGCCAGGATTATGTTGCCTCTTGATCTTATCAGCTTTGTTTCCTAAACTACAAAAAGATCTAACGCAATGCTGGCTCACAGTTTGGCTTAGACAATCTCCACAGTCATCCATCACTGTCACCACAGAGCAGGACGCTAACTCTCCAATTTCACATTTACGCCAGCTCTTCTCAGGCTTGGCCTCTTTAACTCTGGAAGCTTTTTTGTTTGTTTGTTTTAGTAAAGAAAATCTATACCCTTCGCCTGCTGAAATTCTAGGCAGTGTGTTATAAATCTCAGTCGGTTGCTTATTTTTAAATGCTTAGTAACTACAGACAAAAGGGGACAAATGCATTAGGTGGAGTCTCTAGATGCAAACAGAAAAGGCTGGTGGTTTGAGTCCACTCAGAGGTAGCTCAGAGAAAGACCTGGCCATCTGCCTCTGAAACGTCACAGCCACTGAAAACCCTACGGAGCATAGTTCTACTCCGAAACACATGGGGTCACCCAACTGACGTGATGGCAACTGGTTTGGATTTTTTAAAATAGTGCCCTAAAAAAACAAAAACAAACCCACTGCCACAGAACAGAGTAGAACTGTCTCATAGTGTTTCCAAGGAGTGGCTGGTGGATTCGAGCTACTGATCTTTCAGTTATTAGCCTGAACCCTTAACCACTGTGTCAACAGGGTTCCCCATAGTACCCTAAAGAGGGTACTAGATCAGGATGTCTGAGGGCAAGGAGGCTAGTTAAATCTGACCAAGCCCATCTCTGGGCCTGACTTGGGTAAAGTCCGTGCACGCGATGGGAACTCTTCGCAGAAAGGGCACAGCCAGTCCGGCAACTTGGATCTAACGTCATCTTCTTCATCAAACCTGGGATCATTCCAAACGTTCCCATTTCTGCTTTAAAGTTTCGTTCTTTTAAATAGTGCCAGGAGCTAGCAACGACATCTGGAGTCTGACCCACTCTCAATGGGAGCAGATAGCGCCTGTACTTGGCACCTGTACGGGCTCCCCAGGCATCCTGGGCAACCTTATTGGAAGGTATGAAACTGCCCCGGATTTGAAAACAGAATCCTTGACACTATCTGTGGTTAAGATCTGATGGGATCAAGTAAGAGGTTTCCCAGTAGGAATATCTGTGTGCCAAAGCAGTAAACTTGAGAACTGTAAGAATACATTGAATGCAGCTGGAGAGGGGACCAACCTAGAAGATGAACATTTCTGTTACATAATAATTACAAGTTCAAGGAGTTCAGACTCTTATCACTTGATAGTGAGTATAGAAAGTAGGAGCGTGCCTCTTTAATTTGTAATTTTGAACAGAAATGTGAGGTCCAGCGGCCTGATTCTTACCCTTCTGGGCTGGAAGACATTGGTATGCAGAACCCAGCACAGAGGCCGAGGACACTATCAGAGGAAGACATGTTTGATTATTCTTTAAAACCAACTAAGAGAAGTTAATCTCATTGAACTTCTTTTTATTCAACAAAAGAGTTGGATGTTTCCAAGTCTAATGTGACTATAATGTTCATTAAATGGACTTCTTTACACCTTTAAATGGATTAACTGCACATCTTTGCAGTCTAATTATTAGACATGTCATTCAAAAAAATTACAGATCTAACTCAGGAGGCGATAAGGCCTTTCTTTGACGACGCTGGAAAAGACACTGCAGTAAATGGGAGTGATTTTTATCTGTGCTTTTTTTTTTTTTTAATGGGCACATGTTGCTCCATAGGAGTGGGAGGGGAGGATCGCACCGGACGAGCTCGGTTTTTCTGCCCTGGTGGTTTTATTTTAGAGATTTAGGACCTGACCATACCGGTGCTGGCTCCTTCCGGGCTCACTGTGCCAGGTACCTTGCAGGTTCCTCCCGCCGAAGCCTGCCCAGCTAATGGCTTCAATCTGTCCCAAGACAGCACTTAATCAGATAAGCGGTAAATTATGGACAGCCCCCGCTTGGTTTCAGGCCTTCAGGGCTTCTCTGAGTTCCTTTACCCAGTCCTTTCTTTCAAAGTACGGAGAAACTCTCTCCAACATGCCCCAAGAACGTAGTTCAGAAGAGCAGGTCTGTGTTCACATGCACACGAGTCCCTGGGTAGCATAATCGGTTAAGTGCTTGACTACTACCTGAAAGGTTGATGGTTCAAATCCACCTAGAGGTGCCTTGGAAGAAAGTCCTGGTGATCTGCTTCCAAAGGATCACAGCCTTAAGAACCCCATGGAGCAGTTCTTATATCTGTCTTTCAAAGTTCTTGTGAGGATTTAGAAAAAGCAATGCATCAAGGGTCTAGCGAAGTGCCTGACACATAGTAGGTGCTCAATAAATAGCAGCTCCTCTGTCCTAACCAATCAGTTGCCCCTTTTATTGTCTTTCTCCCCTCCCAGACCCCAAGTCCCATTTTTAATCCTCTGTTCTGGTCAATTGGCTCTAAGGTCTTAATTCATAAACAAACTATAACAGCTCAAAGCCTGCCTTTTCTGGGGATCTTTGCCTTTTGACAGGAAAATCATAAAGCTTTCAAAGTTCCAAGGAGCTATGGAGTGATGGCCAGTGGGGCTGGTAATTGGGGCAAGTGGCCTCTCCCCTGGCATGGGCAGCCCACAGAGCATGTGGGTCACAGGCAGAAGCCTCGGTCCCCACTCTTTGCCCCAAACCCGATATTCCATCTCGGGCCTCTGTGTCTGCACTTACAAGCTCTGGATTATGAGCAAGGCTGGCATGGCTGGGGTTACCCTTGCTGCCCCCAAGCCTGAGCTGCTCTAGACCCAGATCTCAGACATGACACCCTGCTCCCCACCCCTGGCCACCCTCTGGTCTCTTCCCTTCCTGGCATCCCACAGGGTAGGGTGCCAATGGGTGAGGCTGCTCGCAGAGATGGTTGTAGTGAGGCAGAAACCTCTTTCATAAATCATTTAAGACCCATGTTGTACCAACATCAATTATCAGAATTAATTGCTCCTTAAAACATAAAGAATTGTGCTACAAAGAGTCAACATTAGCTGGGGCACAGGGAGCCTCTTCTCGGCGTCTTCTGAAGGCGCCCGAGGCAGGTACCACGACAAAGCAAACATCGGCCCTCGTTGTGTGCTAGATACTGTGTTCCTGCTTCCAAACTGATAAATACTGAATGAGTAAATAATTTTGTTTTCTCTCTGTGCTATAAAGATTCAGTTGTATTTGGCCAAGTAACTTCAGGGAATATTATTGAATGCTTTTCAAATAGTGCTTTCTCTGAGCCACGTTCTGCCCTTGGAAAATGTCTACAGATCCCCTTAGAAAGTCCCGGTGGAAGGGGGCCTGCCTGCGTGCAGTGTGAGACCCACCTCTCTACAAGTTGATGTTGCAGACTGCCATCGAGTCGGCCCCCAACTCAGGGTGACCCCATGTGTTACAGAGTAGGACTGCTCCATAGGGTTTTCTTGGCTATAATCTTTACAGAAGCCGTTCTCCAGGCCTTTCTTTCTTCTGTGGAGCCTTTGGATGGGTTTGAACTGCCAACCTTTGGGTTGGCAGCTGATTTTGAGCCACTCGTACCACCCAAGCTCCTTATCTTTACAATAAAATTACAATAAGCTCCTTAAAATCGAGACTGTCCAGCCCCGGGAGAGTACTCAACAGTGGGAAGCATATATTGTTCACTCATTCGTTCACTCGCTCACTCATTTGTTCTTTCATTATTTCCGAATGGGGCTAGGGATTTGATGACATCCAATGCAATATTAAATTAAAAAAAAATTAAAATCTTATCTGAGTAAATACAATTTGTAAACGATAAAGAGCCAGAAAAAAATTTTTAGTGACAAAAATCCGACTTTGAGATGTTCAAGAATAGAATTCTAATATTTTATTATCTATGTACAGTGTATTTATAGTATACGTGTGTGATTATATACACAAACAACATGCATGTTATGTAGGAGAGCATGTTAATAGCAAAGATTTATATTCATTAGTCAGAAAACGGATTATTTTAAGATTTTTCTCTACCAAGACATTTGTGATGACCCTATTACCATCATAGATTTGTGTGATCTGTGAGGTAGAAAGAGCTAAACAACCTAACCATAAAAAAAAAAAAAAATTTTTTTTTTTCTATATTTTACGTTTATTTGGTCCTAGGCTTATCAGGTAAAAGACAACATGCCTTTATTTGCACATATTCAGAGACAAGCTTTGGATGCCTTGGAGGAAAAGGATCTTTGTTCAGGAAGTTACTTACTGGACAATTAACATGTGGAAACTATACCAAACAGTATGTGAAAATTATAAGTTCACGTTGAATTTCCAAAGGGCGTAGACTCATTCTTCTTGCAACAAGACCGTGACAACTCTTGCTGATGGAATAAATGGGATCATTATATTCCAGTCTCCAAGTAATTATCAGAAATGAAGCTTTGTGAATTCTTTCCTAATGGGGCCACCTGTCACCCTTCAGTCTCTTGGATATAATGGCATTTTGTTTCTGAAACCTGTGCCTGGGTTTAGCTCTTCCAAATGTTGGGGACCTCATCCTGATTTCCCCCTGTCTTGCTATGATGAATAGATATATTTTCAGCTGGTTATCCACCCTCCACCCAACTTGTGATTTTGTATGTCCAAAGTGCCTGTGGCAGGTATGGAAGGCTCTAGCAAAACCAGGTGTTCCACTGTAATTGTTTGCTCATTGGCTGGCTTGATTGCTGAGACATCCATAGGGGCAGTTGGACAATGATTTACTCCTCTGTTTCCCCTGGCCGCCTCCTGCTGCCAGCTGCTCCAAGCTCGTGGTGGCCACACCAGGCTGCTGCCTGACACCCAGGGCTGACTGGATGGCTGTGTGGACTTTGATTAGGGAATGGGGCTGCCAAGAGACCCTGCTCGGGGCATAAGCCAGGGTAGGGGCTTCACAGAATGCTCGCCTCACATCTCTTCTGCTGGCAGGCTATGTGTGCTCCAGGCTTCTCCTCTGAGGATGGACGGAAAGCACAGCTTGTTTCTGAGGTGGCTGTGTGACTCACAGGTACTCAAACGTACAGCTGTCTGGTCAGCCTCTGGTTGTGTAGCTACCTACCTCTTCCTTTCACTCATCGAGCCCGATGTTGGCGTTGTTTGGCTCAGGAATACCTGTGCACGGCAGGAATTCTTCCGAGGCATTGCATGACCCTCCTGTGGGTGTGGTTTGGTGTGTCTCCACTATCGGGGCGCTTCTTTAACAGGCAAAGGTGTGTGTGGGCAGAGGACCAGGTGCACACGGAACTCATTTGATAAAGTACATTCATTAGGCCACACCTGTGTTTAGCCACCCTCCATCTGCTGCTCCGCCCCTTGATTTAAAACAAGAAAAAAAAACTTGAAAGTCTCATTTGACTGAAGATGTGAAAAGTGCTTTTCAGGCCTTGGGAGGTGAGGCTGGGAAGTAATGTTTGAGCCCAAATTCGTGCGGTCACAAGTGTCCGGATGAACCAAACACTTCCCTTACTTACCTAGGGAATTACAGTCCTGCAGGTTCATGTGAGGAGCCCTGGGTACAGCAGAGGTTAAGTGCTCAGCTGCTAACTGAAAGTTTGGCAGTTTGAACCCACCAGCTGCTCTGTGAGAGAAAGATGTGGCCGTCTGCTTCCATAAAGATTAAAAACAAAAACAAAAACCCCAAGCCTGTTGCCTTTGGGTCCAACTCATAGTGACCCTATAGGACAGAGTAGAGCTGCCCCATAGGTTTCCAGGTATGTAAACCTTTATGGAGGCAGACTGCCGCATCTTTCTCCCACAGAGCCACTAGTGTGTTTGAACTGCCAACCTTTTGGTTAGTAGCCGAGCGCTTAACCACTGTGCCACCAGGGCTCCTCCATAAAGATTACAACCTTGGAAGCCCAATGAGGCAGCTCTACTCTGTCCTATAGGGTCTCTATGAGTTGGAACTTGGAATCAACCCAATGGCTTTTTTTTTTTTTTAGGTCTGTATGGGGAGTCCCTGAGCAGTTAAAACACCTGGCTGCTAACCAAAAGGTTGGAAGCTTAAGGCACCTTAGAAGAAAGGCCTGGTGATCTACTTCTAAAAAAATCAGCCATTGAAAACCCAATGGAGCACAGTTCTCCTCTGACACACACAGCACCGTCATGATTTGGAAATGACTTGGCAGCAACCGGCACTGCTACTGGTAGGTCTATATGGATCGAGCCATAACATTACTGGGAAACATAACTTCACACTCATTAGCCAACCTCACGACCCACTTCCTGAAAGATCCAAGTTTGCCTTGGAGTCCATTCTGATGCATAGGACCCAATAGGACAGAGTAGAACTGCCCCACAAGGTTTCCAAAGAGTGGCTGATGGATTTGAACTGCCAACCTTTTGATTAGCAGCCGAGTTCTTACCCACTGTGCCACCAGGGCTCCCAAGTTTGCAATAGTGAGGCAAATTTCAATCAATAATCAAAAGCATTACTCTTCAAGCAGGAAAAAATCCCAGCACATTCTTGTCTCAGAGGCTAAGTGTATAATCCATGATTTTCCTCCCTTCAACACCAAAGGCTCCAAGCTGGGCCAAGGAAAGTCAGTGCCAAACTGACACTTCAGTCTATTTAAGTCTCCTATTCTCTTGCAAGTGATGGTGCTTCAGGGAAACATCCCCAAAGCCCCAAACGTTCCCCAGGCTTGACAAGACACAGTAACGTTAGCACCTGGGATCTGAACAGAGCGCTGCTATCCTAATTTAGCAGGTTGTGTGATTCTGACCACAGCCCCCAAATTGACACCTGTTGAAATAATATTGGAACCACATTTGTAACTAATCGCAACAAAGATGTCAACTCAATTCATCTTACAATAGGACGACCCTGGAGACCATGCTCAAGCCCGGGCCGATGCACCAGGTCAAGTCCAGGCTTGTCTATTACCTGACAAGCCCAGGACAAAATTAACACTAAATATAAGGTAATTTAATTAACTCCTCCTCTCCCAGAAGACCTGTCCCTGCACCCTAGTTGCCCCAGGCTACCTAGCAAGGAGAGGGGCGTTGCACCCCCAGCGGATAAACACTTGGGTTGTGCTCTCGTTGTTGGAAGCAGGTGATTTGTAACCCAGGGGCTTCAGGAAACCCTTCTCCCCCTAAAGCAAAAGCGCGGCTTTTTCTTAAAGACAGAGTAATAAACCGTGTGAAATTCACCCACAAGGAAAAATTATCTTGTAAGAGCCAGGATGCTTTAAGGAATAAATATTGTTTCTGCAGAGAGGGAGAGGGAACCTAATTTAGAAAGAACCACCACCAAAACGAGAGAGTTTGAAAGGATCAAAATAATCATGAATCTTTAATAAATATAAGAAAAATACTTTGGGAATTTTTTTCTCAAGAATTTTTAAGGGACACAAACCCGTTGCTGTTGAGTCGATTACAACTCATGGCGACCCCATGTGTGTCAGGGTAGAAGTGCACTCCATAGGGTTTTCAATGGCTGTAATCTATGGAAGTAGGTTGCCAGGTTTTTCTTTCTCGATACCATTGGGTAGATTCAAACTGCCAGCCTTTCCATTTATAGCCCAGAACAAACGGTTGACACCACAAGGGACACAAAGGCCCCTTTTATTTCCCAGTTTCAACATGGTTGACCCTCGACTCTCTCATCCCCAGTGAACTGAAACTACTTTGTTGTTTTTCCCATTTTTCTACTTTCCAGTATGAAGCCAACACATAGGGCATGAAGTAACAGGTATGATCTTTATGAACGCAAACTAGAGCCATCAGTCTTTGAGTACAAAGTAGGCAAGTTAAAAAGTCTGGGGACTCGGGGAGGGGCAGGATGAGACGACTTCTGGCTGTAAATGTTAGCAAGCTGAACCCTTAAGGTGCACCCAGGCTGCCACTGGAGGTAAGGCGGGGGGGTGGGTAGGTGGGGTGGGGGTGAGGTGGGGGGGGAGGAAGTGGCATTCTCACAGGCATCTGTGGAGTGGGAGAGGGTTTGTGGAGAGCCAGGCCAGTGTCCTCACTGGGCCTTGCTGCTGACGGCGGGCTGGGGCTCCGTGTGGGTGGTTATGGGACTTGGCTCTTCTCCACACGCAGCCAATTAGATTGGCCATCCAAACAATAAGGAGGTAGCAGCACATTTCAGGTGTGGATGAGAGAAGGTACCTGGGTCAGGAGGTAACATCCAATACCAGCCTGCAGAGCTCACTGAAAGGCAGATGAGCAGGAGGCACCAGCTCATGACAACTTCTGGGGAAGCCTGTGGCTGGGAGCCTCAGCCCTGGGCTCTCGTCTCCACTTTCTGGGTGACTGCTTGGAGACCGTCATCAATTCATTCGGCTGCTCCGGGTGCCAGTTTCTGTCTCTTTAGTGAAGGAGTTGGGGTGCATGATCTACAGGTTACCACAATTCCTCTGTCTTTATAACACAGGACTCTAGGCCCCTCAAGCAGATGCTTTTCAACTGCAGCTGCCAATAGAATTCCCTGGGCAACTTTCAAATACTCCGGTGCCCGGGCCACATCCCAGACCAATTAAATCAAAATCTTGCGGGTGGACTAAGGAATCGATTTTTTTTTTTAAGCTCCCCTGATGATTCTAATATGTAGTCAAGATTGAGGACCACCAAACCCTTTTTTCCTTTTCACTAATAAATAGGAACTAGTTTTTTAGTGATACCCATAGAGTCCCTGGGTGGCACAAACGGTTAACAAGCTAGGCTACTAACCTAAAGGTTGGCAGTTTGCCTCCACCCAGAGGCACCATGGAAGAAAGGCCTGGTGATGTATTTCCAAAAAACCAGCCATTGAAAACCCTGTGGAGCACAGTTCTGTTCTGACACACATGGGTCACCATGAGTCAGAATCAACTTCATGGCAACTGACAGAGACACCTAAACGTTCGGCTTCCTTCCCGTCCTTGAGAAGAGTTGCCCTTTCCTTGATGGGCAGGAGTCAAGAGTTGCTTAATCTCACATTCCATTTCCTGAGAAATTGTTCAGGAAAAACTAGAGTTATCAGTGGCAGATAACAACTGTAGATAACACAGGGCTTCTAACCGGTTCATTTCGGTTCAACCCGCTGCTGAGAATTTGCCTGTCTAACAAGTTCCCAGGCTGTGCTAATGCTGCTGGTTAGGGACCAGTTCTGAGAACCACTAGAGCAGAGGTTCTTAAAATTTATTATACATAAGAATCACCTGAAGATCTTGTTAAAATGTAGATTCTGACTCAGTATATCTGGGACGGAAAAGCAAAGCCTCAGCAGGAGTTTGAGCTTGAATGAACTGGTTCGAAGCTCTGAGATAACATTAAATAACAAGGGCCTGAAAGCTTCTGCATCAGCTTGCTGAGAGAGAGAGGTGGGGAAAGCAGTGAGTGTTGTGCCAAGCAGGTCTGTGAGGCATGGACCATTTGGAGGACCACCCCACACTGTGCCCCTTTGTTCCTTAGACAGGAGTTCCCAGGTTCCACCAAAGAAAAACAACGGCTGCTGTGGAGTTGATTCCAGCTCATGGTGACCCCATGTGTCAGGGTAGAACTGTGCTCCACAGGGCTTTCAAAGGTTGAGTTTTTGGAAGTAGATGGTCAGGCCTTTCTTCCTAGCCACTGAAGCCCAGGCAGTTCTGACCAACCACTTGCAACTTTCCAAAGGAACTACCGTATTTTCCCTTGTCCCCTGACCTCCCTCTGGGAACTCACAGCAGCTAAAGATGGGAGAGAAAATCAAGGCCCGTAGAAAATAGTCAGCACGAGAAATGGGTTAAGACGAGCTATGCTTTTAGACAAGCTGGTTTTGGCTTAGCTTCTGCCTTTCCCTCTTCATGTCTATGATATAATTTGGATGTCTAGAAGTAAGATAAGGCTCATGACTGCAAACCAAGCTGTGCCATCTCTGCAGGCCACAGCACAGGGTGCCACCTCATGAGGCTGAGAGACCTGGGAGTGGACTTCCACCAGTCGTTACTGTCACCATCACTGCCACACTGTACACACGCTTTCCAGAGAGGCCCCTGGGGAAGACCAGGCCAGGATGGGAGGAGCAGAGCTAACAGAGATCATGGGAGAGACTGGTGTCGCCTGTTCCTCCCAGCTTTCCATGGGGGCGTGGTCCTCTGAGGGGGAATCACCCATCAGAGGCTCTGCCTGAGAATCTGCTCTCACCTTTGGGGGGGTTGTGATTTTAATGGCCATCTGTCGCTTATTTATCGCTCCCAACATCGCCGCCACAACCACAGCTCCTCTGCAAATAGTGGTGGCTGTGACCAAGGCCCGTGGACGTCAGAAGCGCTCAGGCCGGGCGGCAGCAGGCCCCTAAAGCCCACATCCTCAAGAAGTGATGGTCAGCATGATGGGCCCACAGTACTGAGCATGTTGAGTTACAAAAGGACATGAACGTCCCCTCCCACTGTCAGAGTCCAGCAGACTGACTTTGAACAGGATGGCCCGGTGGTGACCATGGAAGGCCCAGGAAAGGGGGAGCAGTGGGCCTGCTGAGACCACACGGTGAAATGTCTCAGGCAGGAGCTCCAGCTGCAAACGACAGAGTGAAACACGAGCCCCGATATTCGCATCCCTCCTGGTGGGCCTCCCCGAGCGGAGGCCTTGCCTGTGACCACCTGGCTCTCTAAAAGGAGCAGCTCCAGTGCTCATCTGGCACTGACAAGGTGCCGGGGCACCTGCTGAGTGAAGGAAAGAGTGGATTTAAGCAGGGAAGCTCAGACAAAGGGCCACAGCCCCTGGCTTCATTCCTGGTGGAGTCCAGCTTTAGATCGGCCACAGGCCCGGGTCCTGCTGGGCCTCAGTCAGAGGAGGGAATGAGGACCATGGCCACCAGCATGCCAGGACTTAGTCCCTTTGCTCAGTATCAGTGAAGGTAAATAGCAGGAGCGTTCACAGTCCTTCCTTCTCGCGCTGGCTCCTGGCTCCTGACCTTGCAGATGAGCCGAGGTGTGTTCAAGAGCCCTTAAAGAATCTTTGCAGGGAGGAGGGGGACCAGAAAGGGGAGACCAGGCAGTTCTCAGCATCCTTCTTCACGCATCTTCAGACAGACGAAGAGAAACAGAAAGTTGTGCAGAATCCAGGGCCTGACAGCACCACTTCCGAGGGGACGGGGCTTAGGAACTGGACTTAAAATGTGGGGGGCAGAGGGCAGCGAGGGGCCCTAGACTGGTAAGCTGTGCCAATTTGACCAGCTGACAACAGGCCACCTTTATCCCTGGACCCCAGCAAGCGAGGAGTGACAAGGAGCCCTGGAGAGGCGGCCCCATTTCCAAAGGGAAGATATAATTTGTAAACAGTTCACACCTGAAGAGGCTCTAAACAACCAGCCCTGACTTGGGGCAGATTGACTGATGCTCGAGTGACTAAAAGTCACAAATGTTTTTGCAAAACAACTTCCTTAATTTGAGGTCTGGCATTCTTTAGGACTGCACAGCCCTGGGGACCACCTGCAGCTCGGCTTTCTCAGGCTTGATGTGGGGCTGGGGTCCGAACACCTTCCCACCATGGGTGCAGGCTCACGGCAGTGCAATCCTGGCTTCCTCCCTCTGGCTGGCCTGGTAACTCATAGGACAGGGCATGTTTGTTTGGTTTCAAAATCTCAGCGTTTCAGAAATTGTCCAGCATTTATCACTCTTCTGGGAAGAGGAGACGTGGGTTGGTGCCGGCGGACACTTTTCCTCCCAAAGCCTCCCTTCCCAGCCCTCCCCCCACTGCCGCCCCCTGGGGAAATCAAGAAAAACAAGATTCTACTTGTCCAGGCCCTCAGAGACTCCTCAGGATTGCTGGACTCGTCACAATAAGTGGTAGTAATAGACCCATATACAGGACTGTAAATACAAACGGCTCCGTGGAGTGGAGAAAAATAATGAAGCAATTAGGTGAACTCTTGCCAGCACCTGTGACTGACTGGGACCCACGTGTTTCTGGCTTTATTTATATGATTGTTTGTCGGGAACAATAGCAGATTCCGAAGTCAAGGAACTTCTCTCTCTCCACTCAGCTTCCCCCTCTTGAGGGTCTCGGCCCCCCCCAGGAGGGTCGACACCTTGGGCCAGAGCTGGCAGTGACAAGGTGCTCCGCCCGCAGAAACCCACGGTGGGAAACCAGAGTCCTGCTCTCCAGCCCATGAGGGCTAATGCCACTTTAATTAGCAATTGATGGGGAGCCTAAGAGGTGCTATTTAAGTGCCATTCCTAGGTAGCTGCCCTAGCTAAACAGACCCAAACCCTGAGCCCGCTCTAATGTGAGATGATCAAGGGAACGGGGACTTTCAAAACAACACACTGTTGATTCTCGGGCGAAATGGCCGTTCGAATGCTCGGCCTGCGTTCTCAGACCTGGCAGACTGCCTTTCCTCCGAGTTGGGATTTCGGCGAACAAGTGTCCACTTGCTGGTAATAATAATCATTTGATGGTGATAATAAGAGTTAACATTTATAGTATCACCGTGCATCAGGCATTGTTCTAAATCTGTATATACACGTACATTTACACACACAGCCAGACTGAGTGCAGAAAACAATGTGCTTGGCTGCTCCCCCAAAGCTTGGCGGTTCTAACATACCCAGAAGCGCCTTGGAAGAGGGGACTGGGGATCTGCTTCCAAAAGGTTACACCCTTGAAAATCCTACAGAGCACAGTTCTACTCCGCAACACATGGGATCCCCGTGAGTCAGAATCGACTTGGCAGCAACTGGTTTGGGTTTTCTTTGATGTGTATATATACAGAGAGCGAGCGAGCGAGCGAGCGAGCCCGGTGGCACAGTGGTTAAGAGCTCCCATGCCTAACCAAAAGGTTGGCAGTTCAGATCCATCAGCCACTCCTTGGAAACCCTGTGGGGCAGTTCTACTCTGTCCTATAGGGTCTCTGAGTCAGAATCAACTTGACAGCAACAGGAAAAAAAAAAAATATATATATACACATATTATACTCATTTACTCCTCACAACAACCCAGTGAGGTAGATACTGTTATTGCCCCCATTTTACAGATGGTGAAACTGAGGCACAGAGCAGTTAAGCGACACTCTGGAGCAAGGGATACTGACATGTGTCTGGCAAAGGCTGAGATGAAGGGAGGCAAGAAGTAGAGAGTCATGCTAAAAACCAAGACAGGAAAACCGTTTCTCCCAGAGTTGCTGAGTGAAAATCCCCACCTTCGGTTAGCAGGGAAAGGCTGCTGTCCAGGTACAACCATTGTGTATACCGAGGGTTGTATCAGAGCCCCCATCATTGTCTAGAGGAATGTGTGCTGTTGACAAGGAGACTCCATGCCTGAGAATACCGCAGGCGCACAGAGGCAGGTCAAGGTGGTCTCAGAACTCAGCACCCCCTGCTAACTGGGCATCTGCCTCCACTGACGAAGCTTCATCTGTGATTTTCAAACTGCCTCTCGGGCTTTCTTCCACTCCAAGCCTCTCAGGGTCCACAAAATTTGACTAGTCACTTAAAGATTTAATTTTAAGCCACTAGCATTTGTTTAGTTGCTAGCCAGGTGATTCTGTTTTGCAAGTTTAGCTCCCATCTGGCAGGCAAAATCATTTCCTCCCACCGTCCAATCGACATTTTGGGTGCAATGGGGCTGCACAGAGGAAATTGCTGGACAACTGTGGGAAAGTTAACCCACCTCCCTGGACCTCAGTGTTCTCATCTGCAAAATAGAAAGAAGGAGCCAGCTGACTCTTCGGCTGAGCATGAGGACTAAGTGAGTTAACATGAGTAAAGCACTTCCTGTAGTGCCCAGTCCAGCAGTTCTCAATCAATATTAACTGCTAATTACTATCATTAGAGGGGCAGTGCTGGCTCAGTGGTAGAATTCTTGCCTTTCATGCGGGAGATCTGGGTTCAATTCCTGGCCAACACGCCTCATGCACAGCCACCACCCATCAGTCAGCGGAAGCTTGCATGTTGCTATGATGTTGAACAGATTTCAGCAGAGCTTTCAGACTATGAAAGACGAGGAAGAAAGGCCTGGCAATCTACCTCTAAATATCAACCAGTGAAAACCCTATGGATCACAACGGTCTGATCTGCAACTGATCATGGGGCAGTATTTTGTTTTACTGTGCATGGGATCACCATGAGTTCAGCTGACTTGACTGCAGCTAACAATAGCAACAATTACTCTTAGATACAAAGGCTTATTATCTGTGAAGCTAATGAAGCTTAAGCTTCAGGCCCTGTCTTTCTGCTCCTCTCCCCCCAAGGTCCTATATTTTGAAATCTCTTTCTTAAAGAGGGTCCCAAATTGTACAAGCTCTTCCCCAGCTGTATTTTGAGTGTCTTCCAACCTGAGGGGCTTATCTTCCAGCACTAAATCAGGCAATGTTCTGTGGCTCTGCATAGGATTTTCACTAGTTGATTTTTTTTTTTAAAGTAGATCACCAGGTCCTTCCCACTAATCTGTCTTAGTCTGGAAGCGCCACTGAAACCTGTCCACCATGGATGACCCTGCTGGTATTTGAAATACCTGTGGCATGGCTTCTGGCATCACAGCCACACACAAGTACAACAGACGAGTGGTGGGTATAAGCTTCAGGCCCCTCAAAACCTGAAACCACTCTTGATTATCTAGAAAGAGAATAATTTGGTATAAGTAATGGTGATGGTCCTAGCTTAATAATGTGCAACTTCCGGTACAACTTCCATTATAGACATGAAAGCACATGCAAACGATAGTCCTCTGGGACACAAAACTTCTTTCTAAAAAATAAGGGGCCACAGAAGGCAGCATGGGGTAGGCTTGTTAGAGGGCAACCCATTTGTCCCAGCTGTGACAGTACTGGGTTTAAAACCAAAAGTACTGTTATCTCAGGAATTCCCTTACTCCTGGGCAAACCGAGACAGCTGGTCACCCTCCTTGTTGAGGCTAAAGCATTTTGCTCTGATTCATCACGGGCTCTCAGCTAGCTGAGTGCCTGAGCCGAGTGCTTAACCGCTGTGCCACCTGGGCTCCTGGCACTTGGCAAGTGCGTCGTCAATGTTTGTGGACCCGATGGCATGTAAGCCAGCCATCAGCACCTTAGGAGCTTAGTGGGGGAAGCCCACTATGATCTGCAGCTGGCACGTAAGGTTTCGTGGAAATCCAGTGAGAAAAAGAAGCCCGTGGGAGTGATGTTGGATCAGAAAACTACCAATACTGGGGGTGGTGGTGGAATGTGATGAGCGGAGTCCCTCAAATGCAGAAGGCTGCCCAGACCCCAGGACCATTTCTGTTTGCTTCTGTGTACCTGTAACCAACAGTGTCTCCTTCATGCAGAAGAGAAGCTCCAACGCTCCATGTCATGGTTTTCTCAGCTTGGAAACAATGCTGAGCCCCCAATACGAGCTGAATCAGCAGCGAGGAAACGGTGCCCCAGGCAGGTCGCCGGTGGGCTGCTCAGGCCCGAGTCCACATGCTGTGTAGACTCCAATTACGCAAGGACTCAGAGATCAAACAGCCCAACTATGCTGCACAATGCAGGAGAAAGTCTTCATTTTACATTGTGCTACACCCTTCCAGCCAGACTGTGCAAAACAATGGATCACATTTACGGCCCCCTGGGCCCCAGACCTGCCCGAAATGGTCTCGGGTTATCCCAGCAACATCTCTAGAAAGTGGAGAGGAAAGAGAATCTGAGATTTTAAAGAATTTTAAAGACTCCGGCTGAACTGCGCAGGCTACCACGGCAACTACTGCTGGTTTGATTAGACTTACATGCTCCTACTTTACCAAGGACAGAGTATTTTTCAAATTTTATTTATTTTTACTTTTAGAGATACTGAATGGTATAAATCGCGGGATGTGGGGGAAAATAGTTTCCATCAGCCCTTAGCTGAGCTGCGGCATGTGGCGGAGGACACCAGACACGAAAACAGGAAAGCCAGGGAAACACCAAGGGCCAGAGATGGGAATTTTACAGACGTTTTTTCCTCTCCTCTCCTTTAGTCAGGATCTGTAGTGAGGCACTGAGCTGCCAGAAATTAGGCTGATTTCCTGCTCAACTATAACGTCATTTAATAGGAAAATATTCTGGAAAATGCAATCCCTTTCACCGTTTAAGAGGAAGGACAGCAGACAGGTTTGGAAAATGTATTTTTTGTAGACATCTAAATATGTAGACAACAATAAACCTAATGCCACAAACTTGTTCAGACATACCAAGATTTTATGTGTATATACATTTTTATAGCTTTCAGACAACGGATTTTAGCTCAGAATTAGCGTGTTAGAATGGTGAAAATTTTGGGGATTTTTTAATAGGTGGTTTTACATGTATCACAATCAGCTTCTTCGTGTTGCTACTTGTTTATAGTTTTTTTTTCTAAAAATGAATGCTACAGACGCCTTACATGGAGAAACGTTTCCCTTCAAAGAAATAGCCCTTTGGTAGAGAGTGAAAAATAAATGTTTGAGATGTCGCTGAAGCTTATCACAATTTATGGGTCAGGATGATGGTTCAAAAGGTAAATGCAAATGGTCTGTTTGAGGCTGGGCATTTTGTGCTGAAAGCATATATTTCTAATGTCAAGTGACCTTAGAGAAAGAGGAAATGATCTTGTAGGATATTTTCTATCTTGGAACTAATATGCAAAATTGTTTATTTGATGGTCTTAAAAAGGACTTAAATCACCTTTGAAAGCAGCGTTTTCTAAGCACCAAAACAGCGAGCGTAGGCAACTAAAAAGAAGCACAATTTTTCTATTTGTGAGAATCCTAAGCAATTTGTCTTAATGTTAGTTGCTTACTCTCATACACCCAGTGCTATTCCACCCTACTGATACATGGCTTGCTTATATTTTTGTGACACGCCTAAACAACTTATTATTTCACCCTGAATTGTCCTGAAGATATTTAAAGCTGTACTTAACACAAGAACTGTTAAAAGCCACGCTCCATGTTGGACTAATTGACATGATGGGAATCAGCCTGGAGAGATTTACATTCCCCTACTAATTTTGGATTTGTTAATTCTTTTATTAATAGCCCCAAATTAGAAGGTTAAAAATCAGCTTATTGATAATTACAAAATATAATATGGTCACCCACTGCAAAATATCATGATTGTGCAAATGTACAAGAATGAAGTTGCCTTGGGAATTAACACTAAAAAAAAAAACGCTGGTTAAAATGAGACACCAGCCACAGAATCTTCCCACGAGCAAATTTGGCAATGCCACGTCTGTCCTCTGGGTTGTAGAAGTCAAGGCCAGGCATGGGGTTCTACACTGAGTGAGGTTTCTGTGGGGAAAAGGCAGTGAACATCATGCGACTTACCTTGCTTTCATTCCACAACTGCTGAAGGCAAGGATTCTCCCGTAGCTTCCCGGTTTCACTTCTCTGCGTCCAGAAATAAAGTTTCCCTGACTTGTTACTTCGTAGTTGTTCCTTAGGACACAGAGATTTTGGAAGTGCTATCGCATGCTTTCCTCAGTGGTCCCTCTCAGTTTGAAGCCTTACAGATGGACAAACATACAGTGGCTGCCCGACGGGGCACTGAAATTCTGAACAGTCAAAGCGGGTTCGGAAGCCTTTCGATGGAATGAGCGCAGTTTCACGAATAGCCACTAGATGGCGTATGACAACCATTTGTGTCAGGCGCACGCGAAGGCTTCCCAGTCTGTCAATAACTTTCCAAACGTGTTCTACAACAGTTCCCCCCAGACACATCACTATTAGACTATTATTATCATCGCCATCTTCATATGGAAACTTAAATGGGCCGATTTATGTTTTAGAGCTGGGGAGAAATTTCACTGGACGAGCCTATTTCCCTGGAAGAGAAAAACACACTGTTGATTTACGTATCACCGTTAATAAACGTTGGCACTAAAACTGTACTTAGACACCAATGTTTAGTGTCAGTGTTTATCTGCCCTCTTTAAGTACCAACACTTCAGCAAATTCTATTGAGTGTCTACTGTGTACGACACGCTGCTTGTGCTTGTGAAATGTTGAAAAAGTTATTTTATTACCAGAAATTAAGTAGTCAGAAAATAAAGACATTAATTCCATGTTGTACTGTTGGACCAGTGATATAATGTTAAGACTAAATATGCCTGCCCCTGGAATTTCAGCATTTTCATTTCTTGATGTAGAATGAGGAGAAATGCCTGGGAAGTAAAATCATAGGAAACGCTTTATAAATTTTCTTCCCCCTTATTGCAAAATGTGATCCTATTTGCCTTCATAAATATAGCTAAACTCCTACAGAGGAAGTAAATTAATAAGGTACACAAGTTTTAAAGTGAAGTCCATTTTCTCTTTTGTGTCCTCTGTCAGCAAGTGTAGGAATGAAGTATTTCATGGAGTAATTTTTTAAGTCTGTTTGCTGATAAGTCTTCATGATAATAAGCCCCTCTTAAAATGCCTTTATCACAAAGCGCTCAGAAGGGCATGAGAAGACTTCCTCAAAAGTTAGTTCCATACCTGTGGAAGGAATTAAGAAATCTCTAAGATCCTTTCCACTTCTTAAGAGTGAATGGTTAAAAAAAAAAAAATTCAGGGACCTTCAAATTCTTTCACCCTTCTCAAAATAGGTGTGATATTTCTTCTAAGCCAACCTCAAACCAAAAGAAAAGAATTGCCTCCTTTTTAGAATTACTGACTGTTTGTTTGAACTGAAGAATTAGTTGCATTTGAAAACAAGGACATGCCTAATGAAATGATTAAAACATACAGAACAGTAAATTATAAGCAGATGGGGGTGAGGCCGGAGGGGAGGTGAGTGTGCTTCGGGGAGCCGAGTCTCAGGAAGCTGACAGCTTTGGGTTTTCCTAAATAAAACAGGAGATGATTGTTTAAGCAATAGAAGGTAAGAAAACAACCTCTGGAAGACAAATCTCGCTCCCTCTCTCTTTTAATGTCATAAGCTTTATTTTTTAGAGCAGTTTTAGGTTGACAGAAAAATTGTGCTGGAAGTACAGAGAGTTCCCATCCATACAGCCTCTGACCACTTCCTCTATTGTTAACATCTTGCATGACCAGGAGATGTTTGTCACAATTGATGAACCTATACGGATGCATGATTGCTAACTGAAGTCCATGGTTTACATCAGTACCTTAGGGCGCCCTCTTTGTGTCATACAGTCCGATCAACTTTGACAAATGTATCGTGGACTGTGCACATGTATCCACCGCTACAGGATCATACAGAATAGTTTCACTGTCCTTAAAATCCCCCCTGCTCCACCTGTTTATCCCCCACTCACCCCCTTGCAACCAAGATGGCACATTCCTTTTGAACCACAGTGTAAATCTCTTTTTTAACAGACACCTGCATGCAAGGGGAGCCCTGGTGGTTCAGTGTTTAAGCACTCGACTGCTGGCTGAAAGGCTGGTGGTTCGAACCCACTAGTGGCTCTGTGGGAGCAGATGTAGCAGTCTGCTTCTGTAAAGATCTACAGCCTTGGAATCTGTATGGGGCAGCTCTACTCTGTCCTGTAGGGTTGCTAAGGGTCAGAATCGACTCCATGGCAATGGGTCAGGCTGCAAGGAGAGGCAGAGAGCGAAGTCCATGTGCGTTCTAAGAGTTTAGAGAAATGACTGCTATCGACGGAATGCTGACCTTCACAATATAGCTTGGAAAAGGAACCAGGAGTCACCTTGGGAATGTGTCATGGTTACCAGAAGTCTTATAAGAGTGAAGGGGACCAGCCGAGCCCAGCATAAGCCACTGATCCGGGTCTCGGGTTCTTCAGAAGAAAGACATTTCCCTGCCTGTCGTCTGGTCCCAGTGCTGGGTGAAACGCTTTCTTCCTCCCTCCTCCCTGAAATTTATCATTTTAAATGCTGCTCTGTATTGTTAAAAGTGTTGGATGAGATAGAGTTTACAGCAGCTAAAAAGAGGTTTAGCGAGAGGAGCAGTTCACAGACTGTGCAAGTCGCTTGTTAAGTGGCACTATCTGGTTTAGCAGAATCCATGAGACTTTTATCCGGAATTTCTATCAGGCCACATTCAGCAGGAGCTGGTGCCCTGGAAACGGGCATTTTTAAAAAATCTGTGTCTTGCCTCCATCTTCTTGGATAGATGATGGCAGTTTTGACCCATTTGAGCCGCCTTCCTGAACAGGGCCACTGACTGTCTCCAAGTGGGGTTAATGGATGTATGTCTCGAGATAAAGGAAATAAACCCCCTAAGATTTCGTCTAAATTTTAAAAGGCATCTCGCCTTCCTCAGCCGCATACCTTCTTTGTCTTGGATGTCTACAAGGGGCAGGACCACACTGCTGGCTACCTTGGCTGGCACCACGGGCCAAGGCCAGGCTTAGAGTGGGGCTGAGGGTCATTTCTAGAATTGAAATCAGTTCTTGCTTGGGTAACAAAAGGAGAAACCTCAAACATGAGTGCGGGCACACACACAGACATTCCCCTCACAGATGAATTGGCTGCCCTCCTATTTCAGGTCAGACCCCTCTCACTCATAGATACCGCCCCGTGAATGTCTACTGGATGTCAGCGTCAGCACTTTGTGTCTGCCTTCAGGACAGAGCTCTGCTCGGGACGCTGACAGATGAATGCTGAATCCTGTTTCCCCAGCATCCTCAGCTGGTACTGAGCTGAGCTGGAACCTAAGTGGGAGGAGCAAGCGATTGATCTCTCTCTGCCGTCGGAGCCACCTCTGTCAGGAGGCAACTGCCACAAGTTCAGGAATCGAGGAGAGGGACTTTCTTCCCAAATAACTTGCCCCATTTACAGGAAGGTGGGGGCTCAGGGGAATGATGAGTCTCATGTTGGCCGAATTACAGCATAGTTACGCCTTCTCCCTCTTCTCCCCCCCCGGCTACTTATCAGATCTTAATCTTTCCTATTAAAATTCTGAAGTCCTATTGAATGTGTGTGTCCGATGGTCAGCCTCCTTCAGTCCTTGGAAAGAAGATGGGCCATAAAGTATAACATTTATATATAAAAACATTTAAAATATATGTCTGCTGAAATTCCACCATTAGAGATGCATTCCTTGGGCATTGGTAATATGACAGTGCTCAGCATTCCTCTATGGAGAAAGAATGTTCTTGAGGAGGCTCACATCTAACTGTATTGGCTGCCGGTCAGGGTGGTGGGTGGGGGCATGCAGAGGCTGGGAAGAGGGTGGGGAATTATTAGTTGGCAACTGATCAAAAGCAGGGCCTATCAGGGCTTGGTGAGAAAATGAGAGGGAAAAGACCAATGTGGGGGTAGGGATGGGGAGAACTGTGCTCCTCTTGGGACAGTAAGGAGCTGAAGGCACTTGTGAGCCACTCTCTCCACCTGTACGGAGTTATTCTGAGCAAAGACAGCCATTTCCACTCTGCCTGGTCTGAATTCCGGACCCTTCCCTTGAAGCTCACCTTGTGGATGCGGAGAGGAGAGGCAGGTGGCAGCAGGTATAAGGACGAGCAGTCCGCAGTGAAGGCCAAAGGCATAGCCCCCCAGATACTAGGCTCCTAGCAGAAGTTTTCCATCTCCAAGGGGCCCAAGGGCCACCTGAGGAAGCTGCTTACAGGTACAGACCCTGGGCTGCAACCCAGAGATGCCCACCTGCTGAGTCTGAAGAGTGGGCCAGGGCACTAGCATTTTTGCAACGTCTCAGGCGATCCGGACACTGGAGATCCATGGACTTCACACTGAGAACCAAAGACCCAGAGTAGACGGAGAGCAGAGTGGACTCAGATGGTGGTGGTGGGAGGGGCGCTTCCCAGAGGAGTGAGAGGCATTGAGCAGGACCTGACCATTCCCACAACTGACAACATTCATCCCAACTCTTCACCTGGTTGAAAATGGGATTGCAATTGATTGAAATCATGGTCCTTACACTCCAGAAGTATAATCAACAGGTCTTCAGGACTGGGTGCCTGGAAGGGAAAGCAGAGACTAGACAGAGTCATGCATTCTTCTTGGGAGCTGTGCTTGGGAAGACGAGGTAAGACTCGGATCAGTGCTGAGGTCCCTTGGGTGCAGTTCGGGGCCCCAAGCAGCCGGGAGGAGCCTGAAGGGCACCTCACTCAGCTTTGCATCCAGCTGCCTGGCTAGAAACAGCTGAACTTCAAAGAAGCCTGGGGTTTACCCAAGGACAGCTGTGGATGTGTGGGTGGGTGGGGTGCCAAAGGCAGCTGAGGAAAGGGCTGGAGAATAGAGACAGCCAGGGTGAAATTAACATCCTTGGTTTGGGTTTTGTTTATGATGTGAGCAGGCATCCTTGGGGTTGTCTTCCATACTTGTGTTTTAATCAACACTGAATTGTTGCAAATCACCCTGATAATCCCTTGAATATCCATGCGGAGAAGTTGTTTCATGGTAATTCCATCTGAAATCCTTCCTGGCACTCCCACTTTCAGGACTGCCACAGAACCTTCCTGGGAGCTGAAGGCAAAGACCTGGGATTGAAGGGTGTCCACATCACTCCATCTGGTGTCTCTGTGAGGTGTTTTGTTTTGTTTTAAGATGCAGGGATTTTACAGAGTTTGGCTCAGGGGTGGAGAAAAACCCAAACAGACAAAAGAAAGCCACCTAGGATTTAAAAGACAGCAGTTAAGAGCCTGAACCGTGTTCTGTCTTAGGAAGACAATGAAACACAGGGCTCCTAGCAGTTTCACAATAGGTGAGAAGATGTTATCGAAGGAACTGCTTTCAGTGGCTTAAGTTACAGAAGGAAAAACATGGACTCAGAGCTCGAAGATGTTAAAACAAAACAAAACAGGGAATGTGCAGAACAAGAGAACAGGCAAAACAAGGGGAGGAATTGCCAAAGAAAGTGGAGTTTCCATCCCTGGAGCTATTCCGAGTGAGAGGAGGGACCTCTTTATTACAGGTTGTTTAGAGTAATGAACTCCATCCCATCACGATGCTTGGGAGTGGACTCAATGACCCAGGTGAAGTTGCTTCCAGTCCAAACAATCCCATAATTATTGACCCAGGTGGCCAAGGATTTGTCTCTGAGGAGGAAGAGTCCATTTTCAACTGATTTGCCAACAATGCTTTGTCATTAACTGGATCGTTTTCAAGTCATTTTGTTCAGTGAAAGCTCGAACGCGGAGGTCCACATAGCAACCAGTCAAGCATTTGCCGAGGACGGCAAGGGCTAAAACCTTGCTGGCCAAATTGAATTCCCAATTGTTTTGTGCAGGCTTAATTTTAGGGAAGGTCCCAGAAATCTCTTGAGTTCTGCAGTTCCCAGGAGAAAGGGAAGCAGCAAATATCCTCTGTTTTCTCTTGCTAGAAAGTTCCATCTATTGGCTCCTTTGGCTGGTTGATGTAGACTCTCCCGAGGGCTATGGCGCTGAATCCACCTCCATCTTGTTTTCAATCACTTAGATGTGAGCTTGAAGATACTCTGGCTTCCTGGTCTGCATTTTTGCACTGTTTTCTCGCCCTAGGGGCTTTCCAAGATGTCCTACAGGGCTCACCCTCTCCTACCCTCAGAAAAGTAAAAACAGACTTCCAGCCAGTGTTAACTCTTCAGCACCCCATTGGCTTCCTATCTCAGGGAGACCATTTTAAGTGGAGTTTTAGAAAACTGGTGTTAACATTTGGTGTCCTCTTACAACAAATATTTTTAACGGTAACTTAACAAAAGGAGAGCATAACTTCTGAGTTTCTCAGGCTTCACAAACTTGGGTGAGCCCTGGTGGGGTAGTGGCTAAGTCCTCAGCTGCTAACCAAAAGGTCAGTGGTTTGAAGCTACCAGCTGCTCCATGGGATAAAGATATGGCAGTCTGCTCCTATAAAGATTTCAGCCTTGGAAACCCTACGGGGCAGTTCTACTGTGTCCTGTAGGGTCACTAGGAGTCAGAACTGACTTGACGGCAGTGGGTTTGGTTTGGTTTGGTCATCAACGTCAGGGAGTAAATGGCCTTACATCTCTGACTCTTGACCCACATACATAATGTGGAGGTCCCCTTGAACATAGGTCCCTCTGGTAGCCCTTGGAGAAGTCTTGAATGAACTCTCACAAATAGATGGTCAGCCCACCTTGTCTCCTCTCCCCAGGAAACCACTTAGGAGGGGCAATCCACCATCATCCCTGCCAGGATTCACAGGGACAAAATGGATTCCTCTGCCACGAGCACTGGTTCTAGATAGTTCCAAAGTGGAAATCCCAGGCTTTGCTGTGTTTCCCAGACTCCTATGCAGGCTGAAGACACGGGTCAAGTCCTGCCAAAACGTGCGTGTTGTGGGTTAAATCATGTCCTTCAAAATATGTGTTGAAATCCTAACCCCTGTACCTGTGAATATGACCCTGTAGGGAAATAGAGGCTTTGTTTTGTTCATAAGGTCCTGCCAGAGTAGGGTGGATTCTAAACCCAATTACTTCTGAGCTATAAGAAGAGCAAAATAGACACAGAAACACACGGGAGAAGATGTCACATGAAGGCAGACACACGAGGCAGATGCATCTACAAGCCCAGGAGTGCCAAGGATTGACAGCAGCTACCAGAAGCTGAAATAAAGAAGGACCTTCCTCTAGAGCCACATCCTGAATTCAGACTTCTAGCCTCTTGAACTATGAGGAAATAAATTTATATTCTGTAAAGCCACTCACATGTTGTATGTTTTGTCATGGCAGTACTAAGGAATTAAGACAGCGGGGAAGACCCCTCTCACTCAGCCCCTGTCTCCTTAAGACTCAGGCACCAGCCATGGGGCCTGGCCAAGGTCCTAACACCCGGTACAGATAAGATGTGCCCAGTGTTCCTACCCCATCAAGGAGCAGGAGGAAAATTCTTACTGCACCGAGCTCCCAGTGGCCCTGTCCACTAGCCAACCAGGAATACCCCATCAGGTCTGAACTCAGCTTTGATTCTAGCCTGCATTTTCCAAGAACCATCACGCTTTTTTTTTTTTTTTTTAAATAAGTTATACCCTTTGACTGGAAACCCTGGTGGTGTAGTAGTTAAGCGCTACGGCTGCTAATCAAAAGCTTGGCAGTTCAAATCCACCAGGCGCTTCTTGGAAACCATGTGGGGCAGTTCTACTCTGTCTTATAGGGTCGCTATGAGTTGGAATCAACTCGATGGCAATGGGTTTTTTGGACCCTTTGACTAATTCCTTCCAAGTCATCTTTTATAGGGAAATAATTCTGAGTACAGACAAGATGTTATGCACAAAGATGTTTATAGAAGCATCATCTAAAACAGTGAGAAATCAAAAACCACTAAAATGTCCAACTGTTAAAAAATGCTTAGACAAATTATGGAACATCCTATCAATGGAACAGCACATCCCAAAACCCACTGCCGTCGAGTCGATTCCGACTCATAGTGACCCTGTAGGACAGAGCAGAACTGCCCCATACAGTTTCCAAGGGGCACCTGGCAGATTTGACCTGCTGACCTTTTGGTTAGCAGCCGTAGCACTTAACTACTATGCCACCAGAGTTTCCAGAATAGCACATAGCCATTAAAAATAATGTTTGTCGAAGTTTTGTAGTAAGAGGGAAGATGTTTATCACATCAGATTAGGTGAAAAAAGCATCAAAAATACAAAATTTTATATTTAAATGATTATAAGGATTTAAAAAATAGAAAACATGAACAAAAAGTCTGAAAGGATGTATAAATAAACATTAATGATTTTTGTTTTTAGTTAATATAACCCTGGGTGATTTTAAGAGCTGCTTCTGAATATATGAATTTTCATAAAATTAAAAAAAAATTAGAGTACCTCTTTAATAATTAAAAAAATAAGCATTAAAATAAAATCAATCCACTCCCATCCCTACTTCCCAACCAGGTGAAAATGTAGCCTGTATCAGCTGGTGGAGGGTCACAGACTTTCAGTGTCCCCACTGGGCGTTCTGGCAGCTAATATTCCCCCTAAGTCCTGTCGATAAGAAAAATTTGATTGAGTCCATTGGACTTAACAGGGTTTATTGAGTGAGAACCTGTTCATGAACAGGGAGCACCCCAAACTGAAAATGGCGGGGGGGGGGGCCCTCCAGTTTACATGATTACAATGTACTTTTAAAGCTCAGATGAGTAAGTATCTTGCTCTTTGCTTTGATTGGTTAATCGCATTTAATTTTTCTTTTGTTTGAAGAAAGCTGTTCACCGAAGAAAGCTGATCACCTAACTAAGCTGGTTTACCTTGCCTGCAAGAGTGTCGCTAGCTCATTCTGATCAGGATTGTGACTCATGCTAACTCAGGGTGATAAGAACTTGCCTAAGGTTTGATTTTATGTAAAGTCATTGTGTCTCTCAAACAGCCATATGACTAATCTTTATTTGGCTCTTGGTCCAGGGAAGCCTATTTTAACTCTTGCCTCTATAAACAATTTTAATAATAAGCCTTGTGGTTACTGTTAGTTGCTGTTGAATCCAACATCTAAATGCCAAGATTTATGTTCAGTCTTCTGTGGTCACTCAGTAAATTCCCCAAGTATTTACTGAGCACCTAGCATATGTCCAAGGAGCCCGGGTGGCACAGTGGTTAAGCACTCACGGGCTAACCAAAAGGTCAGTGGTTCGAACCTACCAGTTGTTCCGGGGCAAAAGATGGGGAAGTTCACTTCACTAAAGAGTACAGCCTTGGAAACCCTATGGGGCAGTTCTACTCTGTTCTACAGGGTCGCGAAGAGTTGGAATCGACTTGACGGCAGTGGGTTTTTGGAGCACATGTCCAACATTATCTCACTGAAAAGGACCAAAGATGCATACAAATCTGGCCCATTTAGAGACGCTTTAGGCTTCCAGAACCAATTATTGTCGCTATCTACCCTTTTATGCTCAGCTGTGGATGCTGGGGTGGACTTTGTAAACCCCATTACTGCTTTCCCAGCGGTGTCTTGTGAGGCTCTGCCAGTAGGGGGTGCTAGAGGGAGACACCAAGACAGAGGCGGAAGCAGGAATTGGTTCCTTCCTGTTGTCTTCCTGTTTCTGGGAACACCGGCTGATCTCGCTAATTAACCTCGCTACGCTTCCGCGGCTGCTGCAGCTCTTTTCCAATCCAGTGGCTGAATCCAGTTTGTGGTTTTCCCAACAGTTGTAGAACTAGCCTCATGGTGCTCCCTTAGCCTTAGAGGTCTGGGCCCCAACCCATAAGATCCCTCTTCTCAGCCTCTAAATTTTAATAATCCAACCTCCTCCCTTTGTTTTTCAAGCCCTAGGGGTTTTTTTTTAGGGGTGGTTGCTGCCTCCTACAGTAGCTCCTTCCCCCATACCTTTGATTTTCTTTTCAACTCTTTCAGTTACTTAATACTGTTTTATTTCATCAACGATTCTTTATATTATCTCCGTTCAGATAGCTGGTGTGGTTTCTGTCTCCTGATTCTTCCATGATTGATACACATTTCTTGAAGGGGAAGGATACTGGGGTGGAATTGCAAATCTCCAGTCACAAATACCCCTAAACGCTTACCATGATACTTCTTCCTACTTTACAGAGAAAGAGAGACACCTTCAGCTGAGACCCCCCCGCCCATTTCTCACACCCGAAACATGGAAATGTACCCATACCTCTTCTGTACTCACCTCTTCTGTTTTACGATCATGAAAGTCATCTCTCCTCCTGTTGAAGAACAAATCCTTCCCTGTGCTCACAAGAAATCTACGCTATTAATTATCCATTTCTTCTCATATAGTCAACATTTTCTCAAGTGCATACTTTCTATTGGCATTACACATTCCCAGATCTCACAGAATAAAGAGAATTGTTCCTTGGTCCCCAATCCCCTTCTAGCTACCACCCTCTCTCATCCCCTCAATAACCGAACTTCTTGAAGGGCTGTCTAAATTCACTGTTCCATTTCCCCTTTTTCTATTCACTCCTCATTTTACTCCAATCTGGTTTCTAGTCCCACCACTCCACTTTGTTAAAGTCATCAATGAATGTCACCAATGAATGCTGGTAATCAAATGGACATTTTTTTCAGCCTTCATTTTTTAGGATTCCCCAGCAGCACTTGACATTGTTTGTTGGCCAGTTTATTTTTCTTTTTGAAAATACATGCTGGGGCAGATGTAACCCTATTTGTTGCTCGTTTGTCTTCCCGGGACCACATTCCTCTAGTTTTCTTCCTGTTTTTCTCCACCTACTCTGCCCATTGCAGAGTCCCCCTCTTTTCCCAGAATATTAAATATTGACATTTCATAAGGCTGAGTCTTAGAACCTTTCCTTACTCCACGTAAGCAATCTTATCCACAGGAATTGCCACTATAGGTGAAGTATTTGCATCTTGACATCTTCAGCTCAGGAGTTCTCTCTGCACTCCAATCCCATATATCCCACTGCTCCTTGGCTTCTCCACTTGAATGTCTCAAAAGTATCTCAAATCAATGGGTATAAGAACAAAACACATAATCCTCCCCTACAAAGCTCAGGGTCTCCTATCTTAGTCAAAAGTACAATCTTCCATAGGAAGGCACAAACCAAAAACCCAGGAGTCGTCATTTATGGTTCCCTGTTTTTTCATATCCAATACATTACCAAGACGTGTCCACTTTACTTTGTGAAAACATCTCCGTTGTTGCCATACCACCATATTCTTTGATTACTGCCATAGCCCCTAGTCGGTCTCCCTTTTCCCCTCTCCCGGGGCATTCTACACATGACAGCAAGAGTAATCATCTTATGATAGAAATCTGAACACGTCACCCCTTCACTTTAAAGCATGTCAGTGGTTTTCTCTCGCTCTTAGAAAAGATGGAGTCCTTCACAATACCTCCAAGGCCTTAGTCTATCTACCAGCCTCACCTCACACCCATCTCTTTCTCATTCTCTGCTTCCAGGCCACCTGACCTTTTCCCACTCGCTCCTATCCCAGAGCCTTTGTACATGCTAGTTCCATTGTTGAAATGCCTATTCGGTCTTCATGTCTCAGTACAATTGTCATTTCCTAGGGACGCCTTCTCTGGTTTCTCTCTTGCTGCCTCAGACATGGGAAGTGCCGCTTTGTGTAGCCTGTTGTACCTTTCCATGGAGGCACTTAGCACAGTTGTAATTTTACATTGACTCGTGCGGTGATTGCCTGATGTTGGTCTCAGTCTGAGTCTGTATATTCCAGGAGATCAGAAACCATAGTTGCCTGGTCATACCATTGAGCTTTCAGGCCTGGTTCTTTCTCACAATCAACGAGTATTTGTTGAATGAGTTAATGAGTTTGAACTAGGGACTTCTGACCTTGAGATGCTTTCTTCACTCCTTTGTACCATGGGACCTTTTGGTATATTTGAATGAACGGTGTTGCCTTAATGTTGAGAGGTATTGTTGAGAGATAAAAAACTGCAGATTGGATAACCCCAGCCTGAAAAGAAAAATCCATGATAGAATACTTCCCTAATTTAAAACAAAACAAACAAACGAAATCCACACTTCCCTTAGTTACATATTTTCTATTTTCAGACTGGGAGAAGGTAGATACATAAATGTAAACGTTTCACTTAGTATCTAGAGTAGAAAAGTTGACACATTGTAGTTATTGAGGTAAAACCTTTGATGAGCAACAAAACAAGTACAACCTGCTACCTGGATCCAGCAAAGATGACTGGCTAGAAAGGTCGGGAAGAGAATGTGCTTTGTTTTTTAAATAAAATTTAATTTGGAATAATTTTAGATTTACAGAAAAGTTGTAAAGATAGTATGGAAAGTTCCAGAATACTCCTCACTGAGTTTCCCCTGTTGTTAACATCTTCATTACCTGGCTACATTTGTTAAAATTAAGAAACTGGCATTGGTACATTACTGCTAACTGAACTCCAGAGTTTATTTGGATGTCGCCAGTCTTTCCACTCATGTTCTTTTTTTCTTCCAGGGTCCAGTCCAGGATACCATATTGCGTTTAAGAGTCACCCTTGTTCAAAGAAGAAGAGTCCTCAAGCTTACTGCTGATCCAAAGAAGAGAAGCTGAATCTGAACTTACTGGCTGATATGACTGGAAACATTCCTGTTACTAAAGAACAAGAGTAAAACTGATAATGACAATAGGCATTTCTTGAGCACTTACATGCATTGCCTCACTTAATCTCCACAAAATCCAATGAGGGAGGTATGATTGTCATTCCTGTTGTATAGACAATGAAACTAAGCTTTGGGGGAGCTTAGCTTGCTCAGGATTATACAGCTTGTATAAAGCAGAGACTAGTCTCATGCTCTGGCCAGCCTGACTCCAAAGGTTAGCATCCTAATCACCATAAGGAACTTGAGTTAATGCTCAACTATGTGGGCACTTCAGAATTCCAATTATCTATTGCTGCATAACAAGCCCCACTAAAATTAGTGCTGTAAAACAATAACCATTTTATTATGCTCATGTCTTTGTGTGTCAGGAATTCAGGCAGGGTACAGTGGAGATGACTTGTCTCTACTCAGAATGACTCGAGTGGCTAGAGGTGAGTTGTATGGCTCACTTGGGATCATATGTCAGGGGCCTGGGTTCTGGCTCTTGGCTGGGTTTCTTGGCTCTTTTCTCCAGCAAAATAATTGGTGCATGAATGTCCAAAACGACTTTCTCACTCATGTGTCTATTACTGGGCTCAGATGGTTAGCCAGGCACCTCTCTTTCTCTACATAGCCTTTCCACAATAGCCTTGAGGAAGCTTGGGCTTCCTCACAGCATGGTGGTCTCAGGGGAGTTAGTCTTTTTATATGGCAACTGGCTTCCTCCAGAGAGAGCATTCCAAGACGTAGGTAGTAGAAGTTAATAGTTTCTTAAGGCCTGGGATGGGAACTGGCACAATATCACTTCTTTTCTGGTCAAAGTAGTCACAGAGACCATGTGGATTCAGGGGAGGAAACATAGACTCCACTCTGGATGGGAGGAGTGTCAAAAAAATTGTGGCTACTTCAATCCATCAGAATCAGACACATTAAAATTACTTTCATTCAATGGTTTGAATTTTTTTTTTTTTTTTTTTTGCCCTGTATTTAACTTCTATTTAGGGTAAACACTTTCTATAGATTTAATGTTTTCATTGTATTGTTTGTGTTGTCAGGTCCTTAAAACAATTGGCATACTTGTTTTGCTATTGTGAAATAATTTTCTTTTATAGGAAATAATGAAAACTAGACTTTTTAGGAGGCTTTTTTTGTTATCAAAAGAAGAGTATTTTACCTGCTATAATGCGTCCAGGTTCCAACCATGAGCATATTTGTTTGGAATCATGGACAGGATGGGAATTTACTACTTCTCCACCCCCGTCAAAAATACCACACCATAACTCCTTCAACTCTCATGAATCATCTTTTGAAAGTCTTGAGTTATATACTGAATCCTCATCTGGACTCAAGCTGGAGAAGTGGCGTCTCCTTTGAATTTCAGATTCCTTCTGTGTGATGGAGATCAAATCCTGCAGCTCCTCCTCTACCTGCTTCTGCATGTGTGGCAAGCTGAAACATGGGACCCATTTTCATGAACAGGTATAGGTGATGATGAAATGAGATGGAACCCATTCTGATCCTGAATTATAGACAAAATGGCCTATCGCTGAATTTTCTTGGGTACACCGAAACTCACATGACTGAAACATTTCTCAGGTCTGAGTCTCCACTGTCTGCCTGCATAGTTTTGCAAGACGCAGGGAGCATAGCGGAGCTGGTCATGGGCTTTCTCTTGGAAATACAGCATGCTGAATTTCTCCACTTAATTTAGTTGTTTGTGTGTATATTTAAGAGACCCAAGTATAGAAATAAAACAATACCTTAAAACACAAGGTATCTTAAAAAAAAAAATTTGATAAGAAAGGAAGTGTTTGAGAGTAAAGAATTGATTGGCAGAGTATAACGCCAAGTGTATTGAGGTACTCAATAGTGGCTTACCAATAGATCCAAGGCATTGTACCCAAATTGAGCTGTCTTCAAGTCTGGATGTAGACGGCATGGAGACACCATTTCCCCAACTGGACGAGGTTCTGGCTCTTCCCTTTGTTGTTGGAAATTATCTGCTGCTTACGACCTATGTGTAAGACACCTTAGCTCGGGGACTAAATTAAAAAACAAATTAGAGCACTCATTCCAAGGAGGTTTCAACCCAACTTAAGAGGCTATACCTAGAGACAAGACGATGAGGAGGTGATTGGTGAATGGTGTAGACATGTCACTGCTTTGGGTTGGTTGGTTTCTTTTAGACTGGGGTCTGGCCCTAGGAAGTTAGGCTTGAGATGTGGATGGGGGAGAAACCCCAGACAAAGGGGGAGAAGAGAGGAAAAACATGAGGGTGGGTCTTCATTAAGGGTATGTTTGAGGGGCAATCATAGAGATGCTGTGGGGTCTTTGTTGGGTAGAGAGTTTGTAGAGGGACACAGTAGAAAATGGGGTCCAAGAGTGGTCAGTTGAGATTGGGGCTCTATTTAACAGGGAAGGGGAGCTCCTAATGTCAGTGGGGAAAGGAGCAACCTGCAGAAGGAAGTGGATTAGACAATGGATCCCACAGCAGTGGGCAAGATGGATGGCAAAGAAGAGACCTGCATAAAGTGGTAACAGGGAATTTATTTACAGAGAAATGTTCACTTTTTTGTTTAAACAACAAATTCCCATAAGGGAAGAATTAATTTGCATTCTCTCGATCTGTTTTGGAGCCCTGGTGGCAAAGTGGTTAAGCATTCAGCTGCTAACCAAAAGGTTGGCAGTTCGAATCCACCAGCTGCTCCTTGGAAACCCGATGGGGCAGTTGTACTCTGTCTCATACTGTTGCTATGAGTAGAAATCAACTCGATGACAATGGGTTTGGTGTTTTTGGTTTGATCTGTTTATAACTAATGTGGTCAAGTAAATGTCTAAAGTCCAAATTCAGCCAAGTTCAACATTTGTCAACCCTGAGGATTTCCCTAACAAAACTGTGGCACCATTACTCAATACCTCTGAGCATCTTCTGAGTCGCTGCACTGATTTATACTCCATTTTACGATGTCCATTTTACGATGCAGAATGGAAAATACCATTTGCTTTATTCACAAAAAAAGAAAATATCTCACAATTTCAAAATGCTACATTTACTCAAAATTATAAAATTTTGCTTCATGTCTGTGCAAACATGATGTAAACTCTTTGGCGAAACAGCTTCCTGTTTTAAGGAAGAAAAAGTTAAAATTTAAATCTTAAAAATGAAGAATCCAAATGGTAAATAAATAAATAAGTAAATAAATAGAAACGGCAACAACAAAAAGCAACTGCCAAGTTTCCATGAGGCTAGAAAGAGATCGAATGGATTTGTCTTCGCATTCAGAACTGGGAACGCCCTTTGAGATCAGACTTTTACAAACTTCTCAGTTTATAAGTGAGGGCATTGAATGTCAGAGGGGTTTCAGGGCCTGCCACCCATCTGGTTGGTGGATAGACAGGATGGTGCTGAACCCACCTTCCCCTCCACTTTCTGGTGTTCACTGGGATGCTGGCTCACCGGATTCCTGCGCATCGCTGGGCCCATTAGGCAGTGGGTCTGGCCATCGGTTCCCTCATCTACTAATTGAGGATTGAAGAAGAAAATCACTAAGGACCCTTGCAGACTGAAATCCCATGAAGAGTTGATTCCCAAACTCTATCACAAATTTCTTTATCCTTTCTGCCTCTCAGTTGCTTCCTCTTGAAATGGACTAGTATTGGCTCCACCTACTCCACAATGTTTTGGTTAAATCAAAGAAGATTGATCCCATGTGAACTTTCTCTGAAAATAATAATTTTTGATATGAACATTTCCCTATTTGTTAAGTTATTCTTCAATGATTTGTGGATTGGTTTGATGTAAGTGGTTGGGTATCAACTAGTTTTTAAGGCACTTGGTTAGGTGTTAATATTTGTGCTGAAAGCTCTTGTATACTTATGCTGGCCTGTAGGGTATTAGAAGAGTATGGTAATTACTCTAAATATGTTCCATGTCTAATACATGAAGTATTTACCAGGACAGAAGAGGAGTGTTTTCCTTACCCCCAGAAGTTAGAGTCAATAAAGTTTATTGAGAGACCGCTGTGTAGGAAGCATCATGTAAATGCTGAAGAGGTAAGTGGGAAAGATCCTTCTACCCAGCAAAAGCTTATAGCTGGGGAAGGAGGGGAAACAAGTACAAAGTCATGAGCATACCAGGTTGAGTCAAATATGGGCTAACTGCTAACCCTGGCTGATACATACCCAGGATCGACTAGGTAGACCTGCCCTCGTGAGGGGCAAATAGTATACAAATCAGTGCCTAAATTTTGGACAAAGAGCCCAAAGGTTGGAGGTTCGAACTCACCCAGAGGCACCTCAGAAGACAGCCCTGGTGATCTGCTTCCGAAAGGTCACAGCCTTTGAAAACCATATGGTGAAGTTCTACTCGGCACACGTGAGTTGGAATCGACTCAAAAGCAACGAACAACAACAACATGCCTGTAACCTTCAGTTTGGGGCTCTTGGAAACCATTGTCTGTTTTCTCTTAAAATGTGTGTCACAGCTCTCCCCATCAGTAGTCACACTGGCCTCTCGTGGTACCCAGTTTTGGCTGCTCTGAAGAATAATCGTTGATCCACTGGATGTGATCCACTCCAGGCTTCTCTAGAGTGATTTTCACATGGGTCACATTGTCCTTATTTTAAGTCAGACCTTCCTAAATGGAGTGAAAAACATCTCTAGCCATTTTCTTTTTTCTAACAGAGATCTGAAGGAATGTAATCAGCGTCACTGAACTGTACCCATAGAAACTGTTGAATTGGTGTATGTTTTGCTGTATAAATCTCAACAACAACCAAATAAATAAAAACTTTAAGAAAGGCTAAAATGGCAGATTTTATGTTACATGTAGTATACCACAATAACTTTTTCTTTTTGTTTTTTAGTGTAGGCAAGTGAGAAAATTAGGAATGGGACGGGAAAAGAGTTTACCAAACACAATAAAGGGTGGGGTTGATATCCAAAGTATCTGCCGTAAGGTAGTCTCCATTTTTTTAGAAGGAGGTATGCAAACTTGGCATTATGGTTCTTTAGTCGGCAAAGTTGCTGTGATGAAGAGCTTGGGCTCTGGGGTCAGATGGCTGGGGTTTGAATCCCGGTTGATTCCACCAGCTGTGTGATTCAGGGCAAATTATTTAACCTCCCTATGCCTCAATTGGAAACCCTGGTGGCCTAGTGGTTAAGTGCTACAGCTGCGAACCAACGGGTTGGCAGTTCAAATCCACCAGGCACTCCTTGGAAACTATAGGGTCGCTATGAGTCAGAATTGGCTCGACAGTACTGAGTTTTTTTTTTTTTTTTTTTTGGTTTTGTGCCTCAATTAAGGAACGCTGGTGGTGAAGTGGTAATGAGCTTGGCTGCTAACCAAAAGGTCCGCAGTTCAAATCCACCAGCGGCTTCTTGGAAACCCTATGGGGCAGTTCTACTCTGTCCTATATGGTTGGTAGAAGTTGGACTCAGTTTAATGGCAATGGCTTTTGGTTTAACACATGTAAAGCACGTGGCACAGGGTAAGTTCTCAATGAAAGTTAACCATGAAAATGTTCATTATGCAAGGGTGAGAAGGCAAAACTATAAGGAAACGACAAAGTTCTGGTGCGAGAAGGGACTTTGAAGGAGCTGTAAAGTCTGGCTGGGAGCTCTGGCAATGCTTTGAAGAAAGGGTGGTGGCTGGAAGGATTTGAACACGTGTAGATGAGTGCTCTATCCAGCCAATCAGGAAAGTGTAGGGCTTTGGGGAAACAGGGAGCAGACCAATTTGGCTAAAGCATAGGCAAGAAAGGAAGTGTGTAGGACTGATAGCAAAGACAGGCTGGACCCACCAGTGGATGTCAGGGTGAAGAGGCTAACTCACTTTGCACTTGGGGTCATGCCATCCACTTGCATTTGTTACTGGAGTTGGCACAGGCTCTCCTAAGGATGCAAGGAGCCAGGGCGGAGGGCATTCCTTGGTCTCCGTGGGAGCCCAAACCAGCCTATGCCCTGTATCTCTGCAGAGCTCCACTGCTGTTCCTCGTCATGCCTGTTGGTTGTCAACCTTGTTGTAAATTTAGTGACTCTGCTTTGATGTACCTCAAACATTTCCACATCTCTCCTCTTTGGTAGAACCAGAACTGCCCACTGTTAGGGCTTTACACTACCTCAGATGTTTTATTCCAAACTCCTAGTTTTACAACCCTGTAATCATACATCTCTCTCTCTCCCCCCTCACTTCTTTATCTATAAGCACGGTTATATATGTGACTGTGTGTCTGGTCCACTGTGACCCCTGGATCATTTCCAGCCCGTCTCTGGGATCCTCGGGCATTCTAAATCTTATTCTGGCCTAATTTGCTTCCTCCTTCTCTGCAGGGCACTGTGACGAGCTTACAAGGTACTGCGCTGTATTAGGGATGTGGCAGGCTGCTCTCCCCCAGCCACAAGCCATAAAATTAAGAACGGCAAGGCTCTCTTGATTAATTTCATTTGCCTGCCTTTAAATCTATTAAAGAAAATGCCTGTTTAAATCATTCTTTTGCAAGCATATTTGTAAATAATACTTAAAAAACACTTCATCTAATTATTCTTACCACAGCTGAATGTTAACAGATTGAAGATGAGATTTATGTTTAGACAGCATTAAGGTACTAATTTTTTCCCCACAATAGGCGCTGCAATTGACAAAATTAAAACAGAAAATGCAGACCAGCAAAAATTAATTTGCGCCAGGCTTAATAGTTGCGCTAAGTAAATCCAGTCTCTCCTCGGCTGCCTAAGAAAAGCCATAAAAATTTCTGAGAAGAATCCGCAGTTTAAGATTCCACACTAATTGCTTTCCCTCCCCCTTTCCCTCATCCCTGTTCCTCGTTCATCTCCACTGCGAAGGGACAAGCAGTTTGCATATCCAAAATGCCTTCAACTCTGCTGGGGTAAGAAAGTCAGGGGGAGGAGGGAGCGGGCCAGGGAACCACATAAATAAATGGGAATTTCTGCATGGACATGAGGATTTTCTGTTTCATTTTTTAAAAAATGAGAATAAGGCACGAGTATACATTCCAAAAAGAGCAATTTATTTAAGTCTATCATTTTTGGCAACACAATAGAACGCACATTGGGAAGAACAGTCACAAATCACTTCCCTTCCCACTGTCTGTTTACTCCACCATATGCTGTGGAGAATACAATTCACATGCCGAAGTTTCGCCTCCTTTCAATGTGAGAAACCATATTGCGGTATCAGCAGCCTGGTCACCCAGCCAATGCTTTTTGGAGTGGTGGGGGTGGGAAGAAAGAGGAAGTAGAAAATACAGCTAACCTCCCGGTCAGAATATTTTTTAAAACCTGGAGAATCTCGAAGCTTGTTCTTAACCAGTTGCCCTCGAGTCAATTCCAACTCCTGGTGACCCCGTGTGTGTCAGAGTAGAACTGTGTTCCATAGGGGTTTCAATGGCTTATTTTTTTGGAATTAGATCGCCAGGCCTTTCTTCAAAGACACCTCTGGGTGGACTTGAACCTCCAACCTTTTGGTTAACAACCGAGCTCATTAACCTTTTACACCATCCAGGGACTCCTTGAAGATTGTTTGTTCCTCAGCACTATGGACTGGACTGAGCTCTGCTGGGCACTTACCGTACTGACTTTCATCAACCCCCAGAACTTCTGGGCAGAAGAGAACCTGAAGGGCCAAAGGGCAAGTGTGTGGCATTGATAGCCGATGTTATGGATTGAACCGTGTTCTCCAAAAATATGTGTTGTAAATCCTAACCCTTATACTTGTGGATGGAGCCCTGGTGGTGCAGTGGTTAAGAGCTCAGCTGTTAATGAAAAGGTTAGCAGTCCAAACCCACCAGCAGCTTCTTGGAAAACCCTATGCGGTAGTTCTACTCTGTCCTTTAGGGTCACTATGAGTCAGAATCGACTCGTGGATGTAATCCCATTTGGGAATAGAGTTTTCTTTGGTATGTTATTAAGGCCAAGTGTAGGGTGTGTTTTACGCCAATCGACTTTGAGGTATAAAAGGAGCTGGTTAGGCAGAGAGACAAAAGCAAAAACGGAAGGGAAGATACATGCCACATGAAGATAACCAAGGACTGAGGGACAGAAGCTGAAGAGAGACAAGGGCCTTTCCCCCAGAGCCGCCACAGAGATAGCCCTCACCTAGAGCTGGTGCCCTAACTTTGGACTTCTAGCCTCCTAAACTGTGAGAAAATACATTTCTGTTTGTTAAAGCCACCCACCTGTAGTATTTAGGTTCTAGCAGCCCTAGCACGCTAAGACATTGTGTCAGTCTCTTTGATCAGTTTACCATTTTATACACAAAGATAACCCTCCTTCCACAGAACCAACGAGATGTGTGAGTCTGAGTTATTTACTTGATAGAAAGGTTATGACTTCCCTCACTTGGTCCTGTTCTCCACGACTGATGGAAAAGCAGATGGTAGTTAACGGTGAAATAGCTGAAAGGTAACTGCGTGACTTTCTCACAATTCTGACCTCGTTAGTACTTTGTTGTAACCAGTAAACTGGCACACCCAGAGATGGACACGACCTGCATGTGCCCCTTCAATGCCAGCCTCTGTTCACTGTGAAAATGATAGTCGGATGGTCTTTGTGTCAGAGCCTCCCTAATCTCACCTCCGTGTACAGGGCACAGATGGCCCTGATGAAACCAGGCTTTCTAGAGACAGTCTAAGCCGACTCAGTATGAGGTCAAATGTTTTATTAAGTCCTGCTCTTCCAGTGTTTAAGGCAAAAAAAAAAAATCAAACTTGTGTTTTCTTTTATAGCATGACAATGCTTGAAACAATATTTTAAAAGTGCCTTAATCAATTACAAAATGCCAGATACCCTAAAAGGCAACTTCATGAAACACAAGACCAATCTTTCTTGGGAATTCTAAGAATCACAGGTAAAAAGTGAATTCGATTCCCTACGTTGTGTGTCAAACCCTTTGTCTAAATTAAACCAAACAGATGTGGACAAAAGGAGCCCAGGGCTCCCCATATAATTCCAAATGAGCTTTCAGGTTCCGCTTCCTCTTGCTGATTTTAGCCTAAGCCACCTTATTGCCTAAATTCTGCAACTTGATACTAAAAGCTTGTCAAAATTAAGTGGATGCTTTATAAGTTTACATTTTTACAGTCTAACTGTTTTTCTTTGATATTTGACAGGGACACAGGTTCCCATGTCATCTGGCCTTGAAGTACTTTTTAAAACTTTCTCCTGGACCAATTTGAGGGAGCTCAAGGTTGCAGTGAATTATGGGCTCTTGAAGCAGCCTGCCCAGCAGCCGGCTCTTGGGCCTGCACTTGAGGGCTAACACCTGTTGGCTGGACAGAGCAATTAATTTTTTAAAAAATGCACTAAGCCGCCAAAAATCAAAGCTAAAGGATAAAAATATAATTTTACCCTTTGAGCTTCCAGAGCTGACCTTTGATCTCTCCCAAAGCCTGTGTGGCAGGAGCCACAGATCTTAAATTTTCTTCCCCCAGACGGACCCTTAAAAGATACAAACGCAGAGGTGACCGAATACTTTCTATCGCTCTTGCATAATTTATGTACACCAAGAGCTGACATAGTCATTCACAGTGAAGAGGCAAATCACCCAACATCCTGCTCTTCAAGAAAATTATCATTGGGAGCTCCTAAGTTGTACTGCCGTCCGTCCGCTGGTCAGATCAAATGTCCTTTCCTGAAGAGGTGGCAGTTGGATTTTCCGCTTGATGGTTATAATGTGGCATTTGTTTCGGAATATGTCTGTACATTAAACAGATAACTGTAAACTTCAAAGAGCTAAACACCAGTCATGGGCTGAGACATGGCCACACATACAGCCTCCCGCCTTCCCCAAAGCCTTTGGTAGCCAAGACAAGGTGACTGATCAGGGTAATTTGCAGGAAAAGTCAATTTCTCAAGTACCGAAGCAGGTGTTGTGGCGCTCTACGACAATTTACTGAATCTCAATTGAGGAAGTTGAAAAAAGCAAAGGTCATGCTCCACAGGAAGAAAGGAGGAAAGAAAATCTCTTTGACTGTATTTTTAACTCCTTTTCAGCCAAGGCACACTCACCAACCAAGACGATTAACACTAAAAATAAATAAATGAAAATCAGAATCTCTCGCTCAAATCAGCAACTTATCTGATTTCTTTAACTACAAGGAGAGGAACTCATGTTTGCTTAAATTCACAAGGAAATAGGCTCAGTGCATAGGAGCAGAAGAGTGGTTTCTGCAGATGAGTGCTTGGAAGCAAAAATCCAACCGAGACGTCCGAGCTTTTTGTCTTCTAAAAATTCGACATATAATATACACAATATGATATATACTACTTAGCTTAGAGAATGAAGTACAGTTTTTGGTATAATATATGATAAACATATGATATATGTTGCTGTTAGTTGCTGTCAAGTCTATTTTTGACTCATACTGACCCCATGTGACAGAGTAGAACTGCCCCAAGGGTTTTCTAGGCTGTAATCAAATGAGGCATTGCGTTGGGAAAATCTGCTGCAAAAGATCTCTTTAAAATGCTAAAAGCAAAAGTGTGACTTTATGGACTAAGGTGCTCTGACACAAGTCAGGGTTTTTTCAATTGCCTCATGCACGGGAAAGCTGGACAATGAATAAGCAAGACCAAAGAAGAATTGATGCCTTTGAATTATGGTGTTGGTAAAGAATAATGAATATACTGTAGACTGCCAGAAGAATAAAAAAAACCTGTCTTGGAAGAAATACAGCCAGTATGCTCCTTAGAAGCAAGGATGGCGGGACTTTGTCTCACGTGTTATCAGGAGGAATCAGTCCCTGGAGAAGGACACCATGTTTGGTAAAGTAGAGGGTCAGTGGAAAAGAGGAAGACCCTCAACAAGATGGATTGACACAGTGACTGTAACAATGGGCTCAAGCATAACGATTGTGAGGATGGCCTAGGACCGGGCAGTGTTTCATTCTGTTGTACAGAAGGTCGCTATGAGTCGGAACCGACTTGGGCACCTAACAGCAACAATCTTTACAGAAGCAGATCACCAGGTCTTTCTCCCTGGGAGTGGCTGGGTGGGTTCGAACACCAACCTTTAGGTTAGCAGCTAAGGACTTAACTGTTGTGCCACCAGGGCTCATTATATAATATGTAATCCTGCATATTTTGTTCTAAATTAGCACATTTCCTACTCACCCCCTCCCCTCCCAGGAATAGAGAACACCGCCGAAATGGAAAATACTTTAAGGAAGGAAAAAGAGACATGAGCCTCAGAATCTATTATGTTGTTGGTGTAGCAAGAAGAGACTGGGCTATGGAGTTAGAATATAGACTTGAACTTGAATCTCGGTTAATCACTAATTAACTATGTAATTACAGCAAATTGATTAAGCTCTTCAAGCTTTCATTTTCTCATCTGTAAATTTGGAAGTTGTTGCAAAGATTAGATGAGGTAGTATATGTGGAAGCATTTGGCAAACTTTAAATATTACTTGTCATAATTAACTCTGAGGGTATTATTATCCTGATGGTGGACATGCATACCACTAGTGGACAATATCAATTAGCTTGTGGTGATGGCAGGCATTTAAAGTTTAAAATAATGAGTCAATTAAAGAAAAAAAGTTAAGTAAATAACAGTATAGGTAGAAAAATATTGAAGGTGGCATATGAAAGACTAACATTTAGGCAACTTCTTCAAATTTAGTTAAGTCCTTCCTGGGAGGAAGGAAAAAAGAAATGTAGGCATCAAAACTCCCTAACAATGTTTTCAGTACAAGAGAACTTATTCTAAAATGTAGGTAAAAGTAGAGAAATGGATTACTTTTTAATTAATTCAAATACTCAAACTGAGAAGAAAATATATGTAACATTGGCTTGCACAACAATTTCTCTATTAAAAAGAAAAATCCTCATTAAAACAACACAGACTTTTGAGTTCTAACTGGTAGCTCAATATTTTCAACAATATTAAATGCAACAAAGTTTCACTCCAGCATTATCTAAAGGCTCTCCTTGGAGATCATGTCCTGTCTGAGTTCATAGAGTGTTTCAAGCCAGAGCATTTCAGAGCCACAAGTTATTATAAATATCACATGTACTAACCTCATCATTTTATAGTTGGGGAAACTGAGGCCCAGAGGGTGGCAGCAGTTTGAGGACTCTGTATTTTGCAAATTCAGGACTAGAACTGGCTCTAGAACCCATCTACCAAGCCCAGGGCTTTTCCTAACCCTTAAATGTTAAGTGGAGTCCCTGAGTGGTACAAACAGTCAACACTCTTGGCTGCTAACTGAAAGGTTAGAGGTTTGAGTCCGTACAGAGGTGCCTCAAGAAATGCCTGGCAACCTACTTCTGAAAAATCAGCCATTGAAAATCCTGTGGAGTGGAGTTCTACTCTGACGCACTTGGTGTTGCCACGAGTCAGCGTCAGCTCTATGGCTGCTCTTTTTTTTTTTTAAATGTGAAGAGCTTACTGAGCAGCATATGTCCACGTGACATCAGGAGGGACTGTGGAGACGCCAACGTTATCAGCAACACTTTGACATTTAAATCTTTGGCATATTAGAACAAAACTAAGCCCGTTGGCATTTAGTCGATTCCGACTCATAGTGACCCTGTAGGACAGAGTAGAGCTGCCCCATACGGTTTCCAAGGAGTGGCTGGTGGATTCGAACTGCTGACCTTTTGGTTAGCAGCCGAGCTCTTAACCACTTCGCCCCCAGGGCTCCCTTCTGCATTTGTATATGTGTGTGTATGTATGTATGTATGTACACACACACACACGCACGTATATATAAACCCAGACCCAGTGCCGTCGAGTTGATTCTGACTCATAGTGACCCTATAAGACAGAGTAGAACTGCCCCACAGAGTTTCCAAGGACTGCCTGGCAGACTGGAACTGCCAACCCTCGGGTTAGCAGCTGTAGCACTTAACCACTAAGCCACCAGGGTTTCCATATGTATGTATATATATACATATATATATATATATTTGGTAGAAAACCCCATGTCAACCCAGAGGGGAACTTTCAAAAGCATTAAGTGCTCAATACAATAAGCACTGAGACACAGATTTTATATTAACTTCTTCCAAACTCATATTCTCCCCACTCTGAGATTGTACGGCTCTCTGATTGCCTTAGTTGGTTCTCAGGTTACTTTCCATGTTTATGTTACCTCCCCCTTGGGTACAAAATATGCTTCTATGAAGTAAATGAAGTGAATAAAGCTTCTTTTTTTAAATAATTTTTATTGTGCTTTAAGTGAAAGTTTACAAATCAAGTCAGTCTCTCACACAAAAACCCATAAACACCTTGCTACATACTCCCAATTACTCTCCCCCTAATGAGACAGCCCGCTCTCTCCCTCCACTCTCTCTTTTCGTGTCCATTCCAGCAGCTTCTAACCCCCTCCACCCTCTCATCTCCCCTCCAGGCAGGAGATGACAACATAGTCTCAAGTGTCCACCTGATTCAAGAAGCTCAGTCCTCACCAGCATCCCTCTCCAACCCATTGTCCAGTCCAATCCATGTCTGAAGAGTTGGCTTCGGGAATGGTTCCTGTCCTGAGCCAACAGAAGGTCTGGGGGCCATGACCACTGGGGTCCTTCTAGTCTCAGTCAGACCATTAAGTCTGGTCTTATGAGAATTTGGGGTCTGCATCCCACTGCGTGAATAAAGCTTCTTAATCTTAACCATGAGGTCTCTGTACCTCCTAAATTTATTGGAATATTTTAATATTTGGTACTAATTACTGGTAATTCAGCACACAAAGCCACTTTTCTACCAAAAAAAAGAAAACAAGACATAAATGTTGTTACATACTATTACACCAGGAGCATTTAAGTTTAAAATGGGGCATTTTTTATGTTTGGTTTTTGTTATTTGTTGAAACAGGTATTTTCCACTGTTCAGTCAACCAAATTGCTGAAAAATGAGTCCTGTTTTAGGTACCAGGCTCCTGTGAGCATGTTGGCGCTCAGAGCCCGGGCTCCAACCCAGTGGAGAGAAACGTTCCCTGCGCACCGGCCTTTCACTTACTCCTCCGCGTGACTTCCTCCAGAATCCCCAGTCCAGCCTACAAAAAAAGCCCCACTTATTTTCAAGTCTTATCTGATTTTTTTTTTAAATTCTGAAAGTATAGACTTACAGATAAATTTTGAATTTTGCAATTACATACTTATAAAGTTTTAATTTTGAGATTATAGACCTGTAGATAAATAACAGATTTATAGAACAGTTACAAAAATAGAACAAAGAACTCCCATATCCTGTTCACCCAGATTCCCAAAATGTTTCCAGCCACTTTATCCTTCTCTCCTTTTTATTCTCTCTGTTTCCTCCTGAGCCATTTGAGAATAAGTCGAAGGCATAATATCCCTTTTCCCTTAAATACTTCAATGTACATTTCCCCAAATAAGTACATTCTCTTATGTAGCCACGGAGTTGTTGTTTTTGTTAGGTGCCGTCGAGTTGGTTCTGACTCATAGTGACCCCATGTACAACAGCACAAAACACTGCCCGATCCCGTGCCATTCTCACAGTCGTTGCTGTGTTTGAGCCCATTGTTGTACCCACTGTGTCAATCTATCTCTTTGAGGGTCTTCCTCTTTTTTGCTGATCCTCTACTTTATCAAGCATGATGTCCTTCCCCAGGGACTGGTCCCTCCTGATAACATGTTCAAAGCTCATGAGATGAACTATCACCATCCTTGCTTCTAAGGAGCATACTGGCTGTATATATTCCAAGACAGACTTGTTCCTTCTTCTGGCAGTCCATGGTATATTTAATATTCTTCACCAACACCACAATTTTTTTTTAGTGTATTATGATTGTATTTTCTTTTTTTCATTATGCATTAGGTGAAAGTTTACAGAGCAAATTAGTTTTGTATTCAATAGTTTATACACGAAGTGCTCCATGACATTGGTTTCATTCCCCACAATGTGTTAGCACTCTTCCCATTTTTTGCTCTAGGCTCCCCGTTTCCTATAGTCCTGATTTTCTACTCCTTTCTGCCTTATCATCTTTGCTTTCGGGCAAATGTTGCCCTCTCCTTTTTTTTTAATGGTGCTTTAAGTGAAAGTTTACAAATCAAGTCAGTCTCTTATACAAAAATTTATATACACCTTGCTATATACTCCTAATTGCTGTCCCCCTAATGAGACAGTACACTCCTTCCCTCCACTTTCTCTTTTCGTGTCCATTTGGCCAGCTTCTGACCTCCTCTGCCCTCTCATCTCCCCTCTAGGCAGGAGATGCCAACTAGTCTCATGTGTCTACTTGATCCAAGAAGCCCATTCTTCACCGGCTTCTTTTTCTGTCCCGTTGTCCAGTCCAATTCCTGTCTGAAGAGTTGGCTTTGGGAATGGTTCCTGTCCTGGGCCAACAGAAGGTCTGGGGACCATGACCAGTGGGTTGCTTCTAGTCTCAGTCAGACCTTTAAGTCGGTCCAACAACATAATTTAAAGGAATCAATTCTTTGGTCTTCCTTATTCACTGCCCACTTTTTGAATGCATATGAGGCAATTGAAAATACTATGGCTTGGGTCAGGTGCACCTTAGTCCTCAAAGTGACATCTTTGCTTTTTAACGCTTTTGCAGCAGATTTGCCAAATGCAAAACTTCGTTTGATTTCTCGATTGCTGCTTTCATGGGCGTTGATTGTAGATCCAAGTAAAATGAAATCTTTGACAACTTCAATATTTTCTCTGTTTATCATAATGTTGCTTATTGGCCCAGTTGTGAGGGCTTTTGTTTTCTTTATGTTGAGGTGCGATCCATACAGAAGGCCGTAGTCTTTGATCTTCATTAGTAAGTGCTTCAAGTTCTCTTCACTTTCAGCAAGCACTGTTATGTGATCTGCATATCGCAGGTTGTTAACGAGACTTCCTACAATCCTGATGCCAAGTTCTCCTTCTTTTAATCTAGCTTCTTGGCTTATTTGTTCAGCTTGCAGATTGAATAACTATGATGAAAGGATACAACCCTGACACACACCTTTCCTGATTTTAAACCACGCAGCATCCCTTTGTTCAGTTGGAAAAACTACCTTACCAAGTGTGATGCCCTTCTCCAGGGACTGATCCCTCTTAATAACACTTCCAAAGTATGTGAGGTGTAGTCTCATCATCCTTGCCTAAGGAGCACTCTGGTCGTACCTCTTCCAAGACAAATTTGTTCGTTCTTTTGGCAGTCCATGGTATATTCAATATTCTTCTTCAACTCCATGATTCAAGAGTGTCAATTCTTCTTTGGTCTTCCTTATTCACTGACTGTAAACACCATGGCTTGGGTCAGGTGCACCTTAGTCTTCAAGGTGACATCTTTGCTTTTCAACACTTTCAAGAGGCATTTTGCAGTCGATTTGCCCAATGCAATGCATCTTTTGATTTCTTGACTGCTGCTTCCATGGGTGTTGATTGTGGATCCAAGTAAAATGAAGTCCTTGACAACTTCAATCTTTTCTCCATTTATCATGACGTTGCTTATTGGTTCAGTTGTGAGGATTTTTGTTTTATGTTGAGGTGTAATCCATACAGAAGGCTATGGTCTTTGATCTCTATCAGTAAGTGTTTCAAGTCTTCCTCACTTTCAGCAAGAAAGGTTGTGTCACCTGCATAACGCAGGTTGTTAATGAGTCTTTCTCCAACGCTGATGCCCCATTCTTCATACAGTCCAGCTTTTTGGATTATTTTCTCAGCATACAGATTGAATAGGTATGGTGAAAGGATACAACCCCAACACACACCTTTCCTGACTTTAAGCCATGCAGTAGCCCCTTGTTCTGTTTGAATGACTGCCTCTTGATCTATGTACAGTTTCCTCATAAGCACAATTAAGTGTCTGGAATTCCTATTCTTCACAATGTTATCCATAATTTGTTGTGATCCACACAGTAGAATTCCTTTGCACAAACAATAAAACACAGGTAAACATCTTTCTGCTATTCTCTGCTTTCAGCCAGGATCCATCTGACATCAGCAGTGATATCCCTGGTTTCACGTCTTCTTCTGAATCTGGCTTGAATTTCTGGCAGTTCTCTGTGGATGTACTGCTGCAGCCGCTTTTGAATGATCTTCAGCAAAATTTTACTTGTGTGTGATATTAATGGCATTGTTTGATAATTTCTGCTTTCTGTTGGATCACCTTCGTTTGGAAGGGGCACAAATGTGCATCTGTTCCAGTCAGTTGGCCAGGTGACTGTCTTCCGAATTTCTTGGCATAGAAGAGTGAGCACTTCCAGTGCTGCACCTGTTTGCTGAGATGTCTCGGTTGGTAATCAGTCAGTTCCTGGAGCCATGTTTTTCGTCAGCGCCTTCAGTGCAGCTTGTACTTCTTCAGGTGTGCAGTCACCGTTTATATTGTTGAAAAAAGGTATTTGCAACGAAGAAGTTGTTGATCTTGCAGAATTCTATCATGTGATCTCTTTTGTTGTTTCTACCAGCAAAGCCATTAATTTTCATCTGCTGGTCTTTCTTCTTTGTCTCCAGCTTTCCTCTACCGATCCCCAGTAATTAACAGGGCATCTTGGTGGCATGTTTGATCAATTTCAGACTGCAGAAGTTGGTAAAAATCTTCAATTTCTTCATCTAAATGCCTTACTCTGACCTCTATATTGCCAATTCTATGAGCCAGATGTTCTCGTTCCCATAAAAAAATGAGCTTATCTATTTTAAATAAATTGGTTAAAAATAAATGGTGAAGACTTAAGGAATATGCATGTATAAATGTATTTATCAGACCTGTTAGAGCACCTTTGAATGAGCCCATGTAAGTCACATGATTTTGCCTCTGAAGTGTGTTTCATGCTAGAATTGTGAACCTACTGAGCACTTGTGCTTTGCAGGAAAAGATGCCATAAACAGGGGAAGTTATTCACAGATCTCCAACTAATAGCCCTGGAAAACAACTCCCAGGAGCACTGTTGAAGGCAGCTCCTGCCCCGAGTGTGAGCACTTGGGCAGATGATTCTTTGGGCCTCAATTTCCTTCTCTGATACGTGGGAAACATAGGATCTACCACACATGTTCATTATATGAATTACATGAGACAAATAAAACATCAGGACAGGGCTGGCTCATTAGGTACCCAGTCACTTACAGACCTACCGTATTTTTAAGCAAATGCACACATAGTGTTTTTTGCCGACACATAACACTCCCTCCGCCCTTCATTTTCATAAACATTATATATGTGGGTGCGTTATTTACGTGGGCGTGTTATTTACAAAATATACAGTAACTGATTCCATTATTTGAATGACTAACAAGAAAATACCCTTTGTTTTGCATACAACAGAATACAATTTATTTTCCATTCAATTTAAAGGTAATTAGCACACTCATTTTCCACAGCTTTTCTAATCAAGCTAAAGTAATACTAGGCCTCCTCACGAAAGAAAAAGAATCAGATTTTTTAATATGTTGGAACTTTTTAAGTTAAGCAGATACATTCAAGTAAGTGTGCAGAACGGAGGCACACGGGCTATTTTATTTGTATATTGCAATGGATACATTGCCTAAAATGCAGTAAGACAATACAGTCATATACTTTCTAACTGATTGTCAAATTGTATTTCCATTCCTTGCTAAGAGGTCTTAAGGAGTCCCCGGGTGGTACAAATAGTTAAGTGCTCAGGTACTGACCCAAAGGTTGTCAGTCTGAACCCATCCAGAGGCACCTCAGAAGAAAGGCCTGGCAACATATTTCTGAAAGGTCATAGTCACGAATGATCTACGGAGCACAGTTCTACTCTGACACACGGGGTCGCTATAAGTTGGAATCAACTCAACAGCAATTTTGTTTTTTCTTTTTCTTAAAGAGTTTTTAAAGAAAAAGGAGCCCTGCTGGCTCAATAGTTAAGTGCTGGACTGCTAACCAAACGGTTGGCTGTTCAAACCCACCCAGCAGCTCTGCAGGGGGAAAAGGAACTGGTGGTCTGTTCTTGTGATTACAACCTAGAAAACCCTATGGGGGCAGTTCTCCTCTGTCACATGAGTTCACTGTGAGTTGAAAATCAACTCCACAGCACCTAACGATGACAAAAATGGAAAGCTTATAGGGGGAAGTAAGGAAAAGTAGAAGGCATCTCTCTCGTTCTTTCTGTCTTTCTCTTTTTCTTTCCTTTCTTCCTTCTCAAAGAAGGATCCCATCTAGCTTGGGAATGTGACCCTGAGCTGATTAAAAAAAAAACAAATACAGTAGAATACATAAATAAAGGTCGCCACACCTGCAGGCATTTGGTCGGGTGAGGACTGGTCTTGGGAGGGCTCTCTGACCCCTTCCGCCATCACTGGCCCTCATGCAAATGCAGCTGGGACAGCTCTTTGCCTCCAGCAAGGTCAGCGCTGGTGTAGCAGGAACAGAGGAGGCATTGTCCCCGTGTTCTCACGAAGCACTGTCCGCCACGCTCTGCTCTGCAGCTGTGAGGGGCCTTCCCCACAGCAGCAGCGGCACCAGAGCCCCTAGACAGCATCTGCCACCATTGGTCAGCCCCCTTGCTTCTGTGAACCTGCCCTCCATAAAACGTGACTTGGCTTTCTAAAGACAATTCAATCCCTCGGTGAATATGAGCATCCTAAACCTTCCTATTTGTACAAAATGCCTTTAAATGAGAAGCTATTTAGCCTGTGGTAGGGGCTGTCACCTGAAGCCAAAAGATCTGTGAAAGCTATGATTAATAAATAATAAAGCCAGTTCACTAAGCCATGACAATAGTCCAGCACTGTCCTAGGCAGGAACTAATTATATGTGGAAATAATCACTCGACCTGAGAAAGGCATTTCCTACCCATCAGAAAATACCGAAGAGATAATACCTAAAATAAATAAATAAATAAAAACGTTTCCTATGCGATTGGCCAAAAGAAGGGATTATTCTGTTCTTTATAATGAATTTGTTGAGAAATCTTACATTTGAACGTTGGCTTTTTTAGTTATATAGGTTTTGCTCTTTTGGTAAAAGAAGTGCCACTTGCTTACTTGGTTATAAGTAATGTAATAGACGACCAGTTCTGGAAACTATATAGATATTTATCTTTGACTTAAAGATTCTCAATTTGTATTTCATTATGGAAAAACTCTATGGGAAAAAATTTTTTTTTTTAAAGACTGTAACACAAGTTTAGGGGAAAATTTTGGTCATTATCTCATTTATTTCCTTATCGAGCTAATTTAATTATCATAGAGTCACAAACATGAGCTCCAGTACTGGGCTTCTCACATCTGTTAGTAAAGATTTGATTAGGGCTACACAAATGTGCTAGATTAAACTATCTAGTTGGTGAAATTCAAGCCACCTGGATATTTTAGCAACATCAATAAGAATAATTCTCTTTTTCAAAATCAGTAAATCCAAGCTATATTAAAAAGAATTCATTAATCAGTGCCAGATAGGCAAAACAAACATTTGACAATGAATCATATTATCAAAGGTTTTGTGGGAGATCCCTCTCAGCTTATGTTTAGATGTCAAATTATATTACCAAAACTAAACAATCTGTTAAAATGATGTCTTAATGCAATAAGTCTCCTGTGCCATACGGTTCTCCCCTCCCCCCCAAACATTCTTAGTAGGAAAAAAGATATGCCCTATTACCAATGGTAATAATCAAATGCATGACTTTTGCCACAGAATGTTAACTTGGATATTTCTAAGAGCTGTTAATAAAATTTAAATCCTATAAAAAAAAAAAAAACATAAAAAGAGGAACGATTACAAAGTTTGGCTAATGCACCCTACGTATCTCATGTCATTAGCACGAAGCAGTCTTCATAGGAGGAGCTCGGCAAAGATGCGGGCACTGAAAGGATTAATACACAAGTTTTAGGTGTTTTACTGAATATATAAGGAATTCTAGAACTGGAAAGGAATCAATAAATCATCTATACAAATTTGGCAAACTTATTCTGCAAAGGGCACACAAACCCATTGCTATCAAGTCAATTCTGACTCATAGTGGCCCTATAGGACAGAGTAGAACTGTCCCATAGGGTTTCCAAGGCTATAATCTTTACAGAGGAGCCCTGGTGGAGCAGTGGTTAAGAGCTTGGTTGCTAACCAAAAGGTTGGCGGTTTGAATCTGCCAGCTGCTCCTTGGAAACCCTATAGGGCAGTTGAACCCTGTCCTATAGGGTCACTATGAGTCAGAATCAACTTGACAGCAATGGGTTTGGCTTTTTAATCTTCATGGAAGCAGACTGCCACATCTTTCTCCTGTGGAACAGATGGTGGGTTCAAACCATCAACCTTTCAGTTAGGAGCCAAGTGCTTAACCACTGCACCACCGGGGCTCCTTAAAAGGCAGATAGTAAATACTTTAGTCTTGGTAAGCCAGATTGTCTCTGTTGCAACTCCCCCAGCTCTGCCTTTGTAGCCATGTTGTTGTTAGGTGCTGTTGAGTTGATTTTTACTGATAGTGACCCAATGTGACATAGGAGAACTGCCCCATAGTTTTCTAGGCTGTAACCTTTATGGAAGGAGCCCTCGTGGCTTGGTGGTTAAGCTCTTGGCTGCTAATCGAAAAGTCGCCGGTTTGAACCCACCAGCTGCTCCGAGGGAGAAAGATATGGCAGCCTGCTTCCATAAAGTTTTACAGCCTTGGAAACCCTATGTGGCAGTTATCCTCTGTCCTTTAGGGTCACTATGAGTTGGAATCGATTTGACAGCAGTGGGTTTGTTTGTTTTGGTTAATCTTTTTTTTCTTTTTATTGTGCTTTAGATGAAGGTTTACAGAACGAACTAGTTTCTCATTAAACAGGTAGTACACATATAGTTTTATGACATTGGTTAACAATCCTACGACATGTCAACATTCTCCCTTCTTGACCCTGGGTTCTCTATTACCAACTTTCCTGTCTCCTCCTGCCTTCTAGTCGTTGCCCCTGTGCTGACATGCCCCTTTAGTCTCATTTTGTCTTATGGGCCTGTTTGGTCTTTGGCTGAAGGGTGAACCTCAAGAGTGACCACTATTACTGAGCTAAAAGGGTGTCCAGGGCCATACTCCTGGAGTTTCTCCTTCTCTGTGAGGCCAGTTAAGTCTGGTATTTTTTTGTGAGTTAGAATTTTGTTCTACATTTTTTTCCAGTTCAGTCTGGGACCTTCTATTGTGATCCTTGTCAGAGCAGTCAGCGATGGTAGCCAGGCATCATCTAGATATACTGGACTCAGTCTGGTGGAGGGCATGGTAGTTGTGATCCATTAGTCCTTTGGACTAATCTTTCCCTTGTGTCTTCAGTTTTCTTCATTTTCCCTTGCTCCAGATGCAGTAAGACCAGTGGAGTATCTTAGATGGCTGTTCACAGGCTTCTAAGACCCCAGATGCTACTAACCAAAGTAGAATGTAGAATGTTGTCTTTATAAACTATGTAATGCCAATTGAGCTAGATGTTCCAGAGACCATGGCCCCCATAGCCTTCAGCCCAGTAATTCGGTCTCTCAGAGGGTTTGGATATGTCTGTGGAGCTTCCACTTGAACAAGTTATGCTGGCTTCTGCAATATTGTGTACTGTCTTACCCTTCACCAAAGTTACCATTTGTCTATTGTCTATGTAGTGTTTTTCCATTTCCACCCCTCCCCTGCCTCGTAACCATCAAAGATTGTTTCTTTTTGTGTGTAATCCTTTTCATGAGTTTTTATAGTAGTGGTCTCATACAATATTTGTCCTTTTGTGATTGACTTTTCTCACTCAGCAAAATGCCCTCCAGATTCATCCATGTTGTGAGATGCTTCACAGATTCATCATTGTTCTTTATTGTTGTGTAGTGCTTCGTTGTGTGTATGTATCATAGTTTGTTTATCCATTCATCTGTTGATGGGCATCTAGGTCATTTCCATTTTTGCTATTGTGAACAATGCTGCAGTGAACATGGGTGTGCATATGTCTATTCATGTGACAGCTCTTATTTCTCCAGGATATTTTCCTAGGAGTGACATTGCTGAATCATATGGTATTTCTATTTCTAGCTTTCTAAGGAAGCACCATATTGTTTTCCAAAAATGGTTGTACCATTTTACATTTCCATCAGCAGTGCATAAAAGTTCCAATCTCCCTGCAGCCTCTCCAACATTTGTTATTTTCTATTTTTTTGATTCATGCCAGGAATGTTGGGGTGAGATGGTATCTCATTGTGGTTTTGGTTTGCATTTCTCTACTGGCTAGTGATCTTGAGCATTTCCTCATGTGTCTGTTAGCCACTTGAATGCCTTCATTCGTCATCGGTGAAAAGTCTGTTCATTTCCTTTGCCCATTTTTTAATTGGATTATTTGTATTTCTGTTGTAGAGGTGTTGGATTTTCCTGTAAATTTTAGAGATTAGATCTTTGTCAGGTTTTTAATAGCCCCCATTTTTTTCCCAGTCTGTAGGTTCTCTTTTTACTCTTTTGGTGAAGTCCTTTGATGAGCATAAGTGTTTAATTTTTAGAAGATCCTAGTTATCTAGCTTATCTTCTGGAGTCAGTGCGTTGTTACTTATGGTTTGTATTCTGTTAACACCATGTATTCGGGCCTCTAGAGCTGATCCTCTTTTTTCTTCTGTGATCTTTATAGTTCTTGGTTTTGTATTTAGGGATTTGATTCATTTTGAATTAGTCTTTGGGTATGGTATGAGGTATGGATCCTGTTTCATTTTTTTACAGATGGACATCCATTTTTGCCAGCACCATTTGTTAAAAGATTGTCTTTTCCCCATTTGATGAACTTTGGGGATTTGTCAAAGATCAGGTGGCTGTAGGTGGATGGATTTACATCTGTGTTCTCAATTCTGTTTCGTTGGTCAATGTATCTGTCACTGTACCAGTAGCAGGCTGTTTTGACTACTGTAGCTGTATAGGAGGTTCTGAGGTCAGGTAGTGTGAGTCCTCCTATTTTATTTTTCTTCTTCAATAGTGCTTTACTTATCTAGGGGCCCCTTCCCTTTCCATATAAAGTTAATGGTCAGTTCTTCTATGTCTTTAAAGAATGTTGTTGGTATTTGAACTGGATTGCATTGTAGTTGCAGATTCCTTTGGATAGAATTGTCATTTTCACAATGTTGAGTCTACCTATCCATGAGCATGGTATGTTTTTCCATTTATGTAGATCTCTTTTGGTTTCTTGCAGTAGTATTTTGTAGTTTTCTTTGTATGGGTGCTTTACATCCCTGGTTAGGTTCATTCCCAAGTATTTTATTTTTTTAAGGGCTATGTTGGAATCGACTTGACTGCACAGGTTTATTATAAATGGTATTGTTTTCCTGATTTCACTTACGTCATTCTCTTTATTGGCATATAGGAATCTAACTAATTTTTTAATGTTTATCTTGTATCCTGCTATTCTGCTGAATCTATTAGTTGCAGTAGTTTTCTTGTGGAGTCTTTTGGGTTTTCTATGTATAGTATCATATCATTCACAAGTAGGGTCTGTTTTACTTCTTCTTTAACAACTTGGATGCCCTTTATTTCTTTTTCTTTTCTTATTGTTCTAGCTAGGGCTTCCAGCACAATGATAAATACATACCTGTTGCTGTTGAGTCAATTTAGACTCATAGCAACCCTATAGGACAGAGTAGAACTGTCCCATAGGGTTTCCAAGAAGCACCTGGTAGATTTGAACTGCTGACCTTTTGATTAGTAGCAATAGCTCTTAACCACTAAGGAGAAGTGATTATAAAGTGCATCCTTGTGTTGTTCCTGTTCTCAAGGGGAAGGTTTTCAGCCTCTCTCCATTAAGAATGATGTTGGCTGTTGGTTTTGTATAGATGCCCTTTGTTATGTTGAGGAATTTCCCTTCTATACCTATTTTACTGAGAGTTTTTACCAGAAACGGGTTGGACTTTGTCAAATTCCTTTCCTGCATCGGTTGAGATGATCATGTGATTCTTTTCTTTCATTTATGTGGTGGATTACATTGATAAATTTTTTAATGTTGAACCACCCTTGCATAACTTGTATAAATCCTACTTTGTTGTTGTGTATTATTTTTTTGATATGATGCTTAATTCTCTAGGCTAGGATTTTATTGAGAATTTTTGCATCTATATTCATGAGAGACACTGGTCTGTAATTTTCTTTTTTTGTGGTGTCTTTGCCTGGTTTTGGTATCACAGTTACGCTGGCTTCATAGAATGAATTTGGAAGTACCCCGTCCTTTTCTATGTTCTGAAATAGTTTGAGTAGTACTGTTGTAAGCTCTTCTCTGAATGTTTGGTAGAATTCTCCAGTGAAGCCATCTGGGCCAGGGTTCTTTTTTTTTTAATTACCGTTTCAATCTTTTCTCTTGTTATGGGTCTGTTCAGATTTTCAACATCATTTTGTGTTAGTTTGGGTAGGTAGTGCGTTTCTAGAAATTTGTCCATTTCCTCTAGGTTTTCAAATTTGTTAGAGTATAGTTTTCACAGTACTCTGTTATAATTCTTTTTATTTCTGTTAGGTCTGTTGTAATGTCCCCCATTTCTTTTCTTATTTGGGTTATTTGCATCCTCCCCTGTTTTTCTTTTGTTGTAATTTTGTTGATCTTTTCAAAGAACCAACTTTTGGTTTTGTTGATTCTTTCTATTGTTTTTCTATTCTCTATTTCATTTATTTCTGCTCTTTATTATTTCCTTTCTTCTGGTGGCTGTGGGCTTCTTTTGTTATTCTCTTTCTATTTGTTTGAGTTGTGTAACTAATGTTTTGATTTTGTCCCTTTCTTCTTTTTTGATGCATGCATATATTGCTATAAATTGACCTCTGAACACTGCCTTACCTGTGTCCCAAAGGTTTTGGTATGATGTATTTTCATTCTCGTTTGATTCTAGGAAATTTTCAATTCCATCTTTCATTTCTTCTATTACCCAGTGGTTTTTCAGCAGGGTGTTATTCAGTTGCCATGCAATTGATTTTTTTCCTTGCTCTTCCTGTTGTTAATTTCTACTTTGATTGCCTTGTGGTCAGAGAAGATAATTTGTATTACCTCAATGTTTTGGATGTTATTGAGGGTTGCTTTGTGACCTAAGATGTGGTCTATTCTGGAGAACATTCCATGTGCATTGGAAAAGAATGTGTACTTTGCAGCCATTGGGTGGAGTGTTCTATATATGTCTATGAGTTCAAGTTGGCTGATTGTGTGCTTTAGATCTTCTGTATCTTTGTTGAGTTTCTTTCTAGATGTTCTGTCCTTTACTGAGAGTGGTGTGTTGAGGTCTCCTACTATTATTGTGGAACTGTCAATCTCTCTTTTCGGTGCTGTTAGAGTTTGTTTTATGTATTTTGGAGCCCTGTCATTGGGTGCATAGGTATTCATTATGGTTATGTCTTTATGATGGATCATCCCTTTAATCATTGTATAGTGGCCTTCTTTGTCTTTTATGGTGAATTTTATTTAAAAGACTATTTTACCTGAGATGAGTATTGCCACTCCTGCTCTTTTTTGGTAGCTGTTCACTTGATATATTTTTTCCCTTTTTTGATTTTTAATAAATTTACAGCTTTGTTTCTAATGCATGTTTCTTGTAGACAGCATATTGATGGGTCTTTTTTTTTTTTTTTTTTAAATCCATTTCATCACTCTCTGTTTATGGGTGTATTTAGGTCATTTATGTTCAGTGTAATTATTGATAATTGTGAGTTTATTGCTGTCATTCTGTAATGCTTTTTTTTTTTTTTTTTTTTTGTGGTGCTGATGTTTTCTGTGTTCCTCTTACTCTCCTGTGCTGAATTCCTTTTGTTTGTGCATTTTTTTCATTTCTTTTGTTTTTATTGAGACTTTGTGTTTTTCTTCTTTAATTTTGCTGAGTAAGTTTGTTAACTTTGTTTGCGGTTACCTTGAAATTTATCCTTATCTTCCTAGGTTTGAACCAGTCTTTAATTACTTGGCATCACCTTGCCTACCTCTCCATTAGAAAGTTCTATACCTACACTGTATATTCCCTCTTTTATTGTTCTGATGTTGTTGTCATTTACAGATTAACCTCTCTGGTACCATCTTGTGGATCTTTTGGTTTTTAATAGTCTTGAGAGTTCATTTCCTAGGCTAGTGTCTGGCTGGTGTGATCCTGTATCCTAGATTCAGGCTATCATCTGGTGCTGTTTGTTCTCAAGCCAAAGGACTCCCTTTAGTAATTCTCATAATTTTGGTTTGGTTTTTACATATCTCTTTAATCTGTGTTTATCTGGAAATGTCCTGATTTCACCATCATATTTGAATGAGAGTTTTGCAGGGTGTATTATTCTTGGTTGACAACGTTTTTTCTTTCAAGGTTTTATATATGTCATACCATTGCCTTCTTGCCGGCATGATTTCTGCCAAGTAATCAGAGCTTAGTCTTATTGTTTCCCCTTTGTATGTGACTTTTCATTTTTCTCAAGCTGCTCTCAGGATTCTTTCTTTGTCTTTGGTTTTAGCCAGTGTGATTACGATATGCCTTGATGATTTTCTTTTGGGTTCTAGCCTAAATGGGGTTCGTTGAGCTTCTTGGTGGTCAGCTTTTCATCTTTCATGATATTAGGGAAGTTTCCTGTCCACAATCCTTCAGTGATCCTCTCTGTGTTTTCTGTTTTCTCCCCCTGTTCTGGAACTCTGATCACTCACAAATTTTTGTTTTTGACTGTATCCCACATCATTCTCAGGGTTTCTTCATTTTTTCCCCTGATTTTTCCTCAAAGTGGTATTCAGGTATTTGTCTTCAATTCTGCTGATCCTGTCTGCCTTTGTTTCAGACCTGCTCCTCAGACCTCCTATGACACTGTCCATTTCTGATATCCTGTTGCTCATCTTTTGGATTTCTAAGTGCTGTTTTTGAAGTTCTGAATTTAGTTTGACATTTTGCTCCCGTATTATTTTCTTGAATTCTTCCATTGTTTTGTCTGTATTTTCTACGATTTTGTCTGCTTTTCCATGAATTTTTCTATTTTTCCCTGCTTTTTGCTTCAACTCTTGGATAGCATGAGTATTAAATATTTGAATTCCCTATCAGGTAGTTCCAGTTCCTTTTCTTATACTGGAAAGTCACCTGGTGTTTTATTTTGGACACCCGCTGGAAACATCCTGTTCTATTTTTTTTTTAAATATGTTTTGATATTGTCTGCTGTCTTCAGGACATTCAGTGGTTATTTTCTTCATTTATTGGTTGTAGATTTGTTTGTTTCATTCTCCTTTTTTGTTTTATTTGGTTATGTCTGAGCAGGCTGCTATGCGTCCATTGTTGTTTGCATGTCTGTGGGCATGATACTTTTTACCTCATTGTCCAGTGGGCAGGGCTGGTCACTCAGCTGTGGTGCAGCAGGGCAGGCACAGCTGAACAGGAGAGGCTGGCATGGGTTGTTTGTGGCATGTACTGGGGCCAACAGGGTTGGCAGTGCAGGGTAGGTTCCAGTAGGCCATGCCTGTGCTGCTTGGAGGTGTAATGTATAGCACAGGGTGCAGGTAGGTGGAGGGGGGGAGCTGTGATGTGTGGAGCTAAGATGAGTATGGGAAAAAAGAGAGAGGAGAGAGAAATGGGAGCCTAAAAAAAAAAAAAGTGCTGAGAGAGCCTGCCACTGGAGTAGAAAAACAATAAACCAAGAAATGAAGTAAAACGAAAAGGAAAAATGAAGAAGAGAAAACATAAATAAAAATTAAAAAAGAAAAAGAAAGAAGGAAATGCCCCCAGGGAACCCACCTGGGGACTGGGGAAGTGGCTCCCAGGCCTCAGGGCACAGCCCATCTAGAAGGGGTAGAGATGGCACATGGCACCAGGTATTCAGGAGACAGGACTAGAAGGAAAGTAGAGAGAGATGAGAAACTGAGATATGAAGAAAAACAAAAAGAAAAAACAAAAAAACAAAAAAGGAAGGCCCCCAGAGATCTCACCGAGGCCGCGCAGACCAGGGAATTGGCTCCCAAGCTGTGCAGTACAGCCCAGCTAGAAGGGGCAGAGATGGCAGGCACACAGCACCAGGTATTCAGGAGACAGGAAAAAAAGGTAAGTAGAGAGAGGCTAGAAACTGAGAAAAGAAGAAAGGCAAAAAGAAAAACAAAAAAATAAATAAGAAGAAAAAGGAAAGAGAGAGAGAAAGAGAAAGAAAGAAAAGAGAGAGAGAGAGAGAAAGAAAGAGAGAGAGAGAAAGAAAGGAAGGAAGGAAAGAAAGAAAGAAACTCACTCCCTGAGGGATTCCACTGGCACGGCTGCACAGACTGGGAAATTGGCTCCCAACCTGCACAGTGCAGCCTGGCTAGAAAGGGGTGGAGATGGGACACATTGTCAGGTATTCAGAAGATAGGAAAAGAAGGTAGGTTGAGAGAGACAAGAAACCAAGAAATGAAGAAAAACAAAAAGGAAAAAGGAAACAAACAAACAAACAAAAAAGGCTCCAGGAATCCCACCAGCTTGGTGGCAATGACCAGGGAAGCTGTTCCTCAGCCGAGAGGTGCTTCACAGACTGTCAAGAAGAAGCAAAGATGGCACATGGAGCCAGGTGAAAGAAGGGTGAGGAGGTGAGAGGTAGGGAAGAAACAAACAAACAAAGCTGAAAAAAGCAAAACAAACAAAGCTGAAAAAAGCAACACCAGCAACAAAGAAATGACACTGAAGGAGCTGGCTGGTGTGGGCAAGCTGAGTCTGTGGGGCACATATCTGGTACCTCCCAGGCCTCAGCTGCTTGGCTCGTTGGGAAGATGCGGAGGCTGAGCAGGTGGAAGAAGGGTCGGGGTGGGAAAGCTTAAGCTTGTATTCCTGGTTACCAGGTGCTCGGTCTCCCACTGGGAGCTCTGTGAAGCCCCTTTCCAGTATTCCCTGTCTGCTGATCTCTGACAGAAGTCCAAGATGGCGAATCCATGCAGCATTAGCTGATAGGAGACCTCCTCTCATATCTCTCCTTGCTCTCTATTCTTTGTGAGTTTCTTATTCCATTCAGTGCTTGGTTGAGTTCTTTATCACTTTATTTGACGCTTAGGGTTCCATGATTGACATTTGTCTCTGTTTTACCTAGTGTTTTGAGTCTTTGCTGTGGAGGGACAGCATGATGCTTCTGTCTATAGCGCCATATTGTCTCCACCTCCTGTTTTGGATAATCTTTATGGGAGCAGATGACCAGGCCTTTCTCCCTCAGAGCTGCTGGGTGGGTTCAAACTGCCAACCTTTTGGTTAGCAGCCCAGCATATAACTGTTGCACCACCACGGCTCCTTTTGTAGTGATAGACAGTAATAAACTAAGGGCGTGGTTGTGTTCTGATAAATCTTTATTTACAAAAACAAGTGACAGGCTGAATTTGGCCTATAAATAGTAGTTTGCTGATCCCAATCCAGTCCAACTTTCATATTGTAAAGCTCACACACCTTAGGCCTTGTGTGGGAAGGTAACTCAGCAAGGTTGAACGGTAAGTGGCAGAACCAAAGCTGCAATCAGTCCCTCCAGCTCCCAGGCAAGAGCTCACACAGTGCTGAATTAATTGTAATGACACAGGAGCGGGTGGCCATGTCCAAATGGAAGGTCTGCCTCTGCCTCAAAGCACATCCAAATGCTTCATGCGTTTGATGTGCGTAGAATCGTGATGTGTCGATCATTCCTAACATCTCCAGAGACTAAGTTGCTTTTCAGAGACCTAAGCAGAATGACAAAGAATATTTTTTTGGGAAAGGAATCCGAACACCCTGACAGTTAACAAAGCGTGAAAATACTTGCCTGCAATGCCACACATGGCTCGCTTCATTAAAGACCATCTCAGTCCCAGAAAACTGCGTTTCTATTGAATATTTATAACAAATATGATAGAATAAGAAGAATTTAGAGAGGGGGGAAAAGTCTGTTATGATTCCAAATTAAATCTTATTTTCAGGGTTGACAGTGTTTTGTATTACCCAGGTTTGCATTGTACAAAGAACCACCTTACTACAACGCCTTTTCCAGCACCAAATAATACTACTTCCTAGATTAACACTTGAGTCACCAATATCCGTTTCTTGATGGGGTTTTTCCATTCACGTTAACTCATTCTTTTCATTTGGAAAGAGGGAGAAAAAATGGGTCCCTAGGAAATCCTAAATGGGGAAGCGGGCCTGGGTCTATCCCCAAGATCGACATTGTGTGGCAAGACATTGTGATTGTTGTTTTGCACCTGACAGTCCAGAGAGGCATGATTGATGAAAGGGAATGGGGTGTTTGAGTCAAAGTGTACCGTCATTAACTAACTGAACCAAGTAAATGAAATGGAGTTTCCAAGGGGCAGTGGGGCACATTCTTCTTGAAAACATGGGCCCAATGTTCAGGATGTGTTTTACCAAAGGGGGTGGGGAGGGAGCCGTTACTTAATGGCTCCCAGCTTGCAAAGGCGAAATAGCCCACACTATATATACATATATTTTCCTTTCAGCCGTCCTGTGTTGATATTGATTTGCACATTTCTCTTCAAACAGACTAAGCTGTATAATCTCATGTATCATGCATTTTCTGGTCCTGAATTCACACAAAAAATGTTTCTATACTAATAAATGCAAATACAACTCTGCTACTGAAATTGTTTTCCAGCTTAAACAGTTTAAGCCAGGTTAGTAGTAAATTAAACAGTATCATTTGCTACTTGGAGTTACGTAGGCAAATGAAATTGTATACTTGTATAAGATAAAAGTACACATTTATATGAAATCATATTTTCCATAACGGAGTTTCTATTTTGCTCAAGATAACAGTAAATTTTTCATAAATTATATTTATTTTATAATATTTCACATTAGAATTTAAATAGCTGATAGGTAATATAGTTTTATAATATAATGAAAAACAAATTCTTAGCTTATTAAAATATTGGGGCATAAATTTTTTTTTTCAAATCAAAAGTTTGACACCCCCCACCCCCAAATCCACCAGATTGCTGTAGGTCAAGGGTAACAAAAGCATGACTGATTCAGACGAACACCTTTTGAACTTTCCTCGAGAAGACTTGAGGGGGACGGTAGCTGAACCTCTTAGCCAGAATGTGTGCAGGTGGCCCTTTCTCGGCTTGAAACATCTTGAAACAGTTTCCGTGCCTAGCAAGGAGGCTCCCTGTGTCAGAGTGTGGCTTGCTCAAGAGAGAGGGAACCAGAGGACGCAAATGAGCCCATATGTATTAGCTCAAGAGCGGGACTGACCACCTCAAAGGTTAGGAACACGGAATCTTCTTACCCTCCTCAGAGTGCATAAAGTGACTCTCCCCACCCCCCCAAAAAAGCATTTTTCATTATGTTTCATTAACTGAAGATATTTCTTGTTTTGGCTTTCGTAATAGACTGTTAAAGAACATGTATCATATATTATTATACAGGAATAGCAAAAGTAAACAATTAGCAATCTCATGAATTAAATTCGATTCACTGTGGTGGATAATTAACTGAAAGACTAAACAAAAGTCTGTGCGTTGATTTTCAGTGTTAATGGGAGAAAATCATGGCTGGGCTATCTGAGCTATTCCTGCTTATAAAATAGACCCGGAAGTGAGTGTATAAGACTTTATGATACACATTTTTGCATTAGTCTCATTCCTTATTCCATGTTATGTTCTTCCTTTTGTATGTCCCCTAATTTATGTTATCTCGAAGTATTTCATGTATCTTTAGAAACTACTTAAAGTTCTTAAAACTAGAGAGGGTTGGACATACAGTGTGAATTTTACTCAATTATGGAAATTTGAAGACCTTATTCACTCATATGCACAAATTATTTTAAGAAAAGCTGAAGTCATTAGCCCCATAAAGTATTAGAATTGACAATGGAAGTGAACGTAGGATATAATTAATGAATTCTAGAATTGTTCTTCCCGTGTTATTTCATTAAGTCTGACGATCAAGTGGCTATTTAGGCAGCTATCTCCAACATCTGTCATCTCATTGATCCCTGTGTTGACTCCATTGGCGTCTGGGAAGAAGAGTGTTCCTTTCGTCCCCAGTATTTGGGTTTCCCTCCAAAAACTGAACATGCAGCTGCTAACCAAGTTGCTTGGCTGCTAACCAAAAGTTGGAGGTTCGAGTCTACCCAGAGACGCCTTGGAAGAAAGACCTGCTGATTTACTTCTGAAAAATCAGCCACTGAAAACCCTACGGAGCACAGTTCTAGTCGGACACACATGGGGTCACCATGAACTGGGGTTGACTCGATAGCAACTGGTGTAAATATAGGCTGCTTCCACTCACAAAAATATCTGGAAAAATAATCCCAGCTCCCATCTTTTTTTCCGCCTATTTTTGTTTGTTTTCTCAAATCTGATTTTTTTTTTTTTCTTCTCAGTGAGAGAATCGGACACATTTTACACATTCTTTCATCAGGTATTTCTAAAGCACATGTACTGGGCAAGGCCCTAAGGTGGGGTGGGAGACGCTAGAGAACCCAGGAAGTTCTCAAGGCCCAGGATTCTCTCTAGGGAGCTCTTGCGAATACAGTAGCTCCACTTTGTAGAGCCCAGGTGCACAGGAGAAGCAGGAACACAGGGTTGATCCTGGGGAGAGAAATGGCAGCCTGGGAGTAGGCTAGGAGGAGGAAAAGGCCAATGACAGTGATGTCTGTGTGGCAAGGTCCACTCTGGACACCATGAACTTATAACATACTCATTAAAAAAAAAAAAAAAGCTGTTGCCATTAAGCCGATTCTGACCCATGGCAATCCCATGTGCTCAGTTGATTCCGTAGGGTTTTCTTGGCTATAATCTTTATGGAGGTAGATTGCCAGGCCTTTCTTCTGCAGAGCTGCTGGGTGAGTTTGAACCACCAGCTTTCCATTGGTAGCCAAGCACAAACCCTTGATGCCACCCAGGGACCTAACGTATTCATAACCAAGTTTAATTGGCCTTGAAGACTGGGAGGACAATTCCGACTGGGGCACGTAGCCTGCCTTCACGGGAAGATTGCTTTGCTCCAGCAAACGGTCTGACCCCAGAGCGCGTCCTCCAGCCTCTAGACATCCTGCCCGTCTTTTCCATTCTGACTTTAATGTCGATGAATTCATGGGGGCGTAGGGAAAGCTGACATCTTCAGACCCTCATCAGGAAAAAATGTGCTAGCCGCCTTCAGCCCAGCTCAGCATTATACTTCTAATTTAAGCCTAAAAAAGAGGATCTATTTAGATTCTCTTCTGTAAGTAAAAAGTGATCATTTGATGATGGTTCCTTGAGCATTTCAAAAAGAAAATTATTAGATGTATGTAGGCAAGTGCCAACTTGCAGTGACAGCTTCAGCGAGGATGTAGAATGTATCAAAAAATATATGTATATTGCTGGGGGTTTTCCATTTGTTTTCATTATCTAATGTGCACTGGGTTTGGGGCATGTGAATGTGTGTCCATGTGGGGAGAAAGTGTAAAGTTATTAACATTTTCATCTGCAGAAACAGATTGAAATTGTGCTCGTTGAGTCACAAGTAAGATCCGCGGCAGAGCGCTGGTTGGCAATGTCTTCCGCAAAGCATATCGTGAAAAAGAAATTGTCACGCCAGAGGCAGTCATGGCCACTTCTTAGGAAACAAGGGTTTTGAGGGGCGGCTTTAAAGGGGCCTGGCTTGAGCTGGAGGACCCTCCAGGCTCCGGGGAAGGGTTTGATAACAGTTAATGGGTCACACTCTGGCTTGTCACATCCTTTGGAAAAGCTGATCCGTTTTCTAAGTCCACGAGTGACAGGATTATTGTGTAAGTGCTTCTGAAATGCTTTCATCTTGACTGTTTGCGTCTGAAGCTGCTGGAAGGGGCTTTGCCAAGAAAAGCAAAGAATAAAATAGAAACATGCCTGGTGCTAATGTCCTAGGTTTCCTGAGCGCAGCACCAGGGACTTAAGTACCAACAGAAAGACCTCTGAGAGGTGCCTGGAGGTGGGATGGAGGTGCCTCAGAGGACAGGCACACAGCTGAGACAACATGAAGGGCTGTAACCAGTCTCCTCGTCCAGGGCAGCGCCTCAGCCTGGAGACGTTCCCCTCCAGCCAGAAGTGTCAGAACGCTGGCAGTGACAAGTCCATCCACACAACATGTTCTGGGCCAAGGCAGTGGCCCAGCTTTGTGAGAGACCCTGGGGATAAGCCCTTCATTTTACCAGCATAGCTCCTTTCAAGAGGCCTGGGACTTTGCCAGCCTTCTTCCCTCAGTCGATGGGATCACAGGCTCTCCAAGTGTGGCTTGTGGTCTCCCTGCATCAACGTTGTCAGGACCAAACGTTGAAAATGCAGATTCTTGCTCTATCTAGCTCTTCTGAATCAGAATGCCAGGTCCACCCCCGGAACCTCTGTTCTTCACAAGTTCTGTAAGTACCTTTTAAGCACTTGAGGACCGATGACATAGACTGAATAGCTGCAACAAGGGACTCAAACATACCAACGATCATGAAGATGGCACAGGACCACTCAAGGTTTTGTTCTGTTGTACATGGAGCTGCCGTGAGTTGGAGCTGACTCGACAGAAACTAACAGCAACCACCTAATAGTGACTGCTGGGTCTGACCACACTGTTGTTGAGGATCCTGCTGTCCAACCTCTGAGTTGCTTCTTGTTGTTATTAGGTGCCATCAAGTCAATTCTGACGCATAGCAACCCCATGGGATAGAGTAGATTTGTTCCATAGGGTTTTCTAGGCTGTCATCTTTATGGAAGCAGATCTCCAGGTCTTTCTCCCCTGGAGCCACTGGGTGGGTTTGAACTGCCAACCTTTCAGTTAGCAGCCGAGTGCTTAACTGTTGCGCCACCAGGGCTCCTTCTGAGATGCCTTAGCTCCTTCCTATTGATACGACTTCCTAAAATCCTTCCAGTAAATCACCTACTGTTTGTTACCCAGTTGGTTACAGTTCTTATTAACTACCAAAAAATCCTCTCCGATGCCCTTGCCCTACTCCTTCACATTTCTAAATCCTACCCAACTTCCAAATTGATCCTGGCAAATGCCACTTCTTCTGTGACATCTTCCAGAATCCTCTTCCTCCCATCCCAGGCCAAAAGGAATAATCCTTCTTGCCTCTTCTCTCCCATAGCCCTGTGCTGATTCTTCTCTTACGTTATGTATCGGTAAGGACCTTGTGTTAGTTCCAGGTCCATTTTTACTTTACAGTTTTTTAGAGCAGGGGAAGGCTCTTTGTTATATTTGTGGCTTCCAGAGGGCAGTGTCTTGCACGTAGTAGGTTCTCAGTAAATCTTGGCAGATGAATCCTGAATTAGCTGGAGGACCTGGGAGCAGACTATCTTCTCTATGCCTCCTTGGCTAACTCTGTGCGTGTTATCATTTTCCTTGCTTCCTTCGGTGGGAGGAAACTGAGGCATTCCCTGTAGGCTAGAAGCTTCAGAGGACTCTGTTCACCAGTATTATACTGGTGCCTGCTTTGACAGTGCATAATCCTGTAGACAGCTAAAAGCATGATGATTTTTAAGGGTTAAAAATAAACTGACAGCCTGGAAGTGCTCAGTGACTCAACGGCATCCTTAAGTGCAAAGAAATGTGGGTAAATCTGAATTTTTAAAAAAATTTTATAATTTTTCTTGTGCTTTAATTGAAAGTTTACAAATCAAGTCAGTCTCTCACATAAAAACTTAAATATACCTTGCTACATACTCCCAATTACTCTTCCTCTAATGAGACAGCCCTCTCCCTCCCTCCACTCTCTTTTCATGTCTGTTTTGTCAGCTTCTAACCCCCTCTACCTTCGCATCTCCCCTCCAGGCAGGAGATGCCAACACAGTCTCAAGTGTCCACCTGATCCAAGAAGCTCACTCCTCACCAGCATCCTTCTCCAACCCATTGTCCAGTCCAATCCATGTCTGAAGAGTTGGCTTCGGGAATGGTTCCTGTCCTGAGCCAACAGAAGGTCCGGGGGCCATGACCACCAGGGTCCTTCTAGTCTCAGTCAGACCATTAAGTCTGGTCTTTTTATGAGAATTTGGGGTCTGCATCCCACTGCTCTCCTGCTCACTCATGGGTTCTCTGCTGTGTTCCCTGTCAGGGCAGTCATCAGTTGTAGCCGGGCACCATCTAGTTCTTCTGGTCTCAGGATGATGTAGTCCCTGGTTCATGTGGCCCTTTCTGTCTCTTGGGCTCATAATTACCTTGTGTCCTTGGTGTTCTTCATTCTCCTTTGATCCAGGTGGGTTGAGACCAATTGATGCATCTTAGATGGCTGCTTGTTAGCGTTTAAGACCCCAGAAGCCATATTTCAAAGTGAGGTGCAGAATGTTTTCATAATAGATTTTATTATGCCAATTGACTTAGATGTCCCCTGAAACCATGGTCCCCAAACCCCTGCCCCTGCTACACTGGCCTTCGAAGCATTCAGTTTATTCAGGAAACTTCTTTGCTTTTGATTTAGTCCAGTTGTGCTGACCTCCCCTGTATTGAGTGTTGTCTTTCTCTTCACCTAAAGTAGTTCTTATCTACTATCTAATTCGTAAATACCCCTCTCCTACCCTCCTTCACTCCCCCTTCTTGTAACCACAAAAGAATATGTTCTTCTCAGTTTAAACTATGTCTCAAGTTCTTATAATAGTGGTCTTATACACTATTTGTCCTTTTGCAACTGACTAATTTCACTCAGCATAGTGCCTTCCAGGTTCCTCCATGTTATGAAATGTTTCACAGATTCATCACTGTTCTTTATCGATGCATAGTATTCCATTGTGTGAATATACCATAGTTTATCCATTCATCCGTTGATGGGCACCTTGGTTGCTTCCATCTTTTTGCTATTTTAAACAGTGCTGCAATAAACATGGGTGTGCATATATCTGTTCGTGTAAAGGCTCTTATTTCTCTAGGATGTATTCCGGGGAGTGAGATCGCTGGATCGTACCGTAGTTCTATTTCTAGCTTTTTAAGGAAGCGCCAAATTGATCTCCAAAGTGGTTGTACCATTTGACGTTCCCACCAGCAGTATATAAGTGTTCCAGTCTCTCCACAGCCTCTCCAACATTTATTATTTTGTGTTTTTTGGATTAATGCCAGCCTTGTTGGCGTGAGATGGAATCTCATTGTAGTTTCGATTTGCGTTTCTCTAATGGCTAATGATCGAGAACATTTCCCCATTTATCTGTTAGCCGCCTGAATGTCTTCTTTAGTGAAGTCCCCGTTCATATCCTTTGCCCATTTTTTAATTGGGTTGTCTTTTTGTGGTTGCGTTTTAGCAGAATCATGTAGATTTTAGAGATCAGGCGCTGGTCAGAGATGTCATAGCTGAAAACTTTTTCCCAGTCTGTAGGTGGTCTTTTTACTCTTTTGGTGAAGTCTTTAGATGAGCATAAGTGTTTGATTTTTAGGAGCTCCCAGTTATGTGGTTTCTCTTTGGCATTTTTAGTAATGTTTTGTATTCTGTTTATGCCGTGTATTACAGCTGCTAACATTGTCCCTATTTTTTCTTCCATGATCTTTATCGTTTTAGACTTTCTGTTTAGGTCTTTGATCCATTTGGAGTTAGTTTTTGTGCATGGTGTGAGGTATGGGTCTTGTTTCATTTTTTTGCAGATGGATATCCAGTTATGCCAGCGCCATTTGTTAAAAAGACTATCTTTTCCCCAATTAACTGACACTGTGCCTTTGTCAAGTATCAGCTGCTCATATGTGGATGGATTTATATCTGGATTCTCGATTCTGTTGCATTGGTCTATGTGTCTGTTGTTGTACCAGTACCAGGCTGTTTGACTACTGTGGCAGTATAATAGGTTCTAAAATCAGGTAGAGTGAGGCCTCCCACTTTGTCCTTCTTTTTCAGTAATGCTTTACTTATCCGGGGCTTCTTTCCCTTCCATATGAAGTTGGTAATTTGTTTCTCCATCTCCTTAAAAACTCATTGGAATTTGGATCGGAGTTGCATTTTATCTATAGATGGCTTTTGGCAGAATAGACATTTTTACAATGTTAAGTCTTCCTATCCATGAGCAAGTTATGTTTTTCCACTTATGCAGGTCCCTTTTGGTTTCTTGTGGTAGTACCTTGTAGTTTTCTTTTTTATAGGTCTTTTATGTCTCTGGTAAGATTTATTTCTAAGTATTTTATCTTCTTGGGGACTACTGTGAATGGTATTGATTTGGTGATTTCCTCTTCGATGTTCTTTTTGTTGGTGTAGAGGAATCTAACTGATTTTTGTGTGTTTATCTTGTAACCTGATACTCTGCTGAACTCTTCAATTAGTTTCAGTAGTTTTTTGAGGATTCTTTAGGGTTTTCTGTGTATAAGATCATGTCATCTGCAAACAGAGATACTTTTACTTCTTCCTTACCAATCTGGATGCCCTTTATTTCTTTATCTAGCCTAATTGCTCTCGCTAGGACCTCCGGCACAGTGTTGAGTAAGAGTGGTGATAAGGGTCATCCTTGTCTGGTTCCCTGTCTCAAGGGGAACACTTTCAGAATCTTTCCATTAAGGATGATGTTGGCTGTTGGCTTTGTATAAATGCCCGTTATTATGTTGAGGAATTTTCCTTCTATTACTATTTTGCTGAGAGTTTTTATCAAATCTGAATTCTTGTAAACAATGCCAGTCCATTACCGGTCTAATTTAAGGGTGGCGCAGAGGTGAAGGCTGAGTCCCACAGCTCCACCTTCTCTGTGACACTGAGCAGAATCAAATAGAGACAGGGTGACACTCCAGGGTTACCACTCAGCTCTGGGGAGCTAGTGAAAAATAAAGGAAGTGGCATCCATAGAGTAGACTGAGGAAAAAGAGAGAATGAACGGAGCCTTTCTTGCTTCTGATGGAGATGATATTTTGGAAGCAAACTTCATAATTGAAAAGGAGTATCTTTTTCCAGACTCTTTAAATTCTTATAGGAATATTATAGGGAACACAGAATATTCAAAGCATGCCAGGCCCCCATTGGATGGAATCATTGTATCTGATTTAAGGGCTGCCGGCTTATTGATAATATTATTTATACTAGCTCATGAAATCAATTGTCTTTGGAATATATTTTTGTTAAAATTTGCTTGAGTTATTTGGGAGACAGGCCAGAAAATCACCATGACTTTTGAATACTTCGCCAAGGCCATCTTCTCTCATCTTGCACAGTGTTTTGCATGTCACAAATGTTCTGTTTGGAAGGAAAATTTACAAATGCTCTTATGTGTTAGTTACGATTTTAGTGGGCAAAGGGCTTTTTAAAAAAAATTGCAAAGTTTATTTCCTTTCAAGGACATTTCAGCTTTGGGCTAGCATTGTTTGTTCATGTGTGTGGTGCTACATGAACACCTTAGGTGAAGTAGAAAATAAGTGGAACGCCCAGTTGCCCAGCTTTCCATGGCACATTAGAAAACATTGATGCAGCAGAAAGTTACCTACATAAATTCTAAATCTCATGTCCTAGACAATTTCTGGGAATATCCAAGAGTTTTTACAAAACCCTCAAGAACAGATTGTCTTCAAGATCGTTGTTAGTTTCCGCAGTCTCTGCCTAATGATGACTTTGTGTATAATAGAACAGAACATTGTCCAGGTGTGCACCGTCTTCATGATCATTGGGATGCTTGAGTCCATTGTTGCGGCTACTATCTTCATGACTGTCTACCTCATATTGTCCATTTTGGGCACTAAACTGACCCTTCGGTGAGAACTTGTTTCATTGACAGACCTGATTAGAAACTCAGGTTGGGATGACAAAACTTTTGGACCAGGAAGGACGCTTCTGATTTTCTTTCCTTGTATCTTCCCTTTTTCACTCTTGAATCTGATCCTCTTCCCCAGCTCAGTAAATGACTTGCCTTCACCCTATTGCACCTCCTTTTCCCTCAATGTTCATCTAACAGAACACCAAGTCTTATTTAGACTATGTTCTGATTGTATTTTGAATCCATTGCTTCTTTCACTCTCACTGTCCTAGTCAGAGCCATTATCACCTCTAGCTTAGATTATGGCTGCAGCCTTCCAGTTGCTCTCCCCATTTCTTCTCTTGCCTTCCTCTTTTGTTCCCAACCATTCTCCATACAGTGGCTAAGATGAAACACTTAAGACACCATCTGATCATGTCTTAGCCCTGTGTACAGTGCTTCAGTGGAACCTCTGCAGTACCTCAGCATGGCCAGTGAGTCCCCGCATCATCAGGCCCTGCCCCCACTCTTCGACTGCTACTCACACACACCCACCTTTGCTTCAGCCATGCAGACCTTCACTCGGTTCCTCTAAAGTGCCAACTTTCTGCTGATTCAGGGCCTTCATTCATGCTGTCCTTTCTACTAGACAATCCTTGACCCTCCAAATTTGCCCCATTCCCTCCACTCCATGCCAGGCTTTCCTAGGTGGTCTATTTTCAACCTTTGGTCTCACCTTGATTGTCAGTTGCTCAGAAAGACCTGCCTGAATTCAGAGATTAGGTACTTTCTGTTACATATGCTTAGAGTGAGGATGGCAAACCTTTTTTGGAAAGGGCCAGAAAGTAAATATTTTCAGCTTTGTGGGCCATATGGCCTCTCTAGCAACTACTTAACTCTGCTGTTGTAGTGAGAGAGCAGCCACAGACCACACACAAATGAATGACCATGGCTGAGTTACAATAAAACTTTATTTATTAAAAGAGGCAGTTGGCCAGATTGGGCCCATGGGTTGTAATTTGCCAATTCACGGCTTAGAGAATCCTGTCCTTTTGTTTCATAGCATTTATAATAATATGTAACTAAGTCAGTATATTTTTATGGTTATGGGTTAATTCCTGTCTTCGCTTCCTAGACTGCTCTTCCATGAAGGCAGAGATCAAACCTGCTTTGCATTGTCCAGCAGGGGATAATAATAATAATAACAATAAAAACCACTTGTCATTGAGTCAGTTACGACTCATGGAAACCCCGTGTGCGTCAGAGTAGCACTGTGATCCATACGGTTTTCAAAGGCTGATTTTTTGGAAGTAGATTGCCAGGTTTTTTTTCCAAGGCAACTGTAGGTGGATTTGAACCATCGACCTTTTAGTTAAACTCTCAGGTCCTAACTGTTTACGCCACCTAGGGACTCCAGGGGATAATAGGCACCCAAATAAAATAGCACGTAACTCAAGCGAAGCTGGTTGGTCCACTAAATCAGAAATTATCCCAAGTCTTTAGCTTGAGCAGATGGAAGGAGGGCTTTGCTCTTTCCTCTGGAGGACATGAAGTTTTGTGTACATAGAAGATGGAGCTGCTGTAGCCATCTTGGTATCATACAGAGCTTCAGAATTAAGTTAATGCTGGAAAAGTAGACCTGAGAAATGCAGAGAACAATTGGATCATGGTTACATCATTCAGGCCCTGGATCAAGTGTTACCTGACTTATTATATCTACCTCTTAACTGTAAAGTTACATGAGCCAGTATATTCCTGTCTTTTATTAAACGTATTTTAGTTAGATTTTTCTGTCACATGCAGCAGCAAAAATACTTATACATGGCTTGATATTTTCTTATCTGTACAACGAGGACAGTAGTACATACTATGAGAAGTTATTTTTATAAATTGGAACTCTTGTGCATTGCTGGTGGGAATGTCAAATGGTGCAGCCACCTTGGAAAAAATTTGGCAGTTCCTCAAAAAGTTAAACAGAATTGTCATACAACCCGGCAATCCTACTCATAGGTACTTATCCATAAGACTTGAAAGCAGAGACTCAAACAGATATTTGTACACCCATGTTCAGGTTCATAGCAACATTATTCATGATAGTCAAAGGGTGGAAACAACCCAAGTATCTCTCAGCAGATGAACGGATAGGCAAATTGTAGTATACACATTCAATGGACTATCATTCAGCCATAGAAAGAGTGAGGTTCTGATACATGCTGCAACGTGGATGAACCTTGAAAACATTATGCTAAATGAAGCACGACAGGCACACATGGACAGTTAGTGTATGAGGTACCTAGAATAGGCACATTCATAGAGACGGAAAGCAGAATAGAGGTTACCAGGGTTTGGGGGGTGGGACAATCGGCAGTTACGCTTAATGGGCACAGAGTTTCTGTGTGGGATGATGAGAAAGTTTTGGAAATACTAGATCGTGGTGATACTTACACAACATTGAGGAGATATTTAATGCCACTGAATTGTGTACCTAAAGATGGTTAAAAAAGTAAATTTTTATGTCATGTGTATTTTATCAAAAGGAAGATATATATAACAATGCCTAAGAGAGTATTGTGCACAGAAGTCACTATATGTTTCTTAAATAAATGAGTGATTATTCTCACTAACAAATACATAAGATTTTTGAAGGGTGGCTTATAATCATATGCCTTTACACACCCCTCCATTTGACTATGGAAAATCTCGGCCTGATTGTCAGTTGGTGAGCACTCAAACTGGAGCTAGCATCTTTTTTTTAATTGTATTTTAGAGATGGTTTACAGAGCAAATCAGTTTCTCTTTAACCAATTAATACACCTATTGTATTAATACAACCCTATGACATGTCAACACTTTCCCCCTCTCGACCTTGTGTTCCCTATTGCCAGCTTTCCTGTCCCCTCCTGCCTTCTCGTCCTTGCCCCTGGGCTGTTGTGCCCATTTAGTCTCATTTTGTTTTATGGGCCTGTCTAATCTTTGGCTGAAGGGCGAACCACAGAAGTGGCCTCACTACTGAGCTAAAAGTGTGTCCATGGGCCCTACTCTTGGAGCTAGCATCTTAATATTTAGTAAAATGAAAACAGGACGCAAGTTACGAGACATTGTTTTACCCACAATTCTAGGAACAGATATCTTGTATAAAAAGAGGCTTGCCTGTATAACGGTTCAAATAAAATTTTTTAATAATCAGATTTTATTTTGACACCCTCCAAGAAACAATTAAAGAGAGAAAGCTTTCTTCCCTTGAGACATTATTTCTGAATAATCAGAAAAAAAAGAGAAACGAATTCAGTCTCCAAACGTACCTGAGAATGGACTACACTGTGTCTCGGGCACCAGCTCTCCAATCTTCATCCTGAGCGTGAAGAGAGTGGAAGTAATTTCCCTTTGTCTTATTATCCAGGAACGTGAATAACTTCTGTGATTGATGCCTGTGGAGACATGACAATAGTGTGTTGGGGATGGGACGGACTCTAGGAACAAACGATACAAAACTGAGAATAAATGAATGATGACAAGACCAGAGAAAGAGGCACCGCCTAAAATGCAAATCAGAGTCAGTTTCTCCCTCGCTCAACCTTCCACTGACTCTTCTCGCCCCTTAGAATAACACCCCAAGTCCTTAAAACCAGAAAACCAAACCGGTTGCCCGAGTCGATTCTGACTCACAGCAACCCTGTGTGTGCAGAGTAGAACTGCTCCACATGGTTCTCAAGGCTGTGACCTTTAAGAAGCCAATCACCGGGACTTTCTCCTGAGGTGCCTCTGGGGTGGGTTTGAACTGCCAGCCTTTCAGTTAGTAGTAAAGAACTTGACTGTTTGCACCACCCAGGGACTCCTAAGCCCTCCCAGGACCTAAAAGGCCCTGTGTGAGTTAGGCCCAGGCTCCCTCCCCCACCTTGCATCCCACACTCTCCCCCTGCCACTCTGGCCTCCTTGTCCCTGTCTTGAGCACATTCCTGCCTCAGGACATTTGCACTTGCTCTCTCTGCCTGGGAAGTTCTCCTCTTGTCTGCATAACTCCCTGTCGCTTTGTTCTGTCTTCTGATCAGATATCACCACCTCAGAGAAGCCTCCCCTGACCATAGGATTTAAAACATCAACCCTCCCTCCGTGTCTCTACTCCTCTTCCTGCTTGAGGTTTCTTCATAGCATAACCACTACCTGATACGATACTAAATGTTACATTCATCTCCTCCTTGCCTGTTTTCCCACCTGAATGTGAGCTCCTGAGGACAGAGATCTCCATTGTTTTGTTCACTTATCCTCACCTCAGCATCCACGACAGCATCTCACATATAGTAGCAACTCAATAAATATTTATTGGTTGAATTCGTTGCAACCAATTTCTATATGTCTACTTGACAATCGTATTAAATCCACTGTTTGATTTTCTAATAATAAAAAGAAGTCTCAGTAACTACAGACCTCCCTGGAGCAGCCGCGAGTCTTCAGTGGCTGAGGCGTAGGTGACGAGAGAGCAACCTGACTCATTTATTCCAGATCAGACTCAAACACGGATAATGTAAAGACGATCACACGCTCCCTCATGGAACGGAGACATACTTTTCAAGAGGATTAGCTTATAAAGTCAGATAATCCTCCTGGGTTGGATAATATATCTTATAGAAATTCCTGGAGCACGTTCTACACAAGGTCTTTCACTAAGATTAAATTAGCAACAAGAGGAGCTTTTCTTGAGGTAAATTAAAATTGGTTTTCTTTTACAAGTTGTTTTAAACTATCATAATCTAATAGGCAGGGTGCTACCCCAGACACCCGCGATGTTTCCAATGCCTCATTCAGAACCACGTACACCTCCCCTACCCAGGAGACAGGAGGAGAGGAAGGAAGCTCTTGAGGGGCACTAGCCAAATTTGCAAAGGGCAGCAGATTCAGGACTTATAAAATAGTTGTTGTTTGTTGCCACGGAGTCAGCTCTGATGCACGGTGACCCCGTGTACAACAGAAGAAATGTTGCCCAGTGCTGTGCCATCCTCATGAGTGCTGGCATGTTTGAGTCCATTGTTGCCTTCCAACCTAGGGGACTCATTTTCCAGCACTATATCAGATAGTGTTCTATTGTGACCTCTAGGACTTTCACTGGCTAATTTTCAGAAGTAGCTTGCCAGGCCTTTCTTCCTGATCTGTCTTAGTCTGGAAGCTCCCCTGAAACGTGTTCACCATGAGTGACCCTGCTAGTATTTGAAATGCCAGTGGCATAGCTTCCAGCATCACAGCAACATGCAAGCCACCCTAGTCTGATAAACTTATAAAGTAGGGCCTAAGAATTCCAGTGATTTAGGAAAACACCTCACTGATGTTGTACCTATAACAATGTGAAACACACCGAGAAATTGAGATGAACGAGCAAGTCTGCCTGTCAGCTGTATCCCCAAGCCCCCAACCTACAGAAGCTGAGATTTTGATTATGTCACAGCCTTGCAGCCCTTGTCAATCACGGTCACTGGGGCAGTGACTTAACCAGGGGTACAGCCACAGAGCATGCATAACACCGCTGCGTGTGTCTCTCTTACAAAGATGCTGGTCCTGCCAAGGTCAGCGTGGGCATCTTCCCCTCCCTTAGCTGCAGGTCCTGTCCCTCTTCTGGACTGAATCACACAACTGTGCAAATATTTTACTTTCATATATCATCTGTAGCAAGTGTAATACTGAGATTTAAAGGTAAATAGCTAGAGAAATTGTGGTTGTGTTATCAGACTGACATTCCTATCCTCGCAAATCAAATTCTGCCAGGTATAGCCCAAAGTAAATAGTGGCTGCAGTTAAAACCCTCTTTATGGTCTCTTTCAAACCATGTATACAATGCTGTGATTTTGGTCAACAAATCATCAAATAAAAAACATATCTTATAAGGGTTAGTCTCAGCTAAAGGATTGATCTCTATTTTAGAACCATATTTCCTTCTCACTAGAAGGAGTCAGAACTAAATTGAGGGAATTAACACACTTGATGTGATTTAGAATGAAGAGAAAAGTAAACTTGAATTGGAATATTAAGCCAAGTTCAGCCGCTGGAAGGATCTGGTTTGTTGTGTGGCAGCAGGTGTCTCAGCTGAAGCGCTCAAGCCTGAGACTGCTTCTCCACCACGACAATGGGCAGTGGGACAGGCATGTTGCCTAGGTGTGAAGGCCTAAGCCAGGATGAAAAGGTGTTTATCCATTCATTCAATCAATCACTTGATCAATCAATCATTTGAGGCCAACTTTGTACCTAGCTCTGTGCTAGGATGTGGAGCTATAAAGCAGCCCCACCCTGTAATTTATACAGGTACAGGGATGAATGACACATGGGTACCCAAGGATGTGACATAGTTCATTGCTCACACAGTGAACAGCAAAAGGATTCTGCAAGGAGAAAGGCTCAGGTTCAGTCTGCAGTGAGGCAAGAACGAAGCTGGGCAGGTGGCTTTGGGGGGCTAGCCCAGGTGGAGTTTCCTGAAGGTGAGCTAGAGGCTGTACTATTTGAAATTCCCTCCTATAAGCAGAGGTGAGAGTATGCATGAATGGTCTCTCTTATTTGGTCACACAGATGGTGGGGGACGCAGCAGGAAGGGTGCCAAGGGAGCCTGTCAGGGGTCAAATATTAACAATGGTGTCATTGCTGTATTACATACGCCCAGCCTAGACAGCCACGTGTCTGAGAATGTGATGTGCTGACTAGCTCAGGCCCAGGTCACATGGTTTATGGTGAGCCAGGGACAAAACCCTGGAAGCACAGGAGCTGAAAATGAGGGAGGGTTGGTTACTCAGAGGGAAGTCAGGGTGTGGTCACAAGAAGAAGGCTGGATGGAAGCTGGGCAGCAGGAAAGCAGAGCTCCTTTTGTCTAAGCCAGCTTGTTTGAGATCATGCAGATAATAAAGACGGAGTAGAATTTGATACATGGTCAGGGTATTTCCCCAATCCCTATGTTCTCTATGTACCTCTTTGAACTAATTCAGTTTATCATCCTAGCTGGTGGGCCATTTGTCCAAGAAGACATGGTGTATGACAGCGATGCTAAAGGCAGCCTCCAGGGTTCAGGGCTGGAGGGTGGAGTGGGGGAGGTAGGGCTGGTGACATAAATAACAGTGTCTTTTCTCCTACATGAAGCAGTCTTGTGGCTTAAAATTAGGCAATGTTTCTGGCCATAATTGTCTATCCCATTGATTAGGAGAACTGCCCAATATCCTTTTTTTTTTTTTAACCTAAATTTAAACTGTCGTTTGTCTTTTTTATTATTAGCTTTATTGAGGTATAATTGACATACCATACACTGTACATATTTAAAATGTACAATTTGATAAAGCTTGACATATGTCTAGACCTGGGAAACCATCACCACGATCTGGATAACAAAAGACCTCTAAAAGTTTCTTCAGATCCCTTAGTAATCCCTCTTGTGCACCCCAAACAGCCCCTTCCCCACTGATCTGCTTTCTGACTCTATAAGATTAGTTTGCATTTTCTATAAATGAAATCATGCAATATATATTCTTGTTTTGCCGGGCTCTTTCATTCAACCTAGTATTTTGAGATTCACCCATATTAGTGCATGTATCAACAGTTCATTCATTTTTATTGCTGAGTAGTATTCCTTTATATGGATATACCACAGTTTTTTATCCACTCCTGTTGATAGGTGTTTGAGTTGCTTCCAGTTTGGGGCTCTTACAAAGAAAGCTGCTATGAACATTCACGTGTAAGTCTCTAATGGGTATATGTTTTTCTTGGGTAAATCCCGAGGAATAGAATGGAATGACTGGCTCGTATGGAGGTGTATATTTAATATTTCCAGAAACTGATGATCTGTTTTCTAAAGTGGTTGTACCATTTTATGCTCCCAACTGCAGTATATAGCTTGCTATCTTACTTCAGCCATTCTAATAGGTGTGTGGTGGAATCTCATTGTGGCTTTAATTAGTATTTTCCTAATGGCTATTGATGCTGAGCATCTTTTCATGGGTGTATTTACCATCCATATGCCTTCTTTGCTGAATTCCCTTCTCATCTAGTGCTGACAACATCCTACCTCATCTGACACCAAAGAAGCAAAAGAAAAATAATGCCTGGGGTTCTCATTCTCAAAAAGTAGACCAAGAGGTAGAAAACAAGTCATGCAAGGAAAAACCAAAGAGTTTGGAAATTTTACTCTCAAGAAGAGAAGGCTAATGTATAATTTGATTAAGAATATGAAGGTTCTTCTAAAAAGTACGCTCGGGAGTTCATCAAAGAAATGAGCAGTTGTTGGAAACAATGAAGAAGAAATTTGTGCAATAGGCTGAGTTGGATGAATGGACCTTTCAGTTCTTTTAATTCTGATAGGCTAGAATTTTAATTCCCTGTGATTGTGGTGGACAAACAAGAAGAAGCTGACTTACATCAGAGAGGAAGCAAATAAACAAACAACAAAGACAACAAACAAAACACTGGAAAGGGATTTGAAGGAGGCTGGGTGTCATGGATTGAATTTGCCCCCCAAAAGTATGTATCAACTTGATTAGGCCATGATTCCCAGTATCGAATTGTTGTCCTCCATTTTGTGATTTGATATAATTGTTCTATGTGTTGTAAATCCCAGTATCTGCCTGTGGTTAATGAGGCAAGATTAGGTTATGTTAAAGAGGATTAGAGTGGGATGCAATACCCTTACTCAGGTCACAGCCCTGATCTGATGTATGGGGAGTTTCCATGGGGTTGGCCTGCATCACCTTTTACCTTAGAAGAGATAAAAGGAGAGAGAAGGGAGCAGAGAAGAGAGGGAAATCCTACCACCAAGAAAGAAGAGCCAGGAGCAGAGTGCATTCTTTGGACTCAGGGTCCCTGTGTTGAGAAGCTCCTGGACCCAGGGGAAGACTGATGACAAGGTCCTCCCCCCAGAGCCAACAGAGAGAGAAAACCTTCCTCTGGAGCTGGAGCCCTAAATCCTGACTTCTAGCCTCCTAGACTGTGAGAGAATAAACATCTCTTTGTTAAAGCCATCCCCTTGTGGTATTTCTGTTATAGCAGCTCTAGATAACTAAGATACTGGGTGTTCTCTGGTTCTGGAGAATACTTATCAGATGTCCTGGATGGCTTAGGTCAGAGACAGCAAACTGGGAGACCATGGTCTCAATCAGGCAGCAGGGCTATTTTATTCACCTTGCAAGGTAGCAGTAAAACAATCACACCTACATACCTCAGGTGGGGGATTCATTCTCGTGTTTGCTACAGTCCTACCTACTCTGTATGCCCTATGCCCTTATCCTAGAGGTCTGCTCCAGTCCTCTACATGATCTGGCTGGCCCTGAAGGCATACATGTTTGCAACCTCTGGCTTAAGCCTTCAGTGCTCTGAATTAAGGTATTAAAACCCGATTCCAGTCTTACGGTTATAAAAATCTGAACACAGGATTTTGTAGTGTGTACAACGTTGTTACTGGGTACTGTCAAGTTGATTTCATTCATGTGACAGAGTAGAACTGCCCCATAGAGTTTTCTTGGCTGTAATCTTTACGGAAGCAGATTGTCAGGTCTTTCTCCCAGGAGCGGCTGGGTGGGTTTGAGCCACCAACCTTTCAGTTGGAAGCTGAGCACTTAACCATTGTGCCACCAAGGCTCCTTCAAACATGGGATTTTACATTTCAACTTAAAATGATTATCCACATCTTGGATTTTATTTATTTTCTTTGGATATTTGCTAGCTTACATGAATTCATGCTTATTAGCAATGACTCAAAAGTAACCTTTGGGAGTAGTGATGTTTTCTGCTCCCAGTTGAAAGTGGTAACTTTTCCATTTCCAGAGATGAATTCACTAAACCATTTTTTGGTTGATTATGCCATTAAGCGTTGAATGATGAGGCCCAAGCATCAATAATGAATAAAGAAATGCTAATTTACATATTCTTAAAATACATTTCTAGATAATAAAACAATCTTGGTTTGTTTTCCACATGTAGAGAAGTACTGGAGAGCCATTTTAATGATCATATCAAGAAACAGAAAAATAAGGCCTCTAAAAGTTCAACTGTTACAGAGACAGAAAGCAGCCTTAAAACACTTAATCCTCATCATTTAGGCAAATCACAATGAACTTCTGGCTATGGTTTCTGACCTTTTGCATCCCAGAGTAACGCAAATGTAAAAAAAAAAAAATAGAACTGAGAACACCAACTTTTAACAGGGCTGTGCCAGCAACTTAATCCACTTGTTAGATAGGTTTCTTCTCTTTCCCTTAACACTGTAGCTTCGACACGGAATAAGGAAGGTGAGAGGAAGTCTGATAAAGGGTAAACGCCATGCCCTCAATGTAGCTTCAATACATACGTTAGGAACAGTATACATTTAGGTTAAAGAAACTGTTTTTGTTTTGTTTTTTTCTCCCTTTATATGGAGCTGTGGAATTCCAAATGCAGTGTTTTGAAAACCAAACCCCCACCGCCCAAAAAAACCAGAACCTCCTAAATAAGAGTTTGAATTATTTCTCAGTACTCATTTAAGGAGTTTTGGATAGGGTCATATTTTGAACATATGTATAAAACAGCATTCCATAATTGATTTATTAACATATGAGGTCATGTTTATGATTTCTTTCTGAAATATTTAAAAGCAAACTCTAACTGCATAATCCTATAAAATCTATTCATCACAAACCTGCTTCAAAAGTTCACAAAAAGCACAAAAAAGAGCCAGCCTATTGTATTTAGTTACGGTTGAAGTTTGTACTCCAAAGGATAAATGAATACGATTTGTATTTGCTATGGATCAGGCTCTGTTTTATTCACATTGTATTACATCTCAGGAGGGAGTTTGCTAAGTAAGTCCAAATGGCAGAGGTTCAGAAATACAGAAAAAATGCAAACATCACATTTTTTTTCACAGTGGACAAGACAGAAATGATTAAGTAATCCTTTAGAAAATATTACATTTTCAAATGTTTTGAAAAGGCCATAGAATTCCTAAAAGCGAAATCCTTTCTCATCCCGTTCATCTTTAGCTCTGCTGTCATTGCTTGGGATCTTAAAAAATATAATGTGCATACTTTGGCTAAACTCTTTTAATTTTGGTTTCATGGCTCCTTTGTATTCAAATACATCACTTGTCATCATCTGCTGGTCTCAATGGTTACCAGAAAAACTAAGGCCCTATGTTGACTCAAAGATAGGGTAGGTGCTCCCCATCTAGTGAAATACCTGGGTTATCAGAAAATCCCTCCTTAACATATAACTCTTAACAAAAAAGTATATTGATGCCTCACTTCTTTTATCAAGAGTCTCTACAAGAGGTGACATATTAACTTAAATTTACTTTAGGGTATAAATGGCTGTTATTAGATCTCTTTCTGCAAACAGTTTTTACCAAATGGGAAAGCAGAGATTTTAGAATCTTTGAACCTAAAGAGACTTTAGAAGGGAGAAGAGAAGGTTTGTTGAGAAAGGCCAATACAGATTTGTGGGGTATTAAAGGCTAATAACCTGTTTCACGGTTTTCCTGAGAAGACTTAGGAAAGAAAGGAAGGTAAGGAAACAGCCATTGCCCGAGCACCTAAACACTGGGCTGGCACTATCACAAACATGGTCCTGTTTAATCTAATTATAAGCTTGAGAGACCATCTTTTTTTTTTTTTTTTTCTTTTAGAGATAAAAGAACTGTAGCATAATTTTTAAAAATGGGTAAAATCATGACTCTTGTACTAATATGCAGATGTCAAAGGTTTTATTTAACTCATTAATTAATGAGGCGACCGATAAGATGTGAAATGCAAGTTTAAAGGGAAATCTAAACAGACACATGCAAAGGCAATCAGGGATGTCGGCACATATACATCCATAGACACAGAACTGCTCAACATCCATGTAAGACAGCGGTAACATTCCCCTGCCATCCAGTCGATTCTGGCTTATAGTGACCCTATAGGACAGAGTGGTGGTGTAGTGGTTAAGTGCTACGGCTGTTAACCAAAGGGTCGGCTGTTCGAATCCACCAGGCACTCCTTGGAAACTCTATGGGGCAGTTCTATTCTGTCCTATAGGGCCGCTATGAGTTGGAATTGACTCGACGGCACTGGGTTTGGTTTTTGGGTTTGGTATAGGACAGAGTAGAACTGTCCTGTAGGGTTTCCAAGGAGCGGCCGGTGGATTCAAACTGCCAACCTTTCAGTTAGCAGCCGAGTGCTTAGCCCGCCACACCACCAGGGCTCCCTGGAAGCTTTACGAGACAGTTCTACTCTGTCCTATAGGGTTGCTATGAGTCCTATAGTCAGAATCGCCTGGAAGGCAATGGGTAAGTAACCAATTTCATCTCCACTGGGCCAAGTTCACTTGCATCTGTATGGACAAGAATCATTTGCATCACTCTCAGTTTTCTACAATGTACAGAGTTGTAAAAGAGCTCAAAGGCATTGAATGGTATAGAGAAACAGGTAGCCTTGGAGGATCTGTTTAGACCAGGTTTTCTTAATCTCTTTTTGGGCCAGATAATTGTTGTGGAGGCTATCCTGTGTTCCCAGAGATTTCAGTAGCAACCCTTAAGTTGTGACAACCTAAAATGTCTCCAGACGTTGTCAAGTATCTCCTGGGGGCAAAAATCTCTCCTGGTTGAGAACCACTGGTTTAGACAATGTCCAGCATTCCTTTGAAAGGACGGCAGTAAACTCTTTGCCCATTTCCAAGTCTTCTATGATTTTTCCGGACAGAAATAAGACTCAGAAAAGTTAAGGGCCTTGACATTGATTGCGTAGCTACTAGGTGGTAGAATGGGATACGCAACTATTTCTGATGACAGAACGTGTTTCTTTTCATTCCACCACTCTGAAAATAGGAATTGGTGATATTCATCTCCTTACATGGAATGTTTCCTTAATAAGTATCTGTAGTTACAAGTAAATCAAACCACCTATTTATCTACTTATTTCTGCGTGTATAGAGTATATTTAAATTTCATATGAGAATCTTTAGGTTCTCCTGGTAAAGAAGTTTGAAAACTATTGTCCCACAATTTATTTTTACATGTTTGCCTGAATTTCACTATCTAGGTTTAAGAAATTTAATTGACCTATACTTTCTTTTTTGACAATTTCAGAATTATTTATCATGTTAAAATGAACATCCTTATCCACAACCATCTGTGTACATTTCAGATATTTCCCCCAGACAAATGCCAAGAAGTGGGATGACTGATCCAAAGAATAGCGATAGTTTTAGACCATTCAGTATAGATTTTCCAGGAAAATCAAGCAGCGGGCTTGCATGGCTGTGAGTTACTCATAGCAAGTCATACTCATTTCCGTTTTCTGGGCACCTGAACTGTGTCCGGAAAGCCTGGTGGCGTAGTGGTTAAGTGCTACGGCTGCTAACCAAGAGGTCAGCAGTTTGAATCCGCCAGGTGCTCCTTGGAAACTCTATGGGCAGTTCTACTCTGTCCTGTAGGGTTGCTATGAGTCAGAATCAATTCGACGGCAGTGGGTTTGGTTTTGGGAACTGTGTCCTGTAGTTTATATACGTGTCTCATATAGCCCTCCCAGCAGCCCTGTAAAATTGGGACTGGTTTCCCTCACAACTGAGGGTCTCGAAGCTCAAAGAGGTCCAGTTGTCCAGACTCACAAAGTGAGGAACAAGGCATGCCAGAGTTGAAAGTCATTTTGCTGGATCCTTAGAGGCCATCTTCTTCTACTTGGCCAAGTTCCCATCCTACAATGTGCTGAAAACAGGGTACTGTTTCCTGTGACTTTGTGTCTCTCCATGTGTAATTTTTTTTCTTTTAAATAATAGGCTTTATTTTTTAGAGCACTTTTAGATTTGCAGAAAAAAAAAATTAAGCAGAAAGTACAGAGTTCGCATATACTCCCTCTGCCTACCACTCCAGTTTCCTCTGTTGTTAACTGAAGTCCATAGTTTACATGAGGTTCACTCTTTGTGTTGTACAGTTCTATGCGTTTGACAAATGCATAATGTCATGCATGTATCATGAAGAATAATTTCACTGCCCTAAGAGCTCGGCTGCTAACCAGAAGATCGGCAGTTCAAATCCACCACCTGCTCCTTGGAAACCCCATGGGGCAGTTCTACTCTGTCCTGCAGGGTCGCTATGAGTCGGAATCTACTCAACAGCAATGGGTTTAAACATTCATTAAGGAGCCCTGGTGGTGCAATGGTTAAGCACTCAGCTACTAATCAAAAGGTCTGTGGTTTGAACTCGCCTGTAGCTCAGAGGGAGAAAAAACCTGGAGATCTGTTCCTGTAAAGATTTAAAAAACCAAGCCCAAACCCATTGCCATCCAGTTGATTTTGACTCACAGTGACCCTATAGGACAAAATAGAATTGCACATAGAGCTGCCTTGGAAACCCCCATGGGGCACTTCTACTCTGACCTATAGGGTTGCTAGGAGTTGGAATGGATTTGACGGCACACAACAACAACAATGTATGAGAATGTCCATTTTCTTACAGTATTATCAGGAGTGTTATCAAAGTTTTTACTTTTTCCTGTCATATTTGTGACAAATTGTTACCTCTGACCAGTTTTAACATGCATTTCTCTTATTATAAGTGAAGTCAAATATCTTTTAACGTATAAGGATCATTTGTGTATACTGTGGGTATGTTTATGCATCTATATATTTTTGGTGGATCCTGTTTATCTATTTTGCCTACATTTCTGTCAAGCTTTTTCTTTTTCTATCATGATTTTTATGAGTTCTTTATGTGTAAGGGTCCGTGATGTGCTGCACCTATTTTATCCCAGTTAGACATCTGTGTTTTGACTTATGATCTTTTTTCCACTCAAAAGGCTTTTTAATTCAATGTTGTCTTGGTTATCAAGTCCTGCTATAACAGAAATACCACAAGTGGATGCCTTTAATAAAGAGAAGTTTATCTTCTCACAGTCCAATAGGCTACAAGTCCAAATTTGGTGTGCTGGCTCCAGTGGAAGGCTTTCTCTCTCTGTTGGCTCTGGAGGAGTGTCCTTGTCATCAGTCTTGCCTTGGTCTGGGAGCATCTCAGTGCAGGAACCTCAGGTCCAAAGGATGGAGCCACACTGCTTTCTTGGTCCTCCTGTCTCTCTGTTCTCTTCTTTCTTTTATATCTCAAGAGATTGCCTCAAGACACAATCCAGTCTTGTGGACTGATTCCTGACTCCAACACAACTGCCGCCCATCCTCCCTGGTTAACACCACAGAGGCAGGATTTACAACATAGGAAAACCACACAATACAGGGAATCATGGCCCAGCCAAATTGATACACACATTTTTGGGGGGACATAATTCAATCCATGACAAATGTTTTCTTTGTTACACCTGGGTTTTGAGTCACAACTGGAAAACTTTTGTCTATATCTATAATATACAGGAATTCAGTTGTGTTTTATTCCAGCACAGGTATGGTTTCACACTTCACATTTAAACCTCTCATCCATTTAGAGTTAATTCTTGTGCATTATGTGAGGGAAAAGACCTTCAGTTAATCTTAAAGTTGGTATCTGCCTGCCTTGTGATTTCTTTTAGGAATGTTCTAGAAATCATGACTTATAAAATGTAAGTGGCCTGAGAACAGAGAACTTTCAGTTGGTAACATTAATGTGAAAAGTCTAATGCACAGGAGACATGCTTTTGCTGACGGGGCTGACCTATTCCAGAGCCTCACTGTTCAGAAACCTCTGTCTTCATCAGCATTGGCAGGGAAGGTGGGAGCCTGGTTGAATTATCAGTGGACAAGTAGAGCTTCTACAGATGTTTCCGGAAAGCTGGATCAGAACCAATTGTCAGAGACAAGCAGTAGAAATTCTTCCCTCTAGCAAGGGTGTGGAGTCCCTGAGTGATGCCAATGGTTAAGAATTCTTACTAGCCAAAAGGTTGGTGATTCGAACCCACGCAGAAGTGTCTCAGAAGACATGCCTGGCAATCTGTTTCTGAAAGGTCACAGACATGAAAACCCTATGGAGCACAGTTCTACTCCATACTGATGGGGCTCGGTTGCCATGAGTCAGAATCAACTGGATGGCGACTACCAACAACAACAACAAAACAAGGGGGTAAAAAGGCCGTGACAAAGAAGTCAGGGAAGGGGGAAGAACTAAGGAGTTCAGAGGGGGGGAATTTCCCCAAGCTGAGATGTGGAGGCCAAACGGAAGAAGCACCAATGTCACAAGAGCCTCGTTCATCTAAATACCCAAAGTTCATCCAAGTACCAGAGTGGGGGCAGGACCATGAAATTGTCGTCAGGGTGATCGTAAAGCCAACCAGGAAGAAGATGCAGCAAGCGGCCGTGGTGCACCCCTGCCAAGAGAGTTTATGACAATCTGAGGTCTGTGCTCTGGATCTAAAGGGTTGGACTCAACCCAGCATTTAAAGCAATCTGCGTTCTCCAAACTCGGGAGTAGGAAGAGAGAAAAAAAATCTGCCATCTGAGGAAGTTTTATGGATAAGCCCCATGAGCATTCAAGAATGTATCCTACAGAACGAAACACAACTTACAAGGATTTGGAGAGATTTCTGATACAGACCATGAAATTTGGCTTGAGGAAACATCCATGAGACAAGGGTATTGCTCTAAATAAGAATGAACTAATTCCACTAAGTGAATTATTGCTGAATAGGAGACCAAAGGAAAGCGATGATTTTATTTTAACTAGTAGGCAATTGCTGTTGCTTCGCTGTCTTCTACTGCCCTCTGTGGCTGGGCCATCTAACACCAGGATACAGAGGTAACTATAAGGACTTACGCTGGCTTGCGGCCCAACCAGGATTGAGAAGGAGTCTTGATTCCATGTTCACAACCTAAAAGAAGGCCTAACACAATTCTTTTCACATTAGAATGATACCACCTATCAATCAAAACCAGAAGGGCCTTGTAATGTTGTTGTTGTTGGGTCCTGTCCAATTGATTTGACCCATAGGGACCCCACGTGACAGAGTAGAACTGCCCCAGAGAGTTTTCTGGGCTGTAATCTTTGAACCACCAACCTTTTGGTTAGCAGCCAAGTGCTTAGCTGTTGCGCCACCAGGGTTCAAGCAAGTTCAAAATCTCATGCTAAATATAAGAAGTGGGTCAAGGAGCAATGTTAGGGTCAGGTAGCACTCTGGAAAATGGGACCAAAATCAGGTACGGTTATGGATTGAATTGTGTCCCCCCCAAATTTCTATCAACTTGGCTAGGCCATGATTCCCAGTATTGTGAGTTTGTCCACTTTTTGTCATCTAATGTAATTTTCCTAAGTATTGTAAAGCCTAACCTCTATGATGTTAATGAGGTAAGATTAGAGGCAATTATGTTAATGATGCAGAACTCAATCTACAGGACTAGGTTATATCCTGAGTCAATCTGTTTTGAGATATAAAAGAGAGAAGTGAGAAGAAAGGAAGGGGACCTCATACCACCAAGAATGAAATAACCAGGAGGGGAGTGTGCCCTTTGCACCTGGGGTCCCTGTGCTGAGAAGCTCCTAGACAATGGGAAGATTGATGACAAGGACCTTCCCCCAGAGCTGATTGGCAGGGACAGAAAGGCTTCCCCAGGAGCTAGCACCCTGAATTCGGACTTCTAGCCTCCTAAACTGTGAGAGAATAAATTTCGGTTTGTTAAAGCTATCCACTTGTAGTATTTCTCTTGTAGCAAGGCTGGTAACTAAGACAAGTACCAAAGAAAACAGAGTGAGCAAGCAGGTTCTTCACTCCCCTGAGCAGGAGTGTGGGAAGCAGCTTGACATAGAGAAAAGAGCATGGGCTTTTGAGACCCAGAGAAAGAGCCCCAAACTCTGGCATGCTTTGTTCCTCACTCTGTGACTCTGGGCAACTGAATTCCTTTGACCTTCAGGTCTCTCACTTGTATGGGAAAAATATCCAGTGTTTCAAGGTTGTTGGGTCTATATATATAAACTATAGGACGTAGCTCAGGTGCCCAGGAGATGGGAGTTAGTATGACTATGACCATGACACAAATCACAAAGTTATGTAAGCCCACTGCTGGAGGGAGGTACTGGTACATAGAGCTTTCCCGAAAAATCTGTACTGAAAGTCTAAAACGATTTCTATCCTTTGGATCAGCCATTCCACTTCTTGGCATTTATCTGAAAGAAATAGTTGGTATGTACACAGAAAATTCTGGATAAGGATGTTCATTTTAGCGTACTAATTCTAAAAACTGGCAATAATAAAAACATGGGCAAATTAAATTTCTTAAGCTTAAACAATGAACTTCTAGGCAGACATATACAATAAGGGGTAGGACAGTAGTTTTCAAACTTCTTTAGTAGGGGAACTAAAAAAATCTTCTGTGTAATTAAAACACATACCTTCGAATCTAAGTGAAGATAGGTAGATAGAGAAATTGATATACACACAGACAGATTTATTTGTATGTATTTCTTTACTTTGACAAGTAGAAAAAAAATATTTAGAGTAATAGAAGAAACTGTACATGCGTTCTTATAGTGCGTTGCTGGCCACATGAGATATCTGCGGTTGTCTCTTACCGTGTCTTTCCTCCACAGTCATTTCAAGTATAATTAAAAATTGTCATCTGCTGGGGCAAAAATGCATGTTGGGCTTTTTAATAAACATAACAATAATCAGTCGTGCTATCGAATCCTAATTTGGCGACTACAAGACATAGATCTCTTTCCGATCAGCCGCGGATGACGCATGCTCTTTAGGCTTCCACTGGACAGCTCAGCTTTGAGTGGACTACTCTGTATTGCCCATCAAAGACATGGCTCAGACTAAGCATCCACCGGACAGCTCAGCTTTGAGTGGACTACTCTGTATTGCCCATCAAAGACATGGCTCAGACTAAGCATTCTTGATAGAGATGCCTAAGCGATGCTCCTCTAGGCTATTCATAAAACCAAACCCACTTATTCATACTCGATCCTGATAGCATGTCCAAGTACCAGGATGTCATGTAGACGTGCCTTCATTAGACAGTCCTCCAATTCAACACTGTGTCTACACTTTCTTTCCTAGGTTGAAATCAGAAGCATCAACATAAAGGCATGTTTGGATCTTAGAACTATTTTTAAAATGAAATTCACTACATTATTAAGTGTTATTTTGTGGGAATAGATACCACGAACCAAAAGGTTGGCGGTTCGAACCCACCAGCTGCTCTACAGGAGAAAGAAGTGTCAGTCTGCTTCCGTAAAGATTTACAGCCTTGGAAGCCCTATAAGGAGATTCTACTCTGTCCTTCAGGGTTGCTATGAGTCAGAATCTACTTGACTGCAGCAGGTTTGGTTTTTGGTTATATCGTAAACTCTACGATTCCATACCAGGAAGTTTGCTACTCCTAAGTACTGGTAAACTACTTTTTACCGGACAATGAAGGTTATGTGTCATGCTGGATTTTCCTTCTCACTATGGCCATCAGAAAGCTCAGACTGGATTTAGTGTCCAACTAAAATATGTACCTCATTACTGTTTCTGGCATAATGATTTCATCCTTTTATATGATTTCTAATCTCACTAAACTTCCTTTTAGCTTTTCTGATTACAGGTTGTTATAATTTGAAAGCACTGAGATAAAGAAGTGTCATAGATACGCTCAGGCACAGCCTTCCCAGGACAGCTCTATGATAGTGAGACTCAGACAAAGTCTGGTCCTAAGCCTTAGAAACTGGATGCTTTCTAGAACAATAAACCAGAGATGATTATCCCTTGAAGACAATCTCAAGCTAACAAACTCACAAGAGACCAATACTGATTGCGAATAATCATGCTGATAATAGCTAACACTTATTGAATGCCTAAATTGTGACATATACGTGCAAGCAGCCAACTGGATGTTTCCTAGAACAACAAACTAGAGTTCATCAGTCTCTTGGCAACTGCGCCAAGTTAACCAAACTCACAAGAGACCAACATTGATTGCTAATAATCAAGATAACAGTTGCCTATTTTGTGAAATATACCTGCAAGCAGCCAAGGCAATCATCACAGAGCGGTTGTTAAGAGCGTAGTATTTGAACTTGGGTCTGGGTTCAACATTAAGCTCCGCCACTAAATAAATGCATGACTTTGGGCAAATTACTTGATCTTTTTGGTGCCTGTTTACTCATATGTTAAATGGAGATAATTATAGGACCTCCTCAAAGGATTATGAAGGGGACAAATGTAGGTAATCAGCACAGGGTGTAACATAGGGTAAGTGCTGATGGAATGAAATGCAGGATGATGAGTGGAAGTGGGAGTGGTGATATCGGCTCTCTAAGGATAACACACACAGAAAGCCAAGCGGTCATCAAAAAGTAATCCAAGTTTCTGTTCTATCTCCTAGTTTGGTGAGTAGCGCCTGTGGTCTTAAAAGCTTTTGAACAGCCACCCAAGATACAACAATTGGTCTCTATTCACCTGGAACAGCAGAGGAAGAAGGGTACCCAGGAATAAGAAGAGCTGGATGGTGCCTGGCTACCATTACTGAAGGTTTTGATCAAGAATCCAACAAATGGACCCTGATCAAAAGGAGGAAAAGCCTGGAACAGAACTTTACGTTTATATGGAAACCAGACTTACTGGATCCATTGAGAATGGGGGAACCCCTGACACTAATGCCAAGAAATAACCTTTAAACCTTGAACCAAAACTATCCCATGAAACCATTGTTAAACTAACGAAGTTAAGCCCAATTAATAAAAAAAAAAAAAGTTTGCCTTGAGTAGAGAGTTCTTATTAAGAATTATCAATATAAGCTTAAACCGACATCCGTTAATGTAAAGCACAGATGGGAAATTAGCGGTCATGAAACCATATGGGTAGAGATAGTGAGAACGGTGACACAACGTGAAGTACGCAACCAATGTTATCGGACTGTTCATGGAGAAATTATGAATGGATATATGTTCGGTTGTGTGTATCGCCACCAAAAACTAAGAAACAACAACAACAAAAAACCGAAAGCTAACCCAGGAGCAAAGACGGTCTCAGAACCCAGGAAGGTAAAATATTTGAACAAAGTCTTCCCCAGCTAACCTAGCCGGATACGTTCTCGCCGTCCCAGGCTGAGCACGCAGGTCAGTGATGGCGCCCGTGGACCACACTGCAACGTGCAGAGCGCATCCTGTTGTTGTTCCTCTTGCTTGTCTTTTTTTGTTTGGCTGCAGCTGGAACATAGCCAGGGCCAGCACTGCCTCGCTGGGCGGGCGGTCACTCCCCTGGAACCCATTTCCTTCGCTGCACAGATTGCCTCTTTCTGGGGAAGGCGGTTCAGGCACGTCAGCTCCATAATTTCTCCCTGGTCAGTTTCACAGACCAGGCTCTTGCCACATCCCCTCGAGTACTCATGCCCTTTTAAAAAAGGAGGTTATTTAAAATTTTTAACCATTTTACATTCATGGATTAAACATTTCCTCCCCCACTCCGGTTCTTGTGACCACATCAGCCCTGCTCGCTGCCAACTGAGATGTGAGTTTGGTTTTTTCTTCATACCAAAAAAACTAACAAACCAAAAAACTGAAACCCATTGCTGTTGAATCAGTTCTCACTCATGGCGACCCTATGTATTCCAAGGTAAAACTGCTCCATAGGGGTTTTCTTGGCTGTGATCTTTACGGAAGCATATCTCTAGGCCTTTCTTCTGTGGTGCTGCTGGGTGTGTTTGAACCGTCGACCTTTAGGTTAGTAAAAAAAAAAAAAAAAAAATTTTTTTTTGGTAGCTGAGTGCAAACTGTCTGTGCTACCCAGGGACCTAGGTTGCTTCATATTCTGTTTTTTTTTTCCTTTGGAAATAGGCAGAGCGTCATTATTTTAAAAATCCCAATCAAGGGTATTTGCAAAAACATATTGCGAAGTTTTTAAATAACTAATGCACTGGCCAAGAGAAAATAAACATTTTATTAATTTAAAAACCTACACACCTGCTTGATGGGGGGGGGCGGTGGGAAGAGGGGAAAGAGCAGCTGGTTTAAAAATAACAACAGCAAGGCCATCAACAACAACACTCTGTGGTTTTAATTTGCAAATCCAAGAGGAAGAGCCAGACTCCAAGAAACTAGAGCTCTCTGGCCTTGGTACGGAAATAAGTCATAGATTATTTTCTTCTTCCAGTGAAATACTATTCAAACTGGATATTTATATTCTTCCCTTCACTAAAATGCTATTGAAAATGAATACGAACCTTATGGGAATTTAAGCGCTGCATATTGTCTAGCTGACAGAGTAATTTATAAAAGTTGGGATATTTTATACCCCATGAGGGCGTAATTAGGGTTTATAAAGCTCACTGGAAGTTGCAATAGAAATACTGTATTCTTCCTCCCCCTAATGACTTTCCCTAGTTCTTTTATGAGGGCCTTTTTTAAAACTCAGTCAAGTCTTGCTGAAGTTAATCATAGAGATAGATACCAACCATTCTGCAAAGGAATCTGATTTTCTTCCCTTTCCCCCTTCGGCCCCAAATTTCTTGGATAACCATAAGCAGAGTCAGCTTCAAAATCTGTCCCTTCTCCTAATAGATGTTAGAAAGGAAATTCCCTCAAACAAGGAGGTGACTGAAAATACACACAAACCTCAAGCCATCTGCACTCCGAGAATTTCAGCTGACTTAGGCCACAGAATAAAAAATGAACTGTTTGGTAACTCCACACGATGAAAATGCTGACAAATGGTATCTTTGCGCAGGAGACATTAACACTCTGACTGCAAGGGTGAAGAATCGAACAGATGGCACCTCTAAATGCAAGGCTCATAGATTCTGTTTCCACTTGTGTTTTTTGTAAACTTTATTTTAAATTTGGTGCTAGGAACAACAAAAAAAAAAAAAGTGTGTTAATGGCACCATCCAGGGAAAGCTTGCACAAGTTCTCTTTAGAACTTGGCGAATGGGCTTCTTATTCAGACCCCAAGTTCTCAGCCCCTTCTAGTTCTTCGGTTTTCCTGGGAATCAATTCAGGTGAGATGTCAAGGGGACCAGGATATTGGTCAGATAATAACTATGCTAAGATGGCGCAAATGGTTAACTGAGGGACCACTGACTGAAAGGTTGGCAGTTTGAACCCACCTAGAGGCACTTTGGAAACCCTGGTGGCTAGTGGTTAAGTGCTATGGCTGCTAACCTAAAGGTCGGCAGTTCAAATCCGCCAGGCGCTCCTTGGGGACTCTATGGGGCTACTCTACTCTGTTCTATAGGGTCGCTATGAGTCGGAATTGACTCGACGGCAACGGGTTTGGTTTGGTTTTGGCTTAGAGGCACTTTAGAAGAAAGGCACAGAGATCTGCTTCGGAGGGGTCACAGCCAATGAAAACCCGACGGAGCAGTTCTGTTCGATTCTTCACCCTCGCAGTCAGAGTGTTAATGTCGCCTGCGCAAAGATACCATTTGTCAGCATTTTCATCGTGTGGAGTTACCAAATAGTTCATTTTTTATTCTGTGGCCTAAGTCAGCTGAAATTCTTGGAGTGCAGATGGCTTGAGGTTTGTGTGTATTTTCAGTCGCCTCGTTGTTTGAGGGAATTTCCTTTCTCTGCACACATGGGGTCGCCATGACTTGGAATAGACTTGATGGTAGCTGGTTGGTTAATGCTAAAATGAGACCCTCGAAGTACTTTACATCAGAAAGGAAATCCGGACAGATCGTGGTGCTAGTTGGACAAGACCATGAAGGTAGTTAATGTCCCTGAATTGCACCTGTAAAAAATGTTGAAACAGTGAATGTTTTGTTACATATCTATCTACCACAATAAAAATAAATAAACACAATACTAATAACTTCCAAAAAAAAAAAAAAAAAAAAGGTAATGCCAGAACCGTTCCCCTTTTGATCTGCCTGCCTTGATACTTTTTGAGCATGGTCAACGAGCATTTATTGTGCTGCCACAGTTACACAGCTTAGGAGTGATGGAGCCAGGCAGCGAACCCAGAGATTCAGCTCCCAAGTCCTGTTTTCACCGCCAGACCATGCTGCCTTCAAGGCTGTGGAATGAGCTTGGGCTTCCCCAGAAAGAAGCCTGCATTTGTTTAGTGGCATCTACCAGAATCTGCTTGTCTATTGGTTCTCCCTGATGGACCCTGGTGCTCAAGAAAAAGATACTACAGCCAGGTAACCTGGTTCTCCCTCCTAGCTGGGCCACGGAATCGCACATGTAAAAAATGTGGAAACAGGATACTCCTCTAGCAAAGAGACACACCCATGATCTAGACTGTCTTAAAGCCCAGGATCCCTTCCCAGGCAGAAAATTCTGGAAGCAAAGTGCAAATGAGAGTTTTGTGCTATATGGAAGAACATACCTACCATAAAGACTTCACTCATTTGTTTAAAAGAATAGAAGACAGGATAATTTGTTAACTAAAGAGATCAGATTTTGAATTATTTAATTGCTCCTATAACAATTCCTAGAGGTGAGCCAACACCCATTAAAAACCCTTTGCCATTGAGTCAATTCCGACTCATAGCGCCCCTATAGGACAGAGTAGAACTGTCCCACAGGGTTTCCAAGGAGCAGCTGATGGATTCCAACGGACTATCTTTTGGTTAGCAGCTGAGCTCTTAACCACTGTGCCACCAGGGCTCCAGGGAGCCAACATATATAAATGGTGATATAAAAGGGATGATCCAATATCCATCAAAGGGTTTTAGCTTTTATTTTTCATGGTCAAAGAAAATGTTACATTTCAAAACATCTTTATGGTTGTAAAAAAATCCCAGACTCTTTGGGATTAGAAAGGCCCCTAATACTTATCAAATTCAGCATCCCTTTCCGCTCATACTCACATTCTTTTCCCCCGCTCCCCATGATGCTTGATTTTCTCTTATGTCCTTGCCACTCAAACTGTGGTCCACAGACCAGCACCTTATCATTTGGGAGCTTGTGAGAAATGTGGAACTTCTGTCCCCACCCCAGACCTTTCAACTCAAAATCTCCATTAATCCAGATCTCCAGGTAATTCATACACACATTAAAGTTTGAGAAGCATCCATCTATAGCACTGGTTCTCAACCCTGACTGCACATTTGAATCACCCGAGGGACTTTTAAAACTACTGAAGCCTGGGCCTACCCTCAATGATTCTGATTTAATTATTCTAGGATGCACCTTGAACTGGGATCCAGGAGGGTTTAAAACTAGCCAGGTGAGTCTAAAATTCAGCAGAATTTAAGAACCACCGTCCTTCATCATAGTTGGCAAGGGATTACCCTACCTTTTCTTGAATACCTCCAGGCTGACAACTCAGTCCATTCCATTGAGGGGCTCCAAAGAGGCCCTGGATGTTACATTCAGAAAGCCCGCCTCCAGATAATTTCTACCCAGTTGCTCTAGTTTCTGTCCTTGGGAGTTTTACAGAAAATATCAAGTCCATGCGGGGTGACTGACTTATCCCGGTCTGCCCAGGACTTGCCTGTTTTTTTTCCCACTGCAAGTCCCACAGCCTGGGCGATCCACACATGCCTGGGGAAACCGAGATGGTCAGGATAACGTTCTCCCTTCCAGGATTTCTCAACATCTGCACCTGGTGTCCTGAATTACTGGCTCCATAAACATAATTCAGAACGGCATCAAACCCTTAGGTTACCAGCTCAGAAAGAAACTGATCAACACAAAATAAACTGGTCTTTGAGGGACTTCTCTGTCCCCCTGCTTTTAAATTGAAGACAACACTTTCTCTTGTTTCTTTTCAAGAGCATTCTTAAGTGTTTTCACAAACGTTAGATGTTGAATACTAGACGTAACCACTATTTAACCTGTATTTTATTATTATATCATCCAATGTACTCACTGGCAAGAATTCAATTCCTATAAAAGCAGTATAAATTATAGAATCAATTTTTGAAACCAGAAATTCTCAACTGCCGAAGTCTTACAGGTAATTATTTTGGTTTAAGTTAATTTTTTTTCAAAATAATCCTAATAAAAAAGAAAATGCTACATGAATAAACGTGTTTATTGCCGTGTTACTTATGACCATGAAGAAAATTGGAAATAATGTCGTTATTTAACAATACCAAACCAAAACCAAACCCACTGCCCCGAGTCGATTCGTACTCAGCAACCCTGTGGGACAGAGCAGAACTGCCCGTAAGGTTTCCAAGACTGTAAATCTTTACGGAAGCAGACTACCACATCTTTCTCCCTTGCAGGGGCTGGTGGGCTCTAACCCCCGAGCTTTCGGTTAGCAGCTGAGCGCTTTAACCACTGCACCACTGGAACTCCTTAGATAACAATAAGGGGTAAGCAAATTCTGGACTAGCCACGTGATAAAATGCTATTCCACAATTCTAAAATATAGCTATGATATCTATGTAGCAGCATAGAAATGCTTATGCTATAATATAGAGTAAAGCAAAATAAGGAAACCCTGGTGGCATAGTGGTTAAGTGCTACGGCTGCTAACCAAGACAACAGCAGTTCAAATCCACCACGTGTTCCTTGGAAACTCTATGGGGCAGTTCTACTCTGTCCTATAGGGTTGCTATGAGTTGGAATCGGCTCGACGGCACTGGGTTTGGTTTGGTTTGGTTTAAAGCAAGATATAAAATTAAATCCATGCTGTGACTGCATCTTATACTCGAATCACAGTTTCATGTGAACAGAGTCTGAAAGAAACAAAGAGGGTGCCACAATGCAGGTGACCTTTGTTTTAATTAGGCTTCTGTTAAAGTTGTTAGTGTTAAAAAGTTATGAGACCCTCCTTCTCTCAAGCCTGTACTGATTACTTTTAATTTACTTGAATTTGTTTAAAGCACCATTTCTGTTCATGGGCGTGTGGAGACGAGTGGCTAAGAACGTGTATTTACGGCTGGTGTTTAACGTCCCTGCACCTCAGTTTCTACCTCTGGAAAATGGAGATGATAAGAGTTACCTCATAGGTTCACCATAGGGTCTCTGTGAGCATAAAATGCACACAAAGCTTTTAGGACAGTGCCTGGCACACAATAAGAACAATACATTGTCATTTGTGCATATTTTTAGAAGATTAGGAAAAATCTGATAAAGTGTTATTCCAAAATTGTAAAATAAATATGGTGACTATGTACTGTTGCTATCAAGTTGATTTTTGACTCATATTAAGCCCATGTGATGGAGTAGAACTGCTCCATAGGGTTTTCTAGGCTGTAATCTTTAAGGGGGAGCCGTGGTGGTGCAGTGGTTAAGCATTTAAATGCTAACCAGAAAGTTGGCCGTTAGAATCTACCAACCACTCCTTGGGACCCTTATAGGGTCACTATGAGTCGGAATCAACTCGACAGCTACGGGTTTTGTTTTTTGTTTTTTTTAACCTTTATGGGAGCAGATTGCCAGGTCTTTCTTCTCTGGAGCCAGTGGGTGAGTTCATACTGTAAACCTTTCAGTTAACAGGTGAGTGCTTAACAACTGCATCACCAGAGCTCCTTTGATGACTATGTAGCAGCATAGAAATACTTAAAATATTAATTGGACAAAGCAAACTAGAAAATTAAATCCATGCTGTGAGTACCACTTGTACTTGGACCCATCTAAAAGGGACAGCCACTCCTCTGTCCCAGCCGATGTCTGCTAGGGGAGAAGGCGGACCCCCAGTGTTGCCAGATCTTTGCATTTTTCAAGAGAAGCCAGAAACCTAGCTTTTGAATGTTAAATCTCTTCATGTTTAAATGTTGATAACTAATTCAAAACATTTCAAAGCATCACGCAGATTCTCAAGAAACCTAGTTAGGAACTCTGTTCCGTACAGTGAGTCCCTGGGTGGGGCAACAGTTAGATCTGCTTGACTGCTAACCCTAGAGGTTGGCGGTTTGAGTCCACCCAGAGAACCTCTGAAGAAAGGCCTGGTGATTTTAAGTTTGAAATACCAGCCACTGAAAACCCTACAGAGCACAGCCTGCTTTGACACAAATGGGGCCACCGTGAGTCGGAATTGACTTGATAACATTTCGTTTTGTTTTGCTTTCTCTACATCATGTCCCTCTCTGTACAGCCAGGTAGCTGTCACTTGACTGAATCAACCACCTATCTTAGCCCTTGTCCCCAGGCCTCAGCAGCACCAAGTAGCCTTCGGCGTCTGAGTCTTCCACTCAGCTCTATGCCCCACTAACCTCAGGAAAGATGTGGTGAGCTTTGATCAACTGGCTTATATCTCAAATGCCAAAAGAATGAAACTGACTCAAAACAATGTTACATGATAACATTTCCCTGTGTTCCGCTGGACACAGTTTACTGAGAAGTTTAATTTTAATTTTAATCAGAAACTAAAATGTGGAGTCACAGCGCAGGCAATAATCTGGTCACTTCTGCAGAAGCAGATCTTTTTCTGAGTGGACACTTGAGATATCAATGTGTTTTCCCAGGATGATATTTTACAACTTATATCATGTAACATATGAGCAAGATAGGATAAGGGGAAGTCCTGTGTACCTAGCGGCATTGGTGGTTCAGTGGTAGAATTCCGTTCTTTCATGCAGGAGACCTGGGTTCAGTTCCCAGCCAATGCACCTGATGAGCACCTGTCTACAGTGCAGGCTTGTGTGCTGCTATGATGCTGAACAGGTTTCCGCGGAGCTAGCAGACTAAGACAGACTAGGAAGAAAGGCCTGGTGACCTGCTTCCAAAAATCAACCAACGATAACCCTATGGATCACAATGATCTGACTGGCAATTGATTGTGGGGCTGGAGAAGGACCAGGCAGTGTTTTGTACCATTGTGCATGAGGTCACCATGCATCAGGGGCCACCTCCACAGCAGCTAACAGCGGCAACAACGCTACATCTGAAAAGACACGTGCATGATACAGTTCCAAGGGAAAAAAATAAGCATTCTTGCAAAAATGTTTAGAAGGCTGCAATTCAAATGCCTCACCAAGTATAAAAATACGATTATTCGGGGAAAATCTCACTCCGTATTTACACAGCTGCTTTCTCAATTTTTCTTTTGAGTTTTAATTAAAGAGTTAGCATTGACCCCCTTACCCCAACCTGTAGCAACTAGGAACCTAATGGTGTAGACCGCATTTTCCATAGGATAGGTGAGTGTCTTTGCCTGCTTTGTACAGAGTAAATCTCAATTCCCTGGCAGACCACTCTGCAAACATTTTGTACACGGCAATGTTTAGTTGTTTTCCAAGATTAATTGTTTGCTAATGTCCCAAATTACCCCCTGTAGATGCAGGCGGTTGTTTTGCTTTCTTTGGCATTGGGTTTTTATTTTGACAAGAATGTGACAATGGATGAATTGGACCCTTTATTCTTCAAATGTGGGACTCTTAGGGAGTTCCCTCGTTCCACTTCTAATCAAGGGCTACACTGGCAAGTGGGTAGTGCGCAAAGTTGGCTGCACATCTGCAGATATCAAATGTCTGCGAACAAGAATAAGAAGGCCTTCTCTCCTTTCTGGTCAGATGGTTTCATTTAAGATGCAAAGGGTCAAGGGTCACAGCATGACCTCATCAAATTAGGCCCAACCAAGAGAGGTGTTTAGCACAACAGAAAGGAAATAACCTGAAGGACATTAAATGCAAATGAAATTGCCATCTGCAAACTTCAAAAAACACCTGACCTAAAAAAATAAATCTCCCACTTAAAGCTGAAGCCTTGCCTCTTTCCCTCCTCCGTGAGAATGGACACAGAAGTTTGTTCTTGGAGCTGCCTGACAATCACTCAACCCGCCAGAGCCCATTTGCATTTAATATACCACCCCCTCCACTGGCTATAGTTGAAAACTGAACAATGATCTCTGAGGAACAAGAAGAGGACAGTTCAAGCAGAAATATTACAACATTGCCTCTCGTGCCTGGCTTGCCAAATCAGCCACAGGGATCTTTGACTGTATGATTGCCAGGCAAGCTTGTGTGATTATCAATGCTTGTTGTTAGTTGCTCTCGAATCGGCTCCAGTTCCTGGCGCCCTTACGTACGACAGAATACAGTGTTGCTGGGTCCTGTGCCATCCTCACTGTCACTGGGATATTTGAGTCCATTGTGGCAGCTACTGTGTCAATCCATCTCATGGAGCGTTTCCCTCATTTTCATTGACCCTCTACCAAACATAGTGTCTTTTCTAGAAATTGGTCTTTCAACATCAGTGGTAGAGGGGGCCCATTCCATGGTATGCTGCTCAGAGACCAAGGTCCTGAGGGTGGTGGGAGTTGTACTTGCTTTTAATTTATTCAGAAAATAAGTCTCTACATGCCAGGAGCAGTGACGGGCCCTGAGGATACACTGCTAAGCCAGACAGAGATGGTTCCTGTCCTCATGGTGCTCAGACAAGTAAATAAGCAATAAGTGCAGAAACACTCGAGGACCACCAAAATAGTCATGTCCCGCCCAGATGCAATCCAGACAGAAGAAGAAGGCAGGTGGTGGCAAGCAACAGTGCCTGAACCTCTGCTCTTTTCTAGGGAACCAGAGTTAGAAAGTCCTTTGGGTGATGCTGTTGCTGGCTCTGTCTCCCTGGCTACTGGGCATGACCTGTTGAGGACATGTCACCTGTCTAGGCATTTCTTCATTAAATTAAAAATGAAGGCCGATGGTTAGAAGTGGAAATGTCCCATTGGTATAAGAACTTTCTGCTAACGTAGACTTCTGGCAAAATCCAATGAGCTGCTTCATGAGAAGGTGAGCTTCTTCTTCCTTGGCTCTGTTCCAGAAAGGGATGGAAAAACACTTGCTGGGAATATTGGAGGGGGGGACAAATAGATGGGGAGGGGATGATTCTAAAGCCACATCCAGCTCCAGCATTACAGGAGACTAAGAGAGGTTTTTTTTGTAGGTGTAAAATTCTATAATTCTATTCATTTGAGTAAATTTACTGTGAACATTTCAGATACATTGTGTTAGAGAAAAACTCATTTGCCCCAAAATATCAGGTGGGTGGTGCTTTCTGGATTCTCTCAAGGCTGAGTAACTTAAAGCCAGTATCCCCTTTAATAAAATTGAAAGTCCTTGAGAGACTGTGTCTAATAATTTCAAACATCATGCAATGATTCCTATAGGAACTAGGTGATGGATAGACCCTTGTGATCTTTATCAAGGTCCTTGAGGTTTCTGCTGCTTGCCATTGTGGTTTGTAAATAATAGTTTGTGTCATATGCGGCAGTGGGAACTGGGAGACTTTGGGTTCAAGTTCAGGGTCTGCCACTTACTTCTAGCTGTTTGATCTTAGGCAAGTCCCTTAAGTTTTCTGAGACTCAGTTTTATTATTTGTAAAATGGCGATTGTGAAAAAAAAAAAAAGTTGACAAAAAGTACTTACAAGGATTTTATAAACTATAGAGAAGCACAGAATTGGGAAGGACTACTACTGTTCTTTCACAGCGTTGGGCCCCAGGTTTCCCATGGGTTTTGATGAGAGAGGTTTGGTAATGGAAAGAGGGATGCTTCTTCTTCTTCCCCAGCACATGGAGACTCTTAGGCGTCTTTTTGTTACCAAAGCGATCTGAAGGATGCATGATTGACAAATCCAGCCTGAGAGAGAATAAGAAGCTTAGAGTTCTGCCTCCATGTTTCCAGGACTGTATAGGAAACAAGCAGAGATTTCAGCTCCTAAAAAAAGTGAAAGAAGAAAATAAGATCACCGTCCTGAGTAGTGTTTTTTGGTCCACTAACCAGCGTCCACATCCATTATTTTCTAATAACTCACTGCTTGGAGCTTGCTAACTTATCCTGCATCTAGGACTTGGAAAGAGAGATGCCTATAACACTGAAGGAGCTAAATGTGAGAGATGGGGGGAAGGGCGCATTGTTCCTTTAATGATTTAGTACCCTGAGTTTTGGGTGTATGAGAGTCTAGGCTTAGCATAGCCACTTTCTCTAAGACACGTGTCAAGGATCACAGGCAACCAAGCATGGTCCAGGGTGGGTAGAGAATGAATGAGTTCATGAAACAGTGGTGATGGGGGAGGGCAGTGGAGGGACGTAGAGGAGAGTAGAAAAGGGTGTGGACCAGGACTCAGGAGGACCTGACCGCTCACACTTCCCCCATTTCCTGTTTGCAGACAGATGTCAAGGAAGTTTTGGGGGCTCAGTTCACTCATCAAATCAAGAGAAAGACTGATGTCCTTCAAAGTCTTGGTAAAATGATGCAGAGGGAATTACACAGGACTTGGCAGTGGACGATCTGGGTTTGGAGAACCAGCCCCATCGTTTATGGGTTATGTGATATCGTACAAGTCACTTCCACCTCTCTGGGCTTGCTTTTCTCATCTGTAAAATACACCAGTAATTCCTAACTCCCAGGCTTATTCCACTTACAGCTGCTGCATGCCAGGGTAGAACTGAGCTCTGTAGGATCTTCAATGGCTGACTTTTCAAAAGCAGATCATCAGGCCTTTCTTAAGGTGCCTCTGGGTGGACTCAAACCCCCAACCTTTCAGTTAGCAGATGAGGGTGTTAACCATCTGCACCACTCAGGGGCTGAAAGGTTGCAGAGAGGATGAAATGAGACAATGAGGATGGGAAACCTTTAGTCAAGTGCTATGCAAATGTTGACTAGTTTATGGTCCCATTGGTGAAGGGAAAAAGACGAGGGAGCAGAAAATGTCCGCTAAAGCATATAAATGGTTTCACCCTCAAAAAGATGAATCTGAAATATTGACGGCTAAAACTGGCTTCCCTGAGGCTAATGCGCTACATTCCCAGATTTTTCATCACTAAGCATTTTTTAATACATCAATAGATAAGAGAAGTCAGACAGAATAAAATAGATCTTGACCGAAGTGGAAGGGGACTGGACATCCATTATGGTGTTTTGGCCCGTGTAGACGGGAAATGAAAACACACCCGTGTTGCTGGGATCAAGAAACTTCTCGAATCCAGCGGTGATATAGGATAACTTCATCAGCCTGGTGAGCGCTAGGAAAAGAGAAGGAGGATTTCAGCGTGAGGCCCAACTGTCATCTTCTTGGGTTTGGGGATGATGACACCTCATCGATCTTGTGTCATTTCAGAAAATAGCCAATGGTCTCCATGCCTTGGGTTTGGGTCAGGGAGCAGCGATGCAGAGGCATTTGTTAAGAGTGAGTGAGCAGGCAGTGCAGGTAGCAGGGGATTTATGTATCTGAGCCCGAGCACGCTGGGTGTGGGGCGCACATCTGGCCACAAGATGCTCTCTGGCTGCCTTTGGATGAAGAGGCTTGGTCAGAAGAGGTCACGGCAGGTTCATTGGGATTGCAGAGGGAGGGGGCTGCGGTGAAAGTAAACAAGCTACCCTTCAGGCTTCAGGCTTCCCCGAATGGGGTTGAGCAAAGGAGTGTGCTTGTATTTATTTTCAAGACCATTGAAATAGTACCAAGCGCTTGGAAACTCCAAGCTGACGAATGTCTTTCATCCATCAGTATTGAAAGTTTGGTATGAGAACAATGACAATTAAAAAGCTACTTGAATCAGAAGAATACTGCTCTAAGGTAATAAGAGGTTAAAGAAAAAAAAAGATATATATCCCTAAGTCTGTCAGTCCCACGAAGTAAATCAATAATCAAGTCCACATAATTTTTACATAATTAGTGCTGTTTCCTAGAGAAACTTAAAAAAAAATTTTTTTTTTAATTGGTAAGAGAGTTGAATGAATTTAGTAGGATTTCTTTGAACTTGGGTTTTTTTTTTTAAATTAAAAAATAGAAACTAGTATTACACAACATTAATGATGAGGACAGGAATGAACTTTATCAATTTGCAGGGTTTTCAGTAGGAGGAAAGACCCAAAGAAAAGGGTTAGCAACTTGGCTCGAGGTTGGGCTCCCAGTGAGAATGTCTGTGGCCGACACCAGTCCCAACAGCATATTAAAGAAGAAAAATGTGCTTAGCAACAAGGCTGACTTTTTCCCATATGCTTTTAAATTTCTAAAAGAGATCTACAGAACCATCTGCTGGGCTTAGCATGTTAGGGACTGGTTTTTATACTCATTTCCTGGCGCAGAGAGTCCACACCATGCAAGCAGCTTAAGCTCAGCCTCTAATGTTTGTGACATCATTTGGACTTCTCACGGGGGACTCTTTCCACTCCTATTCAGAGTCCGAGACAGGGAGAAGCCTCTTTCTTGCTTCCCTTCCAAGGGCTGGACTTCATGCGAGGGTCTCGTTTCCAGCGCCTGACCCTTCCTGGGCCTTGAAACCCAAGCCCCAAGCCATTTGGGCCTGTGTCTGGGTCCCATGACCCTTGAGCAGTCTCTTCACAGCTGGCAAGGTTACTGTGCTGGCTTTGCATTTCCTCTTGACTTCTGGAACCCAGGAATATTCTCTTCTTTCTTTCAACCTTAGCTTGGCGTTTATTAGTTGTTGTGCTTTCCTTCATTTTATCCTGAATTTCTAGGGAATTCTAACAGTAGGAAAGTTCCCCATTGGCTCAGATCACCAAGCTGTCAGAAGCGGAACCCCACCACCAGGTTGATAACAAAATTAATTCTTCCAGAAGATTCTCAGACAGATTTCTCATGGAATTGGTTTTTATACCATTGTCAAAATGCCGTGTCTCTTTCTGTCCCGTGAATAACAATGGGTTCTTGAAGTTGGCAAGGCCTGGTGATGGTGGAGGGAGAATATTGAAGAAGAGAAAGTTTGAGTCTTTTTCCGGTCACTTCCTAGCTATGTGATCTGGTACAAATCGCTTAACTTTATCTATTAAAGGAAGACAGTGAGGGCAGCTTCTCATAAATGAGGTGCAGGTATTATAAAATATGAGAGGGAATTGTTACTTCTTATTTGGTTTTCACCAGTGGCAGCAGCGGGGTTCCTGACTAGGAAAGCACTCTGGGCCAGAAGATTGCTAGGTCTAGTGTCTGAGAAGTGCAATGACAAGAGTCATTCAGTGAGATAGATTAGACTTTTTATTAAGGCAGGAAAAAAAAAAAAACAACAATGCGCTCTCGGTATTTCTTTTATGGGGCCATTGAGTGTGTGGTTTTCAATGTTTGCCGTGGGCCTGTACAGCACACATCTCCTGCACCAGTTCCTGTGGATGATGCCATTAAATGGAGCTCCAGCTCTAGTTCTACCTCAGCAGGTAGGGAATTAATATCTATACATGCAAATTCAACATTGTGTACTGAATTCTCCTGGAGCATGCTCTTTCATCAAGCTGGCTAAATATTTTAGCTGGAGCATAACTCTGCTCCGCACCTGTGAGGTGAAAACGTTTGGTGTCGGAGTATGAAGCACACTGTTCACAAAGACCAAAGTGTGAGTCATCAAAAGTCTTGGACCTGGAGTCAGAGCTTGGGATGCCGGAGAGTGGCTCTCTCCTCCACCTCCGCCACACCCTGAAGAAGAAATGGGAAGTGTTTTCATACCATCATTGTGCTTGTTTTTCATAGCTGTCACCTGAGAGAAAATGTCCTCATTTTTTAAAAGTTTTGGTTCAGGTGTAGGAAGTCTGAAGATGCCTTCTTATGAATCTTTTTACTTGGAAGAAGAGATGAGTTGGAGAAGGGTCATCTTTCTAGAAAATAACAGGATGGCCGGGCCATTCCAGGCAGAGGAGTAGAAACTAAGGAAAGAAAGGTTCCAGGCTGCTGCAAATGTCTCATGTAAAATCATGCTTTTAGGGAAATATGTTTATGAGCATCAGACAAATAGATAAAAGACTCAAGTACTCTCCAGGATTTCTGAGTCAGATATAATTACCCCAACACTGATCTCCCCCAATTAGAATATTCATTTTTGAAGTTTCAAGCTGGTGGCCTTCTTCAAGATATCAAGTCACATTTCTCAAATCACATTAAGTAATTTGTTCACTTGTTTTCGATCCATGGAAAAGGGCTTCATTCTTTCAAGGTGAAACCGGCTGAGCAAAGTTTTGAAAACCTACTTCATATGAACTATGAAGTTTAAGACAAAAATTGAAATTTCGCAGAAGAGTGACACTGATACTCTATTAGGCAACAATAGATACTTGCCTGAATCTCTACCCGGAAGACTCGCTTGGTCCTTGCTAAGGACATGTAAATTTATAAAGTAATTGAAATTTTGAGGGGAAAAAGTATTTTTTGGGGGTGAGTTTTATCTTTGTATTTATCTAAACTGAGAGTTCTTTTTAATGAATGTGTATCACTTCTATAAAAACTAGTCATTTTTTAAAAAGTAGCAAACTTAATAATGATTATTTCCAGGTTTGGGGAATATAGACAATTGTTATTTTCTTCTCTGCACTATTCTATATCCTTACATTTCCCAAAGCCCAACAAGTTAAAGAATAATACTAAACCAGAGACAATGTAGTCACAACATAATCATTGTTGTCTATAATTTTAAGCAGCTTTTTAAAGGGACATTTTATTGAATGTCATCAATTAACTAAACATACAAATATGTAAGCTTTCAAAATCTATCTTATTAAGTCCTGAGTGATAGATTTTCATCACGAAGATTTATGAAAAATTTTAAGCTCCAATAATTTATGTGTTTTAATTTAAGGCATCTGTTTTTCATTTGACTAGTTAAAATACCTTCTGTATAATGTTTAATTTTTTTTTTTTTTTACTCAGCACCATTTTAGTTCGACCATCTTTTGAGTTTGAGAAATCTTAAAAGTCCCAATACATCGAAAGTATAAATCATTAAAAAAAAAAAAATCCAAATTGACAACTCCGTCCTATCACACCACATCACTCCCAAGCTGCAGGGCCAAGTTCTCAGAAGAGATCATTCTTCATGTCCATAAAACTGTTTTCTTCCTGGACAACATAGGAATGAAGGAGCCCAGCTCTGATTTGCAGTTACCCTTCCTCCCTTTGTGCTTCTTTGCTTGCTTGAACTCTATGGATTTGAGCCCTTCTGTTGAAGACAATAACGTGTAACCAAGATGCAGAAGCGCCCACCATACCAGGCACTATTCTAGGTACCGTGGCAGAGTTGAATAAGACACAGTGAAGTCATCGAGGAGACAGAGACGTAGTAAATAACTCTTCTAGTGGAGGCGATACATAGAAAGTGCCATGAAAAAGCCACGAAGAAAAATGAGAATGTGGCTCGAGCAGAGATTAATTCTAAGTGTGGAAGGGGGAGTTAAGGACAAGAAGTTATCTGAGCCAGGGCTTGAAGGATGGCTCACAGGGAATGTGCATTCCAAAATGAAGGCATATGATTAGCAAAAGGACTAAGCTGCAGAAGGCAGGATAATGTACAGCATGTGCGAGGAACGACAAGAAGGCTGCTGTGGATGGGGAATGGGAGTGGGTTTGGGAGAATCAGAGTGAAAGATAAGGTTTGAAAGAAATCCTGGGTCAGGCTATGGAGAGACATGAATAGCATATTAAGGAGTTTGAAAAAAAATTTTTTTTTAAGATAATGGAGAAACGTGGGCATTGAAGGTGTTTAAGCATAACAATCCCATGATCAGATCTGCATTTTAGAATTCTAACTATGGCCAGAGAATTAGAAGATAAGTACAACAGAGACATAGACCAGTTAGGAGGATGTTGCAGTGGTCCAAATAAAACTGCAAAATGGACTGAGTTAAGACAGTGGCAGAGGGCATGGAAGGAAAGGGAGAGATGGTTCAGACGTTGAAGAAGATGGATGGATCACCTAGAGAACTATTAGATGCTGAAGTGGGAGAGATCAAGGAAGACTCTCATATTTCACACCTAAGGAACCAGAAGGGTGGTTTTACCCTAAGTGAAAATGATTGAACTGATTTAGGCTATTAAGGAAAAGCTTCGAAAATCTGGAAATAAATTTCTTAAATACTGCATGTCTTTTCAGTGTCTTGGAGCACTGTCTGACAGTACCTGACTCCACAGGGGAATGTAACTTTGCTTGACTTACTATTTGTTATGGATTAGGGCCCAGAGTGAATAAAGTTATGCTAACTTGCAGACTTGGGTAAGCTGCAAATGATTCGTGTGTGTGTGGTAGAGATAAAAATGATTTCTGTGCAGCAGAAAATGGAAACCTAAAGGCAATGGCTGTATCTACCGGTAGGCTATTGAATGCTTTTGCATCTAACTTAGTAATCTTATTTCAGCATTTTTTTCTCTCCTATCCTCTTTGAATCAGCTTTATCATCCAGCTGGTTCCCTCATTAATGATTTAAATAAATACTTGACACACATTCGTTACATACTACAAATTTTGATGAGAATTGTGTCTTTAATGTCTATATAATTATGTGTTGACAAGACCTAAAACCTGTAAAATATCAAGATTTTGCTTGCATTAATAGGCAAAATAATATGTGAAAAACTATCCCAAACAAGAATTTCAACAACCAGGAGGCAGAGAAGTACGTTTTGGTTTGGAAGACAGCATATCCTGAATACATCAGTTGTCCAAAACTCTTCACTTGGCTCATTTAAAAATATTTCCATTAGTGCAATTTACCGCCTTCCAATAATATTGAAATGGTGGTAGCTAAATCTGGCCCCACATCCCTAATTACTTATTTAGGATAAATCACCAGGATAGAATTGCCTGTTCAGAGAGAACGCACATTTTTCTAAGGCTTTTGAAATGAGTTGTCAAATTGTACTTCAGTTTACAATCCTACTAAACGGCATATGTGAATACTCATATACCTGAACAGCAGTGGGCATTATCTTTTTGTTCTTTATACCAATTTCGTAATAGGAAAATGGTTTCAAGGTATCTCAGCTAAATATAGAGAAAACCTCACCCACTCCAAGTACATTTTTAAAAAGCGGATAAAATGGAAATAAAAAGAAGCCTAATAGATGCATAAATGAACCAGAAAATTCTGGGGATAATGGAAAGCACCTAGATGCCAGGCTCTGAAAATTACAGCAGTGAATGAAAGTTGAAGTGAATTGCTCAGAAGGGGTGAAAGATGGGCCTGGGCTGGGGTGGAACTTCAGTGCTCGCATAAGAATACAAGTGTAGGATAGGCCCTCAGCACACCCAGATCCTGAATAATACTGTGAGCAGAAACCCAGGAAAAATAAAGAGCTGCCGCTGCCTTGAAAGGACAAGGAAAGTCCACCCATAAGCCCATGAACACCTGGCAACTATGTGGGACCTTGAGTGGAAAAAATAGAGCAAGACTGTCCCACACACCACCAAAAAAAAAAAAAAAAAATACACACCAATGTGGTATCAAAATTCATGACACCTACATGGTACAGGAATTCAAAGTGAAAATTAATTAAAAAACTTACCCTGGCCCAGCAAAACCTACAGGAACCAGCAGAAATAAAAGTTAAACCACCATGTGTGGATGCTTTTCCACACTAGGTAATGAGACTTCCATGAAAAAAACCACTGCTAAAGATGAGCTCACAATAGAAAATTACAAACCACATGAAGTCACAAATCACCATGGAGGAGAGCTAGGGCACAAAATAATGGAAAATATGTAATTCAAATACTGATTATAATGGCATAATTTGAAATAATCTTTAGAATATTCCAAGTGCTGAAAAAATCAAAAGCCACAAGGCAGAAAATGTTGGTTTGAATACTAACCAAAATAGAAATTTCTAAAATGAAAACACTCAATTTGTAGGATAAATAGTATATTAGACACAGCTCTACCAAAACTCAAATTCCAGAAAATTGATAGCAGAAAAACTAGTTATTTGAGCACAAAGCAATTAAGTCATAAATCAACTGTAAAAAGAAGGCTTTAAAAACTGGAAATGAAAAAGGAATCCCAATCTTAAATCATTTGTAGATTAAAGGAGAAATCACAATGGAAATGATGAAATATTTAGATCTAAATAATAGCAGAATTTTCAGTATCAAAACATATGGCACCCTAAAGAAATACTTAGAGTGAAATGTGTAATTTTAAGCATATTTAATTAAAAACAAGAAAGATGGGAAAGGGGGAAACGATTCCATTTAAAAGGTTAAAAAATAAGAGCAGAATTAAAAACAAATATAGAAAAAAAGAAAAATAATCCAGATTATCAACAAAAGAAAATGCTGTCTTAAAATATATTAATATAATAGGTAAACTTGTATCAAGATTGTTTGAGGAAAAAACAAGTCATAATTAATATTAGGGATCAAAAAGTGTATATAACTTGTTAGGTGCCGTCAAGTCGATTTTATTGTTGGATTTAAGGTCTACCCAGATGATCCAGGATGATCACATCTTGAGATCTTTAACTTTATTACAAAGACTGCTAAAGAAATAATAGAGCAAACAAGGAATACATAAATGAAGTCAAGAACTCAAACGACATATTTCATTGGGCAAATCTGTTGCAAAAGACCTCTTTGAAGTCCTAAAAATTGAAGATGTCACTTTGATGACTAAGATTTCAAGGTATTTTCAATCACCTAATAAGCATGCGAAAGCTGGACGATGAATCAGAAAGACCCAAGAAGAATTGATGCATTCGAATTGTGGTGTTGGCAAAGAATATTGAATATACCGTGGACTGCCAGAAGAACAAACAAATCGGTCTTGGAGGAAGTACAGCCAGAATGCTCTTAGATGTGAGGATGGCGAGACTTCGTCTTGCTTACTTTGGGCATGCTATCAAAACAAAAACGAAAACGACCAAACCCATTACCATCGTATTGATTCTGACTTGTGGTGACCCTATAGGACACAGTGGAACTGCCCCATAGGGTTCCCAAGGAGTGGCTGGTGGATTTGAACTGGTTAGCAGCGGAGCTCTTAACCACTGCGCCACCTGGGCTCCACTTAGGCATGCTATCAGGAGGGACCAATACCTGGAGAAAGGCATCATGCTTGGTAAAGCAGAGAGTGAGTGAAACAGAGGAAGGCCTTCAACGAGATGGATTGACACAGCGGTGCTACAAAGGGTTCAAATATACCTACCATTGTGAGGATGGCATAGGACCAGGCAATGTTTCGTTCTGTTAGACATAGGGTTGTTATTAGCCAGAGCTGATTCAACAGTGTCTAACAAAAACAACAAATAAAGTAAAGCTACATTTCACCTTAGTTTTGCAACCAGACCCCTTACGGAGCTTTCTATTACTTGTAACAGAATTTTTAGAGCATTCTCTTAGCATTTCCAAGTTTCTAATTGCATCATATATAAATAATGAAATCTGTGTCACCTTTCTATATATATACTCATTTCTTTATCTTGTCTTACTGCGTTAACTAGAACATCCAATGGTTATCCTTGTTTTGTCCCCTATTTCAGTGGAAATACCTCTAACACAGCACCGCTAAGTATAATGTTTAAGAGCTTGGCTGCTAAACAGAAGGTCAGGAGCTCAAATCTACCAGCTGCTCCTTAAAAACCCTATGGGGCTGTTCTACCCCATCCTGTAGGGTCACTATGAGTCCAAATCGACTCGAAGGCAATTTTTTTTTTTTTAAGTAAGATGTTAGAGTCCTTGAGTGGCACAAATGGCACTTGACTACTAGCCAAAAGGTTGGCAATTCAAGCCCACCCAGAGGTGCCTCGGAAGACAGGCCCAGCAATCTGCTTCTGAAGGCCCACAACCTTGAAATCCCTATGGAGCAGTTTTACTCTGTACACGTGGGGCCGCCACGAGTTGGAAAGGACTTGATGGCAACAAACAACAACAGCAAGTATGATGTTGGCTTGCTGCTAACTGAAAGGTCGGTGGTTCAAGTCCACCCAGAGGCAATTCAGAAGAAAGGTCTCGTAATCTACTTCCAAAAAATCGGCCACTGAAACCCTGTAGAACACAGTTCCACTCTGACACTCATGGGGTTGCCATGAGTTGGGGCCTACTGAACAGCAAGTGGTGGGGAATTGTTTGGGAATAGTTATTAAGTACAACTATCCAATTTTGTCAAATGTCTTTTTTTTTGTATCTGTTGGTATGATCATATGATGTTTTTATCCTTTGATCAATTAGTGTGCTGTATTATACTAATATGCTTCCCAATATTAAAATCTATTTTGTATTCCTGGAATAAATTGCACTTGATCATTTTTAAACATATTGCTAAAATTTAAAAGTTTGATTTCCCGTATGCCTCAAGAATTATTGAGAGAGGACTTTTTAATTTCGAGATTTTACAAGGATTTTTGCTTTGTACATTTGTTATTAGCTTTGGTTTAATTGCATGGTGGCCGGAGGGTGTAGCCTATACTATTTCCGCTTTTAGGAATTCATTGATGTTTTCAATCTGGGGCTAATACAGAGTCAATATTTATAAACATTTTCTGGATGCAAAAAAAAGGTATATTCTCTTAGGTTACAGCTCTATACCAAGTCAACCATATTAGATATATTATTCAGGTGCCCCAATTTTTATTTTTACCTTTTTATATCAAGTACTAAGAAAATCTGTATAAAAAACTCCCCCTACTAATACATCAAAGAGCCTTGATGGCACAGTGGTTAACCACTTGGCTGCTAACCAAAAGGTTTGTGATTCGAACCAACCAGCAGCTCCACAGAAGAAAGGCCGGGTTATCTGCTTCCCTAAAGAAAACCCTGTGGGGCAGTTCTACTCTGTCACATGGGTTGCTCTGGGTCGAAATTAACCCGACAGCACCTAATGGCAACAACTAATACTTTTATGTTGAACCTTCCTTATACTGAACTGGTTTTGTTCTGTACATTGTACTTTTCACTTGTTGCTTCAGGGTGTTGACACTTTTACATTCTAAGAGCAGCTACTGAACCACCTGTGCTGGACCTGCAAAGGAGGTAGGGGACCACTCGTTCTGCCTGCCCCTGCCTCTCTCCCACTTCCAGGCTTGCTATTTAATGGTGGTTCTTAAGCTTGGACATGATCAGCATTCCCTGGAGGGCTTGTTACACCACGGCTTACTGGACCTCACCCACAGAGGTTTTGATTCAATGGGTCTGGGTAGGGCCTGAGAATGTGCAATCATAACAAGTCCCAAGGTGATGCCGATGTTGCTGCTGGTTCGGGACCAAACTTTGTGGAACACTGTTATATAAGAAAGGAGCCCTGATGTGCAGTGGCTAAGCACTTGGCTGCAAACCCAAAGGTCAGTGGTTCAAACCCACCAGCCACTCAAGTGGAAGAAAGATGTGTCTGCTTTGGTAAAGATTTACAGCCTTGGAAACTCTATGGGGCAGCCCTACTCTGTTCTGTAGGGTCACTAGGAGTCAGAATTGACTCAACAGCAGTGGGTTTGAGTTATATAAGAAAGGGCTAAAGACTCCTTAAGGAGCCCTGGTGGCACAGTGGCTATGTGCTTGGCTGCTAATGGGAAGGTCAGCAGTTTAAACCTACCAGCTGGTCCATAGGAGAAAAACATGGCAGTCTGCTTCAGCAAAGATTTACAGCCTTGAAAATCCTATGCGGGCAGTTCTACTCTGTCCTATAGGGTTGTTATTAGTTGGAATTGACTTGACGGCGGTGGGTATGGGGTAAGGACTCACTGAGGTAGAAAGTCAGGAGTTAGGATTGCTTTGGAGAGGATTGTCAGGGTGCAGTTGGCCCTTCACCCTTATCCATGGGGAGGTGCTATCCCATCACTCAGAGGTTTGACTTGGGACCCCCGGAGTGCCTCCTGCTTAGTGAAGTCTGAAGTCGAGATCCTGTGGCTGGAGCTGCCCTCCCTGGGGGCAGAGCCAGGAGTCAGTCCTGCCGAAAGGAGCTAGACTTGGGTGCTTTACGGAGGCCAACAGTCAGAGCGAAATGACCCCAGCAGACGGGGACAACTCCAAAAACCAGGGGAGCTTCATTTGTGTTCTTTGATTATATGAACCTTTTCTTCTCTTTTTTCTAGTCATTTGAAAGGAATGTGTATGTGGGCGTGTGCGTGCACGTGTGTATGTGCGTGAAAACGTGTGGTTTTTATCTGCTTAGTTATATTTGGTCTTCATGTTTGTGCACAATTCAGAATTATAAATTCCATCTTATCTTAGAGATAAATGGTTATATCAACATTGCTCCTTCAAAAGACTTATCATTCACACGTTTTAGATTCATTTAGCATCACTGGGAAAGAGGTTGGGGTTTAGACATTTCTGAAAAGTTGAAATCTCTGAAAAATTAAACTATGGCTAAGTTAGAAGCCTGAGTCACAAATAATCCTATTTAGTGGTACCTGCCCTAGTGGTGTAGTCTTAAGAGCTTGGCTGCTAACCAAAAGGTCAGCAGTTAGAATTCACCAGCCGCTCCTTGGAAACTCTATGGGGCAGTTCTACTCTGTCCTATAAGGTCGCGATGAGTTGGAATCAACTCGGCGGCAATGGGTTTGGTGTTTGGATTTAAGGATCGCCCCCCCACCGCTGCCCAGCCCCAGGTATCACAGGGATTGGGGACCCCAGTGATGAATGTTCACAGTCAGGTTTCTGAGGTATGCATGGCCCTCTCTTTCTAAATGAACTTGAAATTAATACCCATAAAAAGATTAACACCCCAAATTTAATTAAATCCTATATTTCAAGTCTATGAATAACATTGTTTAACAAATATTAATCATTTTATTTTGTTGTTTTGGATTAGCTGTTTAAAGACAAAAGACTCAAGGCTCCAATAATCTGCTGCCGAAAATTAATTTAAGTGACTAATCAACTCCTTGCTGTAAGCTACATACGGTCTTGGTGCTTAAATAATTTCATTCATGACAAAAGTGGGCATGACCTTTATAATCTCTTATAAAACAATACTAGCTCAGTCTATTACCAAATACTAAGCAGTTGTCCAGTTTGGCTCTGGCCTGGCCCTTGGCATGCCCAAAAAAAAAAAAAAATACACACTAATTTCTCTCACACAGATCAGGTGCTCAAGAAATAGTTGCTTTTGGTCTGTGGAGGATAGAACTAAAACCAAGACCCAATCTTGCCCTCAAGGAGTTAATATTTTGGAAAGACAAAGTTTATGGGAGATAGATAGACAGATAGATTGATAGATGTAGATAGATACATAGGTAGGTAGGTAGATAGACCCATTGCCACTGAGTCAATTCCAACTCATAGTGACCCTATAGGACAGAATAGAACTGCCCCACAGGGTTTCCAAGGCTGTAATCTTTATGGAAACAAATTGCCACATCTTCCTCCTGTGGAGCAGCTGGTGGGTTCGAACCACTGACCTTTCACTTAGCAGCCAAGAGCTTAACCACTGTGCCACTGAGACAGATAGACAGACAGAGAAATAAAAAGCTGCCATTGAGTAGGCTCCAACACATGGTGATCTTATGTACAACAGAATGAAACGTTGCCTGGGCCTGCTGCATTCCTGGTATCTTTCCATCCATTGAGATCAAAGTCCTCAAGAGTCATTGGCTTGAGTTATAGTAACCATTCAGAGTTTAGGTAAAAATTAATGAAGCACACTTTCTGGTTTATGTAAGGAAGGACTTTGCAAAGAGGAAATGAGCTGCCTTGGGGGGCAAGAACTATATACCTCTAATGATTGGGTTCAAATGTCACCTCTTGAGAAACCAGCCCAGGGTCCCAGAAGTTTTTCGTTCCATCCTCCTCACTGCCCCAGTGCACTGGGCACTCCTCCACTGTAATTTTTCCCTCTTCTTATGTCTTACCAAAATGTCAGCAGTTCAAATCCACCATCCGCTCCTTGGAAACCCTATGGGGCAGTTCTACTCTGTCCTATAGGCTAGCTATGAGTTGGAATCCACTCAAAGGCAATGGGATTTTTTTTTTTTTTTTTTTGGTGTTATGATATGAGAAAAAGCTATGAACTCCTAGTCTTGTCCATTATTGTGGTCTGGCATATTGAAGGCACTCAAGTATTGAATGGATGAGTGAATGAATGAATGATGTCGGGTTAGAGGATGTGGGATAACATGACTGAAATGTGAGGAAATTCAAGTAACACCCAAGGGGTTGGAATATAAGATTTTTGAGATCCCTTCTATAAAAATTGGTTCCCTTAGCACAAGTGGCTTCCGCTTCTTACCTCCTGAAGTCCTCAGTCCTTGCCACTAAGGGGCAAGGACTCCCAAAGCTACAAACTGCTAAACCCATTTGTAGAGCTTTCATTTCCGATCTAAGTTTAATCAGAACAGTCTTTTTTAGTTCTTGAAAGCAGGTTCCAGGGTACTGTTTTTATTCCTCTTTGCTCCATGCTCTCCATACCTAGGCTCAGCCTCAGCCCATCAAAAAGGTGCCAGATCTCTTGCTTAAGAGAAGAGCTTACATTTCATTCCAGCTACATCAGGATGGATGTTGAGTTGAGAATGCTTAATTAATAGTTGAACCTTGTGCACATTCCTTTATGAACATTTCCCTGGGTTGCACAAACAGTTAAGTGCTCAGCTACTAATCGAAAAGTTGGTGTTTTGAATCCACCCAGAGTTACCTGGGAATAAAGACCAGATAATCAGCTTCCAAAAGGGCACAGCTGCAAAAACCCTATGGGGCACAGTTCTACTCTACACACATAGGGTCGCTGTGAGTCAGAATCTACTCAACCGGTTTTTGGTTTACATAGGCGAATCCATCAGTAGAGACATTTTGTGGCATAATCGGGTATATTAGTTTCTTGTAGCTGTTAAAACAGATTACCACAAACTGGTGGCTTAAAACAATAGAAATTTATTCTCTCACAGTTCTGGAGGCCAGAAGTCTGAAATCAAGGTGTCAGCAAGGCCATGTGTTTTCTGAAGGCCCTAGAGAAGAATCCATTTCTTTTTTTGGTTGACTAGTTTTTTTTTTTAATTGTACTTTAGATGAAGGTTTACAGAACAAACTAGCTTCTCATTAAACAGTACACATATTGTTTTATGACATTGGTCAACAACCCCATGACATGACAACACTCTCCCTTCCCAACTTTGTGTTCCATGCTACCAGATTTCCTGTCCCTTCCTACCTTCTAGTTCTTGCCCCTGGGCTGTTGTGCCCCTTTAGTCTCATTTTGTTTTATGGGCCTGTCTAATCTTTGGCTGAAGGGTGAAGCTCAGGGGTGGCTTCATTACTGAGGTAAAAGGGTGTCCAGGGGCCATACTCTTGGGGTTTCTCCAATCTCTGTCAGGTCAGTAAGTCTGGTTTTTCTTTTTGTGACTTAGAATTTTGTTCTACATTTTTGTCCAGCTCTGTGCAGGACCTTCTAGGGTGATCCCTGTCAGAGAAGTCAGTGGTGGTAGCTGGGCACCATCTAGTTATACTGGACTTGGTCTGGTGGAAGCCATGGTAGATGTAGACCATCAGCCCTTTGGACTAATCTTTCCCTTGTGTCTTTAGTTTTCCTCATTCTCCCTTACTCCTGAAGGGGTGAGACCAGTGTTGTATCTTAGACGGCCGCTCAGAGGCATTTAAGATCCTAGAGGCTACTCACCAAAGTAGAATGTAGAACATTTTCTTTATAAACTATGTTATGCCAATTGAGCTAGATGTTTCCTGAGATCATGGTCCCCACAGCCCTCAGTTCAGCAATTTGGTCCTTCAGGGAGTTTGTATGTGTCTATGGAGCTTCCATGACCTTGTCTTGTACAAGTTGTGCTGGCTTCCCCAGAATTGTATACTGTCTTACCCTTCACCAAAGTTACCACTTATCTATTATCTATTGAATGTTTTTCCATTCCTATCCCTTCCCTCCCTCATAAACATCAAAGATTGTTTCTTTTTGTGTGTAAACCTTTTCATGAGTTTTTACAGTAGTGATCTCATATAGTATTTGTCCTTTTGCAATTGACTTATTTCACTCAGTATAATGCCCTCCAGATTCATCCCATGTTATGAGATGCTTTGAAGACTCATCGTTGTTCTTTATCATTGTGTAATACTCCATTGTGTGTATGTATCAGAGTTGGTTTATCCGTTCATCTATTGATAGACATCTAGGTTGTTTCCATCTTTTTGCTATTGTGGAAGAATTCATTTCTTGTCTCTTCTAACTTCTGGTAGCTTCAAACATTCCTTGACTTACATAACTCGAATCCCTCTCTCTGTGGTCATGTTACGTCTCTTCTGCCTCAGAGCTCCCCCTCTTTCTTTAATGAGGATACATGTGACTGCATTTAGGGACCACCAGGGAAGTCCAGAACAAGCTCTTCCTCTCAAGATCCTTAACTTAATCACCTATTTTTCTCTATAGATAATAGTCACTCTTTTGCCATGTAAGGTAAAATTCACAAGTTCTAGGGATTAGAAAATGGGCATCTTTTTTTGGAGGTTACCATTCAGTCCACCACACCAGTGTTATGGGCTGAATTGTGTCCCCCTAAAATGTGTATCAACTAGGCCATGATCCCCAGTATTGTGTGGTTGTCCATCATTTTGTGATCTGATGTGATTATCCTGTGTGCTGTAATCCTAACCTCTGTGATGTTAATGGAGCACTGGTAGAACAGTGGTTAAGGTTAAAAGTTTGAATCCACCAGCCACTCTTTGGGAACTCTATGGGGCAGTCCTACTCTGTCCTATAGGGTCACTTTGAGTCAGAAACGACATTACGGCAACAGGTTTATTTTGTTTTTTGGTTTTACAATGTTAATAAGCCAGGATTAGAGGCAGTTATGTTAATGAGGCAGGACTCTGTCTGCAGGATTGGGTTGTATCTTGAGTCAATTTCCTTTGAGATATAAAAGAGAATCGAGCAGAGAGGAAAGTGATCTCGTACCACCAAGAAAGAAGCACAGGGAGTGGAGTGCATTCTTTGGACCCAGGGTCCCTGCGCTGAGAAGCTCCTAGACCAGGAGAAGACTGATGACAAGGACGTTCCCACAGAGCTTACAGAGAAAGAAAGCCTTCCCCTGGGGCTGGTGCCCTGAATTCGGACTTCTGGCCTCCTAAACTGTGAGAAAATGAATTTCTGCTCATTAAAACCAGCTCCTCCACGTGTCTGTAAGTTTATTGTACTGTTGTGGCTTCTGTGTTGCTATGATAAAGGAAGCTTTGCCACCAGTGTTCAAATCCCAGCAGGGTCACCCTTGGAGGACAGGTTTCAGCTGAGCTTCCAGACTAAGACAGACTAGGAAGAAGGGTCCGGCAGTCTACTTCTGAAAGAAATTGTCCAGTGAAAACCTTATGAAATAGCAGCAGAACATTGATATAAGCTGAAAGATGAACCTCTTAGGTTGGACGGCACTCAAAATACGACTGGGGAAGAGCTTTCTCCTCAAAGTAGAGTTGACCTTAATGACATGGGTGGAGTCAAGCTTTTGGGACCTTCATTTGCCAATGTGGCCTGACTCAAAATGAGAAGAAACAGGTATAAACATCCATAATAATCAGAACATGGAATGCATGAAGTGTGAATCTAGGAAAATTGGGAGTTGTAAAAATGAAATGGAACCTATTAAGATTGATATTCTGGGCATTAGTGCACTGAAATGAACTGGTATTGGCCATTTTGAATCAGACAATCACATGGTCTACTATGCTGGGAATGACAAATTGAAGAGGAATGGTCATTGTCAAAAAGAACATTTCATGATCTATCCTGAAGTACAATGCTGTCAGTGATAGGATAATATCCATATGCCTACAAGGAAGACCAGTTAATACAACTATTATTTAAATTTATGCACCAACCACTAATGTCAAAGATGAGGAAATTAAAGATTTTTACCAACTTTTGCAGTCTGAAATTGATCAAACATGCAATCAAGGTGTGCTGATAATTACTGGTGATTGGAATGCTAAAGTTGGAAATGAAGAAGAAGGTTGGTAGTTGGAAAATATGGCTTCGGTGGTAGAAACAATGCCAGAGATTGCATGATAGAATTTTGCAAGACCGATGACTTCTTCATCGCAAATACCTTTTTTCACCAACATAAATGGCAACTATACGCATGGGCCTTGCCAGATGGACTATACAGGATTCAAATCGACTACATCTGTGAAAACAGACAATAGAGAAGCTCAATATCATCAGTCAGAACAAGGCCAGGATTGACTGTGGAACAAACCATCAATTGCTCATATTCAACTTCAAGTTGAAACTGAAGAAAATTAGAACAAGCCCAAGAGAACCAAAGTATGACCTTGAGTATATCCCACCTGAATTTAGAGACATCTCAGGAAAACATTTGATGCGTTGAACAGTGCTGACAAAAGACTGGACGAGTTGTGGAATGACGCCAAAGACATCATACATGAAGAAAGCAAGAGATCATTTAAAAAGACAGAAAAGAAAGAAAAGACCAATATGGTTGTCAGAAGAGACTCTGAAACTTGCTCTTGAATGTTGAGCAGCTAAAGCAAAAGGAAGAAATGATGAAGTAAAAGAGCTGAGCAGAAGATTTCAAAGCAGCTCTAGAGGACAAGGTATCATAATGACATTTGCAAAGACCTGGAGTTAGAAAACCAAAACAGAAGAACATGTTCCACATTTCTCAAGCTGAAAGGATTGAAGAAAAAATTCAAGCCTTAGAGTCGCAATATTGAAGGATTCTATGGGGAAAATATGAAATGTTGCAGAAGCATCAAAAGAAGATGGAAGGAATACACAGAGTCACTATACCAAAAAGACTTGGTCTATGTTCAACCATTTCAGGAGGTAACATGATCAGGAACTGAAGGAAGAAGTTTGAGTTGCACTGTAGACATTGGCAAAAAATAAGGCTCCGGGAATTGAGGGAATACCAACTGAGATGTTTCAACAAGTGGATGCAGCACTGGAAGTGCTCACTCATCTATGCCAAGAAATTTGGAAGACAGATACCTGGCCAGCCGACTGGAAGAAATCCATATTTATGCCTATTCCCAAGAAAGGTGATCCAATTGAATGTGGAAATTACTGAACAATACCATTAACATCCCACACAAGTAACATTTTGCTGAAGATCATTCAAAAGCGGCTGCAGCAGTGTATAGAAAGGAAACTGCCAGAAATGCAAGATGGATTCAGAAGAGGACATGGAACCAGGGATATCATTGCTGATGTCACATGGAACCTGGCTGAAAGCAGAGAATACCAGAAAGACGTTTACCTGTGTTTTATTGACTATGCAAAGGCATTCGACTGCGTGGATCATAACAAGTTATGAATAACATTGAGAAGAATGGAAATTCCAGAGCAGGTAATCATGCTAATGGGGAATCTGTGCATAGATCAAGAGGCAGTCGTTCAAACAGAACAAGGGGATACTGTGTGGTTTAAAGTTAGGAAAGGCGTGCAATCTGTATGCTGAGCAAATAATCAGAGAAGCTGGATTATATGAAGAATAGGGCATCAGGATTGGAGGAAGACTCATTAAGAACCAGCATTATGCAGATGACACATCCTTGCTTGCTGAAAGTGAAGAGGACTTGAAGCACTTACTGATGAAGATCAAAGACCACAGCCTTCAGTATAGATTACAACTCAACATAAAGAAAACAAAAATCCTCACAACTGGACCAATAAGCAACATCCTGATAAACAGAGAGAAGATTGAAGTTGTCAAGGATTTCATTCCACTTGGATCCATAATCAACACTCACTGAAGCAGCAGTCAAGAAATCAAAAGATGCATTGCACTGGGCAAATCTGCAGCAGAAGACCTCTTTAAAATGTTAAAAAGTAAAGATGTCACCTTGAAGGCAATTGCCTCATACACATGCAAAAGCTGGACGATGAATAAGGAAGACTAAAGAATTGATGCCTTTGAATTGTGATGTTGGTGAAGAGTATTGAATACACTGTGGACTGCCAAAAGAATGAACAAATCTGTCTTGGAAGGAGTACAACCAGAATGCTCCTCGGAAGCAAGGATAACATACTTTGGGCATGTTATCAGGAGGGATCAGTCCCTGGGGAAGGACATCACGCTTGGTAGAGTAGAGGGTCAGTGAAAAAGAGTAAGACCCTCGAGAAGATGGGGTGAGACAATAGTTGCAACAATAGGTTCGAGCATAACAAAGATTATGGGGATGGCACAGATCCGGGCAGTGTTTTGTTCTGTTGTACATAGGTTTGCTGTGAGTCAGAACTGACTAAAAGGCATGTGTTTAATTAAAAAAAAAAAAAATTAATCCCTGTACTGTATTTGTTGGGGTGTCAGGGTGCCCTTATAAAAGGGAAGCCATTTGAGACAAAGCAAAGCTGAAACTATTTCATTTAATAGCATCCCATTTTCATCAATGAGGAATAAAGTGCAAATAGCCAAACTTCCCACTGTGTGGTACTTAAGAGTGATGTGACCTAATTCCCTAGAATAAATTTGCCCAGAGAAGCAGAGTTTGTTGTTTCCATGGAAAAGAGCATGGAAGAGCTCTAGAAATAGACCAACGTGGGCTCGAGTTCAAGTTCTTCCATTTTTAATAGTTGGACCTTTGGTAAAGTGATTAACGTCATCTGCAAATGGATATAATACCCATCTTCATGGGTACACGAATTTAAATATATGGGCATAAGATTTAAACATTAAAAAAAGTCCTAAAGCACCAAGCACAATGGCTGGCACATGGTTGACTTTTGACTAACAACAGTAAATACTATTATTACGTACATGGGGAGAGCAGGTAAGCACATTCTAAATAAATTACATATGTATATTTATAAAAGACAAGAAACACAAGACTGGATTTGGGAAAATACTTGGAAACTCATTTTACAATACTATTTTTAAAATCATAAAAATTTGGCTGGCTGTTTTTGAGACAGAAATTATTTTTCAAACTTTGTAGGTCTTAAGTACTCTTGGACTATATTTTATTCTTCAAAAAAGAGTGTAATATGTTTATTTATTTCAACAAAACTTCATTGAACACTTACCATGTGCAAAGAATTATACTGGGATTTATAAGCCCCAATTTCCAAATTGTACTGAGCGCAAAGAGGTTTTTGACCAAATAAGTGAAGGTTCCAAATGTACCTAGACATTTCAGAATGGAGCAGCTTTCACAAAATGGTGGAACACGTGACTCCTGTAGAAGTCATTGTTTCTGCTTTTGCCTGAAACGGGATCAGGCAAGAGTCACGATGTACTTAATAAAACAGCCACAGAATCAGATCAGAAGCTCAGGTTAAAGACCACGGCATAACTTAATATAAACCATAAACCAAACCCACTGCTGTCGAGTCAATTCTGATTCATAGTAAAAAATACATAAAGCATGATTTTCAAGGTATAAAAATCAAAACAGAGCAAAATTGTATAGAGTTGCATTTATGTCAAGGGAGGCAATAAGGGGTAGCAGAGAAGGGTACAGCTTTGAAGTCCAATAAAGCTAGATTTGGACTGTAGTTCTGTCACTCATTGATAAGTCTGCAACAGGTTAGTTCTTCCTGAGCCTCGATGTCCTCATTAGTAAAATGGGGAAAAGAATGACTATGTACTTCACAGTGTTACTATGAAGATTAAAGGAGTGCTGAGCATTAGGCTGCTAGTGAGTATCTGGCATGGAGTAAGTGCTGAATAAATGCATTTTGTTCATGAAAATAAGAATTGGTAGCAGAGTTGACTTTATTTGTCTAAATTATTTTTAAAAAATGTTTTCAAATTTATTTGCATTAGTCAATGTATAAAAGAGCCCTGGTGGCACAATGGTTAAGCGCTCAGCTGCTGACTGAAAGATCGGTGGTTTGAACCTACCCAGCAGAAGAAAGTCATGCTGATCTGCTCCCAGAACAGTTACAGCCTCGGAAACTCTGGGGGGCAGTTTTACACTCTGTCACATGGGGGCGCTATGAGTTGGAATCAGCCCGACAGCACCCAACAACAGCAACAAAATATAGTTGTCAACTAGAAGGATGTGTTTCACTACTCATTTGTTTCATCCATATATTCGTTTCATATATATATATATATATATGCTTTGAAGGCATTGGAGAAAAACAAGGCTCCAGGAATTAATGCAATATCAGTTGAGATGTTTCAACAAACAGATGCAGTGCTGGAGGTGCTCACTCATCTATGCCAAGAAATCTGGAAGACAGCTTCCTGGCCAACTGACTGGAAGAGATCCATGTTTATGCCCATTTCCAAGAAAGGTGATCCAATTGAATGTGGAAATTATAGAACAATATCATTAATATCACACACAAGCAAAATTTGGCTGAAGATCATTCAAAAGCAGCTGCAGCAATATATTGACAGGGAACTGCCAGAAATTCAGGCCAGTTTCAGAAGAGGACGTGGAACCAGGGATATCATCGCTGATGTCAAATGGATCGTGGCTGAAAGCAGAGAATACCGGAAGAATGTTTACCTGTGTTTTATTGACTACGCAAAGGCATTCGACTGTGTGGATCATAACAAACTATGGATAACATTGCGAAGAATGGGAATTCCAGAACACTTAATTGTGCTCATGAGGAACCTTTACATAGAACAAGAGGCAGTTGTTCAGACAGAACAAGGGGATACTGATTGGTTTAAAGTCAGGAAAGGTGTGTGTTAGGGTTGTGTTCTTTCACCATACCTATTCAGTTTGTATGTTGAGCAAATAATCTGAGAAGCTGGACTATATGAAGAAGAATGGGGCATCAGGATTGGAGGAAGACTCATTAACAACCTGCGTTATGGAGATGACACAACCTTGCTTGCTGAAAGTGAAGAGGACTTGAAGCAAGAGGACTGATGAAGATCAAAAACCACAGCCTTCAGTATGGATTGCACCTCAACATAAAGAAAACTAAAATCCTCACAACTGGACCAATAAGCAACATCATGATAAACGGAGAAAAGATTGAGGTTGTCAAGGATTTCATTTTACTTGGATCCACAATCAACACCCATGGAAGCAGCAGTCAAGAAATCAAAAGACGCATTGCATTGGGCAAATCTGCTGCAAAGGACCTCTTCAAACTGTTGAAGAGCAAAGATGTCACCCTGATGACTAAGGTGCCCTTGGCCCAAGCCATGGTATTTTCAATCACATCATATGCATGTGAAAGCTGGACAGTGAATAAGGAAGAGTGAAGAAGAGTTGACACCTTTGAATTGTGGTCTTGGCAAAGAATATTGAATATAGCATGGACTGCCAAAAGAATGAACGAATCTGTCTTGGAAGAAGTGGGGCCAGAATGCTCCTTAGAGGCAAGGATGGCGAGACTGCGTCTTACATACTTTGGAGATGTTGTCAGGAGGGATTAGTCCCTGGAGAAGGACATCATGCTTGGCAGAGTACAGGGTCAGTGGAAAAGAGGAAAACCGTCAACGAGGTGCATCGACACAGTGGCTGCAACAATGAGCTGAAGCATAACAACGATTGTAAGGATGGCACAGGACCGGGCAGTGTTTCATTCTGTTGTGTACAGGGTCACTGTGAGTCAGAGCCAACTCGACAGCACCTAACAACAACAAATATATATATATATATATATATATGTATTTTCACACTCTCACCTTTGCATATACCACAGTGAAGCTCCCTACTAGCTGCTTGGATGAAAACCCTGCTTATCTAAGTATTCGGTCTAAAATACCCAGATACAGCTCCTGTTCTCTGAAATCCTTCCATTTTCCACTCATATTGGCATCAGCCTGCATCGTTGTTAACTGTAAACTCTGGCAAGGAGTTCAGAATTTTCTTAGAGGAAAACATGGTCTTCCTTTTCAGAGTTCGAATTTTATGGACAGCCCAAATGTTCAGTAAAAGAGCTCTAATTAGTTTTTCTGATACCACTACATTCCCATGTGTGAGTGAATCCATATTTTCACATGGTCAGTGGAGGCAGAAATAGAATGCATTTTGACCCATTCACTATAATTCTCCTCTCGTGAACACTTATATTAAAGTTACTCAAAAGAAAAACCCCAGCTGACCTGAGGTATAGCTCCATTCATTGCCTTTTCATACTCGACACTGATAAGAATTAGGAACTTATTTATATTTGGGGGGAGAGGTAAAAGGAGACATGAGTGGACTCAGGTAATACTGTAATTGGGATTTTTTTTAAAGTTGCCCCAGGGCCTTTGCTCAGAATAAGGAAAGAATAAATTTCTGACTGCCTTCCTTCTAACTATAGAGGCTGATGGACTGGCCAAGAACTCTGTTTAAGAATATAAACTGGGGCAAATTAGAGGGTATCTTAATTACTTAGGAGCCCTGGTGGTGCAGTGGTTAAGCGTTCAGCTGCTAACCAGAAGGTCAGCAGTTCAAATTCACCAGCCACTCCTTGCGAACGCTGTGGGGCAGTTCTACTCCGTCCTAGGGGTTGCTGTGGGTCGGAATCAACTCAAAGGCAACGAGTTTTGGTTTTAGGTTACTTAGTGCTTCTGTAACAGAAATACCAGAAGTGAGTGACTTTAAAGAACAGAAATTTATTTCCTCACAGTTCAGGAGGCTAAAAGTCCAACTTCAGGACACCCGCGATAGGGGAAGTTTTTTCTCTGTTGACTCTGGGAGAAGGCTCTTGTCTCAGCTTCTGTACCCCGGGATTCCTCAGTTCCTTGATGATCTTCAGGTGGCATCTGTCTTCGCCCATTTGTGCTTGCTCCTGTGTGTAATTCTGCCCATTTTATAATTCAGATGTTAATCCTAATTAACGCAACAAACAAACCTCTATTCCTTAAATAAGCCTACATCTACAGGTGGCAGAGTTAAAATTCTAACCTGCGAAAGCGGGAAACTGTGTAAGGCAGAAATCTGAGAAGGAAAACTCAAGTGTTTTCCACTAATAGAGAGCAGCAGAAAAGTGGTAAGATTGTACCCTGTCAAAGGTGGAAAACTTGTGAGACCCGGAAAAACAAGGCAGTCCCTGTGTTGTTCCGGCTTTCACAACTTTCGCTGTATTTTGAAGGAACACAATTGAATCCATGACAAAGCGGAACATAAAATTGCAAAGCTTGTTACCATCTTGCCTTGCTAAGGGTGTAGAATCTTTGGTTTTGGAAAATATCTTCATAGACTTTCTTTGGTGGTAAAAAGTTTGGAAGGAGATAATTGATGGAAAAAGTCCAAACTGTACTACATAATAAAGGTAAAAACGAACAAGAAGCATCTAGAGAAGTTCCTCAGCAGCTAGACGGGAAGGACACTTTGGAGAGGTGATGTCTCTGATTTAGGAAGAGGGGAGAAGGAACAGTATTTGGTTAGACAGAGACAGCAGGCCTCGGCAACACGGCAACATGCCAAGCAGATTCTGAAGAAAAAGATGAGCAAGATATTCCCAGTGGGAGGGATGGCAAAGGGACTATTAAGACAGTCATGACTAGTATTTAATTTTAATCTGTTTCTTGTCATCTAGGGGGATTATCATTCCATTTAATATCACCAACCTTCTGTAAATTCCATTTCATGTAGCATTCTTCAGCTTGCAGTGCTTTGGAGAATCAAATAGAAGAAGCAGTGACTATACAGGAGGTAAAGTAGATGGAGACAGGACAGCAACCACAGGAGGCAAGATGGGAATTCAATGAGAACAGAAATCTAGGGTGAAAATCCATCGGGTTGTAGCTACAAAGTAAGTAAGCTCAATAAATACCTGTTGAATACATGAATGAATGAATCCCTGGGAATATTTGGGTAGAAATTCTTGGCTTCCAAGAGTCTGCAGTATTTTGGGAGTGTGTTGAGACATTTTATTTAGATATTAATAAAAAATAATGCTCTCAGAAGCTTGTAGGACTTGAGGACAAATTATTAAGACCTTGATAATGGGAAATGACCAATATTAAGTTGAGGATGCTTTAACCTGCTTTTTCTAGAGAGCTGTGTTTTGCATTTCTGCGTATTGCTTACGTGTTTCTAGGAAGGATTATGGGAAAGCTTACTTAGATGCTTCTTTAGACTCTCAATTACATTCAGAGAGGAAGGCTCAGTTCCATTAATGAGAACAACTACTCAATGGCTTTCATTTCTCTCAAATACAAGAAGAGAGTGTCATGTGACACCATGGGTTGAGGGGACCAAAAACCCAAACCCATTGCCACTGAGTTGGATCTAACTCAGAGCAACCTTATAGGACAGAGTAAAGCTGTCCCACAGGATTTCCAAGGTCATACTCTTTATAGAGGCAGACTGCCACATCTTTCTCCTGCAGGGTGGCTGGTAGGCTTGAACTACGAGCTTTTGGTTAGCAGCTGTGTGCTTAACCACTGCGCCACCAGGGCTCCTTATGGGGTGGACAGAAGTCATTAAATCTTATAGCATTGGAGTCTTGGGAAATGGGTTAGGAGTCTGTTCAAAGTCATGTAGACTTTCCACTAAATCATTCAAGGTGGGAGAACATGAAAAAACAACTGATTTTCCAGTCCATCTTGTTGATGATGACAGAATGTATGAAGCTACCATGTTGGCTACCTATCCTAGAACTATGGTATTTGGCCAACCTCAGGCCAACAGCTCAAGACTATAATGACACACTACTCCTCGAATCAATGAACATGGTCTTTCTAAACTAGCAAACGTTATGTTCTCTACCAACCAATTGCCATCGAGTTGAATCTGACTCATGGCAACCTTATGTGTGTCAGAGTAGAACTGAGCTCCACAAGGTTTTCAGTGGCTTATTTTTCAGTAGATCACCAAGCCCTTTTTCTAAGGTGCCCCTGGGTGGACTCGAACCTCCAACTTTTTGGAGAGCAGCTGAGCACATTAATTGTTTGCACTACCCAGGGACTCTTTTCTCCGCTAAAATTCGCTCAAAATAAAACATACCGAGAGTGAAATGAATTAATGACTGATAGTATTAATTCTGAAATTCCTAGAGTTGAGCAATATAATTGCATTATATTTTTACATTTTGCATTTTAGAATAGCCCCGTTACAGAGTGAGTCCACCTGAAACAAAACCTTCAGTAAAAACAAGACTTTCCTTAGCCCAGTGGTATTCAACTAGGAGTGATTATGCTTCCCAAGGTACATTTGATAATCTCTGGAGATGTTTTTGGTTGTCACAGTTGGGGGGAGGGGGGTTTGTCACTGGCATCTGGTGGGTAGAGGCCAGGGATATTGCTAAACATCCTACAATGTACAACAAAGAATTAACCAGCCAAAATTTCAGTAGTGCCAAGGTTGAGAAACTCTGACTTAGCCCCAAAGGTTCGAGGTGCTTCCAATCACTGTTAACAACATTTACTGAAGCTTACTGTATGCCGAGTACGTACTAAAAAACCCAAAACCAAACCTGTTGCCATCGAGTCGATCTCAACTCATAGTGACCCTATAGGACAGAGTAGAACTGCCCCACAGAGTTTCCAAGGAGCAGCTGATGGATTCAAACTGCTGACCTTTTGGCTAACAGCCAAGCTCTAAACCCCTGCACCACGATGGCTCCACGTATGCACTAGGTGCTGTGATTTCAGAGTTCTGCTCTCAGTCACTCCACAGTCTAGAAGGGGAAACAGGTAGAAATGGAGACAAATAAGAGGAAAATGTGTCAATAAAGGTATGGGTGACATACTTTGGTAATGCAAGAGAGTAATTGACAATGAGAAGTAGCTAAGAGTTTCTGGGGGTTGAATCACTACTTCTCATAAAATTATTCCAGGATATGCTAAGTTTTGTGCTACCTGGAGATAATATTGTTCTGTGAGGCCTTACATAGTGGTTTTAAAGGTGAATGAAGCCAAACCTCCTAAACATATTTCATTAAAAACTTTTTCTCTATGCAGATAGATGTATGGTGGCTTTCCTAGTGCTTGGTCAAAAGCAGTTATTTTTCAAATCGATTTTCCTGAACTCCTAAATGTCTTAGATGTGCCTCAGGGATGGCCTGGGGTGGGGTAGAGGGTGGGGCTGGGGGGCTGGGGGATGCTGACAGATTGGGCTTTGGGCCTTGTATTCCCACCAGAGCCCCACTTCAGCAAAGAAGCTTTGTTTCTTATCTGTGTCCTATAATGAAATACATAGTAAGACTTTATTAGGAAATCCCTTTTATAGAAGTTTAAAATTTATTGGTTTAAGGGATTCACATTTCCACAGTGGAAGCCAAGAAATCACACTGATGGGAGTTTTCAAAGACAGTGTCGTATAGTAGAAGAAATATTACACAAGCAATGAGGAGACCTGGGTTCTAGTTCAGCTCCGCTTTGACAAGTTTAGTGGCTGTGGACAAGGAGCTTCATCTCCTCAGGCCTCTGACTCTTCACCTGCAAAAGGCAACGGTGATTCCTAATTACCTCTGAGGTAGCTCTTAGCTGCAAGACGCTGTTATGTAATTACACGATAATGCTCATGAAATAGAGAAGGTGTTTACATAGCGCGTATGACACAGGGAAATAGACCCTTGACCTAAAGGTGAGTTGGATTGTCATGGGTGTCCTTCCTAAGAGAATGGAAGCTTCCATATGAACAAAGAGTTAAGATTTCCTAATATTCCAAGTTCAGAGATTCACCCTTGAGTCTTTCATTGGTCTCACTGAATACCCAAATGAGGAAGAATTCGCTGCTCTCAAGCTTACTTGTGAACATTGAATGACAACGGAAGATACTGATAGGAGAATCTGCATTTGGACACAGAAGATACAATTCAGTGGTTTCATCACTGTGTCTAGCGAAATGGCAGATGTTCAGCACAACTGGTGGGTCAGGAGTGGCCCTTTTTTTCTGTAGGTCTGGTGTGCCCAGGAGAAGCTGATGAAGGACAATAATCCTTTAGCAAGGAACCCCCCATCCCTCCCCCTCCCAAAAAAATAACAGTTGCCATCAAGTCGATTCTAATTCACGGGGACTCCGTGTGTGACAGAGTAGAACTGTGCTCCATAGGATTTTCAGTGGCTATTTTTCCAAAGGAGATCACCAGGCCCTTCTTCCGAAGTGCTTCTGGGTGGACTTAAACCTCCAACAGTTCAGTTAGCAGCTGAGGGCGTTAACTGCACCACACAGGGACTCTGAACAGTAAGGAGGGGGAGCCTTATGCCCTTCTTCCTTCCCCCTAAGAGGCTGCGTGACCTCCTTAAGTAAAGCAACTTGGCTTGCACCTGCCCTGACCTGAGCACGTCAGACGAGCATATTTCCGATAACGAGAAATCACGCCTTTCATTTACTCATTCAATAAATATCAAGATATTGAATACTAACTATGTGCCATGTAGCTGAGGTGCTACTTTGTTCCTACTGCCACGCCTGCAGATGCAGGTGGCTTCAATGCTCATCACCGCCCTCCTCGCCATCTGCGGTGTCCAGAAGCAGTGTGTTTCCTGCAACCACAAGCCAATGAACCTCAGTAGAGCAATTTCCCCAGCCTTTCCCCTTTTTGTGTTTTATAACTCCGTGAAGTCACATCTCCCCTGGGCTATTGGAGCAATTCAGCTGAGCCTGAAACCTGCTGAGAAGAAGAAATTAGAAAGGTGGGGGCGGAGTGAATGGCCAGAGCTCTTCAGCCTGGCACTACCCCATGGGTTCAGCAGGTTCTATGCTACCCTTACAAGCTTGGTCAGTGAGCCATGCCTCCCTGGGGAGGTGCTAGGACGTTCAGTTACTCTAAAGGACCCGCCAGGCCAAACTTCCTGGAGAAAAACCCGCTCTCCATAAAACACATTCTGAGTAACACCAAAGTGCACAGTGACCCTTAGCTTTCTTCTTCTGAACAAATTGTTTAAAGACCAAGATGTGTTGGGGAGATACGGGCACTGGAGAATTAGCGGCAGGTGCTATTTATAGAGTCACTGAGCTCTGCAGAGTTACCTCTGCCCAGGGAAAGCCATTAATCTTCTCCAGGCAAAGAAAAAAGGAGTAATAAACTTAATAATGATTTAGTAAAGCAGGGAGAGAAACCACTGAGGCTAATACTAAGGTGGATCTAAGCCAAGAGATTAGTTTCTCCCTGTGGAAAACACACACACACAAACACACGCACACGCGCGCACACGCATACACTAAAAAATGCGGGTCTTTCTCCCTCCCTCCTCCCTAAACCCACGGCTGCTACTCAGCCTCTCAAAAAAGCATTTAAATGACTTTTCTTTTTCTGAGGCTGACAGACGTCTGTCCCTAAATAGCGCATTGATGCAAACAACACTCCGGATCTGCCACACTTAAAACAGAAAAGCTAAGTCATCGGAGCCTTATTAAACCTTAAAACACTACGGCTCACTGCCGCCAATCAACAGACTAGAAGTGAGTTCATTCCTAACCCATTTCCTTTATCCTTCAAAAATAGCAAGGCATATTTTTAAGCATTTCTGTTTTACCATGTTGTATAGTTTCATTCACGTTCCGGGGTGAAGTCCTACTAGGTCATGAGAATCTTGAGAAAAAAATTTTTTTTTCCTACATAGAAGAAAAGCTTCCAGGTATATCAGCATTAAAACTCCCATTCAATAAAGGGTCTTTGGCATTAAGAAATTCTCTTTTTTTCTTAAAGTTCTTGTGGACAGTGAACATAAATTATAAAAAGCAATGTATACAAAAAAGGTAACTTTTTTGTTTTTTCCAGAAAAGAAGCATAAAGACAAATATGCTTCCAAAGGAAGCAACTGTCCTCATTTGAGTCTCAAAAGTTCTCAGGGAGCGCCAGTTAGCAGGAAGTATTTTTGCTGCAAACATTTCTGCCTTTTAAAATGTTGAGTATTCTTTATTTCTGGACACCAACCAAAGACAATGGAAAGAAAGAGAGACCTGGGCATCCAGGCAGAAAACAGGCCTTGTACGGCCGCCAAAATGAATTTAGAATTTTTGTGCAATACAGTGTCAAGGCAGGAGTGTTGAGCAGAAATGTGTAATGAACTCCAAGTGGCTGCTTTTCAGATCTCAAGAGCTGAAACTGACTTGATGCCGAGCCTGCTGCTTCCCCTGCTCAAGTATTCAAGTGACTCGGGCATTGGGAATAACAATGAGAAAGGCACAAAGACCAACACTTCAGCGTGGCGTTCGCAGATGGAGACAGGCCAAGTGTGCAGGGGCCACAGACCCAAGAAGCACTTTATGCGTAATAATTCAGAAAATTTCATAAAGCCAAGATATTTAAAAAAAAAAAAAAAAAAGGACTGCTGGCAATTAAATTCAATGCCACTTCGGAAAAGCACTTTTGATGCGAGAACACTAGGTTTTTCAAATTAATCTCACGTGAGAGAGAGATGAGTGTATTACAGGACTTTATTAAGCCAAACTTTTTGTATTAGAAATGAGATGGTCATCATGTTGACTAAATTGCTAGGTATAGGAGAATATCATACTTTGTGTGTGTGAATAATGCTTGTTATCTCAGTTGTTTTTCATCATGACAAACCTGTAAAGTAGCTACGGCAGATAAAATTATCCCCACTCTGCGGATGGGAATACTGCAATGTAGAGAGTTGTGTGAGTAGACGGTAATACAATCTACACTAGAACCCAAGTCCCCTGATTTCTATTTTGCTGATCATTTCTATTTCACAGACACAGAGTTGGCCCCTGACTCATGGCGGCTCCATGCGCAATGGAACAAAATGTTGCCCAGTTCTGTGCCATCTCCATGATCAGTTGCGGATAGAACTGTTGTGATCCATAGGGTTTTCATTGGCTCATTTTCAGAAATAGATCACCAGGCTTTTCCTTCTAGTCTGTTTTAGTCTAGGAGCTTTGTTGGAACCTTCAGCATCATAACAACATGCAAGCCTCCACTGGCAGATGAGTGGTGGCTGTGGATGAGGTATTTTGCACCATAGCAAATTCAATATGGAACCCAAACCTCTTGTCTTAAATGTAGTTATGGTGTTATCGGGGGACAACTGACTGGAACATGGTGCTAATAAGGCAAAGATTGTAACTGCTGGCTGAATGGTTAAAAGGACCAACTAGCCTTGCTTCATCTCAAGGCTATAGGTCACATTCCAAACTTCATTCAGCTATTTCACAAATATACATACAGGACCAAAAGGATTTGCAATGAGGTAAGAGTATGGATAGACCAGCAAAGATTCCTTATCACAAATAGGGGAAAGGAAAAAAAAAAAATCTCAAGGTAATTTTGAATTCCTTGTAGGCCAATGATTAATATTCATAATAAAAGACATCACATTGTCCTAAGGTTGCAATAGCATAACTGATTTTGAACATTCCTACTCCATGGAAGAACAGATCACCTCACTGATAATACAGGTACCACCTGTTAGCACCTAGCCTTCTAAACATAATATGATCACCAACCTACAACTACCCCGGTGCTCTGCACTATCCGAACCTGTAGGATGGAATTCAGGTAAAGCAAAATTGCCTTTGTTCTTAGTTAAGTCAGTTTAGGGTTTTATTTTTACAAGTTTCAGTAATTACCAGGACCCATGACCTAATTCCACAGATGACATTATAGTCAGGGCCCATCTGTGTCTACTCCACATTGCCGTTGGCGTTCTGCTAGATTTTTCTTTGACGGTTCCTTTATTTTTTGTGTAATGACCGATGCCTCTAATTTGCATTTCCTCTTTTTGAAAACACCCTTCAAAAACATTCTCTTACTAAATAGATATATTCCGGAAACTGATGATGGGTAGAAAGCATTCCCATTTTTACTTCCTCTAATACAAGACGATCTGTTTCTGAACACACTTTTGAAAAGCTATTAACAAGCCATGCCAACCTTCCATCATGTGGGGTTTTGTTGGGTTTTGTTATGTTGGCTCCTTTATCACCAACATGATTGAGAACAACACGCATTTTCACCTACTTAGTTCTGTATGATGCAGAACTCTATCAGAGGAAAAGGGCTAAGTCAGTGATATACCTCGAATATGAAAATTATACGGAATTCCAGAATATCCCTGTTCTAGAAAAAAAAAAACCCCAGTGGTAGGTCAAAATGGTAGCATATTTGTATGAAATGTTGAGAACCCATTTTTTGAATGGTTTGTCTCTTCCTGACTCACACACCTAGTTAGAGATATTGAGCAGATTAACCTCTATAGTCATTAGTTCTAAATTAGATACTTGACTACTACTTGATATCTCATCAACAAGCCTTTGTGATTAATATCAAATGATTAATGTTTTGCATCATGATTTTCTCATGGATTTTTCAGAGGCTCCATCATTGATTACTGGGGAAAAAAGGAGTCTGCTGATTGAATCGTTGTGATCCATAGTTGTGTATCTGATAGCCATCTCTAGGTATTAGCAGGTTGCTAGGCTGTACTTGAATGTATTGCTCTTAAAAACACTCAATAAGGGCCACATTCACAGGAATTCAACCTTAAGGAAAGAACACAAGCTAAGACTCTGAGTTCTATGTTAAAAGAATAGTTGAAACCAGTGACATGTAACTCTCTCTTGGCTTCATTTCACAGGTTTTGCTATTTCCACGTATACATATCAACATCTGTTGCAGGGGAAAATAAGCTGAGACAGCAACATTGCACATGGCCATCCGACACTGCAGGGAAGATTTGTTTCACTGCAGATTTTTTTTTTTTTAAGATCCCTGTGTAACCCTATTTTTTAAACTTCCCATGCTGAAGGTAGCCTTTTTTTCAGAAAACTGAGGAAAGATCAGGATCTACATGACTTTTGAATATTCTTCTCTGGGCTATCATCGAGAGTTTGGCAGTACAAAGACGAGCATTCCTCAAAGAAAGCATACCAGCCTTCAACGCACCTTACCAGGTTGACAGTCCACTCATGCCGATGAAGGTGAAAGTGCGTCAGAGAGAAACAAAGTTCTCAATGCAACATGGCTCCTGAGAAGATAAATAGTTCCTTCCAGCAAGTAAGGGGCCCAGGTTGTCCCACTGAGTTTTCCTTGCCAGTTGTCCCAACTGGAGGAACAGGCATGCTGACATCCAGTCCTCCCTACCAGCATTCTTTACTATTTGCCCCCAAGCAGGTAGTGAGCGGCTCTTCGGAAGGTGGATTAATCAGTAATTCAAGTAGATCAAAATCACAAAATTAAGAGACAGAGTTCAATCGTATCCTTTCACAGAAGGAATGTCGTAATTGCTATGGCGCCCAACACAGGATATGAAGGGAGCGTGAAAGGCAAGCTAGGGACACTCCTCCACAAACCTGGTGGAAATGATTTAGCAGCTGGGTTTATACCAACGCCTGAATGGCTCTCTACCCCAATCCTCCAAAAAATTCTAATTCTCCAAGTTTTCCCTCCTACAGGCAAGTAAGGCCGTGGTGCCAGCCAACCGCTGGGATTTACTTTTCCAAGAATTGTCAGACAGACATATCAAAACTCACACGCAGCAACCCAGGGAGATGCTTGCTTCAGATTTATAATTTGGCAATGGTCTCAACTCCTACTTGAAACTCACCAGTAGCGGATACACGAAAGCAGGACTGGCCCTCCAAATGGTACTGGGTTTGGGGAAAGGGGAGAATGTTAACATTCCCACTTCTCTACATCTAGCTGTCCTGAGTTTCATGACAACCAAAGTGAATAGTCCCCGATACACGGCACCGAGGCCTGATCCTCAAGCAAGGGGCAGCACCCCATGCCGTCTGCGGACCCTCGAGCTGCTCACCCAGTGAGGCCCGCGATGGCCACAGCCCCTGGAGATCCTCCTTGTCTCCCACATTCTGCAAGCTGCAGCCTCTGGCCAGAATCCAGCAAAGCAATTTAGGCAACTATTCTGTTCCCAGGCAGCTTTCAAAGGACAGAGTTGGATTCTGAACCTTCCTCTGCACATATTTATCTCTGGCTAGTGAAGAATTCTACTCTGGGGCAATGCACCTTTGTTCATGGTCACCATGCAGTGGTCGGTGGAGGCTTGCATGTTGCTCTGATGCTGAAAAGGTCTCAGTGGAGCTTTCAGACCAAGATGAGGAAGAAGGGCCTGAGGATCTACTTCCAAAAATCTGCCAATGGAAAGTCCGTGGATCACAATGGTCTGTTCTGAAATCGATTGTGGGGATGGCACAGGACCAGGCAGAGTTTTGTTCTGTTGTAGGTAGGATCATCACGAGTCTGAGATGACTCAAGGGCAGCTAATAGCAACAAATGAAGCATTATTTCATGACTGTTGATAGGAAACATTATTGCAACAACTCTGGGCTTGACTTGGGGAATTACGTTGAGTATTTGAGTTTTTATGCACTGCTCTAAACAATTTCAAGACCCTCATATGCTTAAGTTAAATGTCTTTAGTTTTACTCGGTGCTGTAACGTGAAACACACTTTTTTTAAAAGGTTTGCATCTCACAGCTACGTTCTTTTGGGACAGCCAGATGCTGTCTGTCTCAGTTGCTTTGCAGGTCTAGCCAGAGGTAATGCTAAACCTTAGGTAGGCAAAGCCTGTGAGTATTACGGATTGACCTATACCCCGTAAAGATGATACTGTTCATTTTTTCCAACTTTAAGAGGTTATTTACTCCATTTTTTTTCTTAAGCAATATTCTAGTATCGGTTTGTAACTTCCAGGGAATGTCGAAAACTCCAAAGACATTCCAATCAATGTTATTATTACTGCTTGCGGGTGAGCAAACTGAGGAAGAAAGGCCTTTTTGTTAAAGGCAGGGTGACCCATCAGAAGCGGTGCTGAGGTGAGGTCATGCGACAATCCATCCTTGTGCTTATTCACACCCAGCTCAGTGCAAGCCTACTCCCCACTGCCAGGGGCGGATTATCCAACAAGCAAGGTAAGCACGGTGTTTACCTTGCTTACCAGATCATCTGTAGTGGACAATTTCACATGGGTTTCACCACATCTTTGATGCAAAATTACTCATTACGGATTAGTAAGTAAGCACAAGTAAGTCCATGCTTGCCTTGTTTACTGGGTCATCTGCCCTGTCAGGGATTGTAAATTTGAAAAGAGGCTTTGATTCTGTAGGAAGGTGCTGTGGGGTTGAGGGTGCTGTGGGTGATGCTAGCCAGACCTAGAAGCAGACTCCTTGATGTGGTGAAAAAAACATGAAATTGTTCACTAAAGATGATCTTGTAAGCAAGGTAAGCATTGTGCTTACCTTGCCTATTGGATAACCCACCCCTGCCTACTGCAATGAGCCCAGAGCCCAGCAGCCCAGTAACCTGGCCCAGAATTTTGGTACAACCATCTCATGGAGAAACCATAGCCACGCAATACAGCCTCTTCCACTGGAGCTTCTTCCTGTTCTGGGTATTTTTATCGCCTGCTTTTCGTCTTCACCGCTTCCTTAACACTGCTCACTTCAGTGCCTTCTGGAGTTAAGTGACTTTTGAAGTTAGACAATAGGAGGTGGCAAGGAAGTCAGGAATTAACCAAAGAGGTAAAAAAATTGTGGTCCCATCAATTTAAACGCAGAGTGGGCTGGGTTTATATAGATATATATTTAGCTGTTGTTGTTAGTTACCGTCAAGTCGGCTCCAACTCACAGTGACCTTATGCTTGAAATGAATGAAACGTTGTTCGGTCCTGCAGGCTATATGTATATATGTCTGTGTATTTGTATGCGTGTAAAATTAAGTCAGTTATTGGAGGGGGTGTCACTGTGTCTTTTTAAAAATCTTCATAGCTTCTTAGCAATTGAAATATAAGCAGAGATGGATGGATACACAGCACTTATCATGTGCTGGACACGTATTAGGTGCTCAGTAGGTAGAATTTTAAATGAATGAGTCCCAGCGTTTTGGGGCTATCAGCCACCAGCAACGTAAAGAGAACAGCTCTTGTTTTCTGCCTAGAACCATAGCAGCTCTAACTAATGTCACCTCACACCCAATTTTATACCATACCCTCAAAGTCGGCTAGATGCTGTTTGCAAATTTGCATACAACAAATATTTAGTAAAATTGAGCAATGACTTAAATCATATTATATATTGTAGAAAATACAGCATATAACAACAATATATAACTGAAAACCGTGTTACAAAAGAGAAAAATAACAAAACCTATGTTGACTTTAGAGCCAGGTTGCAAGCTACACTCTGGTTGTCTGCGTTTCTGAGTCTCTTTAGGTTTCGCAGATGTTCCGTGAGCACTGGCCTTTAATGGCACTTTAGTTATTTCAGCGACGGAAGCCCCAAAGACCCACAGTGACAACTCGCCAGACAGGAGGGGTAGGGTTTTTCTGGCCGTAGGAGTTTTGCTCAAAACGAACCACCCCCACTGCCCTGTGATATTTTGGTTAGATATTTAAAAAATTATTTCAGGATTACCTTACTCAGTGCTTACAGTGGAAGCAGGAAGAATCCTCAATGCCCAAATATATTAAGACTGAATTTCCTAGCGAAAACCAGGAAGAAAAAAAAAAAATCCTGTTTTTAAATTGTCTCCTGTCAATTGACATATGCTGGATGGTAGATTTCTCTTTTGCAGTATTGTTGGTCAGGAGTAACTGCTTGTGTCTTTAAAGTAGAAACCATGTCATTGAAAACAAAAACAGGTCAACATCACAGGAAGTCAAAGAGGATTCTAGGGGAGCCCCTTCCAGTGACTTTCCTTCCAATAAAATACTTGTCCTTTATTGACAACAGTGTTCTGAAAGCAGAGTAGCTCCTTGCCTTGAAAAGCTATAACTGTTTTGCAGCAGAACAATTGATTTCTCTTTCTGATAAGACTTCAAATATCGTATGGAGTGTTGCATACATCAATACAGAATGGCTTTTAGAGAGCTCAGATAGGAGTCATTTGTGGGCCAGAGATATATAGAAATATATCTAATAGATTTTTTTAAAATTCTTAAACCAAAAACTAAACTCACTGCTGTTGAGTCGATTCCAGCTTACAGCGACCCTATAGTGACCCTGTCAAACCCAAAAACCAAACCCAGTGCCGTCGAATCGATTCCGACTCATAGCGACCCTATAGGCTACGCAATAATAACGTATAACAATAAAGTCAACTTATTTGATTGATAAAAAGTTTTCCTACTTTAGACCATGTGTGATGTCCTTTTGGTATTGAAAATGAAGTTTTTCTACTTTGTGATGTCCTTTTTGTGTTGAAAACACCAGTAATCACCAACCCCATGAGAAGAATGGACACAGGGACATGGCTTTTGCATTTGATTTTTTAAAATTACTCATTCTGAGAAATTATTACTGTATATATATATATGTATTTTAATTAAAGAAGAACTTAGCCATCAAGCCGCTCTCCCGCATGCCGTCTTGGGCTAGGTAGTTTGAGGTGGAAAGAGGCCCCACAATGCACTTATTAAAGAACTTCCCTGGTGAACCACTGAAAAATATCATAAAGTGTGGCTCATCACATCTGCATCAAGTTATAAAAAAAGTGAGGCTTGTTAACCTGCTGTTTGGAAACCAGAACACTTTTATCAGTTCATATAATTGCTAACCCCTTATTCACTGCTCAACACTGAAGAGTCCTTTACCTCCTAAGATCCCACTAATTGCTGACAGATTTGATTTCTCCCTGACAGCAGGAGTCCTGTTTCTGGCCTTTACATCAAGTAATTGCTTTATTTTTCTCCCTCAGCTCTAAAAAACGGAATTCCCTTCTCCCCTGCTTGAACCTCTTTAATGGCTTCTTTCTCTGTTATTAAATCCTTGCCATTTAAATCACATTTAGCGATGTTTTGAATAACTGATTCCAATTACTCAGGCTCTTACCAAGAAGCAGCTGAAAACGCAAGTCATTACTTGCCCACAGACAAGCGGCTACACCTTGCAGCAGAGTCTCTGGTGAACTGTATTGTATTTCTCCTCGGTACGGGGCAATTTCTACTCACAGGAGGCTGATGTTCAGCAAATATACAGCTGCTGAACCTCTCCTACCCTATCATTTGTGCATAATAGATATTAGATTTTATATTTATTTTATAAATAGTCCAATTCCTTCAAGAAACCATTCCCTTCTCTCCATCGCGGCCCGGGCAGGCCACTTGGAACAACAGTAGAGATGAGCAGCTGACCGTTCTATGACCCACTGCGAGGTTCGCTCTTCAAGGGTCTAATAAAAAGCAATGGCGGGCCAAAGCAAGACACTGCCATGGTGGAGCCGCCATGTCTGCCAACACAGTGTTCAGCATCATCGAGTTTTGCTTTGACAATCCACAGTTTGTTTTTCATTGACACAGTGGAGTTAAAAAAAACAAAACAAAACTCTGCCATCTTGTCTTTCTCTTCTTTCCATGCTGTTGGGTGTTGCTGTCCTTTTTTTTTTTTTTTTGGTTAGTTTGTTTTCACTTGGCCATGGGATGCATCTGATGAATTGCATGACATGACCCTACTCATAGCGACCCTATAGGACAGAGTAGAACTGCCCCATAGGGTTTCCAAGGCTATAAATCTTTACGGAAGCGACTGACACACCGTTCTGTTGTGGAGTGGCTAGTGGGTTCCAACCGCCCATGTTTCTGTCAGCAGCTGAGTGCTTAAATGTGGCACCACCAGGGGCCCTTGGTGGGGCTCCAACAGGGGTATAAGTAAGTTTTATAAAAAATGGTAACGTTCCCCCTATATTCTTGGACATTTTGGTTTTCTTATTATGTTAAAGTAGATAATTTAAGAAACTTTTGAAATCCATTCTTCATTATTTGATCTTCTTCTAAATGGTGACAAAAACTCAAGTATTTGGAAGAATTAAAATGAGGCCTCGGAATGGCAAAGCATTTCAAAGGCCTCCGTAGAGACTCAGGAGGGGCAGAAGCATGTGGAAAGAGAGGTAAGCAGCAAAGCCATCTGGGATTTTGTATTTCTCCTCTTTAAACATTGTCTCTTAAATTATTGATGTTCGATATTTGTGAAAAGCGCTACCTCAGATGGTCCAGAAATCCCAGTCCTCTCTGTATGTGGAGCAGGACCAGAGCCGTGGCACTGCCCATCCTGGCAGTTGTATTATTAATGTGCTTCTAACCCAAAGGCTGTTACCTCATTCCCCACGTCCAGCTCAGAACCAGGTGGTACTTATTCATCCAGGGAGACAAAACTCTTTTTATGATCTGGGACTGAGTACATATCAGTGGAAACATCCTGGCCTTCCCAGAAAAAAAAAAAAAATTTATTTATTTGACCAGATTCTATCATAAATAGGCAGTCCTCGTTTTCTGCGCAGCCCCCTGCCTGTCTTTCACCCCCTTATCACCTCTAGGTTGAGAAATCCTTTTACAAAAGGACTGCTGAAAACCCGGTGCTTCTCTTACAAAAGCCCCAAAGGAGCCCTGTGGGCCAAATGATGAACCATAGGGCTCATCAAGAAAGTGAAGCTTTTGGGCTTTAAGTGTCAAACTTGGAAAACCAGCAGATCAGCCAGATGAGAGACAGGGAAGACTCTTCATAGACACATTTCATTGGTGAGAAATCGACTACTGATTTCTCGGTACAATCACAGAGCTGTATGTAGGTGGGTGGTCAGTATAGTGGTTCAGGATTCAAACTCTGGAGCCACACTGCCTGGATTTGAAATCTGTTGTTTATCAGCTAAGGAGCCCTGGCGGCACAGTGGTTAAGCTTCTTAACTGTTAACTGAAAGATTGGCAATTTGGACCCATCAGCTTCTCCGCCAGAGAAAGATACAGCAGTCTGCTTCCGTGAAGACTTGTTGTTGTTAAATTTGTGGTTTGTTGGAAATCCTATGGGGTAGTTCTATTCTGTCCCATAGGTTGCTACGAACTCGACAGCAACAAGTTCAGAGTTTTCTTATCAACTAAGGTGCCCCAGTGGTACCATGGTTAAGTGCTCAGCTGCTAATCAAAGGCTAATGGTTCAAATCCACCCAGCCACTCCATGGGAGAAAGACCTGGTGATCTGCTTCCATAACGATTACAGCTTAGAAAACTCTATGGTGCAGTTCTCCTCTGTCACATGGGGTTATCAGAAGTCAGAATCGACTCTATGGCTCCTAACAATGACAATAATTTATCAACCTTGTGACATTGGGCAAGTTCCTTAGCCTCCCTGTTTCAATGTCCTCATCTCTAATGGGGATGATTATAATAGTATCTACATCACAAGACTGTTGTGAAGATTATATGAACTAAACATGGAGAACACTTGACAAAGGTCCTGGCACAACAGAAAGCCGCAGAAAGCACTGGATTTCATCAGTCAACCTCGGCACTCTCGTCTCCCTGCCCTCTCCCCTTCATGACTGGTATTCCACTCATTTTATCTGCCAAAAGCACCCAGGGTTCTCTAGTACCTGCTCTGTCTTTCCTTTCCTATCACAACTGGTTCTTCAAGACTTTATTTAGCTTGAGGGAGAAAAGTACTGATAACACCTTAGGTTATTCTTATCAAAGTGCTTGTACCTTAATAGCAATCTAACGCTAGGATGAAAGAGGCATCAACGATGACTTTTAGATGCCAGCCAAGGGGTTTGAGGATATAAGGGTATAAGAGGAGTCTTCCTGGGGCCCCCAAATGCTGCTGTGCTGAGGGCTCCGTCCTCTGTCTATGCGCTGAAGGTCACTAGACTCTCAAACACTCCTTGTGCAAAGGGAAAGATGTTTACCTACCACATCACTTTGCTGACCAACCCCAGCCAGCCCACAGTGCTTTTTGATCTGCCTGCCCTGTACCTAAAAAACCCACTGAAAATGAAAGGAATGAAATTGGTCAACTATGTCCTGGGCATGGAGCCGGTACCACGTTTCTGCTGGTTGAAAAGATGCTACTTAACATTCAGACCCTACTCAGTAGAGCCTATGAAAAGGTCAAAAGACAATTTGCAAAGTAAATCCCTTCATTTCCATTTCATCAGGGCAATTTTACAAATGTTCCAGCTTTTCATATGGCCGTGTTTCTTTTTGATCCTGAATATCTCCTAGAGCAGCATCTACAAGGATGCAGGAAATCGCCTCTCTTCTTAAACACAAGTCTTTTCCCTAAAGGGCCTTCATTTGAGTGCCACTCAGTTTTATTTAGTTTGGGGGAAGTGGTATCGACCAAGGAAGAGTGGCCATGAAGGAGCCAGTGGGCTTACTGTCCTTATAGGTGAGTCATCCCACTGATCTTGGGGAAAGGGCACTGGACTAGGATTCGGAAGACCTGGCTGCTCACTGATGAGCTGCATAACCTTGGGAAAGTCCTTTCCTTCTGGCCCATGTCTCCGTAGTCATAAAATGAATGGTTGATTTAAGTGATCTCCATGGTCCTTTCCATCTTCAACATTTAATGTTTTGAAATAAGTCAATCTTCTGGTTCCTGGGATCCAGTTTTTGCTTACTTATCTGATTTACAACTTAAAATAAAAAAAAAAAAAATTTTTTTTTTTTTCATTCGTGTAGAGGAGGCCTAGTGGTGCAGTGGATAGGAGCTATGGCTGCTAACCAAAAGATCGACAGTTCGAATCCACCAGCCACTCCTTGGAAGCCCTATGGGGCAGTTCTACTCTACCCTATAGCGTTGCTATGTGTCGTAATCAACTCGACAGTGATGGGTTTGGTTTTTGGTTATTAATGTAGAGACAGATGCACACATAATGTTATTAAAGAGTATTTAAAATACTTCAAAGAACTGTAACAGGTCTCTGTGTGTGTGTATCCATACACACCTACAGTTATTCATTTCTAAACTGGCTCGGCTAAGAGCATCTTCATTTATATAGACCTAGCCTTAGTAAGAAATTTCAAAAGAGCATGCAAGAGGGACCCTGAGCTTATCAGGGTGAAATGCCTCAAAGGTACAAAGTTTTCCCTAAACATTTTCAGCCATTTATGAGAACGAGGGAAACCAATAGCACTATTGTGTCTTTATCTTTGTAGTTCTCCAAGGAAATAATTCTGTGCAGCCTTCACCTTTGAAACTAGCCTTAGGACCTTTAAGGAACATACAATTTTTTTTCTTCTTCAACAGTAAATATTTTCTGACTTGAAATTTAAAGACAGATCCGACAGTACAATAAGCAAATAATAATGATAATACAGCATAAGCATTGACCAAAATAGTTAGGCTCTGAAATGTTTGTCAGTTCTTTATGACCTGGTAAAACTACCAGGAAATTCATTTAGAGTACTTCATCCAACAGACCACATCTGTGCCCTTAATGAATAGTAATTAAAATTCACAGCAGCATCCCCATTAGGTGATGGAGGGTTATTATACACATTTTCTAAAATAGGTTGACTAGACTGTGTAATCTGTCCTTCTATGTTGGTGTCAGAACCAAGGAGGAAATTGAGACTTAATTTTAGTTTTCCCATTTCTAGAGGACTAAGTACTCTTTTCAAAATAAATGTCAAGTCTGAGAATCAAAATTATGACTTGATCTTTTTCCCTTGTATCGTGGTGTGGTGGAAATGTACTCATGGTAGAGTCTAGTCCTGGGTCTGTCAATACGTGGTGGTGTGATTGACCTAGGGTAAGACATTCATCTTCTCTGGCCCTTGATTCTTCATTTGCAGAATGATAGGTTGAATTAAATCCTGACCAAGACCATGCTTATCTCTAATAATCACTGAATTTGTTTCTGCCCTAATACCCCTGATATCAGCCACTGTGGCCAGTGACATCGCCCTATATACCCTAAGCTACCTGTCCTTGGGAACTAGACCCTTTCTAACAAGAATGATGTGGGAAGCCCCCTTGTTCCCCATCCCTTTACCTCAAAGCTCCATTTGTGAGAGGGTTGCATGCCTCTTCATCCCCCTTGTCTTCCCCAACTTGCGGCCCCTGATTATTCGACTAGACGATAGATCTTCAATAGCCCTCTCTTGTCAGTGTCTTCTGGGCCCAATCTGCAGTCCATTCACGGGCTCTGGCCAATATTTTGCAATGGATTTTTTAGCTAAGGTGAAACTTCATGGGTTTGAACTCCTTTTTACCTTTCTGGTCCTTTCTTTAGATCCCTTGGTCCTTGGACCTTGTTGGACTGGCTGTTGCCATTCTCTAAGATGGCAATGGTCCCCCTCAGCAACGTGGGTCTTGTGTGGGCTCCTCTAGGAGAAAACTCTGAAACAAGGATTCAAATGCAAGTCATTTACTTAGGAGGTGAAGGGAGCACCTGTAGGAAAATGGAGAAAAGAGGCAGAGTAGGTAATTCAACCAAAAAAGGGGGCATTATCAAACAAGTTACCACAGTAAAAAAAAAACTGGACTTTAGCCCATCAGGGAACTCTAGAAGCCAGTGTAGAGAATGTGCTCAGAGCTACCGCTCTGAAGGGTGAGGGTGTTGGGGTATTTATATACCAACACTTATTGTCACCTGGTTGAGGAAAGGATATTCATTCTCAGATATATCCTGCCCTCCCGTGTTTAGGCAGAGTGGGAACTGCCCACCAGAGGAGGCATCCAGGTAGAAAGGTGCCAGCGTTGGCAGTTGGGAGACAAAGAGTGTTCAGGAAAACAGTGAGACTGCCTCTCATGAACACCCATCTTCAAATATGTTGTTGTTGGCTGCCATGGAGTTGATCGCCGACTTATGGTGATTCCACGTACAACGGGATCAGACTATTGTGATCCATAGTGTTTTTATTGGCAGTAGATTGCCAGGCCTTTATTCCTAATCCATCTTAGTCTGGAATCTCCACTGAAATCTGTTCATCTTCGTAGCAAAACACAGGCCTCCACTGATAGACGAGTGGAGGCTGTACATGAGGTGTATTGGCTGGGAATCACACCCAGGCCTCCAGCAGGGAAGGTGAGAGTTGTACCACTGAACCACCGCTGCCTATGGGTTCAAATATAGCCACTGGAACTCCATCACTTCAAGGATTCTAACCCTCATGTAAAAGGAGCTCAGTGATGAAACTCCGTCCGCAGACCCTTCAGCATCAGCCAGTATCCCAACTTGGCCCCTTCTGTGCTCCCTCTTCCTTCTTCCGGCCTCTCATGTCTTTAGCCACCTTTCCTTCTTGTGACCTTGCCTTTCTGGCCACCAACTCATCATTTTGTTTCTCAGCTAATGACCAGCCTTTGTCCCAGGCCTCAGAGTTTTCTGCTCTAAATATCCAGTATATTGCTGCTGTTCCTGCTTGGCCTCATTCCTGAACTGCTCCATGAAAAGCTCAGTGGTCTAGCTTTCCAACATTTCCCCACCTTTTCTTGGCTTTGGCCTCAGAAGGTCAGGAGTGAGATTAAAGGCATCTGAAGATATAACACCTCCACTTTGTAAAGCACTTTGCAGTTTATAAAGGAATGCCATGGTACCTTACTGAAAGACCACGAGGGTTAGAATCAAAAGCATTGAGCTGGCTTCTTGGTTCCCACACTCACTAACTCTGTGATATTGGACAAGTCATTCCAATACCTCTCCATTTGCTGGCTTCCTTAACTGTAAAATAGGAGTAATAATGAAGACTCAAGTCCTCCTGACTTCGAATGGGTTGTTGTGAGGTTGAGCAGGGCAATGAGCCTAAGAGAACCACCAAGACCTCTCTACACACTAGTTCTCCACTTTTTCACAATTTTAGAGCTCATAGCAGCCCTGTGAGAGGTACACAAGGTGATGTTATCCTTGTTTTAAGACTAAGGGAACAGAGAAGTTCTTCTAACTCAGACGCCAGAATTTGTAGCTCTCAAATGCATGCAAAGAATTATAGTAGTTTCAAATCAAATCACACTTAAAATATATTTGTGATGTGACCTGCTTTGAGAGAAAGGAAATAAGTGACAGTCACAAATCTGCGGTCTTGGAACAACTGACACTTGGATCATTTAGAAAAAATTTTACTTTCCCTCTTCAAATTAGCCACACAGTTAATAGGATGAGGCATTTGCGGTTCTAAAATGGACTAATAGGTTTGGACTTGAGAAGCCAAGAAATATGTACTTACCTGTTATTGCTCTTTTTTATTTTTAATTTTCCCCAATGACTTTTAATTTCCTAGATGGGGGCAGCCAGCCTTTTGAGGAAACTCATTTATTTCAGCATTGCTCTGAGTTCCTAATGTAAATGTTTTTTAGGAGCTGTTTGGAGGAACTAGGACAAGACATTTCCACTATTGCCTGAAGGTAATTTGCATCTCTTAAAGATGAAGAGGCAGAGGTTAAACAGAAGCTGAAACTCATCATGACTTATACACCATGGATTTTTTAAAATATATATATCATTTCACACAAAGCGATTTTTCATGTTGAATATGCAATTTTTAAAGTCAACTATCAGCAAAGGAAATTGGGCTGACCCAGATCTGCCTTCGATGTTCAATGGTACAGATGTTGTGAAATGTGAAGCAATTTTGTTTTCCATGCACATATTCTTTTTTAGGAAGGAAATCTTTCTGTGCTCCACATTCCTCTTTGTGCCCACAGAAATGCTTGATTTGATTTGGTATGAGTCAAACGAAGTGTTCTCATCACAAGTGGAGCAAAGAAAAAAAGAGCTTTTCACTCAAGTTATGGGTTCTGGAAAAATTTGTGTAAAACCATTCTATGTGACTGTAGTTGTTGGCCACTCTTTTGTGAGCTATCTGTAGAATAGTTATTTTTCTCCTGCACCCAACAGAAAAATAATGGGGCATGAAAAAAACTCAGCCTATTAAAGTGTAGGAAGTAAAAAAAAAAAAAAAAAGATAAAAACGCCTATAGAATTTTCCCCCCATCATATGAAAGTTTGTGCTCACCTAGAGAGAAATCTTTCTCTTCTTTCTTTCCATGTTTCACCCAAGATTGTGCCCTGGCAGCCTAGCAGGTTTAAAAGGTAAACTACAAGACAGGAACTCTATCTAATGCTGAATTTCATATGATGATGTGTGGTACATACTAAATCATATCTACTGCTCATGGTACGATTTGGTGAATATATTTTATAGAGGTAATTATGACTCTTGAATCATAATATTTAAAGGTGAACATTGAACAAGAAGGAAAAGAAAGTGAGCCATAGGTAGAAATGACATGGTTAGCCATTTCCTCTAATGTAGAAAACTTCTTAGCAAATGAAAAAATGAAATACCACCAGTGATCACAGAGGAAAGAAACTAAAACCTCAATGAAGCCTCTTAGAGATTTTTCAAAGCCATCATCCAGTACAATAATTTGGAGAAAATAGAATAACTATTCCAAAGCTCTTAGATACAACTCACTTCAGCTCTGAAGCTTTTTAAAAATATCTAGTGTGTCAGGCAAAGCTGGAACATTAAAACGAGAGATTGAAGAGGCCTGATAAATCAAAGAAGGTTGGATCACTGGTGAGGAACCCTGTGGTTTCAACGCTGGCAGGCCAAGGCAGCTTATGAGTTCCAGGAAATGACTTGGGAAAGCCTCTTACGATCCTTTAGGGATCCTATAGAGTTTTCATGGACTGATTTTTGGAAGTAGATCTCCAGGCCTTTCTTCCTAGTCTTAGTCTGGAATTAAATCAAAATTCTATAGATCACAACAGTACAATTCACAACCAATCATGCAGATGGTGCAGATCCAGGCAGCATTTAGTTCTGTTGCACACGGGGTCCCCATGAGTCAGGGGCCCACTCGATGGCAGCTAACAACCACAGCTTAGGATCGTACATCCAGGAAGAAACAAGAAGTGCCATTCTGTCTGTCCACCAGCCCCCAAGCAAGAGCACACTGCAACTTTTAAAGTCTTATAGAACTTACACATTGCAATTTAGTAGCATTGTTGTAAAACAAATCTTGAAAAAAAGGTAGCCAACATGTTTTCCTTTCTGGAAAACATATATCAAGCTAAAAGGGTTAGTTAACAGCACTAAAATTGTTGTTGATTCTCAAATAAAGCATTGTGCCGAAGTGCTAAAGTGTCTTTGGTAATGTCTCCCACTTTTCAAATCAGCTTTGGAGACACTTATGTGTTGGATGTTTAGTCATTCTGGTTTGAGACCTAGCATGACTTAAAAACACTAACCAACAATATCAAAAGATAAAAAAAAAAAAAAACTTCTCCCATGTTCTGTTTTTCATAAAAAAAAAAAAAAATAGAGATTTAATAACTTTTTAAAGAAGAACAGAATGGCCACGTTAAAACACTGCCAAACTTATAAACTTTGACAGCCCCACATACTGAGATGAACAGGAAAACGCATTTCATAAGAAATAAAACACATTTTTCGTCTTCTGGACTCATTGAAGATGAAGAAAAAAACATGTATACCAAATTTCTTTGAAGGAACTGGACGGCTCTCAGTTTTCCTGAGTAATGACGCTTACTCTTTCTACTGAGTTATCTTGGATTTTTGTTTGTTTGTTTTTAAATAATTGTAGTGCTCTAATCAAACAGAATCAAGAAGCCAAATTGAAAAAACCTTGGTCTACAATAACATTTCAGGGCTAGAAATAAAAACTTTCTCAGATGTAGAAAGAATACCAATATAAGGAATTAAATACTTACAGGATTGTTTGCCACTACAGGGTCGTATAAAATAAATAATTACTATGGCGGCCAGCCGTAAAGCGTTTTGTGGCTTCATGTTATCGTTTGCAAAATGGGGACAGTCACAGTCATTTCATAGCTCTTATGAAGATCGTGGGAGCCCTGGCGGCAAACTGGTTAGGAGCTCAGGCTGCTAACCAAAAGGTCGGCAGTTTGAATCCAGCAGTCATTCCTTGGAAACCCTCTGGGGCAGTTCTACTCTGTCCTATAGGGTCACTATGAGTCAGAGTCGTCTCAACGGCACACAACAAAAACAACATGATGATCATGGGAAATTTATCTTTATAGCTACGCAATTTAACATTAGATTATAGCAGCATAGAGAAATGGGTATCAACATGAACTCTAAACCTATACTCGCTGGGTTCAAATCCCAGTGCTGCTTCTCAGTGCATAGTTACCTTGCACAAGTTTCTCACCCTGCCTGTGCCTCAGTTCTCTCATCTATAAAATGGGAATGATAACACGATCTGCCTCATGGGTTGTTGTGAGAATTAAATAAATTAGGTCAGCGCTTAGTGACTGACATACAGTGAGCACTCTGTAAGTTATTTCTACTGTTGTTCTTATTTACTCTATTACTTACTCTGTTCTGTCTAACTGGCCTGTCTGGGAACAGGTTGCAGTAGCCCAAAAGGCCAAGGTAACAGACAAGGATACCTGAAAGCAAATCCCAGGACTCACCTTCACTGAATTTCTAAATCAAAGATGAAATACATGAGACTGGGCTACCAAGTATAAAAGGGACAGGATGAGAAGGTCATGATTTGAATCCAAGAAAGTACCGAGCAGTGTATGGGAATGCCCAGATTGAAGGCCTTTCCTATACCTCTCACGTGGGCCAGCAGTGCTTTTAACTATTTCCTGAGGCTGAAGACAGGGGTGTGTCCTGGTTATCTCAGGGCAAGACCTGGGAGGAGATACTCTCCATTACTTTGCCTTCTTCTGAAGGATTTTAAAGCATGTTCTGGAAAATATTACAAAACAGCAAATATTGAAGACATTTGAAATCAATTGTCCAAAAGGCAAGTCAGTCTGAATTTGGTGTTCAGATAAATGATGCTTTTTGCAGTTGTAGAAGACACATCAAAATCTTGAAGAATCAAATCAAGCAGCCTGACCAGATAATGTCAACCTTCTAGTCCACCGTGGGGCTGGATCCAGTAGAGGGTCTCCCACCCACACAAAGGACTGACTCTGTGACTACTCTGTCAATTCAGTAGTAAATCGGGAAAAAGTAAAATCAAACCATCGAAGCTACCAGTAAAATAAATTGGCTTTTTGCTTCTGTGTAGACAAAAGGTCTGCAGCGTTGATTTTCAACTGGTCGTTTTGTCCCTGAATAAACAGAATTCCTTACTGTGTAGGCACTTCTCTTAGACTTGAATATAGGCCTTCTCTTCCTTTAGGAGAAAATCATTTAAAACTCAGGGGTACAGTTAATTTTTATTTTTATTTTACTTTGGAGAAAAAGAAGTTTTCCGTGACTCTCAAATTCAACCAGCATCAGAAATGTTCAGAGTTGTTGTTAAGAAAATACAGATTTCTGGGCTCCACACTATGAATGAGTCAGCATCTTTGGCCTGTTAGAAAAAGTGGAAAGGCACATAAAAATATAGTAGAGAAGGAAGTGCCTTTCACAAAAGTTTATAATACATGGATACAGTGCAATTGAATTGCTTAATATGGCTTTTCTAGCCATCGTCTTGTAACTCCCACTCAAGTGATTGGATGGGACTATGCAAATAAGGTAATTGTGGGCCACCAAGGGGATTGGATAGCTTGCTAATAGTGCAAATAAAGTTCATAGCACCTGTGTAGGGGTGGAACCATGCAAATATAGTATATGGAACCCTAATAAGGGGATTGGTCAGTTTTGCCATCCTGCTAGGCTTAAAATGAACCATCCCAGGGGCAGAGGCAGGAAAGGAGGATCTCACCACCACCAAGAATGAAGACCCAGGAGTGGAGCGTGTCCTTTGGACTCGGGACGCCTGCACTGAGAAGCTCCTGGAACCAGGAGACTGACAGAGAGAGAGAGCTGTAACACTGAAGATGTTGAGAAGTAGTGGCAGAGAAATGGCAGCAAGGAAGACTGACAGGAGATAGCACAGTGGGCTTCCAGCCCACAGAGTGAGAAAGTTGAGTGCCTTTGGGCAGGAGGCTTGCTGGAGGAATAGAATGCCTCGGGGAACTTGTTGAAGCTAGGTTTGCCAACCTGATCCACGGAGCTAGAACTGAGGGCCTTTGGGCCTAGTGGAGTGGGGTGCCTCTGGGCACTTATTGGCAGAGCTAAAAGAGCTTTGTAACACTTGCCTGAGCAGGGCAGACGCCGAGGGGCCAGAATGAGGCACGCCTGTTGGCACAGTTGAGAAGAGGCTGTCCTGATCAAAGAACTGTATCCTGAGTGTTCCTGAACCTGAATTGTGACTGTTCTTTCCCTAATGAACCCCATAACTGTGAGTATGGTCTGTGAGTTCTGTGTGGCCAGTGCAACAACTCAACAGAGAAGTAGAGAGGGCCATGGAAGGGACAGTTGGTGCCAGAATTGGTAAAAAGGTTGAAGAAAGTAGGTATGTCTTGCTTCCATCTCATAGCAATCAGCACTGGGCTGTTGTTCTTGATTCTCCCTCCCCTTTGTGAGGTGAGAGGAGGTCGAATGTCTCCATCACACCATTTTTACAATGAGCTTTGTTCACAAAATTAGAAAAGATGTTGTGCGCTGTAACTATCTCCAAGCCTAGTTTCAAAACCCAGCTTCATGTAAGTCTGTTTTTGTTTGATACGTATTTTTGTTTGATTGCATCAGTTCTGTTTTTCATAGAAACTGTGCCTTTAAGTTGTTTGTAAAGAAGACCGTAGTTCTATGGTAAGCTGCTTTTTGGAATTCACCAGAATATGAATAAAGAAATGAATGCCTAGAACAAGTACTAGAAGAAGTGTAAATGGAAGAGTCAACTGGAGACAGGCTTTCTCCCCATTTAATATATATGTTTTACGTAACAGGAAATCCTCTATTTATTTTTAGAGGGATGTAATTCTGGGTAACGTGCATGCCTGAAGAAATAATCATAATCTGCTATTTCATGAGAAGATAGATAAGACCTACTGAAACGCCTAGATATTGCATTTTTTGGAGAGGTCCCAGCAATCACAAATCTGGCCCCTGTGAACAAAACCACTACCATCAGAGAACATAACTACCAAGATCTTCAAATACGTACTTACACTGCATATTATATTACCTGAAGTGCAGTTTTTAAAGAGTAGAATATTTCCTGAATTAAAATGGCCCTTCTCAGGTACTAAGTTTCTGTTTAAGGCAATGAAAAACATTTGAAAATGGATAGTGGTGAAGGTTGTACAACCCGGTGAATGTAATTAATGGCTCTAAATTTCACACTTAAAAATGATCAAAGTGGCAAAGGTGTTGGTATATATATCTTATTAGTTGCTGTCGAGTTGGCTCCGACTCAAAGTGGCCTCCTGTACAACAAAACAAAACATTGGCTGGTCCTGCGCCATCTCCATTACCGTTGGCATGTTTGACTTCATTGGACAATATTCTGTTGTGATCCATAGACTTTTCATTGACTAATTTTTGAAAGTAGATCACTAGACCTTTCTTCCTAGTCTGTCTTTGGAAGGTCCCTTGAAACCTGTCTTCCATGAGTGAATGTCTGATATTTGAAATATTGGTGACGTAATTTCAAGTATCATAGCAACATGCAAACCACCATAGTATGACAAACTGGCAGATGGGTAATGAATACATATTTTAGCACGATTTAAAAAATACCACCCTTCTCTTCTACATTTCATAAGTAAATCCCACCTGATGATGCCCAAGGACAGTATTTTCGGGATACCCAGGCGCTTTCCTTTAGTTTTTTGGCTCCTCTCATAATATTCTTTATGTCTCCCCCTCTAGCTTATATCTGAGTTTTGACGAGGGCCTTCCTCCCTTTTCTCCCTCTCTTCTGCCCCAGCCATTGTATCCTTGTTCGCTCTCTGTCTAACTGAGGGAACTCAAGCACGGTTATCTTCGGAATTATTGATGTGCTTTTTGATATGGCCAAACTGGATGCAAAAGTGCCCTGTTTCTGCAAAGAAAATGGAAAGCCAGGATGATATGATTAGGTAAAAATCATACTAGTGTGTCATCCTATTTGAGAATTAAGTCATGTTAACAGTTAAAAAGACATAGAAAAATTATAATTCTTGTCTTATAAAAGGCTCTTACAAGAGAAGTCTTTTCAAGGTCTCATATATCTGAAATTTTAAACCTGGTGTATTAATGTCACTATTATCTAAGAAATGACGAGAGCCACGATTGGATTGATGTGGCAGGTTTTAGGAGGACATTAGTTAAATGTATCCAAAAGAAGGGATGGATTGAGAGGGGCAATCATGGGAATGAATGTCTGTATCCTTATTGATCCAATAACTTCATGGTGTAAAAAGGTGAATCAAAGAATTAATTAACCTCACCTCGCCTTAGGTTGTGATTTCTATGTCCACTGCCCATAGAGGGAGAAAACATCGCTGGTGGAACAGAGTCAAGTGACCTGGCTCCTAATTTTGACTTTGTGACCACTTGGTTCTATAGTATTGGGCAAGTAGTGTTAGCTGTATGGAATTCTGTTTCTCCATTTGCAAAAATAAGTTGATTGGATTAAATAATCCCTGAAGTAATCTCTGGCATTAAGGCTTTAAAATGGACATGAAAGTTTCTCTTTAAGACTCATCCTCTCCTTTCCTTCTTCATAATAATTCCAGATAAAGACCTGTTTTCCCTGACTAATAGTAAAACCAGGAGCCCTGGTGGTGCAGTGGCTAAAGAGGTTCATTGCTAACCAAAAAGTCAGCAGTTTGAATCTGCCAGCAGGTCCTTGGAAACCCTATGGGGCAGTTCTACTCCATCCTATAGGGGTGCTATGATTCAGAATTGACTCGACAGCAATGGGTTTGTTTTGGTTTGTTTTAAGAGTAAAACCAACTAACAATAATTGGCCACTTAACCAAAAACATCCTTCAATATAATATAATGACAGGAAAGGTAACTATATACAGAAAATGATAAATAATATGATGAGAAACAAATATAATGATAAATACAACCCTCTGGAGATATATATTGTTTCAGAGAAATGCCTGCAGTCTGTGAGGTATGGGAATGAAACAACAGAAGAAAGTTAGGTATCCATCTCTTAGTCAAACCAAGCTCATAAAGGAGATTAGATTGACATAAATGATAGAGATTTTCTGGGAGTTATCTTTTAAGAAAGCCCTGGCAGGAAGAAGTGGAAGTCTATCTGCTTTCCCCTGAGGGTCCTCTGCAACAACAGTGGATAGTTTGCCTTGAAAAATTACTTTTATACTTCCAAAGTAGTTTATCTAACCAAGTAAAAATATATCGAAGTGCTCAATCTACAGAAAGAAAATGACATGGATAATGGAGGTAATTTTTTAGATAGAGGGTCAGGAGGGATAGAGAGTAAAAATCTCACCAGGAGGAACAGAAATGTTGGCTAATTACTCAGATTGGCATTCTATACTGAATGGTCCACTGACTCAATTCCCCAGGGCAAAAAGAAGAACCCTTTTGTTCTTCAGGGCCTTAGAGAGAGTAAAGAGAAACACTTTAGCCAATGAGCACATTAAATTGCAAATGAATTTTCCTTCTGAACTAAACATACGGAAGAACTTGTATGGTGACCACGAATATTCTACTGCTGCAATTTAATTTCTGTTCAAGGGCCTAAAAATGATGAGATGTGCTCCTGAACACTACAGAAATGTTCAAAGTTCACCTGTAATCTTTGGTCTTTCCTGTTTTTCCATAACCTCTGACTCAACTAGGCTGCTGTTAAAGGCCTCAAAAACTTCCAGTTAGATTTTTCAATTGGAGGGTGCCAGTCACTTCAAGACTTAACCCCAGGTTTGACAAACTCTAGTCAACATCCATTTGGGCTTCCTCCACTGAGAGAAGCCAAGCAGAAAGGGAGATGTGATAAATCTGCCCTAGACACCCCTGGGGATATATTGACTTACTGAGTTAAATAAGGAAGTGCCAAGTGGGAGAAGGGTCCATGGAGAGGGAGGGCAGTTTGAAAGCACAGCAGCCTACATCGGAGGTACCACCACAATAGGCAGTCACCTGCTCCTCCAAGACAACCAATAAGCTTGCAAACTCAAGAATCAACACCTAACATAGTAGCATAGAGAGTTTTCCTCTTACCAGGTGATGGAGCCTGAGCCCATGAGCTAAATGTTTGAGAGAAATGTAGCTCTGCACACCATGTGAGCTGACTGTAGTTCTGAAGCACACCAAAGATGAGATAGCTCCTGAGTGGAAGAAAAGAACGGACAGGTTTCTCTAAGGCAGTCGGTGCATTTGGCAGGCACTGTCATAAAGAACTTGTCATAAAGAACTTTCTATGTGTCATGGTTTGAATTATGTCCCCCCTAAAATGTGTGTATCAACTTGGTTAGGCCGTGATTTCCAGTATTGTGTGGTTGTCCTCCATTTTGTGATTGTAATTTTATGTTGAGAGGATTAGGGTGGGATTGTAACACTACCCTTACTCAGGTCACCTCCCTGATCCAAGGAAAAGGGAGTTTCCCTGGGGTGTGGCCTGCACCACCTTTTATCTCTCAAGAGATAAAAGGAAAGGGAAGCAACAGAGAGTTGGGGACCACATACCACCGAGACAGCAGCACCAGGAGCAGAGCTTGGCCTTTGGACATGGGGTCCCTGCGCCTGAGAAGCTCCTCGACCAGGGGAAGATTGAGGACAAGGACCTTCCTCCAGAGCCGACAGAGAGAGAAAGCCTTCCCCTGGAGCCAGCACCCTGCGTTTGGACTTGTGACTTACTAGACTGTGAGAGAATAAATTTCTCTTTGTTAAAGCCATCCACTTGTGGTATTTCTGTTATGGCAGCACTAGATAACCAAGACACTATTGCTTACCATATTTGTCATCTACTGGTGGTGTCTCAAAAATAATTTAGAAGTGAAAGCTTGGATTTCCCTTTCTACTAAAAAAAGCTTTTTTCTTAATGTTTAGATTATTTTTTTAGGGTTCAGTACTAGTTTTTTTTTTTTAATTAGTAGCCGCAGGAATTGTTGTTAGGTGCCGTCGAGTTGGTTCTGACTCATAGTGATCCTCTGTACAACAGAATAAAACACTGCCTGGTCCTGCAATTCCTCATAATTCTTGCTATGTTTGAGCCCATTGTTGCAGCCACTGTGTCAATCCATCCCATTGAGGGTCTTCCTCTTTTTCACAGACCCTCTATTCACCACGCATGTTGTCCTTTTCCAGGGACTGGTCCTTCCTGATAACAACGTCCAAGTACATGAGACGAAGTATCACCATCCTCACTTCAAGGAGCACTCCGGCTGTACTTCTTCCAAGACAGACTTGTTTGTTCTTCTGGCAGTCATTGATATAGTCAACATTCTTCAACAACACCATAATTCAAAGGCATCCATTCCTCATCAGTCTTCCTTATTCATTGTCCAGCTTTTGCATGCATGTCAGGTGATTGAAAGTAACGTGGCACACCTTAGTCCTCAAAGTGATATCTGTGCTTTTCAACACTTTAAAGAGGTCTTTTGCAGCAGATTTGCCCAATTCAATACACTGTTTGATTTCTTGACTCCTGCTTCCATGGGCCCAATAAAATGAAACTCTTGACAACTTCAACGTTTTCTGTTTTTATCATGATGTTACTTATTGGTCCAGTTGTGAGGATTTTTGTTTCCTTTGTGTTGAAAGGGTAATCCAACTGAAAGCTGTAGTCTTTGATCTTCATCAGTAAGTGCTTCAAGTCTTCTTCACTTGAGGCAAGCAAGGTTGTGTCATCTACATCACACAGGTTGTTAATTAGCCTTTCTCCAAATCTGATGCCGTATTCTTCTTCATGTAGTCCAGCTTCTTGGATTATTTCCTCAACATATAGATTGAATAAGCATGGTGAAAGATACAACTGTAACGTACACTTTTCCTGATTTTAAACCATGCAGAATTCCTTTGTTCTTTTTGAACAACTGCCTTTTGGTCTATGTAAGGTTTCACATGAGCACAATTAAGTGTTCAGGAATTCTCATTCTTCACAGTGGTATCCATAATTTGTTGTCATCCACACAGTCAAATGTCTTTGCATAGTTAATAAAACATAGGTAAACATCTTGCTGGTATTCTCTGCTTTCAGGTAGGATACATCTGATATCAGCAATGATATCTGGCATTTCTCTGTCAATGTTCTGCTGCAACTATTTTTGAATGATCTTCAGCAAAATTTTACTTGTGTATGATATTAATGATATTGTTTGATAATTTCTGCATTCTGTTGGACCACCTTTCTTTGGAAGGGGCACGAATATGCATCTTTTCTAGTCCGTTGGCTGGGCAGCTGTCTTCCAAATTTCGTGGCATAGAAGAGTGAGCACCTCCAGTGCTGCTTGTTTGTTGAAACATCTCAATCGGTATTCTATCTATTCCTGGAGGCTTGTTTTTCATGAATGCCTTCAGTACACCTTGGACTTCTTTCAATATCGTCAGTTCTTGATCATATGTTATCTCTTGAAATGGTTACACATAGATCAATTCTTTTTGGTATAGTGTCTCTATGTATTCCTTCCATCTTCTTTTGGTGTTTCCTGTGTCATTCAATATTTGCCCGTAGAATTCTTCAAAATTGAAACTCAAGGCATGAATTTTTTCTTTCAGCTTGAGAAATGCTGAGTGAGTTTTTCCCTTTTGATTTTCTAACTCCAGTTCTTTGCAAATTTCATTATAATACTTTGTTTTGTCTTCTGAACCTGCCCTTTGAAATCTTCAGTTCTTTTACATGATCATTTCTTCCATTTGCTTTAGTTACTTGACGCTGAAGAACAACTTTCAGAGCCTCTTCTGACATCCAATTTGGTCTTTTTCTTTCCTTTCTTTTTAGTGACCTTTTGCTTTCTTCACGTATCATGTCCTTGATATCATCACATAACTCCTCTGGTCTTCTGTCATTAATGTTCAATGTGTCAAATCTGGTTTTGAGATGGTCTCCAAGTTCAGGTGGGATGTACTCAAGATCATATTTTGACTCTCATGGACTTGTTTTAATTTTCTTCAGTTTGACCTTGAACTTTCCTATGGGCAATTGATTGTTACATAGTTGGCCCGGCCTTGCTCTGACTAATGATATTGAGCTTTTCCATTGTCTTTTTCCACAGATGTAGTTGATGTGGTTTCTGTGTTTTCCATCTGGTGAGGTCCGTGTGTATAGTCACCATTTATGTTGTTGAAAAAAGGTTACTTGCAATGAAGATGTCATTGGTCTTGAAAAACTCTTTCATGCAATCTCCAGAGTGGTTTCTTTCAGTAAAACTATATTTTCCGACCACCGATCCTTCTTCTTTGTTTCCAACTTTGCATTCTAATCATCTGTAATTATCAGTGGATCTTGATTGCATGTTAGATCAATTTCAGACTGTAGAAGTCAGTAAAAATCTGCAGTTTCTTCATCCTTGGCATTAGTAGTTGGTGCATAAATTTGAATAATAGTCGTGTTGATTGGCTTTTCTTACAGGTGTATGGATATTATTCCATCTCTGAGAGCGTTGTCCTTCAGGATAGATCTTGAAATATTCTTTTTGACGATGAATGCATTGCCATTCCTCTTCAATTTATCATCCCCGGCAGAGTAGACCACATGATTGTCTGATTCAAAATGGCTAATACCAGTTGATTCCAGCTCACTAATGCCTAGGAGTTGTTAGCATAAGCAATATAGATAAATGAGTAACGAGCCTGTTTGGAGGAATGATATAGACAATCTAGGTGATACAGGCATAGGAAATGTTTCACTTAGCAGGAGTGTACTTTGTCCAATGTACCCATCTAATTTCAGGAGAAACTGGTAAGTGATATTTTGGAAGTCTTGCCATCTTTGCTACGTGTAGTTGGACAAGAGTTTTGGAATGTGCCAAGAGGCGGCTTCCCCAGGTTGTATTCTACCTTCTTTTCTTTGGAAAAAATTCTGATTTAAGCTGTTTTAAAATGAAGTTTATCAAAAGTTCTGTACAAAAAGTAGTTCTATAAATGAAATTATTCAACATAAAACTTGTTTTTCCTTATAAATAGCCTGAAAATTCTTGCCTTTCAGCCTTTGCTTAAGCTGTTCCTTCCACCCAGCGTACCTTCTTGATCTTCATGTCTGCATGAACAAATCATATTATTCATTCATTCTTTCATAAAATATTTATCGAAACCCTATTATGTGCAAGGAACAGCTCTACATAATGGGCAATGAACCAAACAGGCAAAAATCCTTACCCTCATGAAGCTTACATTCTAGTGGGAAGAGATGGATATATCAAGATTAAATGGCAGTAGCTAGTTGAGACTTGGTGAGAGGAAGTCTCTGTTATTTTCACAGGTTTAGGGTCCATCTCTACAACTGTGACCCCCTTTTATTGTCCCATTGCATCTGCACTAGGGGCCAAGGAAAAAGGCTGCATGGGAGCCACAGGATCAGCTTTTTGTCAATCTAGTCATTGAATTTTTCCTCTACAATGAATTCTCTCAGGAGGGTATTAATAATTTTGAGACACAAAGATGCCTTGCATTTATTTCCAAAGGTTTATCCACATTCTCTTTCCAGTTGTCTTTGTCTCCAGTCTTCCAATCTCATTTTTTCTAGGCTCCTGACCAAACAGTCGAGCCATTTGCTTCTTATCAGAAGTTTGTGTATATCCATACTTAAGGCCACATCTCCTTCCATATAAAGTGAATTATCAATTATACTGCTCACAGCTGTGACTACTGGAAGAATTTCCCTTCTCCACTGACTTTAGGGCCACTCCTGAGTGGGGAAGTAATCCTTTTAAGCTAACATCAACATACCATGCCACCTCATCTGAAACTATGCCTAAGCTGTCAGTTGGTTGTAGAGACATCTCCCCTTGCCCATGAGGTCATAGGTGTAAGTTGACTGAGAGGTGTTGGTGCAATGGAGGTGAATGCCATGGTGTCTGGGTTATCTGCTTATATAATTCACTTGTGGCTCAGGACCTGCTTGGCTTGATCCAAAATGTACCATTTTCAGCACACAATGGGTTGCTATTGTGCCCACCAGCTTTACAAATTAGGGGTTCTGGATTATGATGAACAATTCCACTGGCATGGTCACTTGGTGTCCCACAGTCAGGTGCTCAGTCTCTACTAGGGCCAAGTAGCACCAGTAGGAGTGGATTTTCAAATGACAGATGGTTTTCTGTCACAGAAGGCAGGACCTTGCTCCAGAATCATAGGCATCTACACTGCAACTCTCCTAAGGCCTTGCTGGAGACGCCAGAGGGCATCCTCGCACATCACAGAAACGTGCACCTTCAGATATGCTTGGTCATTTGGTCCAAGCTACGTGTCAGTTTCACCATAGCTAGGACCTTCATGGGGCAAATAAATCCTCAGGCACTTCCCGCTCTCAGCACCTGCAGGTGAAGCAGACTTCTATATTGCAAAGACAGTTCTCCAAGAAAGAGCTTCAGATACTGTGTGTTAGAAGCAAAAGCACATCAAAATGGGAAGAGGAGTGCACAAAAGAAAGAAAAAGAGACCCAAGAGAATCTGGATGGACACCAACATTGTCTGCGAAGCCTGCCATATCTACCATTGCCCATCATGGTGTGCAGAGGCCAGCCAATGAAATGAATGGGGATATACCCACTACCCCCGTAAACTGTATGTATTTGAAGATTACACTTATCTCTGCAATTCCCCTGGAATGTAGTGTCACTTCTGATTTACTCTTGGCCCAGGGAAGCAGCCCTTTCTACCACATAGCTCGTACTTCAGTTAGGGAATCAGGGTGAGGCTTCTACTGCCTACTAAGTATAGTGATTCCAGTTAATCAGACCTTGGACCTGATTTTCAGCAGTCTTCTCTGTGCCTGTAGGATGTAGGGTTCCTTAATGGCCATAGAGTTCTTCATGATTTCGCTGCACACCTTAAAAGTTGACAGTCTTGGGCTACCTATCTGTACCTGTAACTCCCCAAGCTCCTTCTTCCCTTGGGGCCTTATATTTGCTGCTTCCTCGATTTAGAATGCTGTTTTCCGGGTTCTTCCATAGCTAGCTTCTCTCATCATGTAAACTTCTCTCCCTCAGAGCCTTTCCCTGGCTACCCTAGCTAAACGACTTAAACTACTTTTCACCATCTACCCCCCAAAATGTATTTATTTTCTTCACAACACTAATTATCTAAAATTGCATTATTATGTATTCACTTGTTTATTGATTATCTCCCCTACTAGAATGTAAGCTTTATGAGGGAAAGGACTTTCCTTACTCATCAAACATCCCCAGAGTCTAGAACAATGCTTGGCATACCATAGACTATCCATATATATTTGTCTAACGACCAGATAAATAGATTGTAATGCTTGCTTACTTGTATCTCCTTCACTGTTACATCCTCGGTGTGCACCATAGTCCCTGACTACGTATAGGTGTTGAATGAATGAGTGAATGAATCTTTTCTTGATCACCCCGTCTGGAAGAAATCTCTCCCTCCTCTGAGCTCATACATTACATCACTTTATATGTTTCATTCTTCTACCTTTGGGCCAATCCATTTATATATGACACCTCTCTTACTAGACTGTAAACTCTTTGAGCTCAAGAGCAGGATCTTGCTCATCTTTATTTCCCACACCACATATTTGGCCACGCATTGCAGAGAGCGGTCATTCAATCGATATTTAGTGACTGAATGAATAAATGAATAAGCGAGTGACAGGAAAGGACAGATTGGGTAGCTTGTGGACTTCAACATGCTTATGATGGTGGAATCATTTCATACTTGTCCCAGATCTGCTAGAGCTCTCACCAAATCCACCACTTGAGGCATTAGAGAATCAACAAACTTCATTTCTTCCCTCTGAGCAGTGAACACAAGAAGTAGCAAGTAGCAAAACGCTCATGATACCCATGGGCCCGTTGGACTCTTTCTTGGCCACTAACTCACTTAATTTGGTGTTGTTCAGCACATTACAAAATTGTTCAAGAGTACTATAAATGATGTCAGACACCATCAGAAACCACTTCAAAAAATCATTGCCTGTAGCTGGATCAAAAGGTGAACACCTGGAAATGAGAAATGCTAGCAGAACAGAATAAATCATGTTCTTCTCAACCTCTTAGAAATTTGCACATTTTGCCCAAAGGGATGTCCACATTTTCTTAAATTTTAAGCTACTACAATACGTTTATAAATCATTTGTACAATAACAAAATATTCTGGTACCTGAATGAAAAAGATTTATCCTGAGTTCTCTCCTTTTTCTTTGCAGTTATTCTGGGCTATGATGCTATTTTTCTTTTAACAAATGAAATTCACCCAAAGACAATCATCTATATTCAAATGAATAATCATAGTAAAAATAATAATGCTTGACTTTCTAACAGATAACCTTCAATGAACTTAAATATTTTCAGTTGACTTTAAAAAGCAATGTGATAGATTTTAACTGCTTTCAGCACAGTAGTTTAGGCAAAATACAGGCCCCAGAGCAATAGCACTTTTACTTCATTATTTTTTCTACTTCAGGAAGAATTCCTGGTGGCAAGTGGTTAAGAGCTCAGACTGCTAACCAAAAGGTTGGCAGTTTGAAGCCACTAGCCGCTCATTGGAAACCCTACGAGCAGTTCTACTTTGTCCCATAGGGTCACTATGAGTTGGAATCAACTCAATGGCGATGGCTTTGGTTTTTGGTATCTCAGAAAGGGTTGCAAAAGACAAGTTGGTAGGACAGAGTTCCCGTATAGATAACACCTGTTACAGTTTTTGTTAGCTGCCATCGAGTCAGCCCCCAGCTCATGGAGACTGAAGTGATCCATAGGGTTTTCAATGGCTGATTTTTAGAAGTAGATCGCCAGGTGTTTCTTCCTAGTCTGTCTTAGTCTGAAAGCACCACTGAAACCTGTTCAGCATCATAGCAACATGCAAGCTCCACTGAGAGACGAGCGGTAGCTGAGGTGAAGTGCGTTGGCCGGGATCAAACCCGGGTCTCCCAAATAAAGAAGGCGAGAATTCTACCAGTGAACCAGCACTGCCTCATAAATGGCAGCTAATGCCCCCCAATTTTAACACAACCATTTGTTTCTCAGAGTGTTCAGTTACTCAAACACTAATGCCTACTCTGTGCCTCATGAAATGTCAAATGGTGTCAAGTCATCTCGCCTTGTGATGGTCTTCAGCTGACTGTCAGGGTGCCTGGGTCAGGTAACTTATACTGGGTTAAGAATACATTCAGCCTCCACGCAGCAGTGTGTGTTATCTACAGCACTTCCCCAAAGAGACACCAAAGCTGGGCTTTCTTAAAGTAATGTGGGAAAAGGAAATGGGGTGTGGGAAAAATTAAGACTTTTTTTTCTGGCCACTTTATAGCTTGAACGTGGTTTATCTGAAATTTTGTGAACTTGATATGCTATTGTGTTAATGCATCAAGGCTGCCGAGTTCAAAAAGAGATGGTTTGTTTGAAATTATGGCACCAAAATGTGTTTCCACTTTAGGACTTTACAAAACAAATGCTTCAGGGGTTTGAAAAAGGGGACAGCGTAGAAAGAAAGAGCTTTCGAGTTTTAACTTTCAGTTCCCAGTACCCAGAGTATTTTGGTCCCAGTACGTTATGACAATCACATCTGTCAAGCCTCTTTTGGACTCTTCTCAGTCTTGAATGGAACACTCAAAAATGCCCAGGAGGTTTTTGTTCCTCTAAAAAATGAACCTGCTTCACTCTGAGGATCCGTCTTCCAAGCTCGTTACTTCCTTGCAATGTTACCAGATTAAAGTACATTGGGATCCGTGCCTTGACTCTCTTCGTTCAAAAAATGGAAAACTACAGAATTAATCGGCTGAACAAAAATGTGTTTCCAAGTTTTATCTTGAGAAATTTTTTCCTACTTTATATTGATTGAATGGCCTGAAATATAATGAGGAAGGAAAATGTGTGTGTGTGTTGTTGTTATTTTGTGTGTGTGGGGGGGGTGGTAGGCAGCTTTCTGGTGGTTGTTCCCCGCTCCCTGCCCCCCGTCCCATGGGCCTGAATGAAATCAGAGTGCCTGAGGGTAGTTTGCAGTTCTCAGCCCTTTAGTCGGCCTCACCCTGTTCCTCCGTGTGTTAGTAGAGGGAGGAGGGGAGAGAATGGAGCCCTGTCAGGATGTGTGAGAGGGGGAGCTGGCAAGGGAGCAAGTGGACTTTGAAAAAGTTCATTCTGGTGACAATATGGGCCCATACTCTTCAGAGTCACTCCCTCACACCTTCAAGCTTTAAAAGGCGGAAACATAAACACATAAAAGAAGTTCTTTGAAGAGCTATATTTCCTAAACTTGTGGTTCACAAAGGCCCTCAGAATTTTTGACATATTCAAGCATCAGTGTCCTCTTAGTTACTCCATCCTTGTTAGCAAATTTGACTTACTTTCTTTAAAACGCAAACAAAAAAAATCCTTGGATTTATTTTGTTAAGGTGAAATCTCTTTCGCTACCATATATAATGTTGATGTGCTGAATACATATACATACATATACACATATGCAATACACACAGACACACACACAAACCCCCCCCCACACACACACATAGAACCAGTTGCTGTCGATTCCAACTCATGGCCACCTCACGTGTGTCAGAGTAGAACTGTGTTCCATAAGGTTTTCAATGGCTGATTATTTGGAAGTAAGTCACCAGGCCTCTCTTCTGAGGTGCCTCTGGGTAAACTCCGCCAACCTTCTGATTAACCGCTGAGCATATATTTATAAAAATCATATATATTATATATACATGTATATATACAGTCTTCCCTCAGTATCCATGGGGGATTGGTTCCAGGATGCCCTGTGGTTACCAAAATCCACGGATGCTCAAGTCTTTTTATATAAAATGGTGTAGTATTTGCGTATAACCTGCACACATCCTCCCAAACCAAAAAACCAAACCCAGTGCCATCAAGTCGATTCCAACTCATAGCGACACTACAGGACAGAGTAGAACTGCCCCATAGAGTTTCCAAGGAGGGCCTGGCCGATTCAAACTGCTGACCCTTTGGTTAACAGCCGTAGCACTTAACCACTACGCCACCAGGGTTTCCCACATCCTCCCATTTACTTTAAATCGTCTCTAGATTACTTGTAATACCTAATACAATGTAAATGCTATGTAAATAGTTGTTATACTATATTGTTTAGGGAATAATGAGAAGAAAAAGTCTGTACATGTTCAGTACAGAGACAACCATCATAGGGCACACACAACACAGGTAGAGAGGGAACGAGGCGCCAGGTGAACAATGCTCAAACAAGGAGTGCTGGAGAGAACCAAGCATCTGTGAAATGGCAGGAGGCTACAGCGGGGGATGCCCACACATCGCTTCATTTGTGTGGATTCAGCGTAGTGCTCAGCTTTACTTCTTCAACTTTGTTCCCCTGAATATCTTTGATCTGCAGCCGATTGAATCCACGGATGCAGAACCAGTGGATACAGAGGGCAGACTGGACAGAAGTAGCCCTGGTAGTGCAGTAGTTAAATGCTTGGTTGTTAACCGAAAGGTTGGCAGTTCCAACCCACCGGCTGCTTTGTGGGAGAAAGATGTGGCAGTCTGCTTCCATAAAGACTGACAGCCTTGGAAACCCTGCGGGCAGTTCTACTCTGTCCTGTGTGGTCGCTATGAGTCGGAATCCACTCGATGGCAACGGGTTTGGTTTGGTTTTATATATATGTGTATATATGTGTGTGTATGTGTATTCATTTGTTTCTAAAAAAAATATTAAGCATATGACTATTTAGAAAAATTTTGCCACCCAAAAGCATCGCACTCTGGGAAGCACTGTTCTGAAGTATTCAAACACGGAGTCACTTTAGAAAGAAAGGCAAGAGGCTCAGGCACTGAAGCCTGGACAAGCCCACGTGACCGGGGTGCATCTCACTGCTGCTGCCTTTTCGTGGCTTGGTGTATCCTTCTCTTTTTCTGTTCCTGTCTGTCCTGCTTATCCCAGCCTTCCTTCCAACAATCACATCTTCCTTTCCTTCAATCTCTTACGCTGACATACTTTGACAGGATTACACATCACCCTTGTTTAAAAATAAAAGGTATGGCATGTTCACATAGCCCAGGACCACATAGACAAAAACCTTGCTTCACTTTTGAGAAAAGGATCCCCACATTGTACTCAACTTTCCATTCCTCCCTGCAATTGCATGTTAATTATTTGTGGCCATCAAAATGTTGGAGACCTGATACTATGTTTTTAAATTGTAGTTAAGGCTTCTTTGCAGCGTAGATAAATTGAAATAATAAATTGGAGAAAAATTTTTTTATACAATGAAAAGAAATGCATCTTGTTCACAATAAAATTCAAGACTGTATTTTATCACGTGGACAATTGCTCAACACCCCATTTCACTTAATTTGAGTACATAGAAAACTGTGGCTGAATTTATAAACAGGACATTTTCCAGATACTAACATAGAAAAAATAGAGATGAATATTGTTTATTCCCCTTTTACTTTTCTCAATTCCATCTAGAAAACAGTTACACAATAAAACAGGAATTTTTTGTTCTGACTATTTTGAAAACAAGCATTGGACCTGAAAGATATATTTAAAAAATATGTTTTTGGTTTTGTTTTTTTTTTAAGTAGTTTTAAGGTGTTTTAGGTGCTCTGGCAGTCCGGTGGTTAACGCATTCACCTGTTAACCAGAAGGTCAGCAGTTTGAATCCATCGGCCACTCCTTGGAAACCTGTGGGACAGTTCTACTCTGTCCTATAGCATCACTACGAGTCAGAATTGGCACAATGGCAACCAGTTAATGGGTTTAAGGTGCTCAAAACTGAACATTTAATTTCTGTTTAGCAAATTCACTGACATTTTGATGATTTGATACTTAATACTGGAGGTTTTATTAAGATACAAAGATTCTGTTTTAGATAGTCCTTAAATAAAATTCTGCTCGTTAAAAAAAAAAAACCCTGACTTAGTGAAAAGACGACTGGCTCTATCTGCTCTGGCCCTCAGTTCCCCCATTTGTAAAAGGACTGGGACAAATGAGGAAATATCTAAGCCCCCTTCCATCTCCAAAAGTTTATGACTCTGAAATCCTGTATTTTCCAGAGAAATGAAATATTGCCTTTTAGTGTTTATCAGATAACTAAAGAAGCAAACACAAGCTAAAATGCTAACCAAAAAAAAAAAAAAAAAAAAAGTATATATACTCCTCAGCTTATTAATAAATTACCTACCTAAATATTTGTGCATTTATAATTTCCTACCTTAAAATGATCTCCAAGTCCAGTGACTAGCCTAGTGAAATGTCATTTTTTTTATATTTGTAATTAAAAATAAAACAAGTATTCGGTGCCTTCATGTACCAACATTACATGCCTTGAAGAAAAAAATCAGTGAGTTAAATTCTAGCCATGTCATATGTCCTACTTCAGGGCTTGATTCCAGCCTGGGACAGGGACATATAAGGCTACATATCTAAAAAATAATTTTTTTTTGCAACTGTGTCTGTTTTAACATTGACATAACCATTTTACATACTCCTTAAACTAAAAAAATCTAAACCCCCCAAACACCAAACCAGTTGCTGTCACATCAAATCTGACTCATGGCAACCCCACGTACGACGTCAGAGTGAAATTGTGCTCCCTAGGGTTCTCAGTGGCTGATTTTTTGGAAGCACCTTGCCAGGCCTTTCTTCCGAGCAGTCTCTGGGTGGAATTGAACTGCCAACATTTTGCCAAGCTGTGAACGCATTAACCATTTGCTCCATGCAGGAACTCCAAACTAAAAAATCTTATCTAGATAAAATACAAACTATGTCTAAGAGGTTTACCATGAACACACGCTGAGAGGGAAACAAGAAGTTTCATTATTTGAGCTGAGAAAGGGCAGCCAAGTTGATGAGTTCTAATTAAGGTTGGGGTCTATCGTGAGACTGGAGGGGGTTGAGGTGGGATGTTAGGGAGGGCCGTAGGATTCCCTTTGGGCTCAAGCTGGGGCCTCTAATTTTCTCTTTTAAGGTTATTGCTAAAAGAGATTAAAAAAAGAAAAACCCATTGCCGTCAAGTTGATTCTGACTCATACCTACCCTGTAGGACAGAGTAGAGCTACCCCATAGGGTTTCCAAGGATGTAATCTTTACAGAAGCAGACTACCACATCTTTTCCTTCAGGGGAGCTGGCGAATTCAAACCATCGACCTTCTGGTTAGCAGCTGAGTGCTTAACCCGTGCATCACCAGGGCTCCTTTCTAAAAGAGATTGAACAGTTATCCTATTCATTTTGTGTTATCAGTACTAGTTTGTTAAATGTAATCATCTAAAATATATTAAAATTTAGGACCACTATTATCTGTGGCGAAGTGATTAAGATCTCGGCTGCTAACCAAAAGGTTGGCAGTTTGAATCCACCAGCTGCTCCTTGGAAACCCTGTGGGGCATTTCTACTCTGTCCAATAGGGTCGCTATGACTCGGAATCAACTTGACAGCAATAGGTTGGGTTTGGTTTGGTATACTCCTCTGTCAGTTTGTCACACTGTGGTGGCTTGCCTGTTGACATGATGCTGGAAACTATGCCATCAGTATTTCAAATACAAGCAGGATCACCCATGGTGGATGGTTTTCAGTGGAGCTTCCAGACTAAGAAGAAAGATCTGGAGATCTGCCTTTGAAAATTAGCCAATGACAATGCTATGGACCACAACAGAATATTGCCTCACATGCGTATGAAAGCTGGGCAATGAATAAGGAAGACTGAAGAAAAACTGGTGCCTTTGAATTATGGTGTTGGTGAAGCATATGGAATACACCATTGATTGCCAGAAGAACAAATAAATCTGTCTTGGAAGAAGTACAGCCAGAATGCTCCTTAGAAGGAGGATGATGAGATTTCATCTCACATACTTCAGACATGTTGTCAGGAGGGACTAGTCCCTGAAGACGGACATCATGCTTGGTAAAGTAGAAGGTCAGTGAAAAAGAGGAAGACCCTCAAGGAGATGGATTGACACAGTGGCTGTAACAATGGACTTAAGTGTAACCATGATCATGAGGATGGTGCAGGACAGGGCAGTGTTTTGTTCTGTTGTACATCGGGCCTCTACGAGCCGAAACCAACTTGATGGCATCTAACAACAACAGCATAGTGCTGGAAGGTGAACTCCCTAGGTTGGAAGGCATTCAAAATGCATTGGCTGCAACAGTGAACTTGTGCATAACAAGGATCATGAAGAGGTCATAGGACCAGGCAATATTTCATTCTATTGTACACGGGGTCACCCTGAGTTGGAGCCAACTCAATGGCAACTAACAAGAACAACAAACTTTAGGAAACCTGATTTTGCCATTTCTTCACCTTTTGATGTATTCAGAAGCCTCAAGATGCTCTTAATATACTTGAATGTGGCTTTACTACTGGTTTCTGAATGGCTACATATCAGTGACCACTAGAATCTAAGCTCTCTGAGAGCTGAGATTTTTGTCTATTTTGCTCCCTGCTGTATCCCCAGTGCCTAAAATAGTGCCTGGTACACAGTAGACACTCAATCAGAATGTAACGAATAAATTAATGCGTGAAGGGAATGAGTACATTTGTGTTCTCAAAATGTCCATTCTTAAGAGCAAGAGGAGACTTTTGGGAAACCTACAGTGATACACTGATAAATGACCCCATCTTCCTAGTCATTTTATAGGATGTCTCAAAATTGCATTCTGATCTTATCTTTAAACCCATCAAAAAGTGAATTAGCAAATACCCAATAAAACTAGGCAGCAGTAGTAGATAGCCCAAGTAAATGAGGATGCAATTACTATTTTTCCTTAGTTAACAAATTAACTCTCCAGCTCTCCCTCACTCAAGGCTGTCTATAGCAGGCATAAAAGAATGGGACTGAATGCAAAAGAAAGCCAGAGGCTCCAGAACAAGAATACCTGCTCTAGGGCATGACAACTGAGTCTTGTTCCCCAGTTGCCAAAGTGTCATATGTGGTCTGTGCTTCTTATGCCTTAAAGCGAACCTGCTGAATGATCAGAGTCAGTATGTCAAACCCTAGTACCTAGGACCGTGACTTCGCCCTGGGGGTCAAGACTTTGCTGAATTTCTTCAAATGATAAAGAAAGCACTTCTCATAGTGTTCAGAGAAAACATAAATCAACTTTAAAAATTAGGTGGAAAATAGACTCAAGAGGTAGATAACGTTGTTGTTGTTAGGTACCGTCGAGTCGGTTCCGACTCATAGCGACCCCATGCACAACAGAACGAAACACTGCCCGGTCCTGTGCCATCCTTACAATTGTTGTTATGCTTCAGCTCATTGTTGCAGCCACTGTGTCAGTCCACCTTGTTGAGGGTCTTCCTCTTTTCCGCTGACCCTGTACTCTGTCAAGCATGATGTCCTTCTCCAGGGATTGATCCCTCCTGACAATATGTCCAAAGTATGTAAGACGCAGTCTCGCCATCCTTGCCTCTAAGGAACATTCTGGCCACACTTCTTCCAAGACAGATTTGTTCCTTCTTTTGGCAGTCCATGGTGTATTCAATAGTCTTCACCAACACCACAATTCAAAGAAGTCAACTCTTCTTCTGTCTTCTTATTCATTGTCCAGCTTTCACATGCATATGATGCGATTGAAAATACCATGGCTTGGGTTAGGCACACCTTAGTCTTCAGGGTGACATCTTTGCTCTTCAACACTTTGAAGAGGTCCTTTGCAGCAGATTTGCCCAGTGCAATGTGTCTTTTGATTTCTTGACTGCTGCTTCCATGGGTGTTGATTGTGGATCCAAGTAAAATGAAATCCTTGACAACTTCAATCTTTTCTCTGTTTATCATGATGTTGCTCATTGATCCAGTTGTGAGGATTTTTGTTTTCTTTATGTTGAGGTGTAATCCATACTGAAGGCTGTGGTCTTTGATCTTCACTAGTAAGTGCTTCAAGTCCTCTTCACTTTCAGCAAGCAAGGTTGTGTTATCTGCATAACGCAGGTTGTTGATGAGTCTTCCTCCAATCCTGATGCCCCATTCTTCTTCATATAGTCCGGCTTCTCGGATTATTTGTTCAGCATATAGATTAAATAGGTATGGTGAAAGAATACAATCCTGACGCACAACTTTCCTGACTTTAAAGCGATCAGTATCCCCTCGTTCTGTCTGAACAAGTGGCTCTTGATCTATGTAAAGGTTCCTCATGAGCACAATTAAGTGTTTTGGAATTCCCATTCTTCATAGTGTTATCCATAGTTTGTTATGATCCACACAGTCGAATGCCTTTGCATAGTCAGTAAAAAGCAGGTAAACATCCTTCTGGTATCCTCTGCTTTCAGCCAGGATCCATCTGACATCAGCAATGATATCCCTGGTTCCACATCCTTTTCTGAAACCGGCCTGAATTTCTGGCAGTTCCCTGTCGATATACTGCTGCAGCCATTTTTGAACGATCTTTAGCAAAATTTTGCTTGCGTGTGATATTAATGATATTGTTCTATAATTTCCACATTTGGTTGGATCACCTTTCTTGAGAATAGGCATAAATATGGATCTCTTCCAGTCAGTTGGCCAGGAAGCTGTCTTCCAAGTTTCTTGGCATAGACGAGTGTCTGTCAGTTTGTCATACTGTAGGGGCTTGTGTGTTGCTGTGATGCTGGAAGCTATGCCACCGGTATTCAGATACCAGTAGGGTCACCCGTGGAGGACAGGTTTCAGCTGAGCTTCCAGACTAAGACAGACTAGGAAGAAGGACCCGGAAGTCTACTTCTGAAAAGCATTAGCCAGTGAAAGCCTTATGACTAGCAGCGGAACATTGTCTGATATAGTGCTGGAAGATGAACCCCCCAGGTTGGAAGGCACTCAAAAGATGGCTGGGGAAGAGCTGCAAACATCCATTAATAATCAGAACTTGGAATGCACGAAGTATGAATCTAGGAAAATTGGAAATCGTCAAAAATGAAATGGAACGCATAAACATTGATATCCTAGGCATTAGTGAGCTGAAATGTGCTGGTATTGGCCATTCTGAATCATAGATAATGTAGCATACTACTTAGTTAAAGCAGAGTTGAATCATGGCTCAAGAACGGACTCTGGAGTCCGATTGCCTCGGTTTTGACCTTGACTCTGCCACTTATAGCTGTGAGACCTTGCAAATATTTTTTAATCTTTCTGAGCCTTGGTTTCACCATCGGTGAAATGGGATAAGGATTCTGTAGTACCAGCGATACAGGTTTGCTTTGGATGAAATAAGACAACGTGTATGAAGTGTTTGGTATGGTGTTTTTTACATAGTAAGTACTTAATAAATATTTACTGGTATTATAATTAATCGAGCAAGAGGAGTGATAGCAGAAAAAACTCTGGACAAGAAATCTGGAGAACCTCCCAGACCACTGATCCCCAAAACATGCACTCCCCAATAAACCTCTGGCACCCTCCGTCTGAGAGTCTGATTCTTAAGGACATGACCTGGGACAGCTTTCCACAGAGCACGAATTCAGGAGCCGCTCTTAAGAATGAGTGAATAAATGAATGAGTGCATAAATAAAATAGATTGGAAAAGGTTGACCATTTTATGTCCCCTTTGGAGACTTGATAATTATAGTAATAGGTAATAATTACAAGGTGCTCATTTTGCTTTAGGCTCTGTTTAAGGACTTTGTATATATCAAGTAATCCTCACAACTATCCTAAGAGATATGTCTTATTTCTAGCTCCATTTTACAGATGAGGAAACTGAGGCACAGGAAGATTAAGCGATTTTTCCAGATCAAACATTTAGTGAGTGGTTGACTCAGGAGTCAAATCAAAGCAAGGCCTCTTAAATCCACATTCCTAACCACTCTGGTATATTGCCTCTGAGACTCCTGTAAATAAACTTCTTTAGTTCTCTTTAGCCCAGTGTTCTCAAACTGACTTGACCATAACATTCCAATCAATATCTCTAGAACATTATTTGGGAAACACTTGAAGTAGTTCCTTATAAGTCAAAATTTATGACTCTATAAATAGGAAAATGAGTTTTAATTGAGATTGTTCTCCTAATTTTAGGAGAAAGTTAATATGGATTGGGGTTGAATTCTCAGCTTCCATAGACCATATAACTCACCTATCAAATGAAGGGAGGAGGCAAGATATTTGTCATTTCTTAAAAATGAAACTTAACTTATTGGACTGATACTTGTGACAGGCAAACAAGATAAATTCATTCAAAAAGTACATTGCTAGCAAAACACAGGACAAGCAAGGTCATTAAGTTCATGAGAAAAAGATGTTAAGAAATGCTCAGTACCCATTGCTCTTTCAAATAATGAGTAGAGGAAAACTGGTGTTTAATTATTCCACTATGCAGCTCTCAATTTTATTTTACTAAACTTTTAAGCTGTAAGTTGATATAACTTTTGAACAAAGGAAATATCCTACACTGATGGCTGTAAGGAATCACACGCATATCCATTCTCATAGTCTTCCAAATTTAAAGGTACAATATGAGATATATCATTGGACTACATAATGGATTCTTTGAGTGACTCAATGGATGGCTTGAATTAATAAAAACATAGGGAAATTATTCTTTAAAACCATGAATTCACAACTACAAAGCCTATTTTTGCTTTGCTATTATTAATACAATAAGAGGTTTGCCTTTGACCCTGGAATCATAAACGTGGAAAACATTAACAGTGTTATATTGACATGTTCTGAGCCTCTCTTTTTCTGTATTAAACTGAGGCTTCTGATAACTTTGGAGGAGTCCCTGTGGCACCAAACAAAGCTAAACAATTCATACAGACCAAGATCAAGGAGGTCTAGTCAACCAAAAGATTCCAGCTCCTCGATAAAAGGAAGGCTGCTTGAAACCACTGGCAATTATTAATGTTTTAAAACTATAATTTAAGAAATTCTTCTTTTAAAAAATAAATGTTAACCTTTTGGAAAATCTGTCTTTTATAATGAGCTATACATCAGGCTTTTCAAAGACATTTCAGATATATGTTGATGAAAATGTCCCTTCATATTATTAACCTAGCCTTTTTCTTTTAACGTGATACATTTAAACTGTCTAAAAATCAATGGAACAATCAAAAATAAATAAAACAAACTCATTGCCATCCAGTCTATTCCAACTCATGGCGACCCCATGTTTTACAAAGTAGGGCTGCTTTATAGGATTTTCTTAGTTGTAATCTTTATGGAAGCAATCACCAGGCCTTTCTTTCACAGCACTGCTGGGGGGTTCAAACCGCCAACCTTTTGGCTAGTAGTCAAGTGCAAACCATTTGAGCCATTTTGATGTAATGATACCACATCAAACCAAAACCAAACCCATTACAATTGAGCTGATTCTGACTCATGGTGACCCCATGTATTACAGGGTAGAATGGTTCTATAGAGTTTTCTTGGTTGTAATCTTTATGAAAGCAGATGCTAGGCCTTTATTCTGCAGTGCAGCTGGGTGGGTTTGAGCTGCCAACTTTAGATTAATTTATTGTTGTTGTTGTTAGGTGCCAATGAGTCGATTTCAACTCCTACTGACCCCTGTGGCGGAGTAGAGCTGCCCCATAGAGTTTTCTAGGCTGTAATCTTTGTGGGAGCAGATTACCAGGTGTTTCTCCTGCAGAGCTGCTGGACTGCTTGGGTTTGAACTGCCAACCTTTTGGTTAGCAGCAGCAGCCAAGGGCAAACTGTTTGGGCCACCCAGGGACATTATTATACTAAAATAAGTAGCCTTTTAAAATGTTATAATTTCCCTAGAAGTATTTAACACTTAAGGTTGAATTTTGGCCACACTGCAGACGGGATTTTGGTCTTTTGGGGGATCTCTGGTGGCACAGTGGTTAAAGCACTCAGTTGCTAACTGAAAGGTGGGCAGCTCAAACCCTCCACCAGCTCTATAGGAAAAAGATGTGGCAGTCTGCTTCCATAAAGATTTTAGCCTTGGAAACACTATGGGCAATACTGCTCAGTCCTACAGAGTCTCTGTGAGTTGGAATCGGCTTTGACACAGTGGGTTTGTTTTGTTTTTTTTTAAGATCATCAGTTAGACCCTGCAGTAATAGAATGGCTATTCATTAGGACGTGGGAGTTTTGCAGGGCTACTCTGTAACACTGCAGCAGGAAAACTGGGTGTCATGGTGCCGAAGGCAATGGAAGACACAGTGCTCTCTTTCTCTTGCTTTTCAATCTAAACAGGCCAATAGCTATGGATCAGGGTTGGGATGGAATACACTCCAGAGATAGGTATAAAAAAAAGAGGAGTAGCTAGGAAGCAATTGTCACTAGTCATCCAGTCGTGATACCCCAAGCAGGTTATTCAACGCTAGCTTTTCCCAAATAGGATGAAGTATTCAACACAGTTGCCGTTGAGTCGATTACAATTCATGACGAACCCGTGTGTGCAGAGTTGAATTGTGCTCCATAGGGTTTTCAAGGCTGTGATCTTTTGGAAGCAGATCACCAGCCTGTTTTCGTAGTGCCTCTGGGTAGATTCAAACCACCAAACTTAAGGCTAGTAGTCAAGCATTATACCATCTTTAAAAACAAAATGACCTGGCTCCTTTTTACCACCTTTTGTATGTTGAAAGACATTTCTCAGTTTATTTTTGGTTTAAACAATTAGTGTTCAATATCCCTATGGAAAACCCAGTTTTCCTTTAGATTTTAAGTTTAGCTCCCAAATTTCACTATTTAGAAGTCCAGCAAATATTACAAAACCCACTGCTGTCAAGTCAATTCCAACTCGTAGTGACCCTGTGGAACAGAGTAGAACTATCCCATAGAGTTTCCAAGACTTTAAATCCTTACAAAAGCAGACTGCCTCATCTTTTTCCCACAGAGCTGCCCTTATTTTGGTTAGCAGCTGTCAATGGATTGAATTATGTCCCCTTAAAAATCTGTGTATCAACTTGGTTAGGCCATGTGTGGTTGTTCTCCATTTTGTGATTGTACTTTTATGTTGAGAGGATTAAGGTGGGATTGTAACACCACCCTTACTCAGGTCACCTCCCTGATTCAAGGTAAAGGGAGTTTCCCTGGGGTGTGGCCTGCACCACCTTTTATCTCTCAAGAGATGAAGGAAAGGGAAGCAAGCAGAGAGTGGGGAACCTCATACCACCAAGAAAGCAGCACCAGGAGCAGAACGCATCCCTTGGACGCAGGGTCCCTGCGCCTGAGAAGCTCCTCTACCAGGGGAAGATTGAGGATAAGGACCTTCATGTATCTAGCACATTAAAATTACAGGCACAATGACACTGAGGTTCTCTTAAGTGGCCCCAAATTTTATACGAGTTAAGTAGATTTAAATTTAAAATCTTAAGTCTAAATAAGATGACTAACCATCTTCAACTATGGGGTCCCAGGATATGGGACTTTCAGTTTCAAAGTCAGGATTATTGTTGTTGCTATTAGGTGCCGTCAAGTCAGCTCTGACTCATAGCCACCATACGTACAACAGAACAAAACACCGCTGAGTCCTGCACCATTCTCACAATTGCTGCCGTGCCTAAGCCCACTGTTGCAGCCACTGTGTCAATCTATTTCTTTGAGGGTCTTCCTCTTTTTCACAGACCGTCCACCCTACAAAGCATAACGTCCTTCTCCAGGAACTGATCCCTCCTCATAACATGTCCAAAGTATGTGAGATGCAGTCTCACCATCCTTGGTTCTAAGGAGCACTCTGGTAGCACTTCTTCCAAGACAGATTTGTCTGTTTTTCTGGCAGTCCACGGCATATTCAGTGTTCTTTCCCAACACCACAATTCAAGGGCATCGATTCTTCTTCGGTCTTCCGTATTCATCGTCCAGCTTTTGCATGCATAAGAGGTGATTGAAAACACCATGGCTTGGGTCAAGCACACCTTAGTCGTCAAGGTGACTTCTTTGCTTTTCAACATTTGAAGAGGTCTTTTGCAGCAGATTTGCCCAATGCAATGTGTCTGTTGATTTCTTGATTGCTGCTTCTATGGGTGTTGATAATAGACTCAAGTAAAATGAAATCCTTGACAACTTCAATCTTTTCTCCATTTATCATGATGTTGCTAATTGGTCCAGTTGTGAGGATTTTGTTTTCTTTATGTTGAGGCGTAATCATACTGAAGGCTGTGGTCTTTGATATTCATCAGTAAGTGCTTCAAGTTCTCTTCACTTTAAGCAAGCAATGTTGTGTCATCCACATATCACAGATTTTTAATCTTAAAAATCTTAATCTTACTCTAATCCTGATGCCCAGTTCTTCTTCATATAGACCAGCTTCTCAAATTATTGGCTCATCATACAGATTAAAGAAATGTGGTAAAATGATACAACCCTGACACACACCTTTCCTGACTTTAAACCAATCAGTATCACTTTGTTCTGTTTGAAGGACTGCCTCTTGGTCTATGTACAGGTTCCTCATGAGTACAATTAAGTGTTCTGGAATTCCCATTCTTCGCAGTGGTATCTATAATTTGTTATGATCCACACAGTTGAATGCCTTTCACGGTCAATAAATCACAGGAAAACATCCTTCTGGTATTCTCTGCTTTCAGCCAGGATCCATCTGACATCAGCTATGATATCCCTGGTTCCATGTCCTCTCCTGAATCCGGCTTGAATTTCTGGCAGTTCCCTGTCGTTATACTTGAGTATGATATTAATGATCTTGTTTGATAATTTCTGCAGTCGGTTGGATCACCTTTTTTGTAGCCCTAGTGGGGCAGTGTTTGGCTGCTAACCAAAAGGTTGGCAGCTTGAATCCACCAGCCGCTCCTTGGAAACCCTACGCGGCAGTTCTACTCCGTCCTGTAGGATAGCTACGAGTCAGAATTGATTCAATAGCAATAGGTTTGGTTTTTCAAAACCAGGATAGTCCTGAGCAAATAGGACAAGCTGGTCACGATAAATCAAAATCACACAATTACATATTTTCAATTGAATGCCGTTCCAATGAGGAGGCCCGGTTGCACAGTGGTTAAGCACTTGGCTGCTAACTGAAAAGGTTGGCAGTTCAAACTCACCAGCTGCTCCAAGGAAGAAAGACCTGGTAATCTGCTCTCATAAGGATTACAGCCCAGAAAATCCTATAGGGCAGTTCTACCCTGTCCTATAGGGTCACAATGAGTCGTAATTGACTTGATAGAAATGGTTTGGGTCATTCCAGTAGACCAAGTACATGAAATAACAAATATGAACATATTCCTTCTTAACTCTCAAATATTAATACTTAAATAATAATTATTTCACTTCTTTCTGCACTTAATTCTAAATCTCCCAAGATTGAAAGACCTTTGCCCACTAAAGGAAGCCTGTTACCATCTCAGTTAATTTAGATGACTTGTGAACAGAGCTCTTGGGTGGATGGGGACTGGTTTCTTTCTAACCCCATAACCCCATGGTTCCTGTTAGAAAGCAAGGTCTTGGCACATCATACTACTGAACAGTTTATCAGTTTTGGTTGTAGTTTAGCTTGAGTTTTGGTGCAGTCTTTTTACTGGAGCCATCTGTGGTGGACTTGTCAGTGCAGCTCAATTAGATGTCAAGTTCATGTGTGTTTAATACCTGAGACATTGAGCACTTCTCAAAAGCTTAAAACACATGCAAAATGTTCACATTTTAGTGAGCTGGCTAACTAATTGGTCAATTAAGAAAAGTGCCGAAGGCGGGGGATTGAAAGTATGTTGAAAAGAGAAAGTCATTCCATTGTTTATAAATCATAAGATCTTTAATACAATCACATTTGTAATTTGAATTATACAAGATATTTTTATTCCCCAATGTCATTGTATGGTAAAACTTACAACATTCTGGTTTGGCTAATCAATGTGGCTTCAGAAAAACTAGAACTAAACTAAAGCTAAGGAGCCCTGATGGTGCAATGATTAAATGCTGTGCTGCTAACTGAAAGGTTGGCTGTTCAAACCCACCAGCTGCTCTGCTGGAGAAAAGACCTGGGGGTCTGCTCCTATAAAGATTACAGCCTAGGAAACCTCATGGACTATTCTACTCTGTCCTATAGGGTCACTGAGTTGGAATCAACTCAAAGTCACACAACAACAAAATAAAGTTCTGGGGGTGGGAAAAAGCCGAAGTGTTGCAACCATCTTATCTGTTGTGGCAACTAATAATATTAGGCAAAGTTAATGAAAACTATGCTCACTCATCGACTATCTCATTATCCAACGTTTTGCATTTATGCCAATAGTAATAAATCTACTCTCTGACTATTTTGTCCATTAATGATGTACGTCTGGCAGTAACGAATGCCAAGGTGTGAGGCAAGAAGAACACTGGTTGTGATAGTTAAGGTTATGTGTCAGCTTGGCTGGGCCATGATTCTCACTGGTTTGGCAGGTATGTAATGATGTAATTTGGCAGTTATATGATGATATAATTTGGCAGTTATGTAATGATGTAGGCATCCTCCATTTTGTGATCTGATGTGGTCATTCTCTGTTTTCACATAATGTCTATTTTGACACAATGACCTGGTCTTTGGGAGCTAACCATGTCGATAAGTGAGAAGTGGGTGTATTCAATTTTCAGCAAATTGCTCATTCGACAAATTCGTTTTTCTAGCAAGTTGATTTTCTCCTCTCCCTTTCTGTATGGCTGTGTAACAAATAAGCATCCACCTACAGGTTTAAGAAGTAAGACAAAAGCTTTCACTAACTCCAAGTTTTTTACTGCACATCCTCTCCATAGTTGAAACAGAAGGAAAACGGTCTCTCAATCAAATACCATGATACATTTGCCACGTGGAGATACGAACCTTCCCACTTGAAAAGTTTTTAAGTTTTAACTGAGGTTATGCATGACAAATTTAATCTTAATGGAAACATTTGTGTGTGTGTGTGTGTGTGTGTGTGTTGTATACTAACTAGAAACATGGCTTTATTCAGTTGGACATTTTAAAACACTTAGGAAAACAGCTACTTGACATTTAACATTCTTCCCTCTTGAAAACAAATTTATCTTTATAAGGGCTTGAAGTGATAAATACACTGAATGCAAAAGAATCCTTCACAGTGACTTCACATGGTTATCCACCCTGTGCCATTAATGTGTAATAAATAGTTGTTCTAAATATTTGCTCCTAGAGGTCTCTTCTTGAACTTACACATAAGTTATCTAAACAGTTGGGAAAAGATTTATAGTTATGAAGAGGCCTATATGTCAAGGAAAGTTTTATGATATGTTCCATAATAAATTAGCAATAAATGGATACAGGTGACTGTGGAATTTATGACCTTTAATGCTTTAATACCGCGCTAAAGAAAAACTAATTATTAAGGTCCTAAAGGGTAATATATGAATACCATCTACAAATTGTCAAATTAAGCCATTAGTGCTAGGTATTTGAGGTGAGCGCTTTTTCTGCTGCTCAGCCGGAGAGGAGATAACAAATAAATACAAGACAACTCAATGCCACCAAGTAGTAGAAAAACAACAGTAAGATTTTCCAGCTAAAGCCAAAAATTACCTCTAAAGACTTTTCTTCTGCTTAAAAATAATCATTCTTGTAGCACTTCAGCGAAGTGCTATTCTACAGCCAAAAAATTTTATTAGGTTATTTTAGCACTCACTGTGTATTTTCCCCAAAATGTCCATGAAAATGTTTGAATAAAAGAGGTCCCAGGAAAAGTTGCCTGACTAAAAAAAATCAAATTGAAGCTACTTGCAGGTTTTAGGACCATGTCCTTTCAGTAAGACATTGCAATGTAATGAGCCATCTCTACTTTCATCTTGAGTTTTTCATAAGAAAAAAGAGCTCACTCTTTTCTTCTTAATTTGAACCTCACCAGGAGGTAGATGAGTTTATTTCCTAGCGGGAAGAGGCTATTGTAAAAGTGTGCCTCTAAAGTGATCTTCCTGTTTCCATTCTCTCACCCTTTTAATCCATTCTCCACACTAACTCCAGAATAGTCTTTCTTTAAAAAAAAAAAAAAAAAAAAAATCTGATCATATCACATCCCTACTTAAAACTCTTTGATGACTCCAACTGCTTAGTCTCAGTTCCTTAGCAAGGCATTTGATGCCTTTGTGATCTAGCCCCCATCTATCTTTCCAACCACAAGCCCTCCTGGAACCTTCTGCCCGAGCCAGGTAAAATGCTTGGTGTCTGCACCGTTTGTTTTCTCTGCCTGAATACCCTTCCTCCTTATTTTCCTTTTCTTTCAAGGGCCAGCTCAGATGTTTCTTCAAGTGTAAAAATTGCCCTGTCAGAATCAATTGGTCTCCCAGTGTTTCCATGACATTGTTTTATGTCTCTTGCATTACAGTTAATTGTGTGGGTGTCTGTCTTACTAATCACTTGAAAGTGCCAAGAAGCTTTCTGAAGGCTGGAGGTGCACCAAGCGGATCTTACCCAGGGTGGTTTAGAGAGGATGCTGTCATTGAGTGGAAGGTTAGACTAGTTCAGTGGTTTCTGAAGTACACGGGCTGTGGCAGTACCATATGAAGATTTTGGTTAAGAGCTCGGCTGCTAACCAAAAAGGTCGGAGTTGGAATCCACCAGCTGCTTCTTCGAAACCCTATGGCACAGTTCTACTCTGTCCTATAGGGTTGCTATGAGTCAGAATCAACTTGACAGCAACAGGTTTGATTTTTTGGTTGGTTTACTCCTGAATAAGAAAAACAAGGGTAATGAATTAATTACACAGTCATTTATAGTTGATCTATCCATTTTGGAAAGCCTAACCTTTTATTCTGACATATTTCCTTTGAATTATGTGTGTGCATGTTAAACTCTGTTATATAAACCTTTTTTTTTTAAAATGTATTTTATGAAATAATGATGACAGTAGATAACTGCTTGTTTTTACTTTTTACTTGGCAAAAATTAAAAAATGACAATTCTAAGTTTGCCTCACCATTTTTTCTAATTTCACCAATCTGTGAAATCTAAAGTTCAAGAACCGCTGGGTCAAATGTCTTTACCAAAAGCCAAAAAGCCAAAACCTCACCACTGAGCCGATTTTGACTCATAGCAGTCCTATAGGACAGAGTAGAACTGCCCCCATAGGGCTTCCGAGGAGTGGCTGGTGGATTCAAACTGCTGATCTTTTGGTTAGCAGCTGAGCTTTTAACCATTAGATTAAATTCCAAATAATTGTTCATTCACTTACTCATTTATTCAGTGCCTACTATTTACAAAGCATGGTCCTAGGCATTATGGTATTCTGCCCTCCAAAAACTAAAAATAAGAGAGGCACAGAAAAGTGAAAAGTGCTGTGAGAAGTATGGAAAATGAGCTGGAAACTGTGAGCACCGAGATTTCAGGTGGAATGAAAGTCTTTGGCTGGACCTTTCTATGGGAAGAGAATCTCACATCAAGACTGATGAGGGCACAGCCTGGAGAAAGGCAAGGATGGTGTCTTAGTCATCTAGTGCTGCTATAACAGAAATACCACAAGTGGATGGCTTTAACAAAGAGAAGTTTATTCTCTCACAGTCTGGTAGGCTAGAAGTCCAAATTCAGGGTGTCAGCTCCAGGGGAAGGCTTTCTGTCTCTGTTGGCTCTGGAGGAAGGTCCTTGTCATCAGTCTTCCCTTGGTCTAGGAGCATCGCAGCTCAGGAACTTCGGGTCCAAGGGCCGTGCTCTTCTCCTGGCGCTGCTTTCTTGGTGGTATGAGGTTCCCCCTGTCTCTCTGCTCGCTTGTCTTTTATATCTCAAAGAGATTGGCTTAAGACACTATCTACTCTTGTCGATCACATCAATATAACTGCCACTCATCTATCTTATTTCATCAAAGTGATAGGGTTTAGAACACACAGGGAAATCACATAAAACAGTGGACAATCCCACAATACTGGGACTTATGGCCCAGCTAAGTTGACAGATATTTTGGGGGGACACAATTCAATCCATGACAGATGGTAAAGCTTGGAATGCACGTATGCTACACTTGTGCAAGTTTAAATGGACACAGAGAGGACCTAGACAGTGTGTCAGGGGCAATCCTCATAGCACAAAGAGAATGAACGCATTGATCTCTGGACCCTCGTGTAGTTTGGCAATGAAACTTCCACATGATAAGTCTGAAAAAAAAATTGAGTCTGATCACCCAATTATTTAATAAAATTTTTTAAAAAGCTGAATCCTTAAAGTCAATAAAAGTGGTATCTCAATATATGTATTATGGAAGTAAGTTAAGCAAAGGAAAAACAGGAGGAAGAAGGAGAAAAAGAATGTGAAAGAGAAGACAAATCACATAAGCTACCACTGCAAGAATTAGGGAGAGAAAAAAAAAGCAGAGAAAGGTTGGTGATAGAACAGAGTCAGAAATTCCTCCATTGAACAGGAGGTTTTATTTTCTGACTTCTTATTGTTACTTACAGCTTTGTTCACTAAATATATAATTAGCTATGAGTTTGAAGGGCCCCAGTGTGTTGACTGCATTTGTTTCAATGTCTACGAAGGTGAAATATCAGTAATCAGGCTCATCATTAAACGTGCTAGGTATTTTATCCAATATATTTCCAGGAATTTTAAAGCTTGGTCTATTAGTTTTCCCTAAGTGCCAGTGGCATGCTCTATCTGTAACAGTAAAATCTTGAAGCTTCATTATTGAGCTAGAAAATTTAAGTAATTAAAAAAATTTGTTCAATAGAATACAGTATTTTTACACATAAAACGCACACCTTCTACGTTTGTTTACCAACCTCTCCTTCCCCGTGTGAGGTATTCTTGTAAGTGCTGCTATGCCAGCTTTGTTTTGGTTTTTACAGCAATAGTAGTGCTTACAAAAATACCTCATGGGGGGAGGGCATGATTGGCAAACATAGAAGCTGCACATTATTTTGCCTAAAAATATGGTAAATGATTAAATTGTCTGGTCCTTACTACTCTTTTCCCCTTAAAGATGTCTAGGTATGTTTCAAATGTGGGTGCTTTTTAACAAATTACTACAAACTTGTTGTTGTTGTTAGTTGCTGTCATGTTGGCTCCCAACTCATGATGACCCGGTGTGCAACAGGATTGGACCACTGTGTTACATGGGGTTTTCACTGGTTGATTTCCAGAGGTAGATCACCAGGCCTTTCTTCCTCGTCAGTATGAGTTTGTGTCTTAGGCTGGGTTCTCTAGAGAAGAAAAACCAGGAAAGTGTATAAATATATACAGAGAGAGATTTATATCAAGGAAACGGCTCCCATGATCGTAGAGGCTGGAACATCCCAAGTCCACAGATCAGGATAGAGGCTTCTCTCAATTCATGTAGCTACTGGGGCTGTTAAATCCAGCATTGGCAGGTTGGAGAGCAGGGCTCTTGCTTACAGCCTGTGAAGACCCACGAATCTCAAGATTGGCAGATAAGCTGATAGTTCAAGTCCCCAGAACCAGAGGTCAGACGAACAGGAGGCAGATGCAGGATCCAGAGAGAACAAAAGCCAGAATGTCTGCTTGTATTTGGCTGTAGGCCACACCCCAGGGAAACGGCCCTTCAACTGATTGGCTACTCACAGCAGATTCCATCACGGGAGTGATCACATACAAGCTCTCAGAATCATGGCCTAGCCAAGTCGACACACAATCTTAACCATCAATGTCTGGAAGTTCTGCTGAAACCTGTTCAACATCATAGCAATGCATAAGCCTCTACCGACAGACGGATGGGATCTGCACAGGACGTGCATTGGCTGGGAATTGAACCCAGGTCTTATGGAAAGTAAGAATTCTACCACTGAACCACCATTGTCCTCAGAACAAACTTAGCTGCTTAAAAAAAACCACATTTATTATCTTAATGGGTCTATGGTTTAGGAGTCTGGGCTTAGCTTATCTGGGTTATTTGCTAAGGGTTTTACAAGGCTGCAATCCCGGTATTGGCTGGGCTACTTTCTCATCTGGAGGCTTGACTGAGGAGGAATTTGCTTCCAATCTCATTTAGATTGTTGATAGAAATAATTTCTTTATGGCTTTATGGCTGAAGCCCTCAGTTCCTAGAGGTCACCCACAGTTCCCTGCCATATGGACCTCTCCAAAGGCAGTTCACAACATGGCAGCAGGAGAGTAAGAGCCAGAGCTAACAAGACAGAGTCTTATATATTGTAATGTAATCACTAGAGTGACATCCTGTCACTGTTGCCACGTTTGGGGATGGATTACCCAATAAGCAAGGTAAACATGGGTTAAGGGCATGAATAAAACAGGGGCTGCAGTTGTTCAAAGCAAAGACCCATAAATGCCAAGCAGACAGGACACGAGGAAAAGCGAGCACCGTAGCAGAAGGGAACTGGCAGGACGCTAAATGAAATTGATACCATTTTATGAATTTCGTATACCATAACAATTACATTTTCTCTTTCATTTTGTACCTATCAGTTACAACCTCAGATTCAGTTCTGTCTTGTCGACGACGTAAGAATGAACCAGCAGCACTATAATCATGTGACTTATGATGTATCTGGTTGTTATAGATTGAATTGTGTCCTCTCAAAATGGATGTGAACGTGGCTAGGCCATGATTCCCAGTATTGTGTGATGGTTCACCATTTTGTCATCCGATATGACTTTCCTATGTGTTGTAAATCCTGCCTCAATGATGTTAATGAGGCATTATTAGTGGCAGTTACGTTAATAAGACAGGACTCACTCTATAAGATTAGGTTGTGTCTTAATTCAGTCTCTTTTGAGATATAAAAGAGAGAAGCTAGGAGAGAGACAGGCGGACCTCATACCACCAAGAAACAAGAGTCAGGAGAAAAGTGCATCCGCTGAACCCAGGGTCCCTGGGCTGAGACGCTCCTGGTCCAGGGGAAGATTGATAACAAGGACCTTCTTCCAGAACAGACAGAGAAAGCCTGAATTTGGACTTCTAGCCTACTAGACTGTGAGAAGATAAACTTCTGTTTGCTGAAGTCATCCACTTGTGGTATTTCTATTATAGTAGCACTAGATTTTTTTTTTTTTTAGATAACAAAGACACTGGTCCTGTGCAAAGCAAAACAACATGTATCTTCAGATTGAGCATAACCTTTTATTTGTATCATGCTCTTTGCAATCACTCTCAACCCCATTGGGTATTAGCAGAAGTCCAGTGAACTGTGAAGACATAGCGTCAAAGGATGGAAAGTGAGTGCACATGTTTTTAAGTCTTACTTCAAGAGGAAAAACACTTGTGGGATCTGCCAAGGGCCCACCAACAAACATCGTATGACAAATGAATGAAGTTTTTTCTGATTGCCTTGTAAGTACTATATCTTTTGACTGTTTCAGACCTCAAGAACAAAATTACATATTCCAAATCAATTTGTTTTACTTCTAGTTTTCAAACATAAATTTTTGTGTTAACGTCAAAATTCAAATGTAAATTTTATTTTATAAATTTTACTTGTTTTATAAATATTATTATTTTCAATTATTCGAATTTATTTGCTATGGTAGAATCAAATTTAAAAAGTGACATAATTTTATATCCAGGTAAAAAGAAACGCCACAATTAAGTGGAGTTCAAAAAGCAAAGTTCCCAGAAGATTAAAAGAAAAAGATTTGTGAATCCCTGAAGACAATATAGCTGCTCCGTGGGAGAAAGATGTGGCAGTCTAATTCTGTAAAGATAACAGCCTTGGAAACCCTATGCGGCAGTTCTACTCTGTACTATAGGGTCTTAATGAGTTGGAATCAACTCGATGGCAATGAGTTTTTTTTTTTTTTTTTTGGTGTAAAGATAATTCCAAAATTAACTTCCTTTTTAAAACATAATGAATCAAGAGACACTTCTGTTGAATGCTCAAGCTTAATGGGTGCAAATCATTGTACTAGTACCATTAGTGCTGAGATTGCTAATAGCAATATGAATATAACAGAATTTGTTCCAAATTTTGCAACCATTCCTTGCTGTAATAAAAAAAAATTAATAACTGCATAGAAAGTAAAATTATTTTATAATCTGAAATTTTTGCATCTGTAAACCACATAAATAACAGAAATACAGACCCTGCTTTGTGGAATAATTTTTCTTTTAATGATGTAAATTATGGTATCAAAAGAGGGTCAAGTGATTGTCAGCATCACATTGGACCATTTGAAAATTTGTGTTGAAAATTTTTGGATGGTAAACAAGGTTCTGTAGCCAGAATATATTTCTAGGGAACAAGACTAATGGTGAAAATTATAAAAGGAACTGGCTACTGTATTCTCCATCAGTCAGCTCTGTATATTATTTTGTTTGCAAACTATTCAGTCCTAAATCATTTAATTCTTGATTTGTTATAGATGGATTTAGCGATTGGTTCAATTAGAATATGATTGATAAACACAAAAACAGTTCAATTCACAGAGATTGTATATTGCCATATTAAAATCAAAGAAATGGTTTTGGCTTACCTCATAAAAAGAAACACAATTTAATGAAGAACATCAGTATTAGAAAGCCGTTTGCAACACGTTATTGCTCTCATAGCAATTGCTGAATGTGCAATATCTTTTGAGGAAGAGATGAAGTATTTGGGTCTCTACAAAATGGAAATTTTGGGGGTTTACTTGAACTTATTGCTCAGTTTGTTCCATTTTTAGCAGGCCATATCTCAAAATATGATAACACAGGAAAGGGCAACCCATCATATATGTCTAAAACAACATGTGAACAATTAATAAATATAGCTCAATATTTCAGTTTGTAGATTCCACTCCTGATCTTTCTTGGACAAATGAGCTAAGTATTGTTTTAAGATATGTACCTCCAACAGATGGAAAACTTGTAAAAGTATTCATCACATTTATCAGCTTAAAAAGTCATACCAGTAAAGAGATTGCAAACCAAATACTTCACTATTTATGTGAAGTTTGCAAAGTTGATTTTTCTAAGTGCAGAGGCCAGTCTTATGACAATGCTGCCAGTGTGTCAGGATGCGTTACAAAGGCATGCAACAGAAAATTTTAGAATGTAATAAATATGCCATATTCATACCATGTGGTATACATTCACTTAATCTTGTAGGACACAACACAATGGATTGTTGTCTGGAAGTAGTTGATTTTCTTTTCTAATTTTCAGTTTTTCTACACATTTTTTGTTGGCTACTCACTGATGCACAGTTATTAAAACATTTTTAGGCAATGATCAAGTAGTAAAATGTCTTTCTAATACACGTTGGGAAGCATATACTGTAGCAATGAGTACAATCCTAGAATCGTACAATTGGATTCGAGATGCCTTACAAAATATTGCTGAAGACCAGACACAAAAAGGAGATGCCAGCCTCTGCAACCCTGTGAGCCATTCCCTTGATGGTTCGTGAGTTCTGTAAGACGTTGCAGCAAATTATAGAACCCAAAGATGGGAGGGAGAGTACTGAGGGGAAGAGGAGTAGTTGATGTTAGAGATGATGTACAGAGTGTCATGGATTGAATTATGTCCCCTCAAAAATGTGTGTATCAACTTGGTTAGGCCATGATTCCCAGTGTTGTGTGGTTGTCCTCCATTTTGTGATTGTACTTTTATGTTGAAAGGATTAGGGTGGGATTGTAACACCAGCCTTACCCGAGTCACCTCCCTGATCCCAGGTAAAGGGAGTTTCCCTGGGGTGTGGCTTGCACCGCCTTTTATCTCTCAAGAGATGAAAGGAAAGGGAATCAAGCAGAGAGTTGGGGACCTCATACCACCAAAAAAGCAGCACCAGGAGCAGAGCTTGTCCTTTGGACACAGGGTCCCTGAGCCTGAGAAGCTCCTTGACCAGGGGAAGATTGAGGACAAGGACCTTCCTCCAGAGCCGACAGAGAGAGAAAGCCTTCCCCTGGAGGTGACACCCTGAATCTGGACTTGTAACCTACTAGACTGGGAAAGAATAAATTTCCCTTTGTTAAAGGCTTCCACTTGTAGTATTTCTGTTATGGCAGCACTAGATGACTAAAACAAGCAGTTTGCAAAAGGTGGACTTTTGGGACATCTTTAACCTCCGCCTCATAGAAACCAGCTTTGTGCTGTTCCTTCTAAAAGAAATTATTCATTTAGATAGCAAAGACACGTATACACACACACACACACACACACACACACACACGCATGCATTTAACTCATATATCCTGTTCGAATGCATGAGTAAGCAAAAGAGGTGACACCACAGACCATCAGTGGCCCTCACATGCCTTAATTTAACACTGCACATATTCTATTGGTTAGAAGAAAGTCACATGTCCTGCCCACACACAATGGGAGGGGATTATACAAGGACATGAACACCAGAAAGAGGGGATCACTGGGGGTCACCTTAGGATCTATCGACCCGGTACAAAAATAAACTTTTCATATATGGACTATCTTTTTAACATATCTAAAATACATATAATTTAAAAGGTGAGCATTATAATAATATGACACAGTGGTTAATGCAGAGGGAAATACTTGAAGTGCAGAAAGAAACACTTTAAAAACACCAATTGTAAATTCTTTCAGATTACAATCAATAAAATTCAAGTTTATGTTTAAAAATTATTTCAACAGCAATGAGTGTGGAACTGAAAAAATGTTAGCTAAATGATTTCTTGTCATTTTAAATGCTAGCAATATTTTCACATGCTAAAATAGGATTCAGAAATAAACAAAATTAAAAAGATAAGCAACAGACTGGAAGGAAATATTTGCAGCATATTTAACGGAAAGAGGATTAATATCCAAAATACATAAGGAATTCCAGCAAACCAGTGAAGAGGGAAAAAAAAAAAAAACACCCCAAAGAAAAACGAACAAAACGTGAACAGGCAATTCACAAAGAATACAAGTGATAAATAGGGAAATAAAGGCTTGACTGCCCTCAAATAAAGTAAATGCCTATCAAATAGTAACAAAATATAAATGTTTACTCACACAAGTGGAAAGATAAGAATGTGAGAAGATGAGCACCCTTCTACATTTAGTTTCCCCATGCATCTGTCAGTTTGTTGTACTGTGGGAGCTTGCGTGTTGCTGTTGCGCTGGAAGCTCTGCCGCGTGTATGCAGGTACCAGCAGGGTCACCCATGATGGACAGGTTTCAGCTGAGCTTCCAGTCTAAGACAAACTAGAAAGGACCTAGCCGTCTATTTCTGAAAAGAATCAGCCAGTGAAAACCTTATGAACAGTGGCAGAACATTGCCTGATATAGTGAAAGATGAAGAAATTGAAGATTTGTACCAACTCCCGCAGTCTGAAATTGATCGACTGAGCAATCAGGATGCATTGATAATTATTGGTGATTGGAATGCAAAAGTTAGAAACAAGGAGGAAGGATCAGTAGTTGGAAAATATGACATTGGTGATACAAACAATGCCAGAGATCACATGATAGAATTTTGCAAGCCCAACGACTTCTTCATTGCAAATACTTTTTTCAACAACATAAAAGGTGACTATACACGGGGACCTCACCAGATGGGATATGCAGGAATCAAATTGACTACATTTGTGAAAAAAGCAATGGAAAAGCTCAAAATCAGAGCAAGGCCAGGAGCTGGCTGTGGAACACACCATCAACTGCTCATGCGCAAGTTCAAGTTGAAACTGAAGAAAATTAGAACAAGTCAACGAGAGCCAAAGTATGACCTTGAGTATATCCCACCTGCATTTAGAGACCATCTCAAGAATAGATTTGATGTGTTGAACTCTAATGACTGAAGAAGACCAGACGAATTGTGGAATGACAAGGACATCACACGTGAAGAAAGCAAGAGGTCGTTAAAAAGACAGGAAAGAAAGAAAAGACCAAAACGGATGTCAGAGGAGACTCTGAAACTTGCTCTTAAATGGCGAGTACTAAATCAAAAGGAAGAAATGATGAAGTAAAAGCGCTGAACAGAAGATTTCAAATGGTGGCTCTAGAAGACAAAGTATTATAATGACATGTCCAAAGACCTGGAGTTAGAAAACCAAAAGGGAAGAACATGGTCAGCATTTCTCAAGGTGAAAGAACTGTGGAAAAATTCAAGCCTCGAATTTCAATATTGACGGACTCTATGGGGAAAATATTACACAATGCAGGAAGCATCAAAAGAAGGTGGAAGGAATACACAGAGTCACTATACAAAAAAGAATTTTTCGAGGTTCAAACATTTCAGGAGGTAGCATATGATCGGGAACCAATGGTACTGAAAGAAGTCCAAGCTGCACTGAAGGCACTGGCAAAAAACAAGGCTCCAGAAATTGATGGAATACCATTTGAGATGTTTCAACAAACAGATGTGCCACTGGAAGTGCTCACTTGTCTATGCCAAGAAACTTGGAAGACAGCTACATAGCCAACCAACCGGAAGAGATCCATGTTTATGCCTATTCCCAAGAAAGGTGATCCAATTGAATGTGGAAATTATCAAACAATATCATTAATATCACACACAAATAAAATTTTGCAGAAGATCATTCAAAAGTGGCTGCAGCAGTATATCAACAGGGAACTGCCAGAAATTCAAGCCGGATTCAGAAGAGGACTTAGAACCAGGGATATCGTTGCTGATGTCAGATGGATCCTGGCTGAAAGCAGAGAATACCAGAAGGATGTTTACCTGTGTTTTATTGACTATGCGAAGGCACTCAACTGTGTAAATCATAACAAATTATGGATAACATTGCAAAGAATGGGAATTCCTAAACACTTAATTGTACTCATGAGGAACCTGTACAGTTATCAAGAGGCAGTTGATCTAACACAACAAGGGAATACTGTGTGGTTTAAAATCAGGAAAGGTGTGCATCAGGGTTGTATCCTTTCACCATATTTATTCAACCTGTAAACTGAGCAAATAGTCTGAGAAGCTGGACTATATGAAGAATAACAGGGCATCAGGATTGGAGGAAGACTTATTAACAACCTGCGTTATGCAGATGACACAACCTTGCTTGCTGAAAATGAAGATGACTTGAAGCACTTACTGATGAAGAGCAAAGACTACAGCCTTCAGTATGGATTATGCCTCAAGATAAAGAAAACAAAAATTCTCACAACTAGACCAATAAGCAACATCATGATAAATGGAGAAAAGATTGAAGTTGTCAAGGATTTCATTTTACTTAGATCCACAATCAATGCACATGGAAGCAGCAGTCAAGAAATTAAATGACGTATTATTGTATTGGGTATATATGCTACAAAAGACCTCTTTAAAGTGTTAAAAAGCAAAAATGACACTTAGAGGACTAAGGTGTGCCTGACCCAAGCTGCAACTTATTGGTATTGTCAATTGCCTCATATGCGTGCAAAAGCTGGACAATGAGTAAGGAAAACGGAAGAAGAATTGATGCCTTTGAATTATGGTGTTGGTGAGGAATGTTGAATATACCATGTACTGCCAGAAGAATGACCAAATCTGTCTTGGAAGTAGTACAGCCAAAATGATCCTTAGAAGAGAAGATGGTGAGACTTTGTCTCACATACTTTGGACATGTTATCTGGAAGGACCAGTCCCTGGAGAAGGACATCATGCTTGCTAAAGTAGAGGGTCAGCAAAAAATAGGAAGACACTTGAGGAGATGGACTGACACAGTGGCTTCAAAAATGGGCTCAAACATAGCAAGGAACATGGCGCATGACTGGACAGTGTTTAGTTCTATTGCACATGGGATTGCTATGAGTTGGAACCAACTTGACAGCACCTAATAACAACAACCTTGTAAACTTCTTGTTGAGTTAGCGAACTTTCTGGCTTATGACAAATACAAACAAGAGATTCAAATCTATATATCTACCTGTCTAGATTCTTTTTTTTTTTTTTTTATCTATCTAGGAGTCCCTGAGTGGTGCAAACAGTTAAGCATTGTGTTACTAACCAAAAGGTTGGCAGTATTAACCTACAAGGGATGCCTTGGAAGAAAAGCCTGGTGATCTGCTTCTGAGAGGTCACAGTCATGAAAACCTATGGAGCACAGTTTTACTCTGCAACACTTGGGGTTGCCATGAGTTGGAATCAACTTGACAGTGACTGGTATCTATCTCTATCACCTGTGTGTAGGTTTGTTGTAGTATGTTCTATGTTGCTGGAAGGTATACCACCAGTATTTCAAATACCAGTAGGGTCATCCGTGGTGCACAGGTTTCAATGGAACTTCCAGACTAAGACTAGGAAGAAAGGCCTATCAATTAACTTCTGAAAATTAGCCAAAAAATGCCTTGTGGATCACAACCTAATATTGTCTGATGTAGTATTGGAAGATGAGCCTCCTGGATTGGAAGGCACTCAGAATACACAGTGGCTGCAGCAATGAACTTGAGCATACCAATAATCAGGAAGATGGTGCAGGACCAGGCAATATTTCATTCTGTTGTACATGGGTCACCATGAGTCGGAGCTGACTCGACAGCAACTAACGACAATTATGTATGTACCTACCTACTATCTGCTTATCTACCCATTATTTATGCCTGTTATTTTTATTATCTTTCCTTGATAGCTTATACTGCTTTTCATGCCAGCCCCCAAATTTCTGCTTTTCTCTGCTCAGAAAGTTTTTTTTTTTTTTTAATTCATGAAATAACAAACAATAGAGGATCTATGTCAAAATATAGCTTTAGAATTTTGGTATCATCTGAAAAACCTTTCTTGCTGCTCTATGTAAAAGGTCTCAGGAGCTCATTTCTCTTAACACAGTGATAACAAGTTATAATGGGTTCACCTTACAATTCTGATTTGTTTGGTCCAGTGAAGAACTTGTTAAAGTCACCTGATGTCACTTTTTGCTGATAAGAGTGTTTTGTTACTGTAGTTGGTGCATTTTATTATGGCTAACACCAGCTTTGAGTAAAATTGCAAGCCATGTTTTTAAGGTTTTAAAAAAAAATTTTTTTTACATCAAAAAGAGCAAACTAAAGAGCTTAAACATTTAACCAAAAATTAAAAACACATGGATTTGAGTCTTTGCATTTGATTCGGTAAACGTGCATATAAATTATACTTAGACACGAAGGTACTCACTGCCCATTTGTACTTTATGATTACCCCAAGTCGACATAGTACCTTGTAAAAATGCACCTATGCTGCAGACATTCCATAAACTCCATGAAATAAAACCCATCTTTCTGGCTCAGTGAAGTTCAGAAAATCTGGGTCTTCACTCCTATAAATGTATCATATTGCATTTACTGGCTAATAAAGTCTCAAAGAACAGGATTGCCCTTCTTTTCACAACTTGATCCTTTACAAATTTACAAATGTAATGCTTTAACCTACTTGAACTCGACACTGGCTCCCTGAGGGAAGATGCTAACCAAGAGAAGGTGTCTGTTCTCGCTTAGCCTGGCCTGGCTAACAGCAGCGAGTATCAGGAGGGGGCAGCCGCGTGCCTGAGGGGTGCTGCTGGCCTCCCGCTAGAGGTTTGTGTAGCCCGAGTTATGAGGTCAATAAACCAAGGTCAAAGCAGAAGACAAAAGGAGAGAGTGGGCACCCAGAGGTATAAAACAGGGAGGGACCTGGTACCAGGTACCAGGTTAGGCCACAAGGTAAGGGCAACAACTCTTATCAAGCTGGAAGCCAGCTGCCTGGAAATCAAATAGAGATAAAAGCTGACGAGTAGGCGGTATTCCCTCTTAACCATCAAATGGTTAGACAAAATTTTTTGTGCAGAGCTTCTGTATTTTGACAATTGTAGGCATCTTGCCTGAAAATGAGATTGGGACATTTATCTGGTCTTGGGGCAGGGGAGGGTCTTGCAATAAAAAGCCCTTACTAGCCCAAAGCCCACCTAGAACAAGTAGTTTTAGTTTACCTTAAATAAAAAGTATATTTTAGAAACAGATCCTCCAAAGGCGGTAAATATATAAGGAAGAAGCTGTAATAACCTTGTAGACAGTAACCTGAGTGTAACCTTGGATAAAAATTGAATTTTTTTTTTAATCAAACAATGAAATGTTTTGTCTACACTAATCAAAGCATTCTGAATTGGAAACAGCAAAACAATGAGTCTGTAGGAAGGAGAAGGTAAGTGGAGAAAAGAAAGAGGAGAGAGAAGAAATATGACATAGCAGGAGGAGAGTTAGCCTTCCCGCTGAGAAGCAAGGGAACCTGTTTCAGCTGCCAGATAAAAAAAAGTGGGCCCTCCCTATCACAGCTTCAGACAAAGGTGTGACAATTATCCTCATGTAAGATTGGATGTTTTCCATATTCTTTGCATCTTTGACATTGAGTCCATTAAGTCAACACAACGGATAATTAAACTATTTGTTAAATAATTTTTTAAAAAATTGCTTCCATTTCAACAACAACAAAAATGCAACGTGGAAGTTTTCTGGGCAATGTCGAATCAAAGCCTTGGTATCTAATTACCTGGTTTTCTATTTCACTCTGCTAGTTAGTCTTGCAGAGTCCCTGGGTGGCAAAAACAGTTAAGTGCTCGACTATTAGCCAAAAGGTTGGCAGTTCAAACGCACCCAGAGGAGCCTTGGGAGACAGTCCTGGCAATCTGCTTCAAAAACGTCACAGCCTTGAAAGCCCTATGGAGAAGTCCTACTCCACACACCTGAGGTTGTCATGAGTCGGAATCAACTCAATGGCAACTGACAACAACAGCAAGTTGATCTTCGCTGGAAGTATAAAACAAATAGTTTCTTAGAGTCTGAAATACACACCCCATTTGCACTGCTGTTCTTGACTGGGTGGCTACAACCATTATTAGTGGTTAAGAACCACCTCTAACTACCTCTCTGTCTCCTCAAAGAAAAAACAGTCCATAATCCCTGTTGTCATAGATTGAATTGTGTCCCCCCAAGTAAGTGTCAACTTGGTTAGGCCATGATTCCCAGTATTGTGTGATTGTCCTCCATTTTGTGATTGTAATTTTATGTTAAAAAGCATTAGGGTGGAATTGTAATACCCTTACTAAGGTCACATCCCTGACGCAATGTAAACAGAATTTTCCTAGGATCTGGCCTGCACCACCTTTTATCTTACAAGAGATAAAAGGAAAGGGAAGCTAGCAGAGAGTGGGGGGACCTCATACCACCAAAAAAGCAGTGCTGGGAGTAGAGTGCATTCTTTGGAACCAGGGTTCCTGCTCGGAGAAGCTCCTAGGCCAAGGGAAGATTGATAACAAGACCCTTCCTCCAGAGCCAACAGAGACAGAAAGCCTTCCCCGCAAGCTGACGCGCTGAATTTGGACTTCTAGCCTACTGGACTGTGAGAAAATTAATTTCTCTTTGTTAAACCCACCCACTCATGATATTTCTGTTAGAGTAGTACTAGATAACCAAGACAGCTGTCAAAATGCTGACGCTCAAGTCTTTGTTTCGCTAAGCTTCAAAATAAACCACTGAATTCACTCAGTGACCATTGGCCTCCTCTTGCTTGCTTTCTCCATCTTTTACCGATTCAGAATCTTACGTCACTGTAAAGCCTTTGTATTTCAGCAAATAATTTCCATCCAAATGATTATAACCCTGGCTGCCCCTAGGTGAATTTGGGACCCTAAGAAAATAACATTGCCTAAGGTTCCTGATTGTCAACATTTTCATCCAGGTGAAAAATCAAGTTATATGAAGCTTTGTGGCAATCCTAAAGAAGGAAAGAAGGGCAGCCTGAAGGTGGCCTGTGGAGGTGAACCAGGGCAGGTCAGGAAATACTGCAAGGACACAGCTTTCGGACAAGGTGCTCAGGGAAATAAATGTTCCCTTTTGCACCCCCTCTACATTCAGAGAAATAAGAGACGGTTTTGTTAGCATAGGAGTCCCTGGGTGACACAAACGGTTAACACTTAACTAACAGAAAGGTTGGAGGTTCAAGTCTCCCCAGAGGCACCTCAGAAGGAAGGCCTGGTGATCTACCTCAGTTCTACTGTGACACACATGGGCCCATCAAGAGTCGGGATTGACTCATGGTAAATGGTTTGTTAGCATGTACTGGGCACCACCTTGCCAGTCCCAGTTGCTCTGCTATTCCCACAGGGCTGACAGCTGAAGCAACCATCTTTGATTAATCCATGGTGAACAAAACTACCCTATGCTTCAGAGCTGAAATGCCAGTTGGTCTTTGTTTTGCAAATGTTTCTGTCATCTTATCTTTATTTTTGATGCACTTGAAACACCATGGAATTTTTCTTAAGTCTCTGAACATAAGAGAAAAGCTTTCCAGTGAAAAATCTGTTTGCAGTGGTAATGTGCTTGCCTGTACAGTTTGGGAATTATTTGCTTATTCTCCACAACAAATATTTGGCAGAGCAACTGTGTCTTAAATAGTAGCTAAAACTCTGTAGTGAAGATATTACTGGGTGTCACCCAAGGAATGATAAACATTGCCATTCAATTCAATATATGTATTGAGCTTCATCTCTGTGCTTAGCACCCTCAAAGTGCTAGAAGATACAAAAAAACTGTAAGATGCAATTCCTGCTCTTTTAAAAGTTATCAAGGAGAAAAAACAGGAATAAAGAACTCTGCAAGGTAGCATGTAATTAAGTACCAATGTGTGTCACACCAAGGGCATATTTTTAAGTGCTAAAGGACAACATAAATTGTTCTAAGAAAACATGTTTAACTCCTTTTGCTCCCTCCCGTCGTTGGAGGTAGTATGGTACAGTGGAAAAAAACAGGTCAGATTTTAAAGTCAGGCAGAATCAATCCAGGTAATCAATGGGGAGGAAGTATCTTAGCCAGGTCATCCTTACAAAGATCTTGGTTTGACTCCGGGCTGCTCCATTCATTTGTTTTGGAATCTGGGACAAGTTTTTGACATCTTTGAGCTTTCAATTTCAAATGAGGATAATAATGTACTGTAATGTATTTATTTCAAAGTCTCAATGAAGTGGCGTACAAACATGAAATGGTTTATATATCATTTATTTTAAAAACTGCCGACACCACAGATAATTTATTGTGGAAACGATTATGAAAGCTTATATGAACTACATATACAACATAGTGGGTTCCGATTATCTCCATTTTCAACACTTCTTACCAAGACCCTGATAAAACTCAGCCAAAAAACTTCTTAACAAGACCCTGACAAAATTCAGCCAAAGAACAGGGAATGACCTCTGAAAATTGGACTTTCTCTCTAAAAGTATAAATCCTTTTGTCCAGTTCCACATTATTCTTTTTTTATATATAATTTTCATTGTGCTTTAAGTGAAAGTTCACAAATCAAGTCAGTCTCTCACACAAAAACCCATATACACCTTGTTACACACTCCCAATTACTCTCCCCCTAATGAGACAGCCTGCTCTCTCCCTCCACTCTCTTTTCGTGTCCTTTTCACCAGCTTCAAACCTCCCCCCCACCCTCTCATCTCCCCTCCAGACAGGACATGCCAACATAGTCTCATGTCCACCTGATCCAAGAAGTTCACTTCTCACCAGCATCCCTCTCCAACCCATTGTCCAGTCCAATCCATGTCTGAAGAGTTGGCTTTGGAAATGGTTCCTGTCCTGGGCCAACAGAAGGTCTGGGGGCCATGACCACCAGGGTCCTTCTAGTCTCAGTCAGACCATTAAGTCTGGTCTTTTTATGAGAATTTGGGGTCTGCATCCCACTGCTCTCCTGCTCCCTCAGGGGTTCTCTGCTGTGTTCCCTGTCAGGGCAGTCATCAGTTGTAGCTGGGCACCATCTAGTTCTTCTGGTCTCAGGATGATGTAGTCTCTGGTTCATGTGGCCCTTTCTGTCTCTTGGGCTCATAATTACCTTGTGTCCTTGGTATTCTTCATTCTCCTTTGATCCAGGTGGGTTGAGACCAATTGATGCATCTTAGATGGCTGCTTGTTAGCGTTTAAGACCCCAGACGCCACTTTTCAAAGTGGGATGCAGAATGTTTTCTTAATAGATTTTATTATGCCAATTGACTTAGACGTCCGCTGAAACCATGGTCCCCACACCCCTGCCCCTGCTACACTGGCCTTTGAAGCATTCAGTTTATTCAGGAAACTTTTTTGCTTTTGGTTTTTACATTATTCTTGTTGAAGTTTTTTGTTGTTGTTGTCGGTCAATCACTGCTTCTAGGATTGTTTTGGAAGTATCTACCTTTCTCATTTAAGAACTAAAACCCTCATAATTGCTTGTCTCTGTGTAAAACAGTACTGAGACCACGTACAGTTTTCTGTCCCTATATTAAGCAATACTGAGGCCAAGCAAAATAACTTGGCTGCTTAACCCAGAAAATACTTGTTCTAGAAGATAATACTGTAAAACAGTTCTAGAAGACAAGCCTATGAACTAAACTGTTTACTTGTCAAGACTATCAGCTTGCTCAACAAGATTTATTTTAAGACCCTAAACTTACTTTGTACAAATCTAAAAGTCGTCATGTCATAAACTGCACAATCTTACCCAGTACCCACCACCGCACCTTAAAATCACCCAGCCCAGAACCTAATGCTGTTGTTGTCTTGTGCCATCCCGTTGATTTCCACTCGTAGCCACTGCATGTGTTACAGAGTAGAACCGCTCCCTAGGGTTTTCTTGACTGTAATCTTTATAGAAGCAGATCAGCTGGGCTTTACTTCAGTGGAGCCACTTAGTGGGTTCAAGTCCTCAATTGTTTGGTTACCAGATAAATGCAAATTGTTTGCACCACCTAGGGTCCTTAATACCCTTTCCTAATTTCCCTACTTTGAGGTACCACTATGGCTCATTTAAAGTGGTACTCTCCCTTACTAGATTCGTCAGTGGGTTTTTCTGGTGTTTAAGGGTTTGGAAACCCTGGTGGCATAGTGGTTGAATGCTATGGCTGCTAACCAAAAGGTCAGTAGTTCGAATCCACCAGGCGCTCCTTGGAAACCCTATGGGGTGGTTCTACTCTGTCCTATAGGGCCGCTATGAGTCGGAATCGACTCGACGGCAGTGGGTTTTTTTTTTTTTTTGAATGGTGGACACATCTCTTAACAACATCTTCATCAGGTTTCATAATATTATGGCCAGTCTAGAATGAAAACATATATCTGGTCTAGCTTACAAAGCCAAATTTATATCCAATCATAAGTACTCCCTCACTTTTACCTCAGCTCGGGTATGTGGCTCAAGGGAGTTGGAATGCAGAGGCAGCTTGTCCTTCTCTTTAAATGGAGCTGGGGCAGGAGAGGTAGGGGAAAGTCTGGTTTGAGATTACCCTCTAGTCTTTGAAGATCTAACATCTCTGGAAGGAGGAGGGATCTCGTTGGGAAACTAGTCACCAGTCAGTGGTGTGGAGAGGTTCTTTGTCATTTTCTGCTTAGACTGGTTCCATATGTTTTTGGTAGTCTTCTTCAGTATGGCGGCCCTTGAGAAGGCTTTCACTGCACATAATCAGTGTCACACTAGGCCCTCTGTTGTGATGTCCTACTCATAGAGGATCACCCTCTCAATCAGTTCTTCCCTCTAAAGACCCTTCTTCGTGTAGCGTTCCCCAGTCCTCCCGCCTCTTATAAACTTTGTGCTTTTTTCACATGGAGCCACAGGAACCGCTGAGGAAATGAGAATAATAACAGAAAATTGTAGTGAGAGGTAAACACTCTACTGAAATATATGGCACGTAGACAATAACCATTATGCTTCTTTCTTCCCTATGATATGCAATACATCATGTTGGTATTAATACCTTTGTACATATTTAAGGATGATAATATGAGAACACTATATAAATTTAACCTTTTTAAGTATATAAGAAAAGGTTCACAAATATTTATACTTCAAAAGAAAAAATTTATTGTGATTTCATCAAATTATAAACTAATGTGTGTTTATCATCATGTCTTTTAAAATTCTAGCCAAGAACCAATGTTGTTGTTAGCTGCTGTTGAGTCGGCCCCTGACTCCACGTGACCCCATATGTTACAGAGTGGAACTGTTCCGTAGGGTTTTCATGGCTGTAGTCTTTACAGAAGCAGATCGCCAGGTCTTTTCTTCCACAGAGCCATTGGGTGAGTTCAAAATACCAACCTGTAGGTTAGCAGTCAATCGCAAACCACTTAAAATCACTCATGTCTTTTAAAATTCTAGTCAAGAACCAGTAAGGAACAACATTTTGTTGCCAGAATGACACTATGTTTTGCCTTTTTTTGTGCTCTCTTAATAAGTGATCTTTAATTCAGTGTCTTAAAAGTAGATACTTCATTGTCCATGTGGTTAGACTCTTTCCAAGGTGTGAAATAAATATGTGACAACACAAAAGGGGGATATTTTAATAACATTTTCTGTGACATGTTTTAAAGACCATTGCTATTTGGGGGAGATCCAAAAGAGCATAGTGAGAAATATTTACAGCATATGAGTATAATAAAAAATGTAGTCATGAACTAACAATACATTAAACTGGTAGGATATAGTTTACATTAGATCACAGGAATGAATATCAAAAATACAGACAATATTTTTGAAAAAAACCAACCAGCAGTGAAAAATTTATTTATAATACAAACCAGATACTCCAAAATAATTTGTGGTTTACTTAATTCTTACCGTTCATCCTACATTCTTTTGAATAAGCTAAAGGAAAGCACCCGAGTAACTACCTCAGCTGTTTTTTATTTTTATTCTGAATTTTCAGTGAGATGGAAACTCTAGTTATTATATAAAAAAAGAGATGGCATGTCATTTTTAGAAATTCAACTTTCTTTTTCCTCAAAGTAGATACATATTAGTGAGAAATGTATTACAATAAATTACTATAATTCCAAATTGTCTCATTATTTCTGGGCAAACAATAATTGCATATAAATTCTGAATAGGGGAATATCACATTGCATCTTATGCGTTCTGCAATATACACTCGTAGAAAATCATTACAGTAACAAAACCAGCTGCATGTAATCGAAAGCAAATGATTTACAATGTTATGATGAGAAACTACTTTATTTCATATTATCATAAAAAGAACAGAACTGAATATTTGCATGACAAACAGAAGAACTCAAGAAATTCCAAACACAACTCAGTTGTGTTTTGTTTTGAATAGATATTAATGTTGGAAGGTGATTTCGAAAAGCCTCCTACTCTAGAGAATATTAGCAATTACAATATGTAAAATCATTATTAGTTCAACAATAGAAAGAAAATCTACCAACATTAATAGAATAGAGAAAGAAATGCTTCTAGTAATATGAGCTTCTATCACGCAATATCTGTGTTACAAGAGTTTATGGTTAGTAATGTTGCCCTGGTGGTACAGTGGTTGAAACACTTGGCTACTAACCAAAAAGTGGACTTTTTGAACCCATCAGCTGCTCCATGGGAGAAAGATGTGGCAGTCTGCTTCCATAAAGATTTACAGCCTCAGAAACCCCATGGGGCAGTTCTACTCTATCTTATAGGATTGCTATGAGTCAGAATCAACTCAATGGCAGTGAGTTCAGTTCATTTAGGTTGAGAAGTAGAATGCATTTTATGTTTTGAAATGAAACTTGACCCAGAAATTTGAACCACACCAAAAAGTTATCCATGTCTGTGTTTAAAAATGTTGCATGTGCCAATCATTTTATCTGCTTGCCAACAGCCCAGTGGAAGAGAATGGGCCTCTCCCACAGCCCTGATAACGGGGAAAGCACCTAGCTCCAGCCTCTCGCTCTTCCCCAGCCATAGCCACAGGTGATGGAGACAGAGCCACTATGAAGTGGCCTGCCACAAGTGAAGTTGAGCTGGGAAATGAGACTTCGTTTCAGCAATGGGAGTTAAAGCTGAAAGGTTATAGCTGAAAGTCAGTGCCAGAAGAAATCCTGGCAAAGAGAGGGGGCTTTACAGGAGCAGGCAGGAGCTCTGAGGTAAAGATGAGATACAGAGTCCAAGGTCCTAGTGAGCAAACAGAAGCAGAAAGAGCCTGATCAGGCAGGCCCCGCCATGGTATAGCCCATTGCAATCCATGCCCTTCTGTGGCCGAAACTCCCCAACCTCTAGCTACAGTCTTCAGGACACCTAGCCCAGGATTGGCGCCTATGCTTAAATATCCACGTGATTTCATATCTTTAAGCTTGTTCTACATATATCAGTATGATAAAATCACCCTAAGCAAATTAACTGGCATGAGTCTCAGGCTCCTGCTGGCAAAAAATCCTACGAATTGCATATACATATTTTATATAATAATTAGTACATAAGAACATTATATAATTATATATGTTTATGTATCTTATTTATACTACAATATAGTATAATATTTACAATGAATGTGTGTTATATAATAATAAGAATATAGTGATTACCTATATATGCATGATATATATTATGTAGATAAAATGGTAGGTTCTTATATATGACACCAAACTAGAGAAAGGTCTCAGGACTTAAACATTTATGCCTGAAGTCCAGACTCCAAGTCTAGAAGTGAGGAACATGTAAGTTATTATCAGGACATTATCAAGCTTACAACCACATGAGCTTGTTTTTTTCAAGAAGGCAGCAGGTATGCCCTTCCATAGTATTTTAAATTTAGCCTGTCTTAACAAAGACACTGTACCAAAAATAATTGATTGACATTCAGACATTTCAGGAGGTAGCATATGATCAAGAACCAACGGTACTGAAGGAAGAAGTCCAAGCTGCACTGAAGGCGTAGGCAAAAACCAAGGCTCCAGGAATGAATGGAATACCAACTGAGATGTTTTAACAAATGGATACAGTGCTGGAGGTATTCACTCATCTATGCCAAGAAATTTGAAAGAAAGCTACATGGCCAAGTGACTGGAACAGATCCGTATTTGTGCCCATTCCAAAAAAAGGTGATCCAACAGAATGTGGAAATTATCGAACATTGTCATTAATATCACACCCAAATAAAATTTTGCTGAAGGTAATTCAAAAGCAGTTGCAGCAGAACATCGACAGGGAACTGCCAGAAATTCAAGCTGGATTCAGAAGAGAATGTGGAATGAGGGAAATCATTGCTGATGTCAGATGGATCTTGGCTGAAGGCAGAGAATACGAGAAAGATGTTTACCTGTGTTTCATTGACTATCCAAAGGCATTCAACTGTGTGGATCTTAACAAATTACGGATAACATCGTGAAGAATGGGAATTCCAGGACACTTAATTGTGCTCATGAGAAACCTGTACATAGAATAAGAGGCAGTTGTTCAAACACAACAAGGGGATGCTGCATGACTTAACATCAGGAAAGGTATGCCTCGGGGTTGTATCCTTTTACCGTACTTATTCAACCTGTAAACTAAGCAAATAATCTGAGAAGCTGGACTAGGTGAGGAAGAACGTGGCATCAGGATTGGAGGAAGTCTCATTAACATCTGCGTTATGCAGATGACACAACCTTGTAGATGACACAACCTTGTTGCTGAAAGGGAAGAGAACTTGAAGCACTTACTGATGAAGATCAAAGATCAAAGACTACAGTATTTAGTGTGAATTACATATCAACATAAAGAAAACAAAAATCCTCCACAACTAGACTAATAAGCAACATCATGATAAATGGGAGAAAATATTGAAATTGTCAAGAATTTCATTTTACTTGAATCCACAATCAACACCCGTGGAAGCAGCAATCAAGAAATCAAACGACTATTGTATTGCGCAAATCTGCTGCAAAAGATCTCTCTAAAGCGTTAAAAAGCTGTCATTTTGAGGACTAAGGTGTACCTGACCAAAGCCATGGTATTTTTCAATTTCCTCATATGCATGGGAAAGCTGGACAATGAATAAGGAAGACTGAAGAAGAACTGATGCCTTGAATTATGGTGTTGGTGAAGAATATTGAATATACCATGGACTGCCAGAACGAAAAAACCCGTCTTGCAAGGAGTACAGCTAGAATTCTCCTTAGAAGCAAGTATGGTAAGACTTCGTCTCACATACTTGAAGCATGTTATCAGGAGGGATCAGCCCTTGGAGAAGGACATCATGCTTAGTAAAGTAGAGGGTCAGCAAAAAAGAGGAAGACCCTCAAGGAGATGAACTGACACAGTGGCTGCAATAATAGGCTCAAAGACAGCAACCGCTGTGAGGATAGCACAGGACTGGGCAGTGTCGTGCATAGAGTCACTGTGAGTCAGAACCCCTCTGACGGCACCGAAGGATAACAATAACAGGGTACTCTATCTGTTCTGTAATATTCAATTTGTTTTGGCCCATCACATATATTTAATCGCTTAGCTATCAAGTTCTTATATATCTTTCACATGTTCCTCACCTTATAAAGTTGACTTGGATTTAAAATAGTTTGAATAATGGTAAACTAGGATTTTCTTAATTTATATGTGTTCAACTCTTGTTCTAAGTACCCACTGATGCTAGAGGGAAAAGTGTGTATACACTTAATAGATAAAAGCCTAAAATCCATGATAAAATTTCATATTTGTAGCATTCTTTACTTAAAAAAAAAAAGATTTTACATACATTATCATGTTTTACTCTCTGGCAAACGTCTAACGCAGCAACCCATGTAACGTGGTGTGTAAGCCTTAGTCTCCTGTCTGAAAACCCAACATTTTTCCATGAAGGACAGGCTACTAGCATTTTGTCCTTTGCGTATGAAAGCAGAGCGGAATGATGTTCCAGGTGCTGTTTTTTCAATGTGTGTTGTTGTGTTGTGTGCCGTCGAATTGATTCCAACCCATAGTGACCTTATAGGTCAGAGTAGAACTGCCCCATAGGGTTTCCAAGGCTGTAAATCTTTATGGAAGCAGGCTACCACATCTTTCTCCCATGGAGCAGCTGGTGGGCTCGAACCTCTGACCTTTTGGTTAGCAGCCGAGCACTTAACCACTAAGCCACCAGGGCTCCTTTTCAATGTGTAGGGTTCACTAATACATTTCAATCTCTCTGCGGTTTACAGATTGCAAACACCAAAGTACTGGCTGCTACTTAAAACACTGAGTGTGTCAGGAGCTGGAAAATAGATGAATTGTCTTTTGCTGGTCTCTGTGCTTCCACTTCAGCAGCTAGGTGTTGGGATTGTGTCAAGGATGCTCCGGTAACGCTTAAAACCAAATGAAGTACAAGAGCAGTTCAAAGGATTTGAAGCACTCAGTTTCCAAGTTCCCTGACATTTCCTGATGTGTGCAATGCCTGATGAGGAGAGCCCTTTACCCACCTTCCATCACACTTCATGACAGGGAAGGAATAAAATAATGGTGATGTTTACAGTGGCTGGAGCTTTATTTCTTTCCAATGAAATGAGATTGTGATGTTGAGGAATTTAGCAAAGGTGAGTAATCAGCCAATATTTACTATTATTATTAGTAAAATGGAAATAATGCGCTAAAAATTTGAGTGGCTAATGGGCATTGGGAACCCTGATGGCTCAGTGATTACGCATTCGGCTGCTAACCAGAAAGAAGGTTGACGGTTTGAACCTACCCAGCAGCTCTGAGGGAGAAAGACCTGGTGATCTGTTTCCATAAAGATTACAGCTTAGAAAACCCCGTGGGGCTGCCCTACTCTGTCACATGGGGTCACTTTGTATTAAAATCGACTCGATGGAGCCTAACAACAATGAATGAGAGTTAGAAAGCACTGTTCAGCAGAATATTTATGTTACAAAGTAAAACAAAAGATGCCAAAATCTTGTTTTAAAATTTAGCGCAATTCTCTCCTAAGTGAAAAATCTAGTCTATAATTTTTTTTATTAAAACATTATCTAGTATATAATCTATTATTTAGATTTCTATTCAGCTGCTTACAGAGATAGAAGGTGTATAATGTAATCCTCATTATTTTTTGACAACTCAGAGATCTGGTGAATTCTCATACCCATTGCCATTACTGTCCAGTTGATTCCAACTCATAGCGACCTTATTGGACAGAGTAAACTACCCCGTAGGGTTTCCAAGGAGTGCCTGGTGGATTCAAACTGCTGACCTTTTGGTCATCTCCCGAACACTTAACCACTGTGCCACCAAAGAATCATTATCAAACTTTAAAGGAAGGTTTGAAATTTTACTAAGGTGTTATTTTGTTTTTGTATAGAAAAAAGTGTCCAAAAAATTAGGTTTGGGTTGAAACAAAAAGAACTCAGGGTCTGCATATGCTGGCTCTCACTCGTGGGTCTGGAGAGGCAGTTGCTCCAACCCCAGAGCCTTAGTACTTGGTGAGGAACAGCCCAGAGCAATCAGCTGTCCAGCCCTTGCCTTTAGTTAGGACAAAGGCGGTTGCAAAGAGAAGGGCATCACATCCTCGACCTAACAGCCACAGGTTTTGAGCACTTCCTGCGTGCCAGGCTCTCCCTGCATTTTTACTGGATGCCCTCATTTAATTCTCCTAATAGCTAATTTTTCAGATGCGGGAACCTAGAGAATTTACATAATCTGCCCAAGATCACACTGGCAGTTAGTGCCCAAAGGGCAAAACCTTTCACAAGATGAGCACTTGACAAATACCCAACGAAACCAAACTCTTTACCATCAAGTCTATTCGAACTCATGGTGGCCCTGTGTGTTACAGAGTAGAACTGAGCTCCATAGAGTTTTCTTGACAGTAATCTTTTTTTTCCATTGAGGCATTTTATCTCTCTGTGTGTATTACATCCCTAGAAAGAGAATCCCAGGATTTTCCCTCCTGTGAGTTTTTGACCTGGGTCGTGATGCCAGCTGAGATTGTCAGTACAATGAAACCAAACTGACAGGACGAGAGCAGATTATTCTGCCACCTTTCCAGATCTTTGAGTTGCACATCAAGTCTGGGATTGATCACTCCACACTTGTTTAACCTGCCCTGTGAGGATCACAACAATTTTCCCAGTTCTGCGATCATCAATGATTTCAAATTCGCTAATGTACTCATGCTTCCTCATCACAGTCAGAAACCGAATGATGATTTTGGAGCAAGGTCTGACAAGAACCTGACACTTGTCTCTCTTCTCAGCATTATCCATGTCCTTAAGAGTGTCGGCCCAGATGTTCATGTGCACCATGATGATGGCATGAAAGTGGTGGAGAAAGTTCTTGGCTATCATCTTCACAGAAACAGATGACCAGGCCTTCTTTCATGATTCCACTAGGTAGGTTCAAATTGGGAACTTTTTGGTTAGTCCAGAGCAAACCATTTGCATCACTCAGGGACCTACTCAACAAATGTTTAACCCTAAAAGCAGCTGTTGAGTGAGTGTCTCTAGCCAAGGAACTTTGGGAGACAGTCTTGTTTTAGAAAATGCTGCAAACCCGTGAGTCCTGGGATGTGTAGTACATCACATTTCCCTTTTACAAAACTAGCTTGCTCCATTCCTTTTCAAAAGTCCATGTATATATAGAAAAGGAAAAAATAAAATCCCTCACAATTACAAAGGTGATTTAGGCAAAACTTTACCTTAGAAATTCATGCAATGCAGTTCATACTTTGAATATGATTTTTTTTTAAACTTCTATAATTTTCTTAAAATCTCTGGTTACAAGAGTACAATTATAGGCACAAATTACACAATCTATACCTTACCACTTTGCATAAACTTGATAAATAACCAAAGTAAAACACAGTTGTACATTGATTTGAGTCTACGAGGAAATCATTCTAAGTAGTCTAAGCTCCAAATTTGGAGATGAAAGAGAATTTAAAAGTCACCAGTTTACTGAAGGAGAATTTATGTTGTTCTAGGTCATTCGTGGAAAACTCTGGTGGTGTAGTGGTTAAGAGCTGTGGCTGCTAAGCAAAAAGTCAGGAGTTCGAATCTACCAGGTGCTCTTTGGAAACTCTCTGGGGACGTTCTACCCAGTCCTATTGGGTCACTATGAGTTGGAATCGACTCGAGAGCAAGGGGTTTAGGTCATAAACCTCATAGTCGGTTGAGCCAGATCACTTCTCTCCATTCAATGCTCCTTCAACTATACTACTTAAGGTCCCAGAAGATCTTTCTTTTAGGCCTATGTTGTCAAGCTAAATCCTGTACTTCATCTTGCTGCTGCTACAAAAAAACAAAAAACAAAACTCCAAATCCAAACCCCTTGCCATCGAGTTGACTCCAACTCATAGTGACCCTATACGACAGAATAGAACTGCCCCACAGAGCTTCCACGGAGTTCCTGGTAGATTTGAACGGCCGACCTCTTGCTTAGCAGCCATAGCACTTAACAACTACACCACCAGGGCTTCTAAAAACCAAACCCATTGCTGTAGTTGATTCTGACTCATAGCGACCCTCTAGGACAGTGGCGTAGTGGTTAAGTGCTACGGCTGCTAATCAAATGGCCGGCAGTTCGAATCTGCCAGGTGCTCCTTGGAAACTCTATGGGGCAGTTCTACCTTGTCTTATAGGATCGCTATGAGTCGGAATCGACTCGACGGCACTGGGGTATTTTTTTTAGGATAGAGTAGAATAGGGTTTCCAAGGAGCGCGTAGTCGATACAGTGGCGGATTAATCAGTAAGCAAGGTACGAATGGGTTTACAATAAGCAAGGTATGCACAGGCTTCCTTGTGCTTACTTACTAATCTGTAGTGAACATTTTCACATTTGTGGTGAAAAACAGATGAAATTGTTCACTACAGATTAGTAAATAAGCACAAGGAAGCCTGTGCGTACCTTGCTTATTGGGTAATCCGTCCCTGGATGCGGATCATTCATGGGTATTCCAATTAAATCCCATTGCAGATGAGTCAATTCTGACTTGTAGCAACCTTATAGGACAGAATAGAACTGCCCATAGGGTTTTCAAGGAATGGCTGGTGGATTTGAACTGCCGATCTTTTGCTTAGCTGCCGAGTTCTTAACCACTGAGCCACAAGGCTCCAGTATTCCAATTACTAGCTAGTAAGTCACTTGTTCTGCAGTCAGCCCCATGCTCCAGAGGGTTTTCAATGATTAATTTTCTGAAGTAGATTGCCAGGTATTTCTTCCAAGGTGTGCCTCTGGGTGGATTAGACTCTCCAACCTTTTAGTTAGCTGCTAACTGCATCAACTGTTTTTACCACCCAGGGACTCCATTCCATTCTAGAAAAGCTACAATGTAGATTTGCAACACTTCTTCTTTACATCATAACCTTTAGTACTCTGAAGGTGACCTAATTCAGAATGCATACGTGATAGGCACCCAGTTCTGAGCTAAAACTGTTTCTTATTATCAGATATTGAGATGAACTTAAACATTGCTCAGGCTAGTTGAAAACCGATTAGGACAAATGGTTTAAAATCTGATCCTGGAACTAGAAGAGTTGGATCTGTGCGTCAAAATACCCGCCCCTCCCCCCCCGACTTTGTATCAGACACACAAAAGACAACATAGTTTAAAAGTCCTTTACTTTGTTCAGCATAGATCAAATAAGTATAAAGGGAGAGAGCACTAAATCTTACACAGGAGAAAACAGAACTATCACCAAATGATTTTGCCAGCTGCCCACCAGATTAATGGTCTCCAAATGAACACACACCCACACACACGCACACACACACACACACACACATATATATATAAAACATTTCAGAAAATTTTATGGAATTCTATAAAATTTTATAGTTTTATTCCCTTCTTGTTTGTTAATATCCTGTGTCTTAGATTTATTTTTAACTAAACATAAAAAATAATTAACAGATGTTTACAAAGGATGATAACTTAATAATTTTTTTTTTAAACATTGCTTTCAGTAATAATCAAAGTTCTCCGTGACCTAAATCCATATAAGTAGCAACTGTATGGTTGAAGTCTGGATGATTCCAGAAAGACTCATGATGGTGAGATAATTGAAATTTGAAGACAAATACATGAGCATTTGCAAAACTTTCTTCCCATAGCAAGTGCTTTTCAGTTACACAGTTACATATGTAACCTGTTGTTGCTGTCCAGTCAATTCCAATTCATAGCAACCCTATAGGACAGAGTAGAACTGGCCCACAGGGTTTCCAAGGAGCACCTGGTGGATTCAAACTGTCAACCTTCTGGTTAGCAGCTGAGCTCTTAACTAGAGAGAAAGTGAACTCTGGTGGTGCAATGGTTAAGTGCTTGGCTGCTAACCAAAAGACTGGCAGTTTGAATCCACCCAGAAAGACCTGGCAATCTGCTCCCATAAAGATTACAGCCTAGAAAACCCTATGGAGCAGTTGTATTCTGTCACATCGGGTTCCTATTAGTCAAAAATTGACTCCTTGGCACCCAACAACACCAAAGCACACATACATAGACTTTGAGAATTTTGGAGCTGGAAGGGGTCTTAGAGGTCAGAAAGACTAGGGCTTGCTGGGTCCCCAACTATTTAGTTGCAGAGCTAGGATTAGAACTTGGGTCTTTTGATGCTCAGTCCTGTGAGTTTTCCAAACTATCACTCATAAACCCTCATTAATTTCATTGTTAATTGTCAAAAAGAGCTATAATTACAAACAAACTTCCCTGCACATGTGCACGAGGAAACATATGGATGTCTCTGCAGGACTGTTTACAATAGTGAAAGACTGGAAACAGCTTCAAGTCCTCTGCAAGGAGATCAAATGGGGCTTGTCTGACTCAAGACCATATAGGAGTTAAAGTGAATGAATTTGACTTCTGTGTATTAACATGCGTTGATTTTGTTGAGCCACAAAAACTGCATAACATAATAGTATGATACCATGAAAAGGGAATTCTGACATCTACCCGACACATTCTTATGTACAAATATGTATTTTGCTCCTTAAATTCTTCCCTTCCTCAGCATTCGTAGTCTGAAAAAACTACAGACAGTATGAACAGAAGCTGTTCATTGCTACGAGTGAAAAGGTGATGGCTGTTCAAAATTACTTGCACTTACCTGTTAATTTCTTCCAAATCCATTTCCTCACACGTAGGCTAATTAATAAAAATAATATTTACTTTCTGCGATCATTAATTCTTTTGGGGAGAGAGAACTCTCAGGACATCTTGAGGAAAACCCACCCCCTAACCTCCCGCTCCCCCCCCTAATTAGAGGATCCTTCATTAATAAATTACTTAAAAAGGAAATCTGCTTTAGTATGTTCACCAAATTCAATTAGATAATTATAATGCAATTGGCTTCTGTGGGTTGTTAATGTACTATGTAGTATTATTAAATGTTAGAGGATACTTTAGTAGCTCCTGTTTAGAGAGTCTTTTATGTTACAGGTGAAGAAATAGAGGCCTGAAGACAGAAAATTACTTCCCTGAAGATATATAGCTAGTAATAGGCAGAAAACCAAAATAAACCAAACCTGTTGCCATCGAGTCGATTCCAACTCATAGCAACCCTATAGGACAGAGCAGAACTGCCCCATAGGGTTTCCAAGGAGCGACTGGTAGATTTGAATTGCCAACTTTTTGGTTAGTAGCCTGAGCTCTTAACCACCGGAATTAAGACCCAGCCATTGATAGAGGTCTTCACACTCCACCCTGCTTTTCAGGCATCACACACTGGGTACACACTCTGCCCAGCGCCAGAAGACAAAGGCATCAGTTCAGTGAGGAAAACAAAACAAAAAACCACCAAAAAACCCCAAACTGCTTTATTGCAAATATAATTTCAAATCAGTTAGCCAAATAGTTTTTTGTTTTAACTTTTTGACGGACGTGGGGATCTATCTGTCTATTCACATATCTCCAATATACCCCTGGGGCTTTGTCATATGTATATAAATTTTATATACATTTGAATTGTGTACCTGTGTGTGCTGACTCATAGTGACCCCATGAGTGCAGAGTAGAACTGCTCCATCATATTTTCAAGTCCCTGACCTTTCGAAAGCAGATTGCCAGGCCTGTCTTCTCGGTTTGAGCTGCCAATCTTTTGGCTAACAGTCAAGCACTTAATTATTAAGTTTGTACCACCCGGGGAACCCTGTGTGTGTGTGTGTGTGTGTGTGTGTGTATAAAATACATATGAGTCTGAAATCTGAATATTGTAATGATACCTTGGAGAAAACTTCTTCCTATCTTTAGGTCCCTGAATCCCCATCTGGAAAATAATTACCATCCATTATAAAATGAGAATCTTAACACTCTTGACCAAATGGGCCATTTGAACACAAAGTACTATAATTGTTCTACAACAGATTTGCAAGATGTTCTCACACGGATAGTGATATCCAAAGGAAAAATCCTCCACAATGCTTGAAATGAGTCCCCTTACAGAAGTGGACTGAAAAGTACACCCTTCAGAAAGTACTGTCATCTGCACAATGCTCCACCATTAGGGAATAAATACTATTTTTACTTTCTGGTCCAATCATTTTTATTCATCGCAGCAGGCATTTTGACAATTTAAAGTTAGAATTTTCAGGATTTTCTCCCTTTAAGATATGAACTTTTTCCCCCAATTTGGAAAAATTGTGCCAAACATTTCATTAGTCATAGGATTAAAAAAAAAAAAAAGACTGTCTTCTATTCTGGTATGTTGTCCTTACACATACAATCCTTTCCTTTTTAAATTATCGTTCATGCACATCTTAAAATTAGTAAAAAGAATATTTAAAACAGAGCCAGTAAACATTTTGGCAGAACTGCTTTGATCCCAGGGCTTATGTAATTGCCATTATTTTTCACTCTGAGCCAACCGTATATTTGACCCAAGTGACATTTTTTTTACCCTCTTAGTACAAAACCAAAACCAAACCCATTGTCGTTAAATTGATTCTGACTCACAGTGACCCTACAGGACAGAGTACAACTGCCCCATATGGTTTCCAAGGCTGTAAATTGTTATGGATAGGCTGCCACGTCTTCCTCCCTCGGAGTGGCTGGTGGGTTCAAACCACCGACTTTTTGGTTAGCAGCTGAGCCACCAGGGCTCCTCTCTTAATATAAACAATAAAACAACAACAACAAAACTACTCTTCTATGGGAAATCATTTCACTTTTATAAAGCAATTCCAGATTCTCTTTAGCCCATTTTGTTTGTTTCCCTCAGGAGCAAAAATATGCTGTTTTTCTTATTCTGATTTACAAACATGAAGTCATAACTTTTGATCTTGCCAGATAGTAAAACTAAACCGTTTTGGCTCTAGCTAGGTTTTGGAGAACTCCAAAGAAATGTAGGTACTACAGGAAGAGATGTTAGTAATTCTAGTTTGTTCAGTTCTTGCCTTTAGAGTATTCTTTGAATTGTGTTGGAGTGTGTTGTTGTGTTGCTGTGAACTACTGCTGCCAACTTCCACCCTAGAGATGGCTATGTTTCAGAGATGAGTGAAATGATACTTGTAAACAAGTTTATAATCATTAATAAAGCGTACCAAACAATTTAAGCTCTTTAGAAACACACATCCGCTATTATAATTGCTTATTGTTTAATTATAACCTTTAATAGAGATGTGAAGACTTTTAAAAAGGCACCTTATAAAAATCCTAAACTTAATTAAGCTTGACTTTATGATGTTTATTTTGTTTTTGTAAGTTTCAGGTGTCGAATTATTTCTCCCTGGAGATCTTGATGAGATTCCACCATTGACTGTTTCAGTGAACTCTTTAAAAATCCTTAAGACTATTTTTCTTTAAAGTTGACAGTTGCCCACTCTGGGATCCAGATGCTGTATTTGTAGGACTCTGGTTTTGTTCTGTTTTCCACACATGGCCTTTTCACACACTAGCTCCCAGAGATGGAAAATTCTGCCTCTTTTTTTATGCTTCATAGTAAAATTTCATTTGAATGACTTAAAACCTAGGACTTTTCATCCTAAATGGTATTTAGCTCAGGATTATTCAAGATTTACTTGTAGTTAGGCTCCCTGAAGATCTTGGTAGTAAATTAATCCAGTGTTTCTTTTGGGAGCGCCTACTTTATACAGAACTCACACCAGCTACTATATGGGTAAACAGTACTAAAAAATTGAAATTTATAATAAATGAAGGGAAATTTATAGACACTAGCAAGTGTCAGCAGACTCCTGAAAGAATGTGCTGGAACCTGGGTGGTCTTTGAGGTTTGTAGTCTTATCCTTCAGGCTCAGGGAAGTATCTTCCCTCTAGGAGATTAAATGACTGCATAACGTTACCCCCTCTAAGGTTCTTCAACTGTATAGCTGACTTTGTGACACGAATATATTGGGTCTTCATATCCCCCCATGCAAAAAGCATTTAATGGAAAGAAAAAAAAACTTTTTTTTAACTTCACTGTTCCTTTTTTTTTTTTTTTTTTTTGTTCCTTAGAGTTTTAAATGCTGCAGCTAGGATCCTGTAAACATGGGGACACCGAGAAAACATGGAGTGCATAAAGTCCTCCTTGAATGAAGACGTTTAAAACCCTGCCTGAAAATAATGAACACAATGCCTTACCTTCGCACAGCCATTTTAAGTTGGAAAAGAGTATTCCCATCTATCATGTTGCTTTACTCTCAAAATCTGTGTAAAGGAGAAAAGGTATTCAGTTATTCAATAAATTGGAGTACCTACTGCATGCCAGGCTCTATGAGGAGAGTCCATAATACCTGTGCTTGAAATTTCCTTGCTGTTACCTAAGACACCAACAGAAGTAAATGCAATAAAAGGTAGTACAAAGGTCCCCCTTATAACTGAGAAGTAGAGAGGCCAATGGAAATAGAGAATTAGGTGCCACACTGCGCTAGGAAATGTACACTATCTCATACCACTCGTCTTAACTCTTTAACAGGTATTTTATCTACAGTTTATTGACAAGGAAACCGAGATTCCCAGAAGCTATCTCTAGCCTCATTCTGGAGGTGTCCATCAGGAGCTTTGTACAAAGCTTTTGCCTCATCATCAGCCATTACCAGTACTTTCTCCGCTGGATTAGGCTAGCACCGGCCCCCCCACCACCCCCAAAAGCGCACAATTAATTTATCCCCATATTCTTCTTTGAACAGAGCTCCCTCCATTCCAACCGCGTTGGTGGCCATTTGGTTTCGGCTTTAGCGCAGGTAAGGCACGCGTGAAGGTCCCCACGATGAAGTAAATGGGCTGTTTGCCTTTCTGAGCTGAAAGGAGTATTACTGGAGTAAAGTCTGTGGGTTTGGCATTCCAAGTTGGGGCAAGGTCTCCAGATGATCTGGGTAGTCTACCAGACTGTGAGTGCCCACAGGGGAGGGCCGCTTTCCATGCTGAGCCTCTGAGTCGACACTGAGTCTTAGACACGATGGAGGCTTCAGTTTTACCCGTGAAGAAAAACTGGAGCCGAAGGAGGGGAAATGACTTGACTAGGGTCGCGCGGAAGAGGTGAGATCGGAATCAGGTCTCAGCGCCTCTCGCGATCTTTATTAACTCATGTGTTAGTCTTGGATCTTTTGTTATCTGCTTCCCTCTCTCCTTTCGTCTGCGTGCGGATATCATCTCCAGTCTATTGACAGGTTTTTCTCCTTTCACAGAGGGGTGGAAAAGGGTGTGGGGAAAAGGGTTTTCCGTCAAAAAAAGGGGACCAGTTCCTTCCACCACCACTGATGGAACGCCCGCTCTGTGCCAGGCACCGGGCAACCAGGGGACAGCAAGACGGGTTCCCTGCCTTCAAAAATTGAAATTGGCTCTCTCGCTAGTTTCCAGCAGGTCCCGGGGCCTTGGTTACCTCCTCTCGGGAGCAGTCCCCAGTTCCCCCCCGGGGCTCTCCACCTGGCCTTGCAGGCACCGCACCCAGCACGGTGCCAGGCGCGGGCATCAGGTGCAGCATCCAAACTAGCAGCACCCAGCATGGGGAGGGGTGGCTCTGCAGCCGGCGCCCTCGGTCGCCACGGCAACCAGGGAGGTGCTGACCTCTGACCCTGCGGCCCCTCCGGCCCCGCCCCTTCGCCTTCCCGAGATCAACATGGAGAAGGGCAACCCGGAAGTGCCGCCGCCGCCGCCCGGCCGGTGCTAGGAGCCGCCGGCCCCGCGAGCTCAGGCCCCGCGCCCGCCGCCTCAGCCGGGCCCGTCGGCGTCCTGCCGGCGCCCGCGCCCCGCCCCGCCCCGCCCCACCCCCGCGGCCGCCCCCGCCGAGAGGAGGAGCCCAGGCGAGAGGGGGAGGAGGAGGGCGAGGTTTGAGAGAGGGAGCGAGGCCGCCGGCGGTTCGTATTACCCGGGTCGGGCGGAGGAGCCGGGCCGGGCCCGCGGCGGGCGGGCGGCGCGCGGCAGGCGGAGGTGGCCGGGCCGCGAGGAGGCGGCGGGAGCCGGGGCCGCAGGACTCGGGCGGAGGGGGAGCTCGGAAGCCTCTGCTTCCCAAGAGGCCTCCTGCCACCTCTGCAGCCTCCGCCGGGCCCAGGTGGCCGGGTCTCACCTGCCGGCAGGCCCGGGGGCCGCCCGCCGCCGAGACCGGTCTCCGGGGCGGGCGGAGCGGGAAAGTGGAGAGGCGAGGTGCGGGGGTCCGCGGGGAGGCCTGGAGCGCGGCCAGGTGATGGTGGGCCCCTGCTGCTCCGGAGGAAAGGGGACCCCCAGAGCAGCCGTACCCCCGTGCTGCCCCAGGCTGGCGTTTTGACATCATCATCCCCAGGGAAGTGGGCCAGCGCCGAGTTCGCCTGGTGTCCCTTAAGTGCCCTTAAGATGCAGTGATCAAAGCATTAGGCTGTCCCCCGGCGAGGGGCACTGCCTGCGCTTGGGGACTCGGAGCAGAGAAAAAGGGCAGAATGATGCTGTCAGAGCAAGCCCAAAAGTGGTTTCCAACCCACGTGCAGGTCACAGTGCTCCAAGCCAAAGATCTCAAGCCCAAAGGCAAAAGTGGTACCAATGACACGTACACTATCATTCAGCTGGGCAAGGAGAAGTACTCCACCTCTGTAGCTGAGAAAACCCTTGAGCCAGTCTGGAAGGAAGAGGCCTCCTTTGAGCTACCAGGGCTGCTAATGCAGGGAAATCCAGAGAAATACATCCTTTTCCTCATAGTTATGCACAGGTCCCTGGTGGGGCTGGATAAATTTTTAGGGCAGGTGGCAATCAATCTCAATGACATCTTTGAGGACAAACAAAGAAGGAAAACAGAGTAAGTTATGCAATTTATTTTGAATTTGGGGGTGCTTTTTTTTAAGTATATCTTAGGAGCCTTGGTGGCACACTGGTTAGAGCGCTCGGCTGCTAATCGAACGGCTGGTGGTTGGAACCCATCAGCCGCTCCGCGGGAGAAAGATGTGGCAGAAAGATTTACAGCCTTGGAAACCCTATGGGGTAGTTCTACTCTGTCCTGTAGGGTCGCTCTGAGTGGGAATGGAGTTGATGGCAGTGGGTGGACTTTAAGTATATCTTATTTATGGATTTTCTGTTCTTGGAAATTATTTGTGTATTTGAGGCATTGGTTTTGGGGTTGCAAAAGGACCAGGTTTTAAGCACCATATTTGTTTGCATGGTCCTGAAGTAAAAATAATCGTTGAAGAGACACTTTTAAATGGAGTCGCTAAGGACCGCTCTCCTCTCATTTCTGTTTGAGGTAAACATTGTTAAATAATCAAATATTTTGCACCGGATTTTAAGCAAATTAACACTGTTTCACTATTTATAAAAGGGTTGGATCGCAGTGTTTAACAGCTAAAACTTCACATGTGTAAATTGTTAATGAGTTTTAAACATGAAACTTTTCCGTAAAATGGAACATCAGAAAATGAAATCTGCCAATACAGCATTTTAATATAAACATTGAACTCTGAAGGTGTCAGAGATAAATGACCAAATTTAGAACTCAGTATTTCATTTCAAGACTCTAAACACAGTTGGTCTTTATTTTAACTCGACCATTTTTCAGGGTCTGTACATCTTGGTGAAGTCTAAAGCTGTTAAGAAAAAAAAGTTTTAAAAGTGTGTACAAACATTCTAAACTTTGAACACACTCACAGTATTTTCCTTTGAATATACAATATGTTGAAGCTAGTGTGTTGTGTTAGAATTAGTTTTGCAAAGCTGTCGTGTGTAGGCCATATTAAATGTTCTAAGATTGGAGACAGTTCTTATGATTAAATGATTTAATGACATTTTCAGTGGAAACGTGGTCTTCTATGACTTTCAAGCTTGGGTTAGATATTTTGTAATTAAAAAAAAGCCATAATAAAAGTTAACATAGAATATCATAGCTTAAAGTGAAAAATAGTGTGTTTTCAGAGATAGATACACTCACTGCTTCCCTAAACTTAAAATTTTTCTGGTCCGAGAGAACAGTAAGGTTAATGCAATTAATGAGAGAAAAATACAGGTTGAACTTAAATCTTGAAATTTCCAAGACAGCCTTGATATTTCTTTCAGTCAGGAATTTATTTTCTCTTAAAATTTTTAAAAAATAATAACTTTCTTAAAGTTTATATGAGTTTTTTATGTTTTAAATTCTCTATTGTTCTTTTTTATGCATGTCTGCCTGCAGGCTTCTCTTGACTGGGCTTTTTCTTTTTTTTTAATGAGGTCTTTACCTAAGATTTTTTATATAGAGTAAAAGGGTAGAGAGATAAGAAATAGTAGGAATTCAGGAGGAAAAATAGTAAACATTTAAACTAAGATGAAGATATTTTAAGAAACAGAAAAGGTTAAAAAAAATTGTAAAGTTGAATACATCTCAGTGACTTTAATATCAAAACTATTTGATTCCTAAAAAGTGTCATCTCAGTTTTCTCTGAGTTCATCAGATTTAAAACAAAAAATGGATAATTTCCAAATAATTCGTATTGAATTGCCAGTTTTAAGTGACAGTGTTTTTAGACTTTCAAGTATATCGTAGCTTCAAATTTATTACATTTACAGTCTTTTTAATATTAATGAATAATGTATTACAGGCCTTCTCTGAAATATAAATTTTCCAAGTGAAAGTAGGCCCAAGTGTGAATCCGAAGATACTGAGGATGAAGTAACCTTTTAAAGTTTCTTCCTGTTTTTACTCCTTGTCTTTGGCAGCACCGTAATTACCATAAATTTGGCTATGAGCAGTACTCTAACTAATATCAGAGTCTCTGCCTATAGCAATTCTATACTGGCTATTACATAGAATTCATTAGACCTTTGGGGGGAAAACTGCTTTTAAATATTATCAGTAGGGCTTATGATGTTGCTGCAATTAAAGTGGTTTTCATATGGTACTGTGCCCTTAACATTTTCCTACTTTGTGGATAAACGGGGACCACGTGCTTCATGAGGTATCTTTATTGATAATACTTCTCATTTTTTAATATATTTAATAGTTTCCTTTTTCCAGCACAGCTGTACATGTGGCGCAGTTAAGAAACAGACTTGGATCACCGGTGTATTGCAAGAAAGATATTTAATATTCTGCACATTGCTGTACCTTGTCAGCATATTCCCAAGTGCTCTGTAGAGAACCAGTGTGAGTGATGAAGGCTGCTAGCTGCTTTAGAAGTCCCATGAAAGTGCTGGGTGTGAGGCTTTTTACTTTTTTGACGCTGAAGACAAGTATTTACAGCCTGTCTTCCAGTTGTGTCGTGATAGGCAAAGAAGCATGATGGCTAAAACCATTATTTTCCGTACTTTTTTTTCTCTTAAGGAGAGGGGAAAAAGGGTCTGTGCCAAAATTCTTTTTGTGGGGCATGGAAAGAGAACTTCTGTATCTCTCGCTTTAATGGGTGCCTGGATTGATTCTGGCACGAGATTTAAGGAAATAATCCAGTGTTTAATAATAGAGTGGTAAAATTGTTCATGCTGTTAGGTAATATCTATCGATTTTTTACAACAGAAGTGGGTGATGTTGGTTTTTTTTTAATGCTCGTGAAAAGTAATGATGCTCAGAGTCCCTGGAGTTAGGTATGGTGCAAACACATGGAGAGTCCAGGCCTGTTGTGTGTGCCTCAGCAGCGCACCTGCGTCCTGGCCTCTGGCACCCTTATTGCCAATCTTGTCCTGTTTCTGACCACACAGCACCAGTTGCTTGGGAACATTTCCCAAATGTGTGGTGGTTTTTACACATGGACCTGTGCCACTAAAAATTGAACTGAAGCCATGTACAGTTTAAATCCAGCACTCCAGAGGTGGAAAAAAAAAAAAATCAACATTAATCCCCTAAGCCCCAAATGCTATGTCTTCATTTTATCTTTTTGAAGCCTGGGAAAACAAATGCTATCTCTGGAATGATTCCTGAAGGTCTCATTAAGACTTCCCTATTAGACCCATTTCAAAATGAAGCAGCTAAAGCTATTTGTCATGCTTACATTTTTAAATATATCTGTGAAAATTCTTTGCAGTTTTTTTTTTTTTTTTTTTGAGATGGGGAAAGATGGAAACTATACTTTATTTACAGTTTGCATTCAAACACTGACTTGCTTTTTTCTTTAAGAGTTACCTAAGTCTTTGGAGTTCTTTAGCAAAAAAAAAGAAAGAAAGAAAAACCCACACACAGGAGTTATAGCTTGATTGTGTTATGAACATGTTTCTAGAAACAAATTCAGTAAGGTTTATTTTTAGTGCAGGGAAAATTGCCCTCAAGGAGCTTATACTCTAGCAATGGAGTATGTGTGTTGTCTTCATCTTCGGCTGTCATGTCTCCTGACTACATACTCAACCATTGTCATCAAGTCTTTTCCAACTTGTAGTGACCCTATGGACAGAGTAGAACTAACTGCCCCATAGAGTTTCCAAGGAGCACCTGGTGGATTTGAACTACCAACCCTTTGGTTAGCAGCCATAGTTCTTAACCGCTATGCCACCAGAGCGTCCTGACTACATCCAGCATCCTGTAATATGTGACCAGTTATGTGTTTAACCTTAATAACATGTGGTTCATCGAATGAGAACTTCCATTTTCCTGCAGATGTTATTCTTTGACTTTGGAATTTTTACTCATTGACTTTAGTCCGACATGGAAAATTACTTATCCTCTGTGCCTTGGTTTCCTTGTCTATGAAATAAGGGTGTTAAGTAGGTAGTTTATTTGGTCTTATTTCTAAGATTTGATTAATTTTGATTACCCTCCCTCCCTTTAACTGAGTGATTAGTTTTCTTAGATTTGCTGTGATTTGTTACATGAGAATCTTATGTGCTGCTTTGTTGTTGGTTTTTATTTTTGGTATTTGTTGCAAAGTGTGTTCACCTGTTTTCTGTGTAGCCCGATGATGTTACAGAATGTTTCTGAGGTACCATCCATCAAAAGTAGTCCCCCCCGCCCTTTAAAAATGGCTCTGTTTTCCACAGCTCTGACTTAATAACTGGACACGTAACCTTATTTCATTTCCAGACTTTTTGAGTGCTCAATTTTGTGTTGTTCAAGGTTCTGTATTCCAGAGAGTTTATTGCTGTGATTTCTTATTTCTAATCCCAGTGTCTTCAGATTTTATCATCTGCCTCAGATTAGGGATTTTCTCAATTTAGGGTCTCAGGTTAATGCTGTCTATTATAAAATATCCTATTCTTTAAAAAAAAAAAAAAAATCCTTTTCCAGATGTAACTAGATCTTAATTGGTTGAATTGCTCCAATTTAGCTAACCAAGAAAATGTTTTTCTTGTGTGTTGCTTAAGAATTTATGAGAATGATCAATGTAGAAGACACGCTCATAGAGCTGAAGTTTATTATGAAGATGAAATGTGTTTTTAGGTACATATTGGACCTCAAGATTTTCAATTTTAGGAAAAGGGATTCCAGTATCCCAGGTCGAGTCGATTCCGACTCATAGCGACCCTATAGGATAGGGTAGAACAGCCCCGTAGGGTTTCCAATGAGCAACTGGTGGATTTGAACTTCTGACCTTTTGATTGGCAGTGGAGCTCTTAACCACTGACCCATCAGGGCTCCAATGAAAAGAATAACCCAAAAACCAAACCCAGCGCTGTCGAGTTGATTCCGACTCATAGCGACCCTATAGGACAGAGTAGAACTGCCCCATAGAGTTTCCAAGGCGTGCCTGGCGGATTCGAACTGCCAAACCTTTGGTTAGCAGCTGTAGCACTTAACCACGGAAATACCTAGATGAACTCAGAAGTATCTTCCACTTCTAGGATTCAGTGGAAATATAGCAACTTCCCACTGGTTACTTTGATTGATAATGGAAGTCAGTGAGGCACCTGTATTTCTGTTGATGAAGGAAGAATTATAAATGTAAAGAACTTCCCTTACAAAGCTGATTTTTCTCAGATCGTAAAGGAGTGACAGTGTTCCTTCCTGCTCTAGAGCCTAAAACTGGTCATAAGCATTAGACTCTTATTGTTTATTTTATGTAATGTGCTATGATAGTCTTAAGTTCTTGGTAGGAATGGATTTTCACTGATTTGTTCCCATTATTTTGCTTGGTTCTCATTTAGTGAGAATTAGCGTTAACTAGAGCCTCATGAACATAATTCCCAGCTAATTCAAGACTTTTGTGGATTTTGAAGGTTGTTTGGAAGGATGTAAGTTTAGTTGCTTTGGTCATCTTTGCCAAAGATGAGGGAAGACTCTTGGAATGTGTTGTAGTATTTTATTTAAGCTTAGGATCTCTGAATGGCCTGTATATCAAAGCAAGGGAAAAATAATGTCTTTGGGATGTACTTTTTCTTTCAAATCTATGTAGATTTTAATTATTTAATAATATTTGTTATTCTGGACCAGAGGAGCCCTGGTGATGCAGTGGTTAAGTGCCTGGCTACTAATTGAAAGGTTGGTGATTCAAACCCACCAGCCACCCCACGGGAGAAAGACGTGGCGGTCTGCTTCCGTAAAGATTACAACCTCGGAAACCCTATTGGGCAGTTTTTCTCTGTCCTGTAGGGTGGCTATGAGTCAGAATCAGCTTGATAGCAATGTTTTTTTTTCTTTTTTTAAAATTATGTACCAACCTTAATTAAGGAACTTTGGAATATTTACCTTGAGTTTGGGGATACAGCTAGTAGAATAAAAAAAGGATATATAAAACTCCCTTAATGTAGATTTGTCAGAATGATGACTGTATGCATATATTAAACATTTTAAGATTGCCCTGCATTTTGACTCCTCTTGAGAAGTCCTAGAACGGGGCAGTGGCTAGGATGGCAGCCTATTCTAGGGCCTTTGAGTGCCCAGTGCCTCTGTAGTTGCCAGAGTTTCAGTTGTTGGAGTCAGACTTCCTGGATCATGGGAGGTACTTTTAGAATTGTCATTTGTTAGCCTTATTCAAATATTTCATCTAATAAGTGTATATTCAATTACTATTTAACTGTTTTAATTTCCTGGAGTGGTAGGCAAGAATTTGCAAAGTAGTCTCTTGCTGAAAAAAAAAAACAAAAAAACAGTGGGATAAGACTGATGATAATATAGGTGAGTGTGTTTTATCTTCTCTCATTCTAAAGTACTTCTCAAAGAATGAAGTTCCAATCTATTCAGAAGTGATTGAATACTTTGTGTAATTATTTAAATGTATTAATGTACAGTTCACCTTAAATATCCCACCCTAGGCCATTTAGACTGTAGTCAGTTGGTGTGTATATCCTGGGCAGCTTCTCCTCGCTGTGAACCAGTAAACCAGCCTTCCACCTGATGGCTACTAAATGTAATCTTTTGGCATAGCCTGTTGGTAACAATGAGAAAGAACTAATGTTAAATTAGATCAGAGTTCCTTTGTAGCTAAGAAAATTTGTTATACTTGATTAGAGCTATATTTAAATAATAACCTGTCTGCAGGAATGAATATTAAGCTTCTTTGTTAAGTAATGTAGAAACATTGTAGAAATTCTCTTCTAGGCTTCATTTTGCAGGGTTTTTTTTTTTTTACATAATTTTTGTTGTGCTTTAGGTGAACGTTTACAAACAAGTCAGTCTCTCACACAAAAACCCATATACACCTTGCTACACACTCCCAATTACTCTCCCCCTAATGAGACAGCCTGCTCTCTCCCTCTACTCTCTCTTTTCGTGTCCATTTCGCCAACTTCTAACCCCCTCCAGGATGGAGATGCCAACATAGTCTCAAGTGTCCACCTGATCCAAGAAGCTCACTCCTCACCAGCATCCCTCTCCAACCCATTGTCCAGTCCAATCCATGTCTGAAGAGTTGGCTTCGGGAATGGTTCCTGTCCTGAGCCAACAGAAGGTCTGGGGGCCATGAACACCTGGGTCCTTCTAGTCTCAGTCAGACCATTAAGTCTGGTCTTATGAGAATTTGGGGTCTGCATCCCACTGCTCTCCTGCTCCCTCAGGAGTTCTCTGTTGTGTTCCCTGTGAGGGCAGTCATCGGTTGTAGCCAGGCAACATCTAGTTTTCTGGTCTCAGGATGATGTAGTCTCTGGTTCATGTGGCCCTTTCTGTCTCTTGGGCTCATAATTACCTTGTGTCCTTGGTATTCTTCATTCTCCTTTGATCCAGGTGGAATGAGACCAATTGATTCATCTTAGATGGCTGCTTCCTAGTGTTTAAGACCCCATATGCCACTCTTCAAAGTGGGATTAAAAAAAAAAAAACCATTGCCACCAAGTCGATTCCAACTCATAGCGACCCTCAAAGTGGGATGCAGAATGATTTCTTAATAGATTTTATTATGCCAATTGACTTAGGTGTCCCCTGAAACCATGGTCCCCAGACCCCTGCCCCTGCTACGCTGCCTTTCAAAGCATTCAGTTTATTCAGGAAACTTCTTTGCTTTTGGTTTAGTCCAATTGTGCTGACCTCCCCTGTATTGTGTGCTGTCTTTCCCTTCACCTAAAGTAGTTCTTACCTACTATCTAATTAGTGAATGCCCTTCTCCCACCCTCTCTCCCTCCCTCCTCTCGTAACTACAAAAGAATGTTTTCTTCTCAGTTTAAACTGTTTCTCAGGTTCTTATAGTAGTGGTCTTATACAATATTTGTCCTTTTGCAACTGACTGATTTCACTCAGCATAATGCCTTCCAGGTTCCTCCATGTTATGAAATGTTTCACAGATTCATCACTGTTCCTTATCGATGCGTAGTATTCCATTGTGTGAATATACCATAGTTTATCCATTCATCCGTTGATGAAGTCTTTGGATGAGCATAAGTGTTTGATTTTTAGGAGCTCCCAGTTATCTAGTTTTTCTTTTACATTCTTTATAATGTTTTGTATACTGTTTATGCCGTGTGTTAGGGCTCCTAACGTTGTCCCTATTTTTTCTTCCATGATCTTTATCATTTTAGATTTTATGTTTAGGTCTTTAATCCATTTTGAGTTAGTTTTTGTGCATGGAGTGAGGTATGGGTCTTGTTTCATTTTTTTGCTGATGGATATCCAGTTATGCCAGCACCATTTGTTAAAAAGACTGTCTTTTCCCCATTTAACTGTTTTTGGGCCTTTGTGAAATATCAGCTGCTCATATGTGGATAGATTTATATCTGGATTCTCAATTCTGTTCCATTGGCCCATGTATCTGTTGTACCAGCACCAGGCTGTTTTGATTACTGTGGCAGTATAATAGGTTCTAAAATCAGGTAAAGGAAGGCGTCCCACTTTGTTCTTCTTTTTCAGTAATGCCTTATTTATCCAGAGCCTCTTTCCCTTCCATATGAAATTGGTGATTTGTTTCTCCATCTCATTAGAGAATGTCGTTGGGATTTGGATTGGAATTGCATTAAATATATAGATCACTTTCGGTAGAATAGACATTTTTCTCATGTTAAGTCTTCCTATCCACGAGCAAGGTATGTTCTTCCACTTATGTAAGCCTCTTCTTTTTTTGGAGAACTGTACTGTAGTTTCCTTTGTATAAGTCTTTTACGTCTTTGGTAGGATTTATTCCTAAGTAATTTATCCTCCTGGGGGCCACTGTAAATGGCATTGACCTGGTGATTTCCCCTTCGATGTTCTTCTTCTTGGCATAGAGGAACCCAACTAATTTTTGTATGTTTATCTTGTATCCAGATACTCTGCTGAACTCTTCTATTAGTTTCAGTAGTTTTCTGGAGGATTCCTTAGGGTTTTCTGTGTGTAAGATCGTGTCATCAGCAAATAGAGATACTTTTACTTCTTCCGTGCCAGTCTGGATGCCCTTTATTTCTTTACCTAGCCTAATTGCTCTGGCTAGGATCTCCAGCACAATGTTGAATAAGAGTGGTGATAAAGGGCATCCTTGTCTGGTTCCCTATCTCAGTGGGAATGTTTTCAGGCTCTCTCCATTTAGGGTGATGTTGGCTTTGTATAAATGCCCTTTATTATGTTGAGAAATTTTCCTTCTATTCCTATTTTGCTGAGAGTTTTTATCATGAATAAGTGTTGAACTTTGTCAAATGCCTTTTCTGCATCAATTGATAAAATCATGTGGTTCTTGTCTTTTATTTATGTGGTGGATTATATTAATTGTTTTTCTAATGTTGAACCATCCCTGCATACCTGGTATGAATCCCACTTGGTCATGGTGAATTATTTTCTTGATATGTTGTTGAATTCTATTGGCTAGAATTTTGTTGAGGATTTTTGCATCTACGTTCATGAGGGATATATGTCTATCATTTTCTTTTCTTGTGGTGTCTTTACCTGGTTTTGGTATCAGGGATATGGCGGCTTCATAGAATGAGTTAGGTAGTATTCCGTCCTTTTCTATGCTCTGAAATACCTTTAGTAGTAGTGGTGTTAACTCTTCTCTGAAACTTTGGTAGAACTCTGCAGTGAAGCCGTCAGGACCAGGGCTTTTTTGGGGGGGAGTTTTTTCATTACCTTTTCAATCTCTTCTTTTGTTATGGGTCTATTTAGTTGTTCTACCTCTGTTTGTGTTAGTTTAGGTAGGTAGTGTGTTTCTAGGAATTCATCCATTTCTTCTAGGTTTTCAAATTTGAGTATAGTTTTTCATAGTAATCTGATATGATTCTTTTAATTTCAGTTGAGTCTGTTGTAATATCGCCCATCTCATTTCTTATTCTGGTTATTTGCTTCCTCTCCTGTTTTTCTTTTGTTAATTTGGCCAGTGGTTTATCAATTTTGTTGATTTTTTCAAAAAACTAGCTTTTGGTCTTGTTAATTCTTTCAGTTGTTTTTCTGTTTTCTATTTCATTTAGTTCAGCTCTAATTTTTATTATTTGTTTTCTTCGGGTGCCTGTGGGTTTCTTTTGTTGCTCTCTTTCTATTTGTTGAAGTTGTAGGGATAATTCTTTCATTTGGGCCCTTCTTTTTGGATGTGTGCATTTATTGATATAAATTGGCCTCTGAGCGCCGCTTTTGCGGTGTCCCAAAGATTCTGATAGCAAGTGTTTTCATTCTCATTGGATTCTCTGAATTTCTTTATTCCATCCTTAATGTATTCTATAATCCAGTCTTTTTTGAGCAGAGTATTGTTCAGTTTCCAAGTGTTTGATTTCTTTTCCCTGCTTTTCCTGTTATTGATTTCCACTTTTATGGCCTTATGGTCAGAGAAGATGCTTTGTAATATTTCAGTGTTTTGGATTCTGCTCAGGCTTGCTTTATGACCTAATATGTGGTCTATTCTAGAGAATGTTCCATGTGCACTAGAAAAGAAAGTATACTTGGTTGCTGTTGGGTGGAGTGTTCTGTATATGCCTACGAGGTCAAGTTGGTTGATTGTGGCATTTAGATCTTCCATGTCTTTATTGTGCTTCTTTCTGGATGTCCTGTCCTTCACCGAAAATGGTGTGTTGAAGTCTCCTACTATTATTATGGAGCTGTCTGTCTCACTTTTCAATGCTGATAGAGCTTGTTTTATGTATCTTGCAGCCCTGTCATTGGGTGCATAAATATTTAATAGGGTTATATCTTCTTGGCGTATTGTCTCTTTAATCATTATATAGTGTCCTTCCTTATCCTTTCTGATGGATTTAACTTTAAAGTCTATTTTGTCAGAAATTAATATTGCCTTTCCTGCTCTTTTTTGATTGTTGTTTGCTTGATATATTTTTTTCCATCCTTTGAGTTTTAGTTTGTTTGTGTCTGTAAGTCTAAGGTGTGTCTCTTGTAGGCAGCATATAGATGGATCTTGTTTTTTAATCCATTGTGCCACTTTCTGTCTCTTTATTGGTACATTTAGTCCATTTACATTCAGGGTAATTATGGATAGGTATGAATTTAGTGCTATCATTTTGATGTCTTCTTTTGTGTGTTGACAGTTTCTTTTTCCCACTTGATTTTACGTGCTGAGTAGATTTTCTTTATATATTGTCCTTTCCTCATATTTGTTGTTGATTTTGTTTCTGCTGAGTCTGTATTTTTCCCTTGCATTTTATTTTGATGAGGAGGATAGTTTGTCTCTGTTGTGGTTACCTTATTATTTACCCCTAATTTTTCTAAATTTAAAACTAACTTTTATTTCTTTGTATCGCCGTATCTTCCTCTCCATATGGAAGGTGTATGATTACATTTCTTAGTCCCTCTTTGTTATTTTAACGTTGTCTTCTCTTATATAATAACATCGCCGTTATCCTGTTTTGGGCTTTTTTTTTTTTTAATCTTTGTTTTTTTGGTTTTCGCTGTCTCGGTTGACTTCTGGTTGCTCTGTCCAGTGTTCTAGTCTTGGGTTCATACCTGATATTATTGATTTTCTAACCAAAGAACTCCCTTTAGTATTTCTTGTAGTTTTGGTTTGGTTTGTATGAATTCCCTCAACTTGTGTTTATCTGTAAATATCTTAATTTCACCTTCATATTTAAGAGACAGTTTTGATGGATATATGATTCTTGGCAGGCAATTTTTTTCCTTCAATTTTTTAAATATGTCATCCCATTGTCTTCTTGGCTGCATAGTTTCTGCTGAGTAGTCCGAGCTTATTCTTACTGGCTCCCCTTTGTAGGTGGCTTTTATCCCTTGCTGCTCTTATAATTCTCTATCTTTGGTTTTGGCAAGCTTGGTTATAATATGTCTTGGTGACTTTCGTTTAAGATCTACCTTATGTGGAGTTCGATGAGCATCTTGGATAGATATCTTCTCATCTTTCACAATATCAGGGAAGTTTTCTGCCAACAAATCTTCAACAATTTTCTCTGTATCTTCTGTTATCCCTCCCTGTTCTGGTACTCCAGTCACTCATAGGTTATTTCTCTTGATAGAGTCCCACATGATTCTTCATTTTTTTTTAAATTCTCTTATCTGATTTTTCTTCAAATATATTAGTGCCAAGTGATTTATCTTTGAGGTCAGAAATTCTAGCTTCTACTTGGCTCAGTTCTGCTCCTCTGACTTTGTATTGAGTTGTCTAATTCTGTAAATTTATTGTTAATCTTCTGAATTTCTAATTGCTGTCTGTCTATGGATTTTTCCAGCTCATTAAACCTTTCATTATGTTCCTGAATAATTTTTCTAATTTCTTCAGTTGCTATATCTGTATGTTCCTTGGCTTGTTCTGTGTATTGCCTCATTTCCTTCCTGATGTCTTGAAGGGTTCTGTATATTAAACTTTTGTATTCTGCATCTGGTAATTCCAGGAATGCACTTTCATCCAGAAGATCCCTGGATTCTTTGTTTTGAGAGCCTGTTGAGGTGATCACGGTCTGTTTCTTTATGTGACTTGATATTGACTGTTGTCTCTGAGCCATCGATAAGTTATTGTATTAGTTTATGCTTGCTTACTGTGTTGTAGCTGCTTGCTTTGTTTTGGTATACCCGTATGGGTTGCTTGAGTGAGCTAGCTTGATTATTTTCGCCTTTGGAGCCCTGGTGTCCTGTCCCCAGCTGGCTAAAGCTGTTATCAGGTATATCAGTCTAGGAATCCATTCAGGAATTCAGCTCAGGTTTCCAGGTAGCTGATATCAAGTGTGTGGTACAGGCTCTGTCCTACAGTCTTAGAAGGGCAGGGGCGATTGGCGTATATACCTGTATCTGATTGCAGCAGGGTGTCATGCTCTGAAGAAGGCAGGGGGCTGAGAACTGACCCCCAAGTGTCTCTGAGGAAAACGCGTCCCTGTTCCCCAGAGCGTGCAGGTGGGTGGGTTCTGCAGAGGGACCATGGGCACCCAAAATTTTTGGTTGTAAGGACTGGGAGGTACCAGTTATCTCTGGATCCCTGTCGTGGGTGGCAGGGTGACCCGAGTGGAGCTACCAGTCCTTAGGTCCCTGATGTTGGTAGGGGAGGACCCTCTTTAATAGGCAAAGCAATGTCAGAAGTCAAACACCCACCTCTCCACCACACAGCTGAAATGGTTGGAGTTTGCCAGCAAGGGCCTATTCTCCCGAAATAGGCCCATGCAGAAGGGAAAGGTGCTCCAGGTCCACAGACGGTTTATGCCTGGACAGGAGCTGCTTCTGTCCTGAGCTTCCCTGGTTAATGAAGCTAGCAAATTATCTTTTCCCCCAGTTGCAAATTTTTTCCTTCCCCAAGGCCGGGAGGATGGCTCCAGGTGCCCACCAGGGTCTATCTCAGGCCCAGGGATTCAGCTGCTGAAGCCAGCTTAGGGGGAGCGGTGGGGCACAGTACTTAGCTTTTGCCGAGAGGGCTGTTATCCTCAGGTTCTGAAGGTGTGAGTGGGCTGTGTGGCTGCTGCTTCGCCCTGCGGAAACGGCGGCTGAACGTTAGTACCAGCCCGCTGCTGCCGCGGCCTCTGTTGCTCCAGGAATGGTGCCTGAGGGCTCCCCGCGATTCAGGTCCAGTAACTCCTCTCCACTTCTGAATGGCCTCTTCCTTCCCCTGCCCCTCGGTTTGTTGTCTAAGCTTGCCTTTGATGCTCAGGGCTCCCAGCTTGTCACAGATATACTCGTTTCACTTGTTTTTTTGGGTCTTTGTTGTAAAGAGGGCTCCACGGTATCGTCTCTCTATTCCCCCATCTTGGCTCTGCCTCTCCTGATAAGAATTTTTGATGAGTGATTTTCAAATCATAAAATAAAGATTATCTGAAAGCCTTTTCTTTTCAAACCTGTGTCAAACCTCAAGACATATTACTGTCACATCACAGAAACAATGATCAGGTCTTTAAATTGAACAAGGAGTAAAACCAGAAATACACTCTCTGGCTGATAGATTCTCATTCGGTGCTTAGGTTGCCTGGCTGTATAGTAGCTTTACCTAAAAATCTATTTGTATATAACAAAGCTCCATGTCTTCTCTTCATTACGTGTTACAACCCTTTTTTTTTTCTTCTCTTTAAGGTGGTTTAGATTAGAATCCAAACAAGGAAAAAGAGCCAAAAACAGGGGTGAGATAAAAGTCAATATTCAATTTATGAGAAACAACATGACAGCAAGTATGTTTGACTTATCAATGAAGGACAAAACAAGATCTCCTTTTGCAAAATTAAAAGATAAGATGAAAGGTAGAAAAAATGATGGGACATTTTCTGATACATCGTCTGCAATCATTCCAAGTACTCACATGCCTGATGCCAGCACTGATTTTTCAAGTGGTGAAATCCAGATGAAATCCAAACCAAAAAAGCCTTTTCTTTTGGGCCCTCAGAGACTTTCCTCAGCACATTCAATGTCCGATTTAACTGGGTCCCACATGTCTTCTGAGAAACTGAAGTCTGGCGCCATTGGTCAAACACATCTTCTTGGGCGCCAGATAGATTCATTTGGAGCAGTTCCAGAAAGTGGTAAGCAGCATGTTCTTTCTAAGTGTATGTATACTCAGTGGTCTGAAATTTGCTTTTAATTTTTAACGTTTAACTTGTAAAGTTGGATAATAAAAATTGCAGTTTCTCAGGAGTATTTTCTAAATATAGTCATTCATCAGATACTTATTGAGCACCTACTATATCCCAAATTGGTAAGATCGTTGATGTCAGAGTTTGTCTGCATTCATACTTATATTATTAGAGGATAAGAAAGTGAGCCCCACCCCCTTTCATGGCCTGCCTTCATTTCATTGTTTCTCCTTTCTCCAAAGCCAGAAGCGTAAATGAACATTCCATTTCATCAGAAAGTACCTGGAAAATAAAACCTCTGTGTTCAGAAGAAGGAGTGAATTTAATGCTAAATGATGACAAAAATCTTCTGACAATTTATAACATTATCATGCCAAGTAAAGCCTCGAGCTTTGACACCATTGTTTTCTTATGTAACCATTTCTTTTTGAGCTGAGTAAATTGCTAATATCTAGCAACACACTAATTGTTATTAGTCTAGATACTTTAGACTGCATTGTAAAATTGTTTTCCTTGGTTATTTTGAGGGTTAATATCTTGAAACAGCTAATTGCTGTCCTTCTAAAAGCAGAAGCAGTGTGCTCGTTGAATGCGTTGGAGTGTGATGGGCTGTGTCACTGATTATGCACTAACTATGGGCTTGTTTGCAGGAAGCCTCAAATCTCCACACAGAAGGACATTAAGCTTTGATACTTCTAAAATGAACCCACCTGACAACAGTGTGGACGAAGGTGAATCATCCTTTGGAAGACAAAATGACCCTTTTACAAATGTGACTGCTTCATTACCCCAAAAATTTGCAACACTGCCAAGGAAGAAAAACCCATTTGAAGAAAGCAGTGAATCATGGGACAGCAGCGTGAATTTATTTTCAAAATCAATTGAAGTAAAAAAAGAAAACAAGAGAGAGAAAAGGGAGAAAGTTAGCCTGTTTGAAAGAGTAACTGGAAAAAAAGATAGCAGAAGATCAGACAAACTTAATAACGGGGGATCGGATAGCCCTTGTGACTTGAAATCACCTAACGCATTTGGTGAAAATCGTCAGGACTATTTTGATTATGAGTCAACTAATCCGTTTACAACCAAATTCAGGGCTTCAAATATAATGCCATCTTCAAGGTAAGTTTAACATGGGGCAAGTCATGCTATTTTGGGAAATATTTTACTTGAAAGTATCAAATGTCCCTTTTAAATACTTCAATATTTTAAATTCCTTTTATTTTACTTGAGAAAAATTCTTACAGCGTTATTTTTACAATGAATTATGGAGCCAGGTAACGTTGCATACATCTTTGAACTGAGCTTTTTATTTAGAATTGTAAGAAATTCTTACTCCTTATTCTAGACTACGTCTACTTCTGTGAGCCAAAAACCCACTGAAACAGGGAGAGAGACATGGCTTTTGATGAGAAATGGTGAGAATGAATTACTGGTGGGTGTTCCTTCAAGCCAGAAATTTAGATATGTCGTATTTCTAAATATTCTTTCCCAGGGATTAGTCGAGGGCTTTTTTTTTTTTTTTTTATTTGGAGAGGATTCCTGGACCAGTAGTTGCTCATGGTCTATTCTTTAAGAAATACTGGCTTAAATTAAGTATTAATTTTCATAATAGTGGCCAACTATCCTAATTAAATGGCTGTTTAGAAGTAGCTTTTAATTTATGAATGTGAATTAGAATTTACTGACCTTAGGAGTACTGTCAGTAACACCAAAGAGTATCTCTATGACTTATTGTCATAGAAGTGATCATTGTTAGGGTAAAGAGTAGACTTTCACACTGCAGCTTCTTGGTTACATATATGATGATGCTCTTCGTATTCCTTGATCGAAGTTGGAACTATATGCATTTAAATATGATTATGAAATTTATACACACGAACAATGGGATAACTGATTAAGGAAACCTTAAACAGAGAATAAAATGAGTTTATTGGAGCCTGAAGTAGTTACCAGGGAAACTCATGGTAGAATGTTTGCCATATAAAATAGAGGCTTTTTCTGGAAATAATAATGTATAGCCTACAGACCTGAGTGGGTATCCTGGCTTAGTAGCGCTATGGTCTCTATAAACCTCAGCGTTTCCATCTTTGAAACAAAGAAAATAATACCTACTTGATAGGATAGGGTGAGGATTAAGTGTATATATAAAGTACAGAGCACAGAGCCAGGCCCCAAATAGGGACTCCATAAAGGATGACTGCTGTGATGTTTTATGTGCTAATATGTCATGTCATGTTTTACTCAAAAACAGTGCTTGACTTTGCACCACTACAAATGGAAAATGTATCAACAATCAGCCTGTTAGGCTGTGCTCTCCCACCTTTCTCTTGTGTATATTCCAATGACATGTTTAAAAACACGCATTTAAAACTTTCAAAGGAAAGTGTGCATTTCTTCTGCTTTCTTTAATCAATAAATGAATATTTGATGTGGTTTTAGAAAGTATCGTTCAGTCTTCTTTATGGACTATACTCCAAAGAAATATATTTTTATTATATGATATTAGTATTTTACTGACGAGTCCATAATTTTGATATGCTATATCAAATAAAATAAATTATTTTATTTTGGTATTTTACATTGGAGCCTTGCTGGTGTAGTGATTAAGAGCTCAGCTGTTAACCGAAAGGTCGGTAATTGAAATCCACCAGCCGCTCCTTGGAAACCCTGTGGGGCAGTTCTGCTCTGTCCTGTAGGGTCGCTATGAGTCAGAATCGATTCGATGGCAGTGGGTTTTGGGGTTTATTCTAAATTATTTTATTTTGGTATTTCACATAGTGTACATCACATATTGTGTTATGTCCTAAATCTTAACTTTTTTCCTCCTTTACTGAACTTTTTTTTGCCAAAGATTGGTAAAAACACTGTCCGAGATAACTTAGAGACTGGGTAATTTAGATCATTTAGAGTTCAAGAAAAGCAGGAAAAATTGGAAATGGTAGGAATATAATGTTTTTAAACTGTGGAAGCATATGGAAAAATAAGTGTCCTCAAATCCTGAATTGTCTGTACATGGACTCGTTTACACAGACCACCAGGGGCTTTAAAAGTGAGCATATGGCATTTGCCAAATTTAGGCTTCATATTAATGCTGTTTGTATTAAAATCAGAGCTGCGTCATGATATGTGTACAAAATGACTGCAAGTATGTTTTTAAAAAAGTGCTTTTTTTTTTTTTTTAGTTTTAAGACTTTCCCTTGTATATATTCTGGAGATGTTATGTTACATAATAGGGCCAAAAAAAAAAAAGGAAAGAAAAACCTAAACCTGTTGCCATCGAGTTGATTCCAACTCCTAGTGACCCTATAAGGCAGAGTAGAACTGCCCCATTGGGTTTCCAAGGCTGTAAATCATTACAGATGCAGACTGCCACATTTTTCTCCCATGGGTTTGATGGTGAGTTCGAACTGCCGACCTTTTGATTAACAGCCAACACATTTATAGATTCCCTGTAAGTTACTATTCCTTTGGAGTCACAGACCATCTATGTTTTATGATAAATATAAATACTGTAAAAAGAAGTATTGAATATAAATAGGTGTAAGAAGAGAGCACAGCTCCAATTTTAAAGTAGAGCAACTTTATCTTGAGTGAAATTTGGGAGAATATAGTCAAGGTATGGGGCATTTTAGACTTCTCACGTTAAAATCCAAACCAAATTTACTTTTGAAGTGATAGACTCACAGAGTCACTCAGAAGCCAGCCTCCTTCCTTCAGGTGATGCCACCATTTAACACCTGGCCTCCGAGGTTGCTGCAGAAGGGGAAGAGAATAGAAGGTCACGTGAGGGACATTTTTATGTGCCAGGCCTGGCAGTGGTGTACATTATTTCCACGATTGCTCAGAAGTGGAATCTTTCCTCTTTGTTTAGAACTCAGTCATGGCTCAACTTTATTGTGAGGGGTTGAGAAGTAGGGTTTGGCTGTACACCGGGGAGGAGACGGAATTGGATCTGGTGACTGTACAGCATTGTGTGTGCCCATCTGTGCCAGTTCAGCTTTCTACTAGAAGTCTGGAAGTTGGCCCGCTGTACATATACACTGCACATGTGTACAGTACACATGTCATACTACACATGTACACAGAAGTAGGAATTCTCCTATAGGAGTTATGTTTTTATTAGTTTATTATTGGTATTGAGTTGTTTGTATTTTAAAATTGCTGCTGCTTTTGCTTTTTAATTAAAAATCACAAGTACTTTGGCACCATTAGTATCAACTAATTTGTGTGGTTATTCCCCCACTTTGTACAGTGATGCTTTCTAGCAGTACCAGTATATAATTGCCCATTAACAAATATATGCCTGGGTGTTTGTTACACCATTTTCAGTACAGTGTTTACCCAACTCTTCTTCAACACTGGGCTGTTTTTTCATTGGAAAGTAGAAATGGGTATGTTCACCAAACCCAATTTTCTTGTTTTTTTTTTTTAAACTGGGCATACAGGTAGACCAACCTTCAGTTAGTTGGGGCCATATAACCAAGTTCTGGCATACTGACTTATGAGTGGAAGAGATGAACACCTCCTACACGACTCTCCTCTATGTTGTCCCTCTTCCTCCATACCCTGGTCCGAGCATCAGCAAACTACATCTGTGCTCCAAATCCAGCCCACTGCCTGTGTTAATAAATAAAGTTTTATTGGAACACAACCACACCCATTTGTTTATGGCCACAGTGGTCAAAGTTGAATAGTTGTGGCAGACTTAATGGCTTTTAAAGGCAAAAATGTTTATTAGTGGCCCTTTTGCAGAAAGAGTTTGCCGACCCCTGCACTAGCTGAATGGAGAGGGCCTTTGAGAGAAGGGCAGAGCCATAAGATGGTTCCCTGAATGCATGTGGAAGGTCACCAGACCACAAAAAACTGATTGGACTTTGATAAATTCTCAGAATTTTAAGTTACTGAAATTTTTACATTTATTTATTTAAGCACTTAGCATTATTTATTCAAATAAGTAGAGAAGGTGGACCATAGTACCCTTCGTTCTGTTCAAAAAAGCCTAGGTCAAAACAACTTAAGAACCACTGATACAAAATACGAAATCCAAACTCTTCTTTCTTGCTTTCAAGGCTTGTTGTCTTCTAGGCTTTTCTCACCCATCCAACTTTTCTCTTACTATCCCTTACCTTTGTGTTCTAGCGAAGTTCATTTCCTTAGTGTAACTCTCTCCCTGAGGCCTGTGTAACCATGCCATTTCTGTTCTTTGCTTCAGTAGTGGAATGTACTCATAAGTCATCTCTTGAGTGTCTGAAGCCTGTCTAGAAGCTAAAAACTCTTGTCTTTCTTGATTAATAATGTGACATCTCCCTTCTCTGATTTTCTCCTGGTATAGAAGAACGTAATTGCTGTGTTTGTAGGATTTAGGCCATAGTCTTCCCTGCTAAACTGTATAAATTTCTTCACATTTCTTCTGGATCTTTCCTTCTTGGTGTTCCATAGCACCTGAAACATACCCTCAGTGAACATATCAAGGTCTTCCAGAGCTTTTTTTTTTTTAACTGCAGTTTGTTCCTACCTCGGACTAAATTAAAATCTTTAATGAGTGGGGCCCTGAAATGAAAAATAAACATTTAAAAATGTCCCATATGGTTCTAATTATCAGTCAGATTTAGAAATTGCTGATCTAAGTTGTATCACTTACTTCATAGGCGTTCAGTAAGTACTCGTTGGTGAATAGGAGTCAAGAGTTGTGCTGGTGAACTCATATTTGAATAGACGACTTGGTCACATTAGCTTTGCTCCCAGTGCTCTAACATAGAAGGCACAGTGAGGAGATCAGCATGGTTAAAACTGAGATACAGAGAGGAGCAAGAGGTTTGTATGAATAGGTAAGAAACACCTAAGTTCTAGTAGTCATTGAAGGCCAGGCAGAAATGTTTGAGGAGTTGTCCTCATGTCGGTTCCAACTCATGGTGACCCCATGTGTGTGGAGTTGAACTGTGCTCCATAGGGATTTTAGTGACTGGTGTTTTGGAAGTAGATCACTAGCCCTTTCCTCCAAAATGCCTTTGGGTAGACCTGAACCTCCAAGCTAAGGAGATTTAGACTCCATGAAAAAGTTCTGGATTAAAGAACTCTACCTAGTTAAGGGAATTCATTTATATAAAGAGAAATTGGTTGTGTATGTCTTATTTTGAAAGTTTCTTTTTTTTTTTTTTGGTAATATAGTAAATAATGTAAGTGTAGTCTATGACAAGCTAGTGTTGTTTGATGTTAAGCGGACAGCTGATAAGAGAGCAATAATTTATAGGAGGCATCTTTACCAGGAGGGAGCCCTGGTGGCACAGTGGTTAAAGCACCCAGATGCTAATTGAAAGGTCAGCGGTTCAAACCCACCAGCCACTCTGTGGGAGAAAGATGGAGCAGTCTGCTTCCACAAAGATTTACAGCCTAAGAAACCCAATGGGGCAGTTCTGCTCTGTCCTATTGGGTCTTTAAGAGTCAGAATTGACTCAGCTTGTTGGGTTTATCTTTACTAGGAGGCTTTAGGAACATCCTTCTGTTTGTGACTTGCACAAAGACAGTGCTTGCCCTTCATTATTTTCTGCTTTACTGTAGTTGTGAATTGCATACAGCAAACGCTTAGGTAGCTCTGAGATAACTTAATGGCATGTTTTATAGTATTATTCTTGGTATTATTGATTATATTAGAGCATATATTTCCATTTCCAATATTTGCTGTAGAAACTAGATTCTCCCTATTTTTTAGCTCATGAGCTTAGGCCAAATAGTTATTTTATTATGAGTAATATTTTATAATTTTACATGACAGCATGCCTTTTGCTTTTAGGACCAGAGCGACCTTCCTTTCTTCCTTGACTAGTCAATTCCTGTCAATGGTTGTGTTATACCTTTCTTAGAAGGTATTAAAAATTGGTGACCTAGAATGTATATTAAATGTGTTTATAATTTTCACAAATCAGAAATCACCACAGACCTATAAAGCATGTAACCATTATTATGAGGTTGTATAATATGTCCATAAAAAAACTGGTGGACTATTTACCATAGGCTTAAATTTTGATTTAGAAAAAGTTATAGTAAACATTGATATGAAAGAAAAAATCTTTTTAGTAGTTTTTAAACCTTCCTTTTTATAATGGCCCTTCTTGCCTTTGTTCCTTGAGTTTAAAGTTTAGTATTTGGCATCATAAACCTTAACATGCGTAAGGTTTATTTTCATAGCATTTTTAGTTTTTGTTCAGATTTGTCTAATACTAAGATAAGTTACCTGCTATTCATGGCAGGCTATAAGTCTTTTACACAGCTGAAAACTTGTAGCCTCATTTATGAGACAGAAAACAAAAACTTTTGAGATGGATTTTAGAGCCATGAATCCATTAGTGCCCAGGGATTTACAGAATGTATCCAATGAGACAGTGACTGCGAACGTGAAATATGCCATGTGATTAGTTCCCCAAACGGTAACTAGAACTTTTATGCTTAACTCCCCAGATACTACTTGAAACTTTTTTACCCTTCGTCATCCTAATACTCATTATAATAGCTCCCATTAATTGGGGCATCTCCCAATGGGTTAATTTGCAGATACCAACCATGGCATCCTTTGGCTCGTTCACTAATGCAAATTGATATTTCTAGTCTTTAAAATTGAAAACAAAAAAAAAAAGGCTCTGTAACAAAAAAGGTGAAACTTTATTTAAAAATTTTTTATTTTGCGCTGAGAAAATGAGATACTGAGAGATTCTGGGAGAGAGGAGAAAACAAGCTAAAAAAAAATCCACAAAAACTACTGTAGGCTAATAAACTGATGTGAAAATTTCTCAATTTACAGCACTTGACAGGTGCTAAAAGAAAAGCATCTTTAATTTTAATGTGTTGTTAGGACCTCTTTAGAGAGACTGTACAAGTTATTAACAAGGTCCTCTGAGACAGGAGACGGGTAATTAACAAGACCTATGGAGATATAGTTTGGGTAATTAACGAGCTCTTAGGCACTGGACACAGGATAACACATAGCAAGCCCAATCGTTAAAGGAGAACAGGTTGTTATGATATGATCAAATACAAGATAAAGTATGTAAGTCCTCTTGAGGTTTCTGATGGCAAAGTATTAAGATTATATTCCAGTGACCCCAGTGCACTAATTTTTATACATCAGGATCTAGATTGTTTGGTTTAATTTTTAAGGTAGAATTTGAGAGAATTATTTCTTTGTAAAACCAAGAGGAAAGGGAGCTTGTTACGTATAGACAAATAATCTTCACTAATTAATTGCCATTAATGAACATGAGTATTTTGAGAAAAATACACTGGAAACATGTAAGTTCTGTGATTCTGAATTGTTGGTTTGGACATTTAGTCTTCACCAGTGGACTAATATTGCTGACTCCAAATTTTCCTTGCTGTCCTTACTGCCTTCAGACTGTCAGCATCCTGGGCCAGAGAGGAGACTGTCATGGCACCAGTGTGGTTTTTACGTATTATACATAGGTCCCGTAAGTCATGTTTCTGTCCTCCCTTTAAGTCCGTCCCAATATCAAATACTATTTGGACTGGATATTCCCTGTGTAAATTTGAAATTGTTGGGTTATGAATCTTGATTTTTGATTCAGAACCCTGGCACATTCAGCGAGCATTTACTATACACATGCTATGCTGTCAGTGTTACAACTCTAAAAAATTCGTTTCACTGCCTTCTCTCTCAGTACCTCAGGATGATTTTTTCTCAAAAGTCAGATCTGATAATCAAATGATATTTTCATTTATTTTTTGAGTTTTACAGTATTCAAGGAAATCAGAGACTGTTAAGATACAAATCCTGCTCTTTGAAAGGCGCTCATCAGAACAAGCATTTAAGTTATTAGTTTGTGTGAAGGGTTTAAATTCCATGCCAAGGACTGAACATTGCATAGGCCTCGATGAACCATGAAAGGTTTTTAAGTTGGGTTATGATATTATGAAATTAAAGTTTTAGACAAACAGTCGAGAGCTAGGATGGAAAATCTGTTGGGAGCAGGGGTTAGGAGAGGGGAGGAGAAGGTTGAGGCAGGAAAACTAGTTAGGAAGTTATAGTTGTTGAGTTGAGAGCTGATGGAGGTCACTTGGCAGTGAGGATAGAAAAGAAGGGAACATCCCTGAGCAGTATCCCTGGGCTAAAACAGACAGTACAGCACGTATCCGTTCTGCTTGTTGGTAGTGGGATCATCAAGAGAGAAGAAATAGGGATTATTCCAGTGTTGTGTCTTCAATCAGCGTTTTAATTTGATAAAACAGCATTTTAGAAGCTGTGTTTTATTCAGTACAGCAGCAATGTCAGCTCTGTAGTCTTCGAGTCTTGGAATCAGACTATAAAAGGGGGAAATGCAGAACAGAATTTCAGATTCTCAGGGACTCCAGACTTCCTGGAGCCATGGAGGCTGAATGAACCCCTGAAACTATTTGCCCTGAGATAATCTTAAACTTTAAAGCAAAAATATCCTCTGAAGTCTTCTTAAAGCCAAACAATAGTTAAGCTTAACTAGTAAAAAATGTCTGCCTTGAGCATTATGCTCTTTTAAGAACTATCTATATGGGATCAAATTGACAACAGCAACTCCAAAGATTAGGTGGGACCCTTATGGGGCAGTGAGTTTATGTTAATGGGAAGGAACAACTCAGAAAAGGATGCGAGAATGGTTGTACAACTCAAAGAATGTAATCAGTGTCACGGAATTGTACATGTAGATGTTGAATATTGATAAATGTTTTGCTGGATATATTCTCGACAACAATAAAATTAAAGAGAAAACAGTTTTGGTATTGATGGAGACCTTTGAGGTTTTTTTTGTTTTATTTTTAATTAGGTGCTATCTTGTTTATTTTGGAAACCCTGGTGGTGTAGTAGTTAAGAGCTACAGCTGCTAACCAAAAGGTCAGCAGCAGTTCAAATCCACCAGGCACACCTGGAAATTCTATAGGGCAATTCTACTCTGTCCTGTAGGGTCGCTATGAGTCGGAATCAACTCCACAGCAATGGGCTTTTTTTTTTTTTTTTTGGCCTGGTGGCTTAGTTGTTAAGAGTCAGCAGCTAACCAGAAAGTCAGCAGTTCAGATCCACCAGGTGCTCCTTGGAAACCCTGTGGGGCGGTTCTACTCTGTCCTGTAGGGTCACTATGAGTTGGAATCGACTGGACAGCAACGAGTTTTGTTTTTGTTTTTTTAATCTTGTTTATTTTAGACTTTTTAAAAGAGACTAGGAATTCATGTGGTTTGAACTTTTTGAGACTAGCAAATTAGTATCAAAACAGTAATATTCTTGTTAGTTTGTTTTTAAGCACTGAAACTACCTTGGCTACTTTGAACACAATTTTTTTTAACTGTTTATGGGTTTATGCCTTTAAAGTGTTTTCACCTTAGCATTGTAATTAGTACATAGATTTCTCTTCATTGGTTTTGGCTTCACCTAGTCTTTTCCCTGTTGGGCTCTTTTCATTAGTTTCTTACTAAGAGAATACCTTCTGTACTGGCTACTTTTTCCAGGCCTTCTGCTTCCATGTTTAGAACATTTCCATTGGGCAACTATGACCACATTACCTGTTGTTACTTTTTTTTATACCATAAGCCTTAACTTTTTGAAGTACAGATAATGTTTCTGTATATGTAATTTATGGTGGCAGCGTTGCCTTGTGGTCAGCATGTTTTAAATAGTTGTTGATGGTACAAAATAAAGCAGTTAATTGAATTACGAAATTATCTCCTTTTACATTTAACTATTTTCTAAGAATATTAGGATTTAGACATTTGACATTTGTCTCTTTGAACTTACATTTTGAGGAAAGAGTATTGCTCTTTGATTTGATATATTAAGTATAACATAGTATGGCATTTTGTATATTTTAAGCTCGGAAATCTTTCTGAAAACAGTGCTAACACCACTTAAATAGTAATTACATGAATGGGCTTGATCTTCTTAGAGTAAAACTTAATTCAAGTTACCAATTTTTGTTTTGTTTTAGTAGATGTGATTCCTTTAGTAGACAAGTGTATAAAGCTCCTCCAGGGGTGAAAGCCAGAGGTATGACTCTAGAAGAGTGACACAAGCCCTGAGCACAGCAGCCAGGGAGAGGGGTGTGTGAGCAACGCCCTGCAATCCAAGCAGGGTGAGCTGTGTGGACCAGAAGTACAGGTAGTCCCTGACTGAAGATGCATTTGAAGTATGACAAACCGGACTTACAGCCCTTTTTTTAAAAATATGGATTTTTTTTTTATGTATGTATATAGTAAAATATATCTGTGAGTTTATATGTAATGTTTCCAACCCCCCCCCAAGACAAAAATCAGATTTATAAAGATACTGGTAATAAAAGGCATTAATAATGGAAACTAAAAAAAAAAAAAAAAAAGATATTTGACTTACATCAGAACCGATTTAAGATGGAGTCATCAGAACAGAACCCTGTCGTAAGTTGGGGACTGCGTGTACAAGGGATTTGCTGTGGAAAGGTAGAGGAAGGAGCAGTTCAGTCTCCTGCAAATTGAGAAAGCTTCCTCAAGGAGGAAGCCTTTGAGCTTGATCATGATCATTGAATATGGTTTTATAAGTTGGGGAATGAGTAGCTAGATAACTGTTTTAGTAAATAGCAAAGAAACTCATGAAAAATAGTCGGATGCATTTTAGAGGAATATTTTATAAATAGGGACTATATACTCTATGTCCAAAAGCTCTTTTCTACAGCTTAGTAATTTTACCACTTCTAGTTGACACACCACAGTTGGAGTCATGGAGCTCTGTTCGATGTCTGTCATTCCCTCCCTGCCTGGTAGGTTCCTGAGGAAGTATGTTTGCCACTTTAGGCTACCAAGGAGCCAATTAGTGAGTACCCTGCCGCGGCCCTGCCTTACACATAATGAACGCTTTGTTATGGAGCCTGGTGCGTGAATGGGGGTGTTCAGGTTAATCACGTATTTTGTTTCCTAGAGATGTACAATACAGTCGCTTCATACAGATTTTTCATTTTCAAAGAATTATAAATGCCCCAAATAAATAAAAAGTGAAAATTGTATTGGACATATTTTAATATTAGAGTCACATAGTATATTTGATTTGATTCTTCCAACCAGTGATTTCACAGTATAATGTGAAAGTGTAAAACCACTAACAATAGAATATTCTGAAGGGAATGTCGGATAGATATTAAGAGTTAGGTCTGGATTGAGTCTCAGCTGAATAGCTGTATGACCTTACTTAACCTTTCTAAGCCTCAGTTTCTTCAGCTATAAAACGGGGATGACGATCTTGGTATTATAAAAAAAAAAAAATTTTTTTTTTTTTTTTTATAGAGGAGATTAAATAATGTTATGTGCATACATTGCTGAGGGTAGTGTTTGGCACATAGCCTGCAAATGGTAGCTCTTATTATGATTTTATACAGTATCCACAGAATACATTCTAGTTGCTTTAAATAAGTTAAATGAAATTATATTCTCAACTTTTTTTTTTTCAATCTTAAAGTGGAATTTTGGGGCTTACCTTTTTTACTGTATGTCAGTAAAGGACATACATTGGCAAAAATCAATCAACTTGATAGTTTTTCTAGTTTCTGTCAAGATGTTATGCTCAGTAATAATCTTAGATGAAATAAACTAAGCCACATTGAAATTAAGTGAAAATATTCTCTATATTAAGTAGAAAATTAATTTTATTATTTTGCAAGGCAAAGATATAAATAAACATTCAATGCAAAGTTCTGTGAGCAGAAATGCTTGCACACCACTAATAAAGAGAGTGTAGGGTGGATATCTAAGCTTTGGCTTTTAGAGTGATAAATATTTCCTAAACTCAGATGGCCAAGGTCACGTTGAATTGTTAAAGTAGGCAGTTGAAGCTATCATAGTACAAAGGACAAATGCTGCCCACTGAGAACTCTCCAGAACATTTCAGAGCTCCCTTTGGGGAACGAAGACCTGTCTCAGGAGAGTCCCACAGCCACTAATGCTCCCCTCCCAGCCAGGATCCAGATGTTGGTGCGTTTATTTCTTTGTCAGTGAAAATGCTCTCTTTCTTCTGTTTTTCATTGAAATTAGAAGATTCAACTCATCTCTGGACTCAAGGTCCTTTAATGGTATATTTGATCTGATTCTTCCAACCAGTGATTTCACAGTATAATGTGAAAGTGTAAAACCACTAACAATAGAATATTCTGAAATATAGTTGTGTTTTCACAGTATAATGTGAAAGTGTAAAACCACTAACAATAGAATATTCTGAAATATAGTTGTGTTTTCAATGTTGTTTCATTCTTCTGGTTTTAAAAAATATTCCTCACTTAGAAAAAATAAATACGTAACCAAAATTTGAATTTAAGATATCCTTGAATTATCATCAGTTTGTTTTACAGAATAATGTCTTTTGCACTAACAGAGATGGGTAGTGCCTTATAACGTTGTCGTCTTGTGCCTGCTGTCTTTACGTTACTAGACAGTATATTGGGTGACATTCTAAAATGCAGGTGTTTGTTTTTGAACTTGATAATCAGGGATGGCCATATTTCCTCTTACTTGGTTTTATGTTGCTCTCCTTTTTCATGTAAAGATTCTGTTAATATTGTGGTATAAAGTCTCTGCGTTTAAGATTACAGGCAGGTAGATAGAAAATAATGTAGTTAATTGTCCTAATGGCTGGTGCAGTTAGTAAATGCGGATGGAGGTAAAAGTAGCATGAGATTAAATGGGTAAGGTTAGGCAGCCTAGACATCATGGAAAAGGTAGAATTAGCAAAGTCTCAGAGGATAGATCTGTAAAAAGATAGAGAAAAGGACTTTTATGAATGGAAATTAAAATGAGAAAAGATGAAGAGTAAAAATGAGTGTTTCAGGTGAGCTTCAAGATTGGAGACAGTGGTGGAGATGGACCTTCTTACTAGGAACTTAGCATACCAGAGTGAAGAGTTTGCCTCTGAATTCTATAGAAAGTATAAAGATTTTTCAACATATGTATGATGTGATGAAAATACTATTTGAGGAAAATTCAGAACAGTGGCATTGCTACTGCAGACACAGGATGTACTCAAATAGGAAGAGAGACACATGAAATCAAAGGGAAATGTCAGTGAGACTGCATTTCTAAGTGTGATTTTAAATCAGAACAAAAGCATTTTGCAGTGAAAAGTAATTTTGACTACATAGTTATAGGAACAGAACTATGGGAAAATTATTGTGGCATTAGAAATTTATAGGTACACTCTTTAAATCAGTGGATACTTGTATCTTAAATGTTCTTGAATAGTGTATTTTTTTATAAGAAGAAACATTCAGAAAAAGCTGGCTGAGAGATTATAGTATAATATACAATTTCCAGTAAGATGATTATGTGCATCTATTTTTTTGTAGGGGCAGAGAGTGAATTTTTATACAAAACAATACATTCTTTTCTAGAAAAATTTTATAATTTCATAGCCCTACTTAAACAGTGATCTCAAGCATGGCAGTGACGGTGGGGATTGCCCGGGACCAGGCAGTGTTTCGTTCTGTTGTACCTAAGGTTGCTAGGAGTTGGAACCACTTCGAGGGCAACTAACAGCGACAACAACAATTGAAACAAGCTCCTAGTCTCCAAGAACTTCCCAGTTTGGAGTGTAGCTGGGAGACTAGTGGATAGGTAGGAGGCAGTGGGTCAGGGTCTACCCAGAACAATAGTATAAACCCAACACAACTTCCGAGAGTGACAAAATTTCATAAAGATTTAGAAGGAAAACACCATGTTTATATCAACACAAACATGATTATATTATGGAGCAAAATGCAAGAATCCACCTGAATTTTTAAGTTAAAACTTGGAATATCAAAGAAAATTTATGGTTATTACAAATTTCTTCTTCCTATCTATTAGGGATACTAAAGAGAAGAAAGTTTGAGAAGCATAGTTTTAGAGGAATGGAGAATATTTAGAGTCCATAGGGCTGTGTTTGGAAACTTGTGAATTCCTTGACTGACTGTCTTTGAAATAATTATTTCTCTTCTCTACCAGGAGAAAATAGTAAGTAAGCTTGACTAAATATTCTTGATGAACTGTGTCCTAATTTCAAGAAATCTTTAAATTCTCAAATTTTAAGACTTTCTTCAACAACACGTTCACTAATACTCATGATAAAAAGCGCCTAGGCCTGAATTTGCTGTCCATGATCTTTGGTGTCACTGACCACAATTTTTAATTGTCTTGCCTATGAGATTTCATAAAAGATATCCTGTGAGAACATTAATAAGTAAATTACTGTTAGTAAATTACTGTTAGTCCCCATAGACGTGTGTATATTCAGTTCTGTTTTGTCATCCAGGTGTTTTGTGTGCATGCCCAGTCCCAGGAGAGAGAATGCAGTATTTCAGACTATAATACCATTAATTTAATGTGGCACTGAGTTCTTAGCTTTTTCTAAAAAGGAAAAAAAAACCAATATTGAGTTTTACCTTGCCTCTTAAAGCCCCACTTGCTTGAGTAATAAACATAATTGAAGTGTTTACTAGGGACTATCTCTTTGGGCACTTCATTTTATAGGGCTTTTGAGAAGAGAGTCATTAAAGAACATTTTTTTAAAAAAACTTCTTTAACATGTCATCTCTATGGACTGAATAACTTTTCAGGATTTACCAGAATAATCTCAAATTAATCTGTATTGAGGTCCGAATTCATAAACTGGTAGGTATACCGGATAAATGGGCTAGTTGAACTGATTTTATTGGAGGCCCACCATTTTGAAAAATTACAGTTACTTAAAATCATATTGACAGTTGTACATATTGGAATAATTCTTCTTGTCTTAAAAAGAACTGACATACCATGGATATACCATCAGGTCTAGATATAAGTAACCTTTGTTATTCAGAAAAATGAATTCCTCTGCTCTTTGGGGACTTGATATATTGTTGGTAAATATATATTGACCTATCAGTGATTTACTTGGTCAACTATCAGCCCAATTTTTCATAAGCACCAGTTATTAATGTGTTCAGCATACATTAAGTAAACATCTGCCACGTCCTCAGCACTATGCCATATTTGGAGACTGAAAAGATTGATGAGATGTGGTTCCTGCCTTAAAGTGGCTTATAGTAGTAGAAAGAGGCATGGGAGAGTTAAGATAGATATGCAATAATAATTGAAATAATATTTGAATAGAACTTTGTCATGTAAAACTTTTTCATATTCATCTCTTTTAATCCTCCTTTAATCCCAGTTATTTGAAATGGATAGTAGCATTTCTATTTCTTAAATTAAAACATGGTTAATAGGTGGTGGCAGTAAGTCCAGAAAGGTAGATTCGGTCACTGCAGCTAGTTTTGAATACAAGGCTGAAGTTTTTAATCATTATCCAGGGGGAAGTTGGGGATCCAAAGATTTCTGACAGATGAATGATGAGGTTAGACTTGGGGTTTAGAAAGCCATGCCCAGCAGTGATGTGTAGGCTGGATTGCACAGGAAGACTGGCAGGCTGTTAAGAGGCTGCTGCAGTAGTCTGGGCAGTGGTGTTGTAGCCTTGTGATCAGCAAAGGTAGCAGTGAAAGTGAGCAGCTAGGAAACAGTATAGAGGCTGGCTCGGGAGAATCTGGCAATTTATTTATGAGGGTTGCAAACTGAAAATTGGTTGTACCAGAGGAGGAAAATCAGGCAGAGCTGATCTCAGATACAAGATGATAGGCTTGAGACATGTTAACTTCGAGGTACAGATGGAACATCCAGTCCAAGATTTTCAACAAGCGTTTATAAAATGGTGTTATAAAGGGTAAAGAGATTGTGATTTAGTAGCCACCTGCCTGTATAGTGGTGGTAGGTGAAGTCGTAGAAGAATACGAAGTCACCAAGGTAGAATAGAGAAGGTGGTCTGTAAACAAAACCTTAAGAAGTATCCAGTGTTTCTCACCTAGGGGTGAGAGGAGGAAGATGATCAGGATTATAGAGCGTGAGTGAGAGAGAGTAGCAGTCAGCAGACATACTTGGGAGGCATTAGAGATTAGCAGAATTAAGATGGTGGAAGGTCCAAGGAGTAATGGGTTGCAAATATGCTTGGGAGGGAGGGCTAAGTAAATAAAAATGGATTAGGAGATGGATTGGGATGATAGTGGGGTCCACATACCAGGTCCCATAGGAGTAAGAGAGCAGGAGAATCAAAAGGTGAAGAGATTGACCAGATGAGACTGCGATTCTATGAGATCTCAGAAGTGAAGCCCCTCTGACAGTGAGGAACTGTCTCCCACCTTATTGATGACTGTTCCTTGGAAACATGTTCAGAGAAAGTCTATTTGTAAAAATGTATTGTTGCAGTATAGTGAATTACTGAATATGCCCCTTAGTCTTTGTAATTTCCGCCAGATAACTGGGTGGGACTGTGCATATGTGGTGCTTATGGCCCGGCAGAGGGATTGGATAGCTTGCTAATAATGTAAATAAAGTGCATGGCACCCTTATGGGGGTGAGAACATGCAAATAAGGTATATGGAACCCTAAAAAGGGGATTGGTCAGTTTTGCCATCCTGCTAGGCTTAAAGGGAGACACGGAGAGAGAGAGAGTAGCTTTAACTTGGAAGACAGCAAGAGATGGCGGTATATGACAGCAGGAACCAGGAGATGGGTTCAAGGTAGCTGTGGTGGGGCTTGCTGATCCCCAAAGCTAAGAGTTGTGACACTTGTCCAATAAGGTCCCCCCAGGGCCTGGCAGCGTAAGGCCCCAGCAGGGTAGAGGGTGTGAAGAAGCTGTCCTGATCGAGGAACTGTATCCTGAGTTGTTCTGTTACTTCCAAGTTCATCCCGATCCCTAGTTGTACGCTGTTATTTCCCTAATAAACCCCATAACTGTGAGTATGGTCTCAGTTCTGTGTGGCCATTGCAATGAATTCTCAAACCCAGCAGAGAAGTAGAGTACCATGGTGGAAGGGACGGTTGGTGTCAGAATTGGTAAAAAGTTCAGAGAAAGGTTTGTCTGATTTTGCCTCATAGAAATCAGCCTTGGGCTGTTGATGTTGGTTCTCCTTCCTCCTTGTGAAGTTAAAGAAGGTCAGACACATCCCCACCACCATTTTTACAGTTGTGAACTGTAAGGCAGTGTGTAAATAGGAGGTGGTATTACCTGGTGGCGCTGTAGTTGTGCTTGGCTGCTAACCAAAAGATTAGCAGTTTGAACCCAGCAGCCGCTCTGCTGGTGAAAGATGTGACAGTCTGCTTCCATAAAGAAACTCTGTAGGACAGTTCTCCTCTGTCCTACAGGGTCGCTATGAGTCGGAATCAACTAAGTGACAGTGGGTTATTACTTAAACCAGAGTCACTTTAAGCAATTACAGCATTTCCAAACCACCAGAGCAGTCAATCTTTAAAAAAAAAAACCAAACCCACTGCAGTTGAGTCGATTACGACTCATAGCCCTATAAAAAATAGGACAGAGTAAAACTGCCCCATAGAGTTTCCAAGGAGTGCCTGGAGGATTTGAACTGCCGACCTTTTGGTTAGCAGTTGTAGCATTTAACCACAGCGCCACAAATTGAAAATAAATTTGAAAATCAAGTATTCTAGCTTTATGAATATGAAAGGTATTGTTAAGTAAAGGCCTGGAAGATGGTCTATTAGTGGCTAGCAACGAATTGTCATTTACAAAGTGGAAGACTATATTTAGAGGAGGAAAAAAGATATGTTAAAATAAGTAGTTATGGAGCATAAGCCAGAAACTGAAAAGAGGAGTGTAGAGAATTTATGTGACTAATCATATTGTTTTTCTTTGGTTCTTCTTTCTTTCTAATAGAGAAGTAGAACCTTTGTTCTAAACCACTTAAAATTAAGTGAATAGCTTATGGCATTTATTGTACAGCCTTGTATCTGTTAGTCCCAGCAGGAGACCAATGACACACTCAAAAGGGGTAATTGAAGAAAGCTTAATGAAGAGACTATTTACAGATGTGCAGGCAGGGTTAAGGACACCGAGGAGGGGTAGTGAAGCACCAGGGACCAGCAGTGTGTGGAAGCCACTGCCATGCGAAGGTGTGAAGAAACAGCTGTAGCTACAGCTGGGACTGTAGGTGTAGGAGTTGCTGCTAACACTGCAGCCAACAGGGAGGGAGGGAGGGAGTGGAGGGATGGGGCTTATTTGGGGGAATGAATGCCGTGTCTCCCTTTCTTCCTGCCCCCACACCCCCAAGTCTCCTGCAGAGCGTGGTTGGAAGCCAACGGGCAAGGGCAGGGGAGCCATGGTGAGGTACTCAGTCCTGAGGTCAGCCTCCTGAGGGGCAGGCAGAGGCCAAATGGAGCAGAAGGGGCAAACAGAAAATAATGAGCACAGTTATTTCAAAAACCTGTTACATTGCCATTGTTCTATGTCTTTAAAACTGCCGAAGCCTAGGTCTTAGTCACTTCTGGTTGGAAGAATCCTCAAGAACTTGTACTGGACTCCTGGAATCCAACCAACTCTGAGCTCAGTAGGAGCTCACAGTTTAAAGTTCCTATGAGGAAGCAGTTAAGTTTATGGCTCAAGAGCTTTGACTATGGAATTCGGTTGTCTTTCTTTGAAGCCCCGCTCTACTTAGCTTCGTTATGCCCATTTCCTCATCTGTAAATGGAGATAAAAGTAGTACCTACTTCATTAAGCGAGCTAACGTGGAAGGTGCCCAGAAAGGTGTCCGGTACCATGACTAACGTTCAGTAACTATCAGCCATTGTTAGGATTAGTGTTATTCTAGGCCCTTGCTTTACTCTAGAATGAGGTAGCTCTCTTCTTTTGAATCTCATTAAAGGTTTTATTTAGAATATGTCACAGTTCTTGGTCTATATCCCTTCCCACTGCATTTGTCACCAAAGTGAAGCCCCAGGTATCTGGAGCCCACTCTCTCACACTCCGGTTAAACAAGAAGATCAAGAAGATGCTCTCCTTTGAAAATAATTGATGTCAGAAGTTCTTTTGAGAGAGCTTAGAGTTAGTTATTTCCCATATACAACAAGGAATTGAATAGTGTTTGAAAAGCTACCCCTTTAGGCCTCGTCTTACCCTCTCTCACCCCTCCCCCACCCACCCAGCCAGGGAGAGAATTATAGATGAAATACCTCCAGGATTTTGCAAATAACTTGAAATCACTTATTAAATTAAAAAAAAATGGATTAAGTTGGGCCAATATGGACTTTGCTTTATAATTTCAGCAGTAATGGGGTTTGGAAAAAGACTATGGAGATGTAATAACACTCTAATAACACTTGTTTTAAAATGCCTTTGAAAGAATGTCATGGGCTGTTATGTGACTTCTCATTGAAAGATTTAAAATCCTAGAGCCAGGAATTCACACAGGTGCGTTTGCATTGTTTTGTATTAGCACTGTTCAGCAGTTTTAATTTTTGTTCTTTTGTGTTTTTTATGAGTTTACAAGCAATTTATATTTTTTCGCTCTGAATAACCTGTTCTTCTTAGGCATTGCCCCCAAAGAATGTATGCATGTTTTTCAAGAACAGAAAGGGAAAAAAAAACACTTTGCTCTCTGCCACATGCCTTAGGGGTTACTGTGGTGGCCATTTTTTATCCCGTTATAAAGATTGGTTTGCTTTTCTGGCCTATATGTAGAGAACTCATCCATCACACAAATTGAAGGACAGGTTCAAGTTCTCACAAACTTGATATCCTATTTTTTTATTCATTATGTACCCTAACTTCTGGGTATGCTAGTAAGCGATGTGATGGGAGAACTGCTAATGGTGCCTAGAAATGTGATCTCTGAGTGTTACTATTTTCAAATTAGAGGTTAGTTGGAAAAAGTCTTTAAAGTTTGTTTAAAAAGATTGAGGCTTTTACCCCAAATCTTTAGAATGTTAAGGTAGAACATTTTGTCAGCTTAAAACCTTTTTTTAAAAAATTACTTTATCACTTTCAAAGTTACTTTAAAATTTCTCTGCCACCACAAACTTCAGTTCTGATTTTTAAAAGTAATTTTTTTTAATGCTGTTACATTTCTGTAGACTTTCTGAACGTGAGTGTGTCTAGATTGATTTGATACCTGACGAAAAACACCATCGTCCCCTAACCTGTCGGCAACTCAGCGGAGCAGTCAGGCAGTATTACCCAATATCTTGTCTGACATGAGGACTGCAGTCCAAAGAGAAAGGTATCACAAATTGGTGCCACACTTCAGTAAATAGAGACATTTTATTTTTCACCAAGCTAATTCAATCCAGTTCAGTTAACTGTTTTTTCCCACTTAAGAACAGATCAAGAAAGACAGCCATGAATGACTGAGTTAATCCTGCGTTTGACACGTCAATGTGTGAGTAAAAAGCAGACCACAAGGGAAGGTTTTCTGGCTCTAGATTTTAGATAATACCCACTCCAAGAGCCTGCTCACCCAGCTCTGCACGGTGGAGAATCGGTGGGGGTGGACGGGTGGGATGGTGGTATCAGATCACTTTTAGGAACAGGTGTAACGGGAAGAAGCTGGGACTTGCTGCACTAGACACTTCTTTCCCCTTACAGTCGTGACCTTTTTGTTTTTATCATTCTTAAGACTTCTCAGACATTTTTTCAGCTGGTCATTGAGCTTCACTTGAGTTCCGTAGGCGAAAGCCATTGGGTCTGACATTTTGTTAGTTTTGTCATTTTGATAAAATCTTTGCCGTAAATATTTGTTCTTTGAAAACCCTTTTTGCACTAAGTATAATATTATTCATATTAATTTAATAACGTTTGAGGCATGTACTGAAATTATATAGTCGATAAGATTGGGATGATGGTGCTACCAAACGTGAAACATTTAAATAATATTTATGCAAGAAGATGACCATTGTCAAAAAATTGCGTGTCGCTCAGAGGTCAGCTCTGAGATTCTCATCTTTTGCACCAGAACCCTTTGAGGGTTCCTTCTCCCCCCCTGCTGCCTTGTATTCCAGGCGCTTCAGGGTCTGTGTTAATGCCCCTGCCTACAGCCCTAGGCCAGACCGTGCATCTGTAACTCCTCTTTCTCTAGTCTGCCACATCTATCGTTCGTGTAGTTTTACATCCTGCGTTTTCCAAGAATTAGGCCTTCAATTGACTAATTGCTGTGATAGAACATTTCTCTATGTGGCCTAAAAATTTTAAATATCAAATGTGCTGTCCCTTTAGCTCCCACAAGAGCAGCTCTACCAGGTGCTTAACTCACAAATGGAGTGATGTTTACTCTCGTTAATCTGTGTGTCCTCTGTGTTTAGGGCTTCTTCAACAGTGCTGTCAGTGATTACTAAGTAGATCCATAAGCAGAGAGCTGGGCAAGGTGTGTGTGTAACGTTGGGAGGGCAGATTCTAGACCCAAACAGCTTCGTCAGTTACCAACTGTATGGACTGTGTGACTTGTTTCCTTATTTTTAAAATAAGGATAATAATACCTACCTTAAGGGTTATGAAAATTAAATGAGCTAGTATTGGTGAAGTGCTTAGAACTCTGCCTGGTACGGACTAAGTACTATGTTAATGTTTATTAAATAAAATAATGTATTGAACATGTTCCTTCTGTTAGTCACTGCACTGAGTGTCTTACGCATTGTTAACTCATTCAGTCTTAACAGCAGCCTTATGTAGTACATGCTGCTGCTATTCCCATTTTACACACGAGGGAATAAAACTTCAAAATATACAGTAAAATGAAGTAACTTGCTCAAAGCCTCACAGCAAGTACAGGGCAGAACCAGGATTTGAAATCCATGCTGCCTGGCTCCAGGGCCCTTAGCCACTACTTTACTTGTAACCACCATGGTACACTGTCAGACCTGAGTATAAATCATTTTGTCCTTGAGAATACCCCAGTCAGACAGAGGGGGACAGAGGTGTAGCAGAATGTTTTCCTTGACGTATTAGAAAACCACATGCTTTGAGAAACAGGGGTAAGGAGAGACTAGTCCCACTGGCCCCTTGTGTTGACTACCTGGGTAGAATCAGAGAGGATGGAGAACACGTGTTAGCAGCTGCTTCCACAGCACTCTAGACTGAGGAGTACTATATGGTAATGTCTTTTTGGGTTGTGTTTTTGTTGTTGTTATCTTTTAAGCCACCCTTTTGTTGGGCTCTGAGGCGTTACTGGTATAGTGACTCTAGTCTAGTATCGGACAGAACACCATAAAGACAGTGGGATACAGAGAATGTGGAAAGGTGTCAGTTCCTAGGCCTGTAATTGGTGCATTGTAGGTATTTAAAACATGTTTCATTCTTTATCATGTCACTCAACTCTACTGAAACGCTAAATTTATCCATAGGGGTTGTAGTTAGAAAAGTTCAACAACCAGTTCTGGAAACTAGTACTGCAGATCTTAGTCAGAACAAATGAAATCTTGTGTATGTGGGAAATTCTCTTGAGGTGGTTGAACTGTACATGCTTGAGTGCCCTGTAGATTTACAGCTTGGGAGATGTGTCTGTAATAATGGATATCTTCTAGATAGTGTATCCAGTGTCTACATTTCTTGTGCAAACCCTCAAGAGTTTTAATAGTGAATTTCTAAGATCTTTAAAGAATTTCATTTTGCATTCACAATGTATTTTAATAATGCATTGATAATGAAAAAATACGTATTTCAGAGTTGTTTTTTTTTTTTTTTAAATAAATAGTTTCCCAGGACAGTAATGCTTTGTAGAGATTCTAATGGCTAATACTCTTAAGTGCTGGGTAAAAATTAAACTTGAATAGCAACGATGAAATATTTACTCATCAGATGGCTTTGATGTTTAGCTTCTTTTGGTCACAATCCCCTTCCCTAATGGACGTGTTTCAAAGAAGAACATGATTATAGCTTTCAGCTGTGGTGTTTTCGTATTCTCCGCATGAAAGGAATCCGTTTTGTTTTGGTCCATTTGGGTATTTAAATTTTGAAGACTACTTAAAAATCACATTAATGACAGAAATGGCTCATACAACTCTGAATTCATTTCACTGATAGGGTAATGAATTCAAGTTAATTTTTCTAATACCTGTATCATTTTAAAAAGGTTGCCTTAACACTTATTCTGTAATCTTTCCAACCTAAAATTACTTAATTCCCCGTAGTTATATATATCAGAAGGCCTAAGGTGAGTAAATGTGTGTGTAAAAAATGAGTGATACTTGAAAGTACACAAATTAGTTTTATAAAATATCTCACTGGGTAAAATTGCTTATATTTAAATATGTTTAGAAACTACATATTTAGATGTATAGTTCTTCAGCTCTGATAATAATTGAAGGGTTTTCCTTTAAAGTTTAAAATTATAGATGCTTTAAGGATATTGAGTTAATATTGTTTTTCTTTCACATTTTGCATTAATGGTGACTCATCTGAGTCATTTAGGAGTTGTTATTGCAATGTCGATTTAAAATTTTCTCTTTTCATATGATTTTTCCCACATGGACTGTAGTACACTTTTAATATTTATGTTTCTTTTCTTACTCAGTTTTCATATGAATCCGACAAGCAATGAAGACCTCAGGAAAATACTGGTAAGTTCCTGAGGTGGATACAGAGTTACCAAAGAACAGAGCTGATCTCTCCGGCACACATCCGTAAAACTACCTCAGTCTTCTCCGATACCTCAGCTACCTAGGTAGTAAGTCTGAGAGAAAGAAGGAAAGCAAAATGCAAGTATTGCCTTGACATATGACAGGTGACTTCTGTGTTATATATAAAAGTTCGAGCAAACATTATAGTTACAATTGAAGGTAGTTTAGTATATATTTCGTTTGCCTGTTTTGAAATTAATATGAAAACTATGTCAAAGGTCAGCCTTATGGTCATGAAATAAGAGCATGTGGAGAAGACTAACATTTTGTTGTTGTTGTTTGGAGGAGGATTGAAGAAAAGCACAAAGTGGCTTGTTAACATTCAACAATGGGAAAAGCATCCTGGCAAGAGATCCAATTAACCAGGAAAGTATTTGAAAGAATCTTTAGGGCATTTATCTTCCTAGTCGACAACGCCAAATATACCAGCAGGATTGGTGGTGGCAACTAACAACACCAACAAAGTGACTAGCTAACTCAGCTCAGATAGTTCACATGGATTTAGATACCTTGATTTCACTTTATTGCTATTTGAAATTCAGCATTGGGTCTCTCTTCAGAGTTCCATTGCATCTGCAGTCAATTCTAAATATATTAAACCTAGGGAGTAAGTTACTTTACAAAAACATGGGCAAGTGTTCTTGGTATAAGACTAATTCTCACTGAACAGCGGAGATGGGGTCTGTATTCCAAGAGGCTGGTGGTTGCTGTTTGAACCATCTGTCTTTACTGTGTGTGATCCAGATGTTTAATAAGAATTTTTTTAAGTGATAACACACCACAATTTTCTATGATGTGCTATGCTAGAAGAACTCCTGGTGTTCGGGTTTATTTTATAAACCACTCTAAATGTAGTTATTTGTCTTTAAAACTGTAGAAAACATAGAAGCAGATGATTTTGTACTCTGTTTTTGCTGTTTTATGTAAATGATTTATAAGTTTATATGTTTCATAAATACTCAAGTCTTTTTAATATGGCAGTCTGGAGAGAAATGTCAGAATATATGAAGTCAGCCTTTGATCAGATAGTAAAATGAATTCTATCAGGCAGTTACTTAATCTCAAACAAAATGCAACATCAAAAAATCAATTTAATGTGTAGCCATTGTTTGTTAAGTAACCTTAATTATAATTTCTATGTGCTTGTAAATGTACTTTTCCAAATCTTGTGATTTATTGCTGTAAAAGCATCCTTAGAATTCTTTAAAGAAATAAAATGTGAAAATTGTTTTAGTTAAAGGATTTAAAGGTGATAAAAGAATCCTTGATGTGTGATTACTTCTCTCTGGAATACTAACGATTCTAAATGACAGTTAAAGGATTACTAGGTGTTGTTAATTTACTGCAAGATACAATTAAGAGGAGAGAGCTTGTCCTTGTACTGATCGTTTTGGCGGAAAAGTATTGGAACAATTTTTACGCGGAAGATTATAAGATGTTTGAAGTAATTTACATTAAGTTCTCCAATAATAGCCATCCACCAAGTTATTTTTTTTCTCCTTCTGGACATAGTATTTTGTAATTAAGTTTGTATGTCTCCTATGCTAGTGCCAACACCTGTCTGTGAAAGCGCAGTGTTTAAACAGGAGCAGTAGCCAGTTGAAAGGGCAGTGCGAGCTCTTTAAGGCCTAATTAAGAGCTGAAAGGGAGATGAAGGGAGTAGGACAAAAGATGTGAAAGTAGCTGAGATGATATTCCCAGAGCAAAGTTGCTCATTAGAACAATAATGAGATGATCAGAGAATGCCAAGCCTTCGTCTTATCTCTCTCTCTCCCCTCTGGCTTCCTTGGATGTCAGTTAGTCCTCCACCAATATTTGGTTACCAGGACAACCTTTCTTTAAATCTTCAGTTATTTTGAGTCCTGGTAATTTGCTTTTGTTTAAATTTAAGTATTGTAAAAAAATATATACATTTCCTAGTTTAAAAGGCTAGACTATGTGTAAAGTAAAAACAGATTGCCAGTAATTCTTAAATTCTTTTCCATAACTATGTTATTTACCATTCTGATTAGAAAATTTACTGTAATACTGTTCTTCTCTTGCCCAGTTCCCCCCCCCCTTATTTTTTTAATATCTGCTTATGGAAATTTTCAACAGAGGTTGGGTGAGAAGGGGAAGAGAGAAGAAAATTTTACACTAGATTTTAAAACAAAACATCTTAAAAACATATGTGCTGTCTATATGCTAGAGCTGTAGGAAAAAGTAGAGTATGTAGGAGTCCCGTTGTAGGTTGCACTTGAGTCTTTACCAGTTTGGGGGTTCGTAATTTTAGAAGTTTTTCCAGAAATAACATTAAAAGCATCTTTTAGGAAAAATAAAACTTTTTTTTATATTTGCCTGAAAGTTTTCATCTATTAACAAGATAATTTTTGTAACTAGTATTTTAATTTTCTAATATATGTATTAGTTAATATCAATTTTTATTATTTTATTTGGAATGGTATCAATAAACAGAAGGATATATATTTAATGTGTGTATCAGTCAATTTAAGAAGTCTAAAAATAGAAGGTTTACATAGTTTTCTAATATGAGATATGAGATAAGATTTGGAGCTAAGCATGAAACTGTTTTTAATTATTTTGTATTCTTTTCCAGAATGTCCTTTATAGTACATGTGCTCCTAAGATGTTTTCTTGGCCAGAAACTTGATGCAGAAATTTTCACATAAAAACACAAATGAACAATTATTGAAAAGACCAGAAATATATTTCCAGGAAATCTGTCTATATATTAGTTTTAGATGGTTGTAAGGGAAATATAAAGCAAATAATGGGTCTGTATATTTTAGATTCTTGCTCTACAGTGTTAAGCACTATTCTGAGATAATAATTATTGCTTTGAGAGATTACATTAATTGTTAGATCGATATGATACCCTGGCGTTAATTTAAACTATTTGTCAAAATAAGAGGTTTTTGACATGCCTTTTATCCTCCATGCCTTTAGAGAAATATTAGGGGGAGAAAATAACTCCATTATGCGGTAGTGCTGGGACAGTGTTGAATATAACAACAGTGCAAGGGGATTTTTGACTGTATATTGTCACTTAATTAGTTTGGAGAAATCAGTTCATATATGGATAATTTGATTAAAATTAGAGGAACCACAGCAGATTTGATTAAGATTGGAGAGACTGGAGCAGATTATTTTGTTAAATTAGGAGAAAAAAAAAAAAAAAACCCTGAAACCTACTAATCACTAATGACTCCTATTTAGTTTAAATTCATTAATCTCTCCGATGCACAAGAACTCCTATTTTTCAGTAAATGTTTTATTATACCACGTTAGTTGGACTTTATATTACTTTTAAAAACACAGCTCAGAAAAATCACTTGGTAAATCAGGACATTTTAGAGTTGAAAGGAACCTTGGAGAACATCTCATTTATCAGATAAGGAAAGTGAGACCTAGATTGGTTTATGTCTCAAATCTCTGCAAAATTGCTTAGGATAAAGTAAGAAATTTTTGCCTATTTTAAATTTAAAAAAAGGTATTTATCTCTAGTATGTCTTATCTTTTTTATACTTTTTTAGCATAGTAAATGATTTGTAGGAATGAAGTTAGGACATTTTTAATATGCTGTATATCTCTGAATTGCTCATGACCAGTTAAATAAACTAGTAAAATCCTGTCTGTGTGTGTGTATAGACTTATTAAAAAAAAAAAATTAACTGATCTGAGGGAGAAGAGACTACAAAGTAAACCAACACTTGTCTTCAGAATTGTCCTGTCTTAGAGCAATATTCTCAAAAAATTTTGGGTACTATAACTCATGAAATTATACCTGTTCCTAGTTTTTAATGCTAAGATAACATTGTTTTAAATATGTCTTAGAGAATTTAAACTCACTTCTCTTCAGTTTTCTCTCTATTCATTCTTTTAATCTAGTAGAGCTCTTAGTAATTCTTCTCTTGCTGTCAATAGCCCTAAAACTAATCTTCTCAGTCCCTCCAGACTTATCTTACCCTTTGTTGCCATTTTAATTTTCCTAGAACGTATCTTTAATCACATCACTGTCCTGTTTGGAAACCTCCAATGGCTTCCTATTTCTTATAGCAAAAAGCCTAAAGATCCTTAATAATAGCGTTCCAGTGCTCGGTGGTTTATTGCCATTCTACCATTTCAGCCTGTTCTCTGCTCCCTGACCTGTTCCTTGTTTTCCATCTGCACTCATCTGATTACCTACTATTGACCACTACGCCTTGAGCCTCCTTTCTTCCTTCGAAAAAGCAGAACCCCCTGCTTGAACTGCCCAGTCTCCATTTCTGCCTGCCAAAATCTTTGAAGAGCTGGTGCAAACTATATCTTTCCTACAAAACCTGAGAGATTCTGTGGAATTGGAGGAGCTTTTTCAATCCTGAATTTTTTCCATTATTCTGGACAGAAGGGTGGTGTGTGTGCTTCAGTCAGTAACCCAAGCATCGAATTGATATCTGAACTCTAGCTGCTTCTGGTTTTCTGGTGCTGGCAAAGTCATACTACCCCAAGGAGTCTTAAAAAGTTAAACTTTGACTTTACTGATGAAAACTCCTAAGACACATAGCACAATTAAAGTAGATCCTGAAAATCAGTTAAAAACAATTTAATTCATTACAAAAAAAGAAGAAAAGCCTCTTCTCTATTGACCAGTCCCCAGTCTCTACCCTCCACTGAATAGATACTATTAGTCTTTAAAAGCAAGAAAACCAACTTCCTCAATATTTTAGTTTGTTTTCTTTAAAGCCAAATGGAACCATTTTGAAAGAAAGTGATGAAAATCATAAGTTGTTGAGTTTAATGATAGAACTATGTATGAAAAAGCATAAAAATTGCTACCTTATGGGTATGTTATATTTTATATAATAAAAAATTTAAATACTAAATACAAAAGATGTGGTTACAGTGCCTTCTTGACTGACTGCCTGAGAAATGTTCTTCTTTGGGCTTTGATTTAACCTTAAAAATATTAGAATGCTTTCTAGTAAAAATGGGTTAAATCAATGCCTTTTTGGGGGGGGGTTATATTTATACTTTTGCTTAAAAAGAATTTTTATCAGTAAAACAAGGTTACAAAATAAGTAAATAAGTGAAATGGAAGAGAATACAAATATATTAACCCTAAATGTTAACATGGTTGCAGTAGAAACTCTTGAGTTTCCTGATAACCAGGGCAAAAAGGGAAATAGATAGATACTAGTACTGGAAGGAGGAAATAGATCAGTTACTTGGGTAGAAAAAGCTCTTCCTACCTCTAAATTAAAACAAAAGTTACTCCTGTGGAGTAACTTTTATCTATACTCCAATCTTTTTAACAAACTGCATTATTTCTAATACCCGTATTAAAGCTTTATTGAAAATAAAATTAAAAACAGATATAATAGTTTTGCTCATTTTAATATTTTGAATTTCCTGGGGCTAATCTAAACATCCAAGTCTATAGTTTTCAGTAGCTTTTTATAGTTCCTACAGTTAATTCTTAGAGACTTTTAGTTTTAATCAGTGTTAGTTGTACGTATTGTAGAACAATTTTTAATTTACTCTTAAATTGTATGGTCAATCTCTGATATTAGGAAATTGCCCACAATGTTTTAAAAAAGGGAGGGGGTGTTGAGGAGAATTTAGAATTATAATGAAAGCTGTGGTGTGTCTGCTCTTGTCCTTGTCTTAGAACTGGCAGGCTAAGCTGTGAACTATCACATGGGTTCTAGCCAAGGACAGAGACAAAGTGATTTCAGGATTGAAAAAACCAAAAACTGAAGTTCAAAATAATTCTTAATGTTTGTCCTTGGCATTATATCTACCAAATTGACTGTCTTTATTCTGTTCTAGGACAGCAACCCTTTTGATGCCACTGCAGGGTATCGTAGTCTGACGTACGAGGAGGTAGTACAGGAGCTAGTGAAGCACAAAGAGCTCCTTAGGAGGAAGGACACCCATATCCGGGAACTCGAGGACTACATCGACAACCTCCTTGTAAGGGTCATGGAAGAAACACCCAGTATTCTCAGAGTGCCATATGAACCGTCCAGGAAAGCTGGCAAATTCTCCAATAGTTAATAAGCCACTTGTACTGCTTTTATAATTAAAACATAAAAGAGAATGAAAAGAGGGAAAAGAAAATGAAAGAGAGAAAAAGAAAGAGAAAGAAAAACTTATTCATGAAAGAGACCAGGTCTCATTACATATTCTCCTGTTCGAGTTCTAAAAATTGTTTTACCTGTAAATATTGAAGTGAGTTTAATAATTTAAACTTTTAAAGTGAAAATGGGCCAGATTCTCTGAATAAGCAGTTTCTTAGGACTCACTTCGGTGCTGGTGCCGGCCCACGAATCTACCAGAGGCCTAGAAATATCTTCAGAAGTACATGACTTATTCCTCAGGAATAGATTTCTCACAGAGCAGAATTGATACTGTGTTTGGTTTCTCAGAAGTCAATTTGTAGACATATTTAGCTGCAGGAATACTGCTCATAATAAACACTACTAAAACTTCATATTTTATATACATATATATGTACATGAATATATGTCCACGTGTCTTTGTATATAAAGTACATGCATATACCTCATATGTAAGTGTTTTTAGAACATTAACAAAAACTGGTTGCCTCTAAGGTTGGGATATTACTTATAATTTGAAAATAGATGTGTGACCTATTGGTGCAGAACAAATCATTGTTACTAGTATTTGATTTGTTATGCAGAAGCTGCTTCAAATCACTCTTGACTACATGAAGCTTGGTTTCAAAGTGAGCTGCTATATATTATTCCAGCTTCACATTTTTGCTCTTTTACTGAAAGTAGTGACCCATAGCCCTTTCTTAAAGAATGGCATATTTTGGGAAGCGTCATTAACTTCACGACAGCATGAATTTCCTTGAATTAATGTTTTTATCCTAACATCTTGGGTTTTGTTTAAGCTATAAGCAAAAGATAAGCTAACGTAATTTGTTTTGTAGGGATTCTGCATGCCGCCGTTAAATCACTAGGAAAGAAAATATTAGCAAATTATATCTGAAGACGATTTTGGGGGGAAAATGTAGGTACTCATCTGATGCTTGATAACCCAAAGCAATGGGCAAATTCTAGGGAGATGAAGAATTAAGCTTGGTTTCAAGTTACATAAATAATGGGACAGATGGTTGCCTTTGGGTCTTGAACCAAAATATGAGTTACTGAAGGAGGAGTGAGTTTTTAGAGCAGATCTTTACTAGCGTGACATTGTACATTACACTACCCTTTAAAAGTTGGCTTATCACAAAATTATGTCTTTTTATGAAATCCACTGCCCCAGAATGCTGATTATTTCCATGAATTATCTATATAATATTTGTACAAAATTAATCCGAAATCTAAAGTGGAAAACAATGGTATAAAAATGTTACCAATCATCTAGTGCTTATTTTTCAACCTTAGAAATCTAAAATACTTAGCATGAAATACTGAGAGTATCCCTCTCTCTGAATTTAAAATGAAAATTTTATTTACATATGGAGACCCATATAATCCCCCAGTTTTTTAATGAACTGCATTTTTTCTAATATTTATCCCTGTTAAACTTTATTGAAAATAAAGTTAAAAGCAGATATAATAATTTTCTCCTTTTAATGTTTTGAATCAGATAACACTGGGCCAAGCTTATGTAAAGAACATAAGCTAAAATCCCTTGTTACTGTTACTTTCTGAGTTTCTTTATATTTCTTATGAGTACATCATTTTGAAATTCTGAGAAATTTCCCCAAATATAAAAATTAAATAATTTTCTAAAATTAAGAGATAGGGAAAGAAAAATTGCTTTTGCCAGTTTTTCCCTCTACTTACAATTAAAGTTCTGTAATTAATCTCAAAATCTAGTACAGAATTTTATTTTCTCGTTAGAGGTTTTGGTAATTACTGTTCTTATCGTGGTGCCATTTTTAATTTAAAATTTGTTAAGTATTACAAAATTCTTAGCATTTGGTTTTTCTGTTTGTATAATTGAGGCTTGTATACTTTTTTAAACACCAAAGTTCATTTATATTTAGTATTATGACAGAGACCTGCAGATAGTTTAATGTGCTTTGGCCACATTTGCTCTTTATAGAATGAACCAAGATGTCAGTTTTGTATCTGGGGGTTGTTTTATATAAATAGAGCTCATTCAAAAGTATGGTTCAAGTCCTGCCATTCTTTTTATGGGGAAGTTCATTTCACAAGAACAATTCTTTGCCGGCATAAAAACCATCAAGGATTAAACTTATTCACAAGGAGTGCTTTGGCTATAACTGAATCAACATTTTTATCTTTAAATCTGAAAAGTGTTGTACTGAAAACTGAATCTACATTTATCACTGCCTGAAAAATTTCCGTTCCGATGTTTATGAATTTTCACTCATGACCTAGAATAGACCTTATTAGATATTTTCATAATCAGTCAACATAATAAACTAAAAACAAAAAGTTGAAGTGAATTCCCCAGGAAACCTATCAGTGTTTCCTGTGTTTGGGTAGAGGTACAGGCAGAGCAGGTTGAATTTCTAGCGTTGTAGAAAAATGGCCAGAAAGATCACTTTAGTTTATTTTTCCAAAATGTAACTTTAAGCATTCTAATGATATATTTTGTTAGTATCTTAGAAATGGAGATAAAACACCTATATCATTAAATAATGCACAGCACAGACTTATAAACATTTTTTTTTTCTTTATGTTTAAAAAATGCATGCTCAAAAACATTTTCACCCAGAGGATTTTTTAAAATCCCCCAATTGATATTTATTTCAAAGCTATCTTAAACTAACATACTTCTGTTACATATTCAAAATATTCCTGCTATTATTTTAAAGACAGTATTGTTTTATGACCAATTCTAAAATTCAGTGTTGAGAGTATTGAACATACTGTTCTCCCACTTAGGCTTCAGGTGTCATTTATGGAATACCAGGGCCATATCCTAGAGTTGTATGTATAATAGTGTATCGCCTGTTCATGCAAAATGTTGAAGTATTGCTTTTTGCTGCTATATTCTGCATTGAGCCTAGTTTTGCCATCTCCAGTGAATGTAGTATTACCCATAGATTATACATAACTACATCTATTGCTTTTGGCAGTAAATCAAGATTTAGTTGTAATTCTCCAGCTGTGAAAATGTTGCCCTGTATTTAAAAGGGTTTCATGAATGGAAACCTAAAACTAAGCTCATTAGTGACAGACTGGCTTTCCTCACATCCTTCCTTCAGCACCCCCACACCCCCCTCTTCCTACCAGCCCTGTAAGGGTGCTTATTCTTTAACACAGAGAATCTTAAAAAAAAACAAAAAAACTGCTGTCTGTAATATATCTACAGTAATTGTTACACTAGAGCTTTTATTTTCCTCTGTAGCTTTTTAGAAAAAGCAACCTTAGATTTGTAAAGCAAGCTGAAACTTTTGATGTTCGTGTACTTGTATGTCTTAGAGACAGGCTAGGTGTCACTTGTGTGTGTAGGTGAAGTGCCAGGCATGTTCATGGACTTGATCTCTTTGAAGTAAGAGGAAAAAGAACTACAGCGCTGTCCGTCAGGAGGGGAGATGGAAGGGTCTGTCAGCACACATTGAAAGCCCCGATTTTCACAGATTTATAACTTTAATAATCCAGATGCAATCATTGGAAGTATTTAATATGCAATAGGTAGCACCTTAAGTAATTAATCTGCATACGAAGGGTTTTCTGATGTATTGAATAAGAAGCGTAGAAGCTCTTCAGGCATTGGAGTTGACGTTTTATTTCATTTATTTTCTGTCAAAAAACACACTCTTACAATGGAATTGAAGTCTGTAACAAATGGTACATTTAGGCCTATTAATCTCTGAAGCTTCCAGATGGTTTGTACTTTAAGGCACAAAAAGCGCTGCAGATCTGGTTATGTATGTATGTATGTAGTAGGTACTTGAAAAATGGAAGCATTATTTATAAGTGAAGAGTATTGCACTTAATCTTACTCAGTAAATGCTCTTAGTACTTGTGTACATTTTTGGAGGTATAAACTCAAAAATATGGAAGCATTCCATAATGTGATGGCTGTATAATTTATGTAATCTGATGCATGAAGCAGAATTTTTATATAATATCCAATGATCATTGATCTATGGTAGTTGATTAAAGTGTTTAATCTTATTTCAGTTGTCAAAATTTCTTATTGCAGATGAAACAGTGTTACCGTAATGCATCAGTACACGAGTCTTTGTCTTTTATTTAAAACTTAGGCTGCCTCTCAGTTGACATATTGTAGCAGGTATTCTGTATGACCTACGAACGGCTTTACTACGAAGAGTTCTGAAAGTCAGTCAGAGACCTTAGAGTGAACATTCTTTAAGGAGCAAGTGAATGCCCTGTGTATATAAGACACTGTGCTTAACCTTGTGGCCGTTGAGTCGATTGTGACTCATCGTGACTCTACAGGACAGAGTAGAACTGACACATAGGGCTTCCAAGGCTATAAATGTTTACAGAAGCAGACTGCTACGTTTTTCTTCCATGGAGCAACTAGTGGGTTTGAACCGCCAACTCTTTGGTTACAGCTTAACCATTGCTACACCAAGGCTCCCTGCTGTGCTTACGGTTTGGAAATAAACAATATAGAGATCGCTTCATAGGGGTGGGGCTTATGGTTTGGTTGAAAATGATGTTTGGGTGTGTCTGTATCGGCTAAAGGCCTCTGCCGAGTGCTTTCTGTTTATGCGTTATTTCATTCATTCCTCACAGCAGCCCTATAAGGTAAGGACTACACAAGCTTTCAGAGGAAATGTAAGACAACTAATGAAGAAACCATTTGTGGAACCCAAGAAAGAGTAGATAGAGTAGGTTCGGCAAACCGATAGCATTTGTCATCACTTCTTATCCTCCAGTTTGTGACAGAAATCACATCAGTTCTCAGCGTAGCAGTCCAAGTGCACACCTGTCCGTCTGCGATGCTATCTGAGGGGAAATGTGGGTCTCAGGGCCCAAAGGCCTGGGCTGGTGTGAGTGTGTTAGTGTGGATATGTGTTTGCACACTGGCCGTGAATTAGGCAGTTGTATTCGAGATGACAAGATGTGGTCCATATGTAGTCTTGTATATAAATCTCACATTTGGAACAGGGATTTCTCTGCAGAGAACACCTTCCCTGTTCTCTGCTCTCACTGCCTCCACTTCCCCTGCCTATCTCCTCTAGGTTGCTCTTTCTACCTAGCCCCGGCACATGTATTTATTTTCGCTTAGTCTCCTGAGACAAACATACTTGGGGCAATTTGGAAGTGGAGCATTGCTATCCTTCTGTTAAAGTGGCCATTTATCACATTGATTTTGTTTCAGTGCAGTGCCTTTCTGAGAAATGTTTCCGTTTAGTTTTTCAAAGTAATGGGCTTATGACCTGGATGTCCAGCGTTTTACATTTTCCCCTAAATAATATTATGTGATAACACAGACATCATATTTCACACTTTTATGGTCATACGAGGTTAGTCCTTATAAGCAATACTGTTATATATGTATAATTACATGAACTGGAAGTGCTTGATTTTGTTACACCCCTTGTACCCTAAAACTTGATTCTTAAATTTTCAATGGTCCCATCATTTGCAACGCGTACTGAAAAGCCAGAGTTTATGCTGGGAAGCACAAAATCACATTTCTCTATCAGAGGTTTTCAATTATGGTGTGTTGTGGTCAAGTGTAAGATGTGGTCCAGTTTATTACTAATGTTAAGTACTAACGTCCGTGGCTATTTTTCTTTGTAAATTAGACCAGAGTAAAAAATAAATAATTTTTTTTTTCTTTTAAAGGTTATTGCTATTCCTGTGTTGCTCACATTCTATTATTGCTAATTTGAATGACAGAAAAGTGTTGAGAGTAAGAATGCAAGTTATTTACAGTCCCCAGCAAACTTTCGTATTTGTACTACAGCCCTTAACACAGGGATTGCAAACTCAGACATCTCCAGGGCCAGACAGGTAAGGTCAGGTACGCGGCAAGCTGGGTGCAGAAGAGGGCTTACTGGGGAAGTGGTGATCTAGAGAGTCCATTTCCCCACTAAAAGGAAGCAACGACTACTCAGCTCCAGTGCATTGTTGCTGTGTGGAAATGAATGCAAGGCCAGAATTGCTACACATTTCTAGAAGAACTGAAAATATAGATTTTTATGTGAAATTTGATTTCTGTTGTTGGCGGCTGAGTAATTGTTTTCCTGAAAATAATGTAGGCCAAACAGTCTGGGGGCTACTAGTTTATATCGCTTCTTAGTTGAGTTACTACTGCAGATGAACTAAAAATAGTAATGAGAAGAAAAATAAGAACAACTCAGATTGTGGTTGTCGTTTACTGCCCCCTAAAATGGTTTTGTATTTAATCAAAAACTGGCTGGCCAAAGGGCGTGTGGGCTGCATGGGATATGTAAGACTGAGAACCACAGGTCAAGACCCTCCAGCGTGCCTGTCCCTGAGCCCAGCTGTGCACATGCTTTCAAAACAGTATGGGTGACCTGAGTGACAGTTCAAGGGACACTGCTTTAGTTTTGGTGCATTTTGTTGTCTCAGGGTCTGTCATATACCCTTTTTATGGTGGTTGTGACTTTTCCGATACCTTATTTATGTCAATCTTTTTGTAAAACAAAAAAACAACTAGTATCCCAAAGATGGAAACCCCCGTGGCATAGTAGTTAAGTGCTACAGCTGCTGACCAAGAGATTGGCAGTTTGAATCCACCAGGCGCTCCTTGGAAACTCTATGGGGCAGTTCTTCTCTGTCCTGTAGGGTCGCTAGGGGTCAGAATCAACTTGACAGCAGTGGGTTTTGGGGTTTTTGGGATCCCAAATATCAGTTTAGTGCATGGTATTTGTGGTGTGTGTTAAGGCCAAATCACATAAGGTATATGACCATTTCCAGCCATATAAAATGGATGTATTTTCATTTGAGTTTTAAGGTACGTAATACATATCTCCACTGAGGTATAATGGCCATTGACTGCATAGTTTTTACGGATTTTGTACATCAACCATTTAAAATTCTGCCATTCTTTTTGATCCCAGCCAGATCAGGAAAGATGGATGGTTTAGATTAATGCTTCTCAAAGTGTTGTCCCAAAACCAATAACGTCCGTGTCACCTGGGAGCTTGTTAGAAATGCAAAATCTCAGGCCCTACCCTAGACCCCCTGAATCAAATTCTCGGGGTTGAACCTAAAAACCTGGTTTAACAAGTCTTCCAGCTTATCTGATCTCTCTGGAAAAACTGAAAACAGATTTCGGTTTTAAAAAGCCCTGTGGCTGATTCTTATGCACACTCAAATTTGAGAACCATTGAGAGAGAGATGTCTATCTCAGTGTGGTTTAGGCAACACTTTCTTGGCTAAGGTAACTTTCCTTGCCAGTCTTGAATGTGTTTATGAACTTATATTTTTAAAAAGATTTTTATGAACTGAATACTTTTGGAAAAACTTAATTATCAAGTATGATGAAGCTTCATACAGGTAAAATGTTTATAAGATAATGCAAGATGAATACTATGGACTCATTCATGTGATATGTTTGTGTGACAAGATTTGGTATTCTGATTGAGAAGGAAAAAATACACGTGAGCATTTTATGTAAAACTGCCAGAATATTCTTTTGTTTGGTGTGATTTTGCTGTCCCACATTTGGTTAAGTAGGCCATCTTAGCCTCCCAAAGGACTTTTTACCTGAGGTACAAGGTAATGCTGTAGAAAAAGAAACAGAGAATGCAGCCACATATGAAAATGTGGTAGAATAAAGTTTTGAATATATGTGTGAAATTGTGAAATGGACCTTCACGTAACAAATGAAGCAGCCTTGTGACCTTAGGTGAGAGACTTCACTTAACAGCACTTTGTAAATTTGCTAGCTTACTAATCATTTAGGCAAATAATTTATTTGTTCATATGAAGCTTACATTCTTTTCACAGCCAAAAGTGAGCTGAGTTCTCATTTTTGCTTGCATTGAAAACTTTGGTCAGGTGGTGGTATCAGACTAGAGAAATCTAGAATCAAATTTAAAAATCTTACTAGGTCTTGCATCAGATGTTAGCAACACTAAAGGATTAGGAAAAGGTCATCATGCTTTAGGTTAAATAACAACTTAAAATAAGGGTGGTGTGAGCGAGCATCCAACAGGAGAGCGATTTATTGGTTTTTCTTAGTGGATTGGAATCTGGAAGATTACCAATATGAAATGGGTTCAAAGACAGCTGAACACAGGTAAAAGTTGTCAAGTGTGGGTTTTTGTTACTATTTTTGAATCATCATACAAACCCTCAAGAAAATGTCAATGCCAAACATTAGATTAGCCAGCTGTAGAAACCTAATAGTAAGGAACTAGAGAAAACATAATTAAAATCACAGTAGTTCAGAATCCCCCATCTGAACTTGTAGTTGAACCTCTTTCACTAAAATTTTGCTAAATACAAGTGAAAAGGTAACAAAAATGCCTATGACTTTAATTTCCTTTCCTAGTTCTGTTGGTGGCATTAAGGAGAAAATATAGCAGAGAAAGCCATGGGACTTGGGTGGAGAAGGGAAGCGGGAGGCCAGGCTTGGTGGCAAAGCAGTTGTCAGCCTCCGGCTAACTCGGCATATACCCTCAGAGACCAGGCAGGAGGAACACCTGTTGTAAGAAAGGATTCATTTATCACAAACAGTTGCTGACTGAGCCAATAAACCAGACATTAAATGTTTTTATTTACATTTGAAGTTTTTTTATTAATGCACTGTTATTGAACATCTTTCATGATTTTTATAAGCTGTAAAAATGTTTTAATCCTTGACTTATTTTGTTTACCAAGCTATTCATTTAATGCTATATACTATGTAGCGCTTGAGACCATCTGTTGAGAATATTTGAATAATATGCATTCTGTGAAGATATGTACAGCAAATAAAGTGTAAAACACATGAAATATTCAGCAAGAGTGTGTGATGAAGACAATCCATGTATTTTAATTAAAAAAAAATGTGGCCTGAAGTCTAGCAGTAAGTCTTTCCAAAAATGATGCTCCTGTGCTGAGGAGGCATTAAGCCGTCATTTTGATTTTGAAGTGAATAGATTTTAGATAAAAAATATTGGAATTAATACTAATTAGAAGTGTGCTTATTAGCACTCTGAAGTATTATTTCATCTCAGGGTGAGACTTTATTTCGGAAGCTGTGAGTAGCAGGGGACGTCTCAGGTTGTCCCAGGGGTCACCTCAGAAAAGTGGATTTGGGGGAGGCACCAGGTTTAGCTTTGTAGTCTTGAAAACTCAACTATTGGAGGCTGAGACTACCTGTTTACTTCTCTCCTCCGAATTGGTGGAGAGGACAGGGGATTAACAGCATGTATGGTCCCCCAACTGCCTCTCCCTGCTTCCAGGCAAGGGACCTTGTGAAAGATTGAAAATTTGAGGGCTCCCAGGTTGCTTAGCTGCCTATAGACCGTAGGATTCTTGACCCATCCACGTTTTGGCCATGAGTAATCCTAAGGAGCTCCACCACTCCTGGTAGGCATGCTTTTACTTCAGGGCTACACCATTTGATGAGTTGTTTATAACTTAGTTGCTCATAATGCCTTCTCTAATAATGTGTCCAGTGGTAATACCAAAAAAAAAAAAAAGTTGGTAATACACATGAGGCAAAATCTGGTTCCCACCAGATGGCCGGAGTATCTGGCTCACTGTAAGTCTTAATCCTGGTACTCAACTGTTTAACTTTGCTTTTCCTAACTGCTTTCAAGTCCTGTGTTTTGATGCCTACACCAGATCTCGTGGGAATTAAAATCATCGTAGTTTTTTTTTTTCCAATGCGTGTTACAGGCAAAGGCTTAACGTGCTCAGCTGCTAACCAAAAGGTTGGCAGTTTGATCCACCCGTAGGTACCTTGGAAGAAAGACCTGGTGATCTACTTCTGAAAAATCATTCATAAAAAACCCTACAGAGCACAGTTCTACTCTGACACAAATGGGGCCACCAGGAGTCAGAGTCAAGTGGACAGGAGCTGTAAATGAATTTTAGTGTGTATCTAAATGGTTTTATTCCTACCTTTATTATTGTTATATCTCTATTTCTTTTTGTCTTGGCTCCTTCAATTTTTTTACTTCATTCTTTTGGACTGTATGTGCTTTTATAAACCACCCCAAATGTTTTGTGGATGGGACATCGTATGAATAAATTTTTCATCTGGCATTTCTTCCAGTCCTGCTCTTTCTACTCCAGAGTGGCCTATCTCATCTTCGCTGACCTCCAGCAAACTCCTTTCTTGTACATTTATTTGTCCTTATTTCTAGATGTACAGCTATTTTTTTAAAAAAAATATACTAAGAATTCCCGGCAAAGAGCAGGAGCGTCTAGTCATTGTAGCACTGATACCTAGCACCCTAACCTGTTGCTGTCAAGTCGAGTCCTACTTAGCGACCCTATAGAACAGAGTAGAACTGCCCCATAGAGTTTCCAAGGAGCACCCGGTGGATTTAAACTGCTGATCTCTTGGTTAGCAGCTGCAGCACTTGACCACTACACCACCAGGGTTTCTGACACCTAGCACAGTTCTTGGTAATAGCTGGTACTCAGTAAATATTTGTTGAGTGGATGATGGAGTTATTTTTATTAAGACCCATAGGATCGTTATGGAAAATTATAAACAGTGATGTTATCATATAAAGAAGCTCCTTTTAAATGAATAAGAAGAGGATTTTTACCAGCAATGGGGATTGGATCTAGAGAAGAAAGGATTACTATAAAAACTTTTCTGTCTGGGAACGGACTGAAATAAATGTTCAGTCCCAATTGCAGGCAGTCCACCAAAGTTTGATGAGCGTGATAGAACAATTTCTTCATTCCTTTATTTTAGTCAGGGATTGTCATATTCTACTGTAGATATTTATGTGTCTATGTGCACTGCTTATCTGTGTACATTGAACAGAATGAAGTATCTGCTCACCTTTGCTTCCCACTGCTTGCAGATCACATGTCACATTCCAGGTCCTCAGTAAATGTGTGTTAGAGAAAGAAAGCAGGGGAGGGAGTTGTTTAGTGGCTGGTTCTTTGAAATACAGAGTAAGCAGGTTTTACTTTTTTGCTGTGTGTGATTTGGATGGCAGCATGCTGAGATTTTAATTATCTGCACTTCAAAATATTGCAACCATGGTTATTATAAAACACTTTCCATTGTCCTTAATGAAGGGAGGAACGACCATTTTAATATGACTTACATTTGTAATTAATGAGAAAGAAACCTTGGTGGTCCCTGATTGAAACAAGGAATATGAGGATCCACTTTGTTTGTTTAGGAGTCTTATAGAAACTCTAGATATAAAAGCAGCCTTTTAAAAATTATTTTATGATGCAAAAATAAATAAATGAGTTTGATGAGAACACTAGCAAGATGGGCTTTTCTGATTCAAGTGCTTTGCTTACTGTACATTTCTTCCATTGAATAATCAGAAAGAAGCCTCAGTCCAGGGTAGCAAATTGATCTCATCTGGAGTGTTAATTAATCAATCAACAGTTGCTGCTGTGTTGTAGAGGTTTGTGAGGCCTCGTTTGGGCTCACCCATCCATCCATTGATCCAGTCCAATATTCATTCACCAGTCCAATCCAGTATTCGTCCATCCATCCTTCCTTCCACTCAACAAATATTGAATACCTGCTATGTGCAAAGCACTATTCTGAGCGCCAGAGATACAGAGTTGAACAAGATGGACAAAGGAAAATAGTGCCATGATCGATTAGTGATGTCCACCAAGAACTCAGGACATCCATATTTTTTCCCCCATTTCTTAAAGGGGCATTTTAAGAACCTTTTGATGCCCACTCAAGGTCACAAATGGAAAACTCTTGAGGTAATCACAAAGTACCAACTGATGGAATTTGAGTGTTACTTTTTTTTCCCTGACTTTATGTTTTTATTTGATTTTTAACTTTTTTTAACTAATATTTTGAATTGATTTTTAAATTAATAAAAAAATATGAAACACTTCAGGAATTTGTATGTCATTCTTGCATATGGGGCCGTGCTAATCTTCTCTATCATTCAAGTTTTAGTACATGTGCTGCTGAAGTGAGTACTTGAGTGTTATCTTCTTGAGAGAATGGAACTTCTTATCATTTGATCAATGTTGGTCCAAGACAATGAGTTAACCATAGATGCACCCTGTGGTATAAAGAACTGGTTACCAGCTCACATGCAATTCATCCACGACTCTCTTTTAATCTGAGTTTAATTTTAAACAAAATTAGTTGAAACCTGGGAGATGTTTCCAAGCAAGATTGAAAAGTATATTGAATTATTTCAGTATAGGGACAGTTCTTAAATAATTAAAAGCAATTGTCTTAGTTATCTAGTGCTGCAATAACAGAGATACTACAAGTGGATGGCTTTAACAAACAGAAATTCTCTCACTTTCCAGGAGGCTAGAAGTCTGAATTCAGGACGCCAGCTCGAGGGAAAGGCTTTTTCTCTCTTTTGGCTCTGAAGGAATGTCTTTGTCATCACTCTTCCCCTGCTCTAGGAGATGCTCAGCACAGGGACCCCAGGTCCAAAGGACAAGCTATGCTCCCGGTGCTCCCGGTGTTTCTTTCTTGATGGTTTGAGGTCTCCCTGTCTCTCTGCTTTCTTCTCTCTTTCATATCTCAAAAGAGATTGGCTCAAGACGCAATCTAATCTTGTAAATTGAGTCCTGCCTCATTAGCATAATTGCCACTAATCCCATTCATCAACATCATAGAGATAGGATTTACAACACATAGGAAAATCACATCAGATGACAAAATGGTGGACAATCACACATTACTGGGAATCATGGTGTAGCCAAATTGAAAAAAAAAATATTTTGGGGGGACAAAATTCAGTTCATGACAGTAATGATGCAATTGCAATTCTTTTCTGCATTGCAGAGGATTGACTATTATTCTCCACTTGGAATTGGAACCATATTATTTAGGAATGAAAGATGTATGAAAGTTAAGAGACAAACCTTCAACATGTGAGTCCTTTGGTCTGCAGAAAAATAAGTACCAAACAGCTGAATGGATTAGAGTTGTATATAAAAGGAATCTTTTTACAGTAGCTTCTAAATTTTTTTTCTAAATTGAATAAATCTAACCGAAAAATGTTCATACCCAAGATCTGATGATGCCTGATTTAGCCTTTTTATTGAGAATAAAGCGAGTATAACCTTGCGAATACTAGAAAGATGTTTACCTCTGTCTTATTGACTATGCAAAGGTAGCTGACTGTGGATCATACCCAAATTATGGATAACATTCTGAAGAATGGAAATTCCAGAACTGTACACAGACCAACAGGCAGTATCTTTTGAATAGAACAGGGGATACTATGTGGTTAAAAGCATAAAAGCTGTGCATCAGGGTTGTACCTTCTCAGTGTACTTATTCAGCCTGTATGCTGATCAAATAATCTGAGAAGTTGGACCATATGAAGGACAAAACGGTGTAAGGATTGAAGGAAGTCTCATTAACAACCTGGGAAATGCAGATGACAACCTGGCTTGCTGAAAGCAAAGAGGAAGCAGTTACTGATGAAGATCAAAGTATGGATTACACTTCAACATAAAAATCCTCACAGCTGAACCAATAAGCAATGTCATGATAAACGGAGAAAAGATTAAGTTGTCAAGGATTTCATTTTACTTGGATTCACAATCAGCACCCATGGAAGCTGCAGTCAAGAAATCAATGTATTGCACTGGGCAAATCTACTACAAAAGACCTCTTTGAAGTATTAAAAAGCAAATATGTCACTTTGAGGACTAAAATGCGCCTGACCCAAGCCATGATATTTTCAGTTGCCTCATATGCATTCAAAAGCTGGACAATGAATAAGGAAGACGGAAGAAGAACTGATGCATTTCAATTTGAAGAATATTTAATATACCATGGACTGCCAGAAGAACAAAAAAATCTGTCTTGGAAGAAGTACAGCCAGAACGCTCCTTAGAAGTGAGGATGGGGAGATTCATCTCACATACTTTGGGCGTGTAATCAGGAGAGACCAGTCCCTGGAGAAGACATCATGCTTGGTAAAGTGGAGGGTCAGCAAAAAATAGGAAGACCTCCCAAGGAGATGGATTGACACAGTGACTGCAACAATGGGCTGATGAACAGCAAGGATTGTGAGGATGGCACATGATGGGGCAGCGTTTTGTTCTGTTCTACTCTTCGGGACCTAACAGCAACAACAGAACAGAATCTAATTAATTATACCCTGAGGGGTGAAAAGGAAGTCTGAAGGAATGTGAGTGCTACAGCTGCTAACCAAAAGGTTGGCAGTTCAAATCTACCAGGCGCCCTTTGGAAACACTATGGGGCAGTTCTACGCAGTCTTATAGGGTCGTTATAAGTTGAAATTGACTCAACGGCAATGGGTTTGGTTTTGATCTTCTGTTTCTTTGAATTTATCTGATTTTGTGAAAGAATTTGTGTAAGATTAGACCTAATAATAAGCCAGTGATTTAAACACATTTCCCTCTCGTGTAACAGTGAAAGATGTTTGAACACTTTGAAGAGTGGTTCTTCTCCAGACAGTCATTCAGGGATCACCTTTCATGACATTGCTCTGCCATCTTTAAAAAAAAAAAAGCTAGTCTTATTGCTGAGTGACACTGGAGCCAGCACCGTGGGACTGTGGAGGAGACACACAGCAATATCGTTCTTAAATGATGAAAACCAATCACAGTCAATCCAAGCCCTAAGAGAGTACAATTCATTACCATAGACATAAGGGAGAATGGATTTTGATGGCCATATTCTAGTAACCAGATTTTTATTAGATCCCGTCTGACAATTTGTCTTTTAAATGAAGAGTTTAAAATATTTACATTTATTTTCACGGAAGTATTTGGATTTATTTTTACCATTTTATTTTGTGCTTTCCATTTGTCCCTTTATAATGCCTTTCCCCTTCTGTCCCCACCACTTTTTTTAAAAACCTTCCTTGGATTAAATTTTATTATTCTCCTGAATCCATTTTCCCCTCTACAAGATTGAAAGTTGCTATACATTTTAGTTTTATTCTTATAGTAATTACTTTTGAATTTTTACCATGCATATTTAACTTGCCAATATCTAAATTTACTGTCTTCTCAACAATATAAAGACCTTAGAATCATTTAACTCCGGTCATCCCCCTAACAATTTTATGTTATTGTCCAAATTTAGTTCTAGCTTCTTTTTTAATTTCACGCATTATAAAAACATTTTTGGTTTGCTTTGTTTATTTTTTTTAATTTCTTATTATTTCTCTGACCTCCTTCTTAGAATTGTTTTTCTTTTTACTGAAGTATATCTGAAATCAATTTATTTTACTGAAGGTCTGTATGTTATAAAGGTTTTAAGTTTTTGCTTTGTTTGCAGAAAATAGCCGTGTTTTATCAGGGTTCTTTTTTTAAAGATAGTTTCATCATCTGTACATGCTGTCACGCAATTTTCTCTCAGCCCTTTGAAAATGGCATCACTGATGCCGTGTCTCCTGTCAGCCTACTTCTAGTTCCTTCCTGGTTCATTCGTCTTTTTCTCTTTTTGTCTTTCGTCCTGGGAAGTTTCACCATGATGTTCTTGTATACACTTTGTTTTATTTGTCTTGTTTTGTATTCACTAGACTTTCTGAAAATGAGGATTTGTATTTTTCAACATACTTTCCTTAAGGAAGTTTTTTAGCCCTGATCTCTTTGAAGATTATATTGCCTCTTGCCATTTTCTCTAGTGTCTTCTAATGCAATTTTGATTATATATATATTAGCTACTAGATATGTTCATTCTATCTCCATAGCCTTTAACCTTTTTTTCCTGTATTTCATCTCGTTGTCTCTGTATGCATTATTCCGTGTAATTTCTCCTCAGCTATACTCCACTCCACTTATTCTCTCTTTAAACTGTGTTTAATTAGTTATTTTACCTATTCTTTGAATTTCTAACTTCAATACTGCATTTTTTTTTGTACTTGGACTTCTTTGATCGTCTTTTGTTCCTCTGCCGTATTTGTATACTTTTCCCCCAAATCTAAATGTCATAAAGGAAGAGATAAATATATATGACTACATAAAAATTTTACAATTTGAACAACAGCAACAAAACAATACTATAAATAAAGCCAAAAGAAAAAGGAAAAAATGGGGGAAAGATTACAACACAAAGGTCTAATTTTTTCTATTATATAAAGAGCCCTTATACACCTGTAAGAAAAAGGCAATCAGGCAGAAGAAATCCAAATAGCCTTATAAACATTTGCAAATTAGAAAAAACAAAGAAGATGCCATGTTTGACCCATCAGATTGGTCAAGCTTGTTGATGCACTAGGTTTGCAAGGAGGAAGAGAAACCAACCTGCTCATCCATCAATTAGAGCATAACTTGAGACAAGCTCTTTGGAGGGCAGTTTCACATCTATTAACCATACCCCTTTTGACTCAACAATTTTATTCTAGGAGTTTTTCTTACAAATATTCTGGGACATGTATAGAAATGTGCATTTGCCAGGATGATGATTGCAGCATTGTTGAGAATAACAAAAAACTGGAAATAGGTGACTAGCTAAACAATGTTTGGTACATTCTTTTAATGGAATACTATACAGCCAGTTTAAAAAAGTACGAGATTGTATAAGCTGGTATGCCAAAATATTCAAGATACATTGTTAAGGGGAAAGAAAGAGACAATAGAAAAGTATAGGTAGTGTGCTCCAGTACTTTGTATATTAAATATTTATATGCCTGTATGTGTCTGCATGGAACATTACTGGGAGATTATGAGAGACTGATGGTGGTTATTTCTGAGGAAAAGGACTATTTGCACAGGACACAGATTTTTTTATAAACTCCTTTTAGTCTGTTTTAATTTTTTATCACACGTGTGTGCCATTTTCAGAATTAAGTAAGATACATCTTTTGATCAACTCTAGGAATATTAAAATTTTTTTTTCGAATTCAGCCAACCGATAAAATTTTGGGTCTGTGTTTGGGAAAGAATGTGTACGGACCCTCAAGTAAAGCCCTGCCCTGCTGAGGAGTGGTTTGCCATCTGGTCAAGAATAGGAGTCAGGCTCCTCAATTTTCAAAACTGTCGGCTTTCCTACTGCACACCTGGCTTCCAGAGCACGTGGGGCCCTTACCATCCGAGCTCAGGAGCCCGGTGACCCAGGCTCTCTCTTGACGATTGATGGAGCCTCTGCTGGGAAACCATAGTGGATGGCACTGCCCATCATTTTCTCAAGGTTCTTCGTGATAAATTTCCCTTTGAATTCAGTCCAGGAATTAAAAAAAAAAAAAAATTTCTGTATGAATTGGACAGCTTATTTACCAGAATTCAGTATATTTCCCAGGTTGCTTCATTTTCCTGGAGTTTTAGTATTAAATTCAGTGTTCAGTACATAACTGGGCAGTTAATAACTTTATCTGTTTTAATGATCTGATTATGACTAAGACATTTATGGTAATTTTTTCGGGGGGTAACCATGACATCGACCATAAAATGGAAAGAAATATAAAGGCTTAAGTCCACCATGATGTACGAATTCTGTCAAGTGAGAATTTCCTTCAAGAAAAACAATATATTCTTGCTGAAGATATTTAATTTAAATCTAATCATGAGAAAACAATCAGACAAATCTACAATGTGATACATTCTGGCTAATTTTCTTCAAAAACTTCAATGTCATGAAAAACAAACAAACCAAAGTGGACTTGTTCAAGATTAAAATAGACTAAAGAGACATAACTTCAAGCATTGTGCACATATTCAATTCTGGAGTAGAATAAAAGTCCTTTGGGGACCATTGAGAAAATCAAATATGAATTACATATTAAATAAAATCAGTGTGAATTTTCTTTGAAATATGGGTGGTTATGTAATAGAATGGCCTCATTTTTAGTTAGTGCCTGCTGAAGTATTTAGGAGTGAATGTTTTAACGTCTGCAACCTATCCTTAAGTGGTTCAGAGAAAAAAATGTATTTAGCTAGAGAGCGGAAGCAAAGGTAGCAAAGCATTGACAGTCTGTGATTCCAGGTGAAGGGCACATGGGTACAGAGTGTACTTTTCTCTCAACTTCTCTATTAAGTTTGAAAATTTCAAAATAGGTGGGAAGAAAAAAGAAAAATCTGATTTGAATTTCACAAAGTCATATTGTTAGAAAAAAAGATACCTGTAGCAAAAAAAAAAAAAAAGATTTCTTAGGTTAGGTGCCCATATTTGCTGCCATGCCTTTGACTTTCATCTCATTATTATAACCAAGTGAGGGCATTCTCGCAGTATCGTCCTTGTCAGCATTGTCGTTTTCTTCCTGGTTCTTTTGACCTCTTTGAACTAACAGCAGCCGCCTAATGGCTGCCTGCCTCCTCAGCTGCCTGGTCTCCACATCTCTGCCCTGGTTTCTGTGAGCCGCCTTGACCTGCCTCCTTCACACTCCATCCCGGGGGTAGTGTTTCCATCAGTGGTCCCAGGTGGCTTGTTTTTCTCAACCTTTGCCCCCGACCCCCCTTTCTCTCTCATTCCCCAGGTGTCTCTGCTTTCAGGCCTCACCCCACCCCCTCCAGCCTTTGTCTAATTAGACTGAAGTGGTGCCACCTGGCAAAGTCTTCCTTCCTGGGCCTCTCTGGGAGGGCCTTTTCCTTTTTCCCCTCTGGGGTTGTCATGAGTTTCTTGTCAATGTCTCTGGCCTTTCCTGCCCTCCTTTTCCCCGAGATAGGCCTGTGGTTTCCCCAGGTGTCCCGGTTCTGGGTTGTGATGCGAGTTGCTGATGGCCGTTTCAGAAACCAAGGAAGCCTGGTTGAGACTGCCATGATGCCTTTCCAGACTCAGGTTCCAAAACAGGGTGACCTAGGAGGTGTTTTTAATCATCCACATCTGTTTTCTCAGCTAGGGCACAGTCCTGGTCTGGCTTGCTCATTCCCAGTAACTGTGTGGCAGGAAGGGGTGCTGCTGCCCTGTCCTCAGTGGGGGCCTCCCCTGCCCCTTTCCCTCACCCTGGTTTTGACCCTTTCACTTTCACACTTTGAAAGTTGATGCCAAAACCTTTCCTATCATCTCATCGGAATCCCCAAAACCCCAAATCAACATCACCCCCCACACCAAAAAAAAAAAAAAACTCTAAACAGTTGAGGCCAATTTAACTATTGAAGTTCTGGACCTCTCAAGCAAGGAGGTAAACTCAATCTTTATCTAGATTTCCCAGATTTGAACTATCTGTCCAATGGAGTTGGACTATTAGTACAGTGACTTCAGCATGCAATTTACTGAGAAGAGAAATAAGGCTGTCAAGGACTGAAAAACTGTCCAAACCAAGACTCAGTCATGCTTGGTACTAGAACATGGTATCTGCAACTTATTTGCTGACTTTAGTTAATTCTTGAACAAATTAACACAATACACAGAATACAGACAATAAGGGAGCATTCATTCATACTACCTTCTCATGACCTTTGGATTGTTGTTGTTGTTAGGTGTCTTCGAGTCAGTTCAGACTCATAATAACCCTATAGGACAGTAGAACTGCCCCATAGGGTTTCCAAGGAGTGGCTGGTGGATTTGGACTGCCGACCTTTTGGCTAGCAGCCGAGCCCTTAAACACTGTGCCACCAGGGCTCCTAACTCTTGGGTAGTCTTCCTTAAAGTTTCCAACATTTGAGGAGCACAGATCAATAACGAGAGATGAAAAGTCAGAAAAACTGAGTTCTAGTCCTGACTTAGTCACTGAAGTGCTTTGTAATTTTGTTCAAGTTACTAAACTTGTTTGCTTCAGTTTCTCCATTTCATAAAATGTTAAAAGTGAGTTGGGGGAGGGGGTAGATTAGATGATCTCCAAAGTCCCCCAGCTCTAAAACTCCATGACTATGAAATACAATGGTCTGGGGTTTTCCATTTTCCCCTATATATTTTAGAAAATGCCTCTTTTTTTTTTTTTTTTTTTTTAACATAGAGAGGTCTTTGTCTTATACATAATTCTAACAACTCAGTTTTGAGCAGTCAAACCTGATCTGAACCTAGGGCGAGGACAATACAAACAGAACTGTGGGAGAATCAAAGAAGGGAGCATGGGAAACACATAAGTGCATCAACACCGAGGTATCTTCCTTTAGGCCTCAATCTCGGAGGAGCCGCTCTGCAACCCCTTTGGATGCCCAAACCTGCGGGTCTGCATTTGGCACTGTACAGCCCTGCCTGGTTTCACCACCTCTCACTAAGTGTTTGATGATGGTACCTTTGATCTCCACCCCTCATCTGTCAGTTTGTCGTACTGTGGTGGTTTGGGTGTTGCTGTGATGCCAGAAGCTAACAACTGTCAATCTGCAGATGACACAACCGTGCTTGCTGAAAGTGAAGAGGACTTGAAGCACTTACTGATGAAGATCAAAGACCACAGCCTTTAGTATGGATTACACCTCAACATAAGAACCAAAAACCAAATCCACTGCCGCCGAGTCGATTCCGACTCATAGTGACCCCATAGGACAGAGTAGAACTGCCCCATCAGGTTTCCACGGAGCGCCTGGTGGATTTGAACTGCTGACCTTTTGGTGAGCAGCCGTAGCTCTTAACCACTATGCCACCAGGGTTTCCACCTCAACATAAAGAAAGCAAAAATCCTCACAACTGGACCTATAAGCAGCATCATGATAAACGGAGAAAAGATTGAAGTTGTAAAGGATTTCATTTTACTTGGATCCACAATCAACACCCATGGCAGTAATAATAAATAAAATAAAAATAAAAAAATAAGTCAGAAGAAGCAGTGCATTGGGCAAATCAGCTGCAAAGGGCCTCTTTAAAGTATTAAAACTCAAAGATGTCACTTTGAGGACTAAAGTGTGCCTGATCCAAGCCATGGAATTTTCAATTGCCTCACATGCATTTGAAAGCTGGACAACGAATAAGGAAAACCAAAGAAGAATTGGTGCCTTTGAATTAACGGTGTTACTGAAGAATATTGAAAATACCATGGACCGCTAGAAGAACGAACAAATTTGTCTTGGAAGAAATATAGCCAGGATGCTACTTAGAAGTAAGAATGGTAAGACTTCATCTGACATACTTTAGACATGTTATCTGGAAGGACTAGGCCCCGGAGAAGGACATCAAGCTTGGGAAAGCAGAGGATCAGGGAAAGAGAGGAAGGCCCTCAATGAGATGGATTGACACAGTGATTGCAACAATGAGCTCAAACATAGCAATGATTGTGAGGATGGCGACTACCAAGCAGTGTTTTGATGACACCTAACAACAGCACCACCTTTGATCTGACCCTGAATCCCCAAATCAAAGCGATCACTTGTTTAATATTTGTCACACTTCCGGAAAATCTAAAACCCAAAGCAGAATAGAAGGCACGCTCTAACAAGGGTTTGTCTTTCCAGCCAGTTAAGTTATTAAAGAACAGTTTCCTGATTTAAAAAGTTGTCTAAGCTTAGAACTGCTGAGTTCCCCAGCAACAGGTTACAAAGGGAGCATACCAAATAATGACAGAGAAGAGAAGGAAAATACAAATGTGTAAATGATCAAGGGAACGGATCAAGTAATTCCTTTGACAATCATATAGTTTAAATAGAAGGCAGATTTAAAACATAAGTAATGGCGGGGATGTTAAAGTTTGTTGAAAGGATGTTTGCCAACAGTTTTATGCCTGGTTACCCCAAGGAGAATACAGTTGAGAACTCTTGCCATGGTGAAGCGCGTATAGAATAATAAAGCATATGACTTTTAAACCGCATTCTGTACAGGGGTAAAAACTCCCACTCTACAGAAGGAGGAAGCATCTGAAACAGTTCCAGCTTCTTTCTGCCCCATCCCTTGCCAGGAGGTGTGTGGCTCACCTGATTGGTAAGTTTGGAAAGGGAACTTGGCATTCTTGGCTCAGAAGCAGCCTGTCTACAAGATGCATGCATTCAGGGGCATCTAGTCACCCAGTGAGCTCAGGGGGTGGTCTCCATGCCTAGAGGGGACTCTGGGTTGGCCAGAGCTGCCTGTGACTGAGGGGGCCGACTCCATCTAATTCAGGAAGAAAGCTTTCTTTGAGAAAGCTGATATTTTTGTCTCTGGTTGTCTGACTCCTATGTGTCTCTCAGGCTGGGGAGAAGGGGGTGTTATTTTTTTTTGGCTGCTGTAATTGCAGCAAGTCAATCAACATATACCTGCAGCAAGCCAATCTCTGTCCCAGGAGTGGGGCGTATAAGAAATGTTAAGAGCCGATCCCTGTCCTCAGGACACAGCACTCTGGAATTATGAAACTCAATTTCATTAATTTTAATTGTGAACAGGATTCTCCCTCATTTTTTTTTTTTTTTAAATCTCCTCAGGTGTTATCGTTCTGTCCTAATACTAAATAGACTGCATTTCTAGATGAATTATGGGAGAGCTATTTTGGTCCACTTTGTATCATTTTAGGGCTTTAACAGCTCACAGAGAACAAATTTGATTGTGTTTATATTCAAACCTCTTTAACAAGGAAAACAGAAGGATTAGATCCGATAAAAATAGAAGCAGCATTCTGAATGTGTTTAAACAAGTTTTCCCCGCTGATAAATGGAACTATTGCGTATCATTTTCAGCTAGACTGACACATACACACAAAGAAGTCACCAGTTCTCCTAAAGAATTTGTACAATGCTCTGGGCAAGTTACAGCTGGATCCTCTTAGAGAAATCAATCTTTTCTAGTAAATGACTTGTAAGACCATTTAAAATCTGTGAAGCTTTTCAGAAAATTTATTCAATTAAAAGGATTTCCACTATTTTAGCAAATATTAAATGACACGTAATACTCTTGCAGTGTCAGAAGGGAAAACAAAACACACCAAGAGCCTCTGTGCAGTGTCCTGCAGCCCGTGGGTCACTGGCCCGTCCACCTTCGGGCAAGTCTCTGGGTAGATTGATGGATGCCACTTTGGAGCGCTAATGCTGACAAATTTACTTATCATTCATGCTAATCACTTCTGCTGCTTTAGGGGAAAAAAATAATTAAGTCTCCAAGAATTTGAGGATTACATTACGCTGTATAAAAAGGAAGACAATAACTTCTATGATGATTAGGCAACACCAGTCAAGACTGTAGACCAGATGACTGTATTGTTTTCATATTAGAGTGGCTTCTGCATTTCTTGTGTGTATTTCATCTCAAATTGGCACTGTGTCATTTGAAAAGGTTCACTGTACAGATTATGATTTGAGTTTCTATTTATGTAGCTTTCATTTCGGAGTTGACAAAGTACCATAGTACAAAGTATGTCTTCTTATTCCCAACCCAAGAAGTATATCCTAGGGATTAGAATACTGAGCTGAAGAAGAGAGGAATAAAATGACTAGAAAGGCAGTCCTCGTCCTTCCCTCCTTGCCAATTGGTTGGAAGTCAGAATTTAGCATCACTGGGAAGGGAAAGATTTTGGCCTTGCCTTTTCGTATGTAATGAGTCAATTATAAAATGGGGAGAGTTGTCTACCTTCCAGATCTGAGATGAGCACAAAGACTTTTTAAACTCTTTTGAGGTTTCCAGGAAAAATGATTGTATTAATTCGGAAAGTAGACATTGGACTCATAGAGCAAAAGCTGGACAATGCCAAGTGTTGGTGGAGTTGGGAATATAGGAGCCTTCCTGCACTGCAGGTGAGACAGTGGAATGCTGAACTGTGCACATGAAGCTTACATGCCTTGTTGTTAGTTGTCATCCAGAGGGCTCCAACTACTGGTGACTCCATGTATAACAGAAGGAAACATTTCTCAGTCCTGTGTCATCTTCACCATTGTTGGCATGCTTGAATTCATTGTTATGGCCACCGTGTATTTTGAGTGCCTTTTTTTTTTCCAACCTAGGAGGCTCACCTTCCAGCATTGTATCAGACAATATTCTGTTGTGATCCATAGGGTTGTCATTGGCTAATTTTCAGAAGTAGATCTCCAGGCCTTTCTTGTAGTCTGGAAACTCCACGGAGACTTGTCCACCATAGCTTCAGCATCATAGCAACACACAAGCCACCATAGTACGACAAACCGACAGACAAGTGGTCGATGCATGTCTTAGTTCTCAGCAATTCTGCCTTTCAATGTATATCCCAAGGAGATATTTGCACAGGCTCCTAAATAGGAAGTGGTACAAGGATATTCATTGCAAAGTCGTTTTTCTTAGTGGGACCTGGAAGCAACTGGGGAGAGTAGACAGGTAAATCATGGGGGTGATATGTAGCAGTTGGAAGTAACAGAATAGATACATACCCAGCAATATGGATTGGCCTGACTGAAAAACTGTAGCTTTATTGTTGTGATGTTTATTAGTCTTTTATGGTTTGTGCTTTCTGTGTTATTTCAGAACTCCCTCCTTATTGTGATATCATTAACATGGTTTCCTTCAATCTAAAAGTTTTAAAATTTTGCATCTCACACAATGGCTTACCTAAAATTTATTTTGGGGTCCAGTATGAGGTCATCATCCAATTTTTTTTTTTCAATGTGGATAGCTAATTGTCACAGCACCGTTTATTGAATTCTCCACCATTTCCCCACTGACCTCCAAGGCCATTTCTGTCATTTATCAAGTTTCCAAATTTGAGTAGGCTTGTTTATGGGCTGTCTTGTAACACTGATCTATTTGTTCTTTTTCAGGAGCAACTTGGCTGTATTTTACTCTTTATATAACTTTAAATTTATATAAAAAGCTTATCAAGTTCTAAGAAAATTTCTGTTGGGGTTTTTATTGAATTTTCGTTGTAATTTGGGAAAAATGAACATCTTTATATTTCCTAGTCTCCCTGCTTATGAGCAGAGTGTATCTACTTATGTCATCTTTATGTTCTTTCATAAAAACCTAAAACTTTCCTCCTTAAGGCCTTACAGATATTTTATTATATTAATACATAGGTGACATTTCTTTCTATTTTTCGTGGTATCTTTTTTGGTTAATTTACACGTTATAACACTATTTGTTGTTGACATATAGAAATGCAATTAATTTCCTTATGTAAAACGTACACTAAAAACCTTACTGAATTCTATTTAATTCAAATAATTGGTAGATTATTTGGGACTTTTCTATGCAGATAGCTATGTCATCTTAAATTAATGGCAGTTTTGTTTCTATTCCTTAGAGTCTTTTCTCTTTGTGCCTGATTGTCCAGTACAGTGTTGAATAGAAGCAATGACAGTGGACATCCTCCTCTTCTTGTGTCTCTTACCCTTTCATTGGCATACAATTTTTCATAATATTCTCTCATTATCTCAACTCTATCTCTAGGAATTTCCTCCTTTTAATACCTAATTTGTTTATTACTTGTCAGAGGTTTACATATATTAGTTTTTTTCAAAGAGTCAGCATTTCATTTTGTTAACCTTTCTGTTTTATCTTTTTTTCTGCTTCATTAATTTGGGGTTTTATCTCTGTAGTTTCTTTTATTCTACTTTCTTTGTCTTAATTTAGGGTGTCCGTTTTCAGGTATCTAAACCTTTGGGTTTCTTGAAGTTACTTTCTTGGTTTTGACTTCTGATTTAATTGCGCTGTGATCAGAAATATGATCGAATTTTTAAAATAAATTTATAATTTGCTTTATGAATAAATTTTTAAATGGTTCATATGTTTTCTAGTTCTTGGGCACAAGGTTCTTATAGTCTATTTGATCAAGCTTGTTAACTGTGTTGTTCAAATTTTCCCTTTCTGACTTTTCGTAAGTCTATGAATTACCAAGAGGAGTTTGTTTTAAAAAGAAAATCAAAACTCATTCTATGGTGGTGGATTTTTTTCTCCTTGTAATTCTGTCAGCTTTTGCTCCGTATATTTTGAAGGTATGTTATTAGATAAATACAAATTTAGAAGTATTGTATCATCCTGCTGAATTGAATCTTTTGTCATTGGTGGTGATCCTCTTTTATCTTCTAATGCCTTTTTCCTTACAAACTAATACCGAGTTTTATATCGATGATCTGTGCCACCACAATGCTGTGTAATAAACCACCACAAATCCTCAGAGGCATACAGCAAGAGGCATTTATGTAGCTCAGGACTCTTCAAGGCTTACCTGGTTTGGGCTTCCTGGGGCTGAGCTGAGCTCACATCAGCATCTGCGGTTCAGCTCTTGGTTGATGAGGTCGTTCTGCTGATGCTGGCTGTACTTGCTCACATGTCGGGGATTCAGTTGGCTGATTGCCGACCTAGGATGGCCTCATCTGGGATGACTAGGAACTTGGCTCTACTCTAGATGTCTCATCCTCTAACAGGGTAGCCCAGGTACCCAATGACAATGACAGAGGGCAAGCTATTTTGTTTGTGCTGAGCTGTGCGAGCGGCGCGAGATTATAACCAAAGATTTATGAAAATGTTTCCATTGAAATCATGTTAAAAAAAAAAAAAAAAGAAAGCTTTTGATCATTTCCTTCTAAACAAAAACTGACAGATCTACTCTCAAACTTAAGGGTATTCTACACAACACTTTTAGAATCCAAATGTATTGATTTCCACTCCATTGACTTTTAAAATGGCATAAAGCTGACTTCAGAAAAGGAAACTGCTGATTTAAAATCAAAATTAACCTAATGGTGAAAGTACATCGCCTCTGCTTTCAGTCTCCACATCCTCTTAGGTTGGTGTGTTAGTCTTCTAGTGCTGCTACAACGGAAATACCACAAGCGGATGGCTTTAACAACGAGAAGTTTATTCTCTCACAGTCCAGTAGGCTACAAGTCTAAATTCAGGGCACCAGCTCCAGGGGAAGGCTTTCTCTCTCTGTCGGCTCTGGAGAAATGTTGTTGTGATGCATCAGTCTTCCCTTGATCTGGGAGCATCTCAGAGCAGGAACCTTAGGTCCAAAGGACCTGCTCCCAGCACTGCTTCCTTGGTGGTATGAGGTCCCCTCCTCTCTGCTAGCTTCCCTTTCCTTTTATCTCTTGAGACATAAAAGGTGGTGCAGGCTACACCCCAGGGAAACTCCCTTTACATTGGATCAGGGATATGACCTGGTAAGGGTGTTACAATTCCACCCTAATCCTCTTTAACATAAAATCACAGTCACAAAATGGAGGACAACCACAGAATACTGGGAATCATGGCCTAACCAAGTTAATACACACCTTTTTTGGGGGAAGTAATTCAATCCATGACCGTTGGATGTTGATTTTTTGAAAAAGTGTATTTATGCAAGCATTCTTCTGGGTAATGTTTGCCTGGTACAGCTTCTCCATCCTTTAACTTTCAGTCTTTCTGTGCCCTTATGTTGAAGTTGTCTTTGTCTTTTCAGTCAATCTGATCTAGGTATGATTTACATATCATAAATTGTATCAGTGTAATGTGTACAATTCTATGAGTTTTGACAAATGTATCTACCCATGAAATCACTGTTACAATTACGATACAGAACATATCTACCACCCCCAAACTTTCCTCATGCCCTTTTACAACCCATTCTACCCTATGCCTCCATCCCTAGGCAACCACTGCTGATCTGTCTTTTGTTACTATAGATCAGTTTGCTCTTTCTAGAATTTTATATAAATGGAATTGTACAGTATGTACTCTTTTGTGTCTGGCTTCTTTCAGTCAGCGTAAAGACTTTGAAATGTACCCATGTTGTTGCGTGTATCAGTAACTCCTTTTTAATTGCCAGATTGTAATCCATTGTTGAAACCCTGGTGGCACAGTGGTTAAGAGCTTGGCTGCTAACCAAATGGTCAGCAGTTCAAATCCACCAGCTGCTCCTTGGAAACCCTATGGGGCAGTTCTACTCTGTCCTATAGAGTCGCTATGAGTCGGAATTGACTCGAAGGCAACGGGTTTGGTTTTTTGTGTGTGTGTGTGTGTGTGTGTATTCCATTGTTTGGATGCATCATATTTTGTTTATTCATTTGAGTTATTTCCAATTTGAGGTTATTGTGAATAAAGTGGCTGTGAGTGTTCATATAGAAGTCTCTATGTTTTCACTTTTTGGAGGGTAAATACTTAAGAGTGTAATGACTGGGTTATATGGAAGATGTATGTTAAAGCTTTTAAAAAATTGCCAGTATCCAGCGTTGTTCACCATTTTACATTCCCACCAGCAGTGTATGAGAGTCTTGATGGCTCCACATCCTTGCCAAAACTTGATATACTCAATCTTTATTTTTAGCCATTCTAATGGCTATATGGTGGTATCTCATTGTGGTTTCAATTTGCGTTTCCCTGCTAACTAACAATATTGAGCATCTTTTTCATATAATTACCAGCCAACTGTACATCTTTGGTCAACTGTCTATTTGCTCATTATTTTAATGAGCTGTTTATCTTCTTACTATTGAGTTTTAAGAGTTCTTTCTATATTCTAGATCCAAGTCCACTATCTGACATATGTGTAGCAAACATTTTTTTCAGTCTCTCATTGGTATTTTTTTTTTAATACCATCTTTCAGATAGTAAAAGTTTTTAATTTTGAATTCCAATTCATCAATTTTTCTTTTAAATTTTGTACTTTCTGTGTTTTATCTAAGAAACCTTTGCCTACCCCAGGTCACAAAGATTTTCTCTTTTTTTTTCTTCTAGAAGTTTTAGTTTTAGGTTTTGCATTTAGATCTGTGACCCATTTTGAGTTAATTTTTGTGTATGGTGTGATGTAAGAATCAATGTTCATGTTTTTCTATATGAGTATTCAATTATTCAAGCACCATTTTCTTTAAAGACTTTCCTTTCTCTATTGAATTAATTGCCTTTGCTATTAATTTTGTCAAAATCAGTTGTCCATAGATATGTATAGGTCTATTTCTAGACTCTCTATTCTTTTACATTGAACCATTTATCAATGTTCTTACCAAAAACAAACCGTTGTTGATGTTGTTGTTAGGTGCCATTGATCTGTTCTGACTCATAGCAACCTTATGTACAACAAAATAAAATACTTCCTTGTCCTGTGCCATCTTCACAATCATTGCTATGCTTGAACCCATCATTGCAGCCACTGTGTCAATCTGTCTCATTGAAGGTCTTCCTCTCTTTCACTGACCCTCTGCTTTACTAAGCATAATATCCTTCTCCAAGGACTTGTTCCTCCTGATAACATGTCCAAAGTACATGAGACAAAGCCTCACCATCCTTGTTGCTAAAGAGCATTGTGGCTGTACTTCTTCCAAGACAGATTCATTCTTCCTTCTGGCAGTCCTTGGCATAGTCAATATTCTTCACCAACACCATAATTCAAAGGCATCAATTTTTCAGTCCTCCTTATTCATTATCCAGCTTTTGATTGCTTATGGATCGACTGAAAATACCATGGCTTGGGTTAGGTGCACCTTAGTCCACAAAGTGTCATCTCTGCTTTTTACCACTTTTAAAGAGGTTTTCTGCAGCAGATTTGCCCATTGCAGTACGTTGTTTGATTTCTTGACAGCTGCTTCCATGGGCATTGATTGTGGATCCAAGTAAAATAGCTTTATAGTAAGTCTCAGAATCAGGTACTATAATTATTCCAATTTTGTTCTTTTTTTAAAATCTTTCAACCATTTTAGAATTTTTACATTTCCATATAAATTTCAGAATTTAAAATTTCTGTAAGAAGTATGCTGGAATTTTTATTATAATTACATTGACCCTACTGATTAATTTTGGGAGAATTGAGATCCCACAAATGTTGAGTATACCAATCCACAAACATGATATATCTTTCCATTTATTTGTCTTTCCTAATTTCTCTCAGTAATATTTTATACTTTTTCAGTGTAGAGGTCTTGAACATCTTTTATTAGATTTATTCCTAGTTATTTTATGTTTTTTGGTTCTAACTGTATATGGAATTGCTTTTTAATTTCTTTTTCTAATTGCTGCTAGTACATAAATTGAAATTTAATTTTTGTTTATTAGCATTATATCTTGTAACCTTGCTAAATTCATTATTAGTTTTAGTAGATATTATATAGATTCCCTGATATTTTTCTACAAAAATAATCATATCATCTGCAAATGTGAGCAATTTTACTTCTTTTTTTCCCCCCAATCTTTATGCATTTTTTTTTTCTTACCTTATTACAATGGCTAGGACCACTAATACAATATTGAATAGGAATGATGAAAGTGGGCATCCATGCCTTGTTCCTTAAATCAGTTTGAAGAGGTTCTTAACTAGATTTAGTTTTCTAAGAATCTCTATTATAAATTTTGTCAAATGATTTTTCAGCATATACTGAAATGGTATGTTTTTATTCATTTACTGTGCTAATATGATGAATTACAATGGGTTTATTTTCAAACATTAAACAAAGTGTGCACTTTTGGGATGAACCCTACCTGGTAATGATGTATTATCGTTTAAAATATTGTCAGATTCAATTTTCTAATACTTTGTTAATGATTTTGCATCTATGTTTCTATTTTTACCATGTTTTTTGCCAGGTTTTGGTGTTGGAGTAATGCTGACTTCATAAAGCAAGTTGGGCAGTGTTTCCTTTTCCTCTTTTTTTGAGTAAGTTTAGATAAGATTGGTGTTATTTCTTCCTTTAATGTTTGATGGAATTCACCAATGAAACCATTTAGGCAAACAGTGTTTTTGGTGTGTGAAAATTTTTGATAATTAATTTTCTTTCATTGATACAGTGCTTTTCAGATTTCCTGTTTTCTTGTATCAGCTTAGATAAGTTTTATATTTCAAGAAATTTTTCTATTTCATGTAAATTTTCAAATTTGTTGCCTTAAAATTTTTCACAATGTTCTCTTATATCCTTTTTCTATCTGGAGGGTCTATGGTGATAATTCCTCTTTCATTCCTGATAAAGTGGTAATTTGTGTTCTCTTTCCTTTTTTTTTAATCATTCTAGTAAGGATTTTAACAATTTATTTTATCTTTATTCTCTATTGTTTCTTTTCTTTCTTTTTCTGTTCTTTATTATTTTTTCCTTCTATTTATCTTGTATTTGTTTTACTTGTCTTTGTCTGGCTTATTAAGGTGGAGCCTAACGTCATTTATTTTAGACCTTCCTTTTTTGTAATTTAAGTATTAAAAGTATAAGTGTAAAATCATAAGTTTCCCTCTAAGCACTGCTTAGACATTTTCAACGTTTGAAATGTTTTATATTCATCTTTTAGTTGTAAATGTTTTGTGATTTTCCTTATTTCTTCTTAGGCTCATACATCTTTTAGAAGTCTGTTGTTTAATTTCTAAGTATTTGAGGTTTTCCTAGGTTTGTTATTATTATTGATTTGATTTTAATTTTGTGAGGTCTGAGAACATATGCTATATGATTTCAATCCTTATAAATTTACTGAGTCTTGTTTATGGCCCAGCCTATACTCTGCCTTGATGAAAATACCACGTGCACTTGAAAGGAGTGTGTATTGTACAGTTGTTGGGTGTAGCATTCTATAAATGTTAGGGCAAGGTATTGGATGAGATGGGCTAGATCATCTGCATATTTCTGATTTTTTTTTGCCTAGTTGCTCTAGCAATTGCTGGGAAAGAAGTGGTGAAAATCTAGTAGGATTATGGAATTTTCATTTCTTGCTTCATAGATTTTGAAACTTAACCATAAGCCAAGAATGTGTTTATAATTGTTATGTCCTCCTGAAGAACTGACCCTCTTAGCATTATGAAATGTCCCTGTTTATCTCTGGAAATGCTATTTGTCTTGAAATTGAATTTATCTGATGTTAATACAATCACTCCAATCTTCTAATGTATCCAGGGCATATATATATATTTTTTATCTCCACTTATTTTTAATCTTTTTTTTTTTTTTTTTTTTTATTTAAAGTGAATCAGCTATAGACAGCATATAATTGGGCTTTTTTTTTTTTAAATCCATTTTGATGTGGAGCCCTGATGGTGCAGTGGCTAAAGCACTTGGCTGCTAACTGAAAGGTCAGCAGTTGGAACTCACCAGCTACTCTGTCATGGATTGAATTTTGTCCCCCAAAAATATGTATATCAATTTGGCTAGGCCATGATTCCCAGTATTGTGTGATTGTCCACCATTTCGTCATCTGATGTGAATTTCCTACCTGTTGTAAATCCTGTGTCTATGATGTTAATGAGATGGGATTAGTGACAGTTATGTTAATGAGGCAGGATTCAATCTACAAGATTAAATTGTGTCTTAAGCCAACCTCTTTTGAAATATAAAAAAGAGAAGTGAGTAGAGAGACAGGGGAACTTCATACTACCAAGAAAGTAGTGCTGGGAGCAGAGATCATCCTTTGGAGCTGGGGTTCTTGTGTGGAGAAGCTCCTAGACCAGGGGAAGATTGATGACAAAGACCTTCCTCCAGAGCCGACAGAGAGAGAAAGCCTTCCAAGCTTATGCCCTGAATTTGGTCTTCTGGCCTACTAGGCTGTGAGAGAATCAACTTTGGTTTGTTGAAGCCATCCACTTGTGGTATTTCTGTTATAGCAGCACTAGATAACTAAGACATGCTCTGTGGAAGAAAGTTGTGGCAGTCTGCTTCAGATTACAGCTCTGGAAACCCTCTGAGGCAGTTCTACTCTATCCTATAGAGTCTCTTTGAGCCAGAATTGACTCAATGGCAATGAGTTGTTTTGGTTTTATCTATACTGACAGCAGCTGCCTGTATGTGGAGAGTTTATTGCATTAAAATGTAATGTAATTATCAGTATGGTTGAAATTGGGTCTACCATTTTATTATTTATTTTCTAATTGTTATCCTTTTTTTTTTTTAACTTCTGTTTCTACTGTTCTGACTTCTTTTGAATTATTTAAATATTTTTAAGAATTTTCTTTAAATTTATCTACTAGCTTTTTAGCTGTAACTCTCTTTGATTTTTTTTTTTTTTGCGATTTCTCTAGGGATTTCAAAATGCATTTTTTACTTTTCACAGTACTTAGAGTTAATATTGTATAAAATGTGGAGATCTTGCAACCTTATCAGTCCATTACTACCTAACTTCATCCTTTATACTATAATTTTCATATGTTTTATATTTATATACATTATAAACCCTTACAATATTATAAATTACATTTTAATAAGTCATTTGTATTTTAAAGAAATAAAGAGAAAAATAGTCTTACTATTTCTGATCCTTTTTATTCCTTCATGGAGATCCAACTTTCCCTCTGGTATCATTTCCATTTAGCTTGAAGAACTTCCTTTAGCATTACTTGTGGCACCACAATTCTGGCAATGAATTTTTTATTTTTCTTTTATCTAAAAATGTCTTTATTTCATTTTTATTCTTGAAGGATATTTTCACTGCGTATGGAATTGGATGTCGACATTAATTCTTTTAGCACTTTAATGAGGGTGTCCCACTATCTCCAGTTTTTAATGAAAGGTCTGCAGTCACTTGAAGCATTGGTTTCTTATATGAATTGTGTCAGTCTCCTCTGGCTGATTACAAGATTGTCTCTTTGTCTTTGGTTTTAATGGGTTTGACTATAATGTAACTAAGCTTGCTTTTATTTTTATTTATTCCTGTTTTAGGTTTTCTGAGTTTCTAGAATCTGCCCTATACATCTTTCATTAAGTTTAGGATGGTTTGGGCTATTATTTTTCAAATATTTTTTTCTGCCCTGTTCTGTCTTTCTATCTCCTGGAACTCAAATTACATGAGTGCGATCCATTTTCATATTGTCCCACAGGTTTATGACATTCTGTTATTATTTTTCAATCTTTTTTGCCTTTATTTTTTAGATTGCATAATTTCTATTGATCTATCTTCAAGTTCTCTGATTATTTTATTGGCTATCTTCATTCTGCTATTAAGCCCATCCAATGAAATTTTTTATCTCAAATATTGTATCTTTTCATTTCTAAAACTTTTATTTGGTTCTCTTTCATTTTTTTTTTATTTCTTTACTGAGATTTCCTTTTTTTTATTCATTACAAGAATTGGATTGGATAATTTACCAGATAATTTATGATTATATAATGAAACATTTCATTAAAATTAAAAATTACTTAAAAAAAAAAACAAAACCTGTAATTTCTTAAAACCAAAACCAAACCCGTTGCCTTTGAGTTGGTTCCAACTCATAGTGACCCTACAGAACAGAGTAGAATTGCCCCATATGGTTTCCAAAGAATGCCTGATGGATTCAAACTGCCAACTTTTTGGTTAGCAGCTGTAGCACTTAACCACTATGCCGCCAGTGTCTTAGGGAAATGCTTATCAAATAATGCTTTGTAAAAGCAATCAGGTGATACCAAATGCTGGTGAGTGTGGAGAAAATGGGTCACAGTTTGGAGATTTCTTCAAAAACTGTATATGTGACTTCCATACAACTCAGCAATTATACTCTTGGGCATTTATCTCAGAGAAATGAAAACTATGTTCACATAAAAACCTGTACATGAATATTTATAGAAGTTTATTCATAATGCCTAAGACTGGAAACAATCCGGATGCCCTTCAACAGGTGAATGGTTAAACAAGCTGTGGAGATACATATATACTATGGACTACTGCACAGCAATAAAAAGGAATGAACTGTTGATGCACACAACAACCCAGATGACTCTCCAGATAATTACGCTGAGTGAGGAAACCCAATCCCAATAGGTTACAAAAATGTACCCAAAGAAAATACCAGAAGATACATTCCATTCACTTCGGTTCCTGATGTGACTGTTTAATGATCTTCTGTTATCAAGGAGGTTCTCTCTAAGTGATGATAATGATGTTCCTGATGAAGTGGACTCTGCCTGGAACTCACGTCCCAAGCAATAACAATGATGAAATGTGAGGGGACAGCACAGACTGCAAGCAACCCAATTCAATGGCATGTAGCCAGTCCACCAAGACAGGTCACTTCTTGTAGGTTTTGTTGCTGAGCTTTTGAATCCAACTTTGGAAGCACCTTGCTGGTGGAAGGCATGCCAGTTGTAGTTGCAGGCCTGGCTCCTTTCTGGGACAACGAGGAGAAAAATTACCTGCCCATAATATTGAGTTTTAACTACATAATTCTTCTACAAGCTCTTTGGACTTGCCTTGTGTTTTTTATGCTTCTTAATTTCACTAAGCCAGAACTATTGAATTGGGCTGAAGTAGGTGATGTTTCTGAAGGAAACAGGCCACATATTGGTCCCAGATGGCACTGAAGCTTTTGATCCTAATACCACTATTTTTTAAGCAATGCATGGGACTTGTAAAATTGGTCATTTTATTACAGCAATACGTTGTACTTTTGGTCAGAAATTGCACTGGTTGAGAGCTGCTACCTGGTTGGCTGATGATGCAGTCAACTTTTGGAGTCATTTTCCAACCAAATAAAATATTAGGCTTTTAAAACATCTTTCCTTGTGTGGCTTACAGGAAGAACATGATTCTTGATATATAGTAAGATACAACTGAGCACACTTTGACAAGAAAATTTTTGAACAATGCCATGGTTTATTTTAAATGACATTGAAACAGAAATTTGCTAGTTTATAAATTATTATTATTAACAATAGTACCCATGCCTTGTGATTTAGCATTTCTTTATTTTCTTTATGTATCTCACCATCTTGTTTGATCTCCATAACAGCCATGTGGATGGGGAGGTCAAGAGTCATAGCTGCTGATCAGATGAAGAAAAGGAGGTTCATGAGGCAGAAATGATCAAGTCTCATACTGCTAGAGACGGAGGTGGGTCTGGAACTGATGACTTTAATGCCAGTGGTTTTTCTGGACCATGCGTCTCAGGCTTTTTCCAATGCCAACCAGCTATAACTCTGGGAGCATCTTTGGAGGATTCATATGGTCCAAGAATTCATGGAGTTGTGGGGAGATATGCAAGAAGGAGACCAAATGAAGAATAAAAGGTCCTTCCATTTCTTTCTTCTTCATTATTTGTTTTGCTGGCTGATGAGAAATTGGTGAAACTTGAAGACCACCAGAAACACAACCCTATCATCTGTTATTTTGCTTATAAGGAAACGACCCTTTTGGTGGCCAAGCCCACTGGATCACCATCTTTTCCAGTGGAAAGAGTTCTGTTAAGAGCCATCCTCCTCTATGAGTGTACCTTTATGGAGCAGACCAGAGGGAAAAGTAATTGAATTTAATAAAAGCCGTTCTCAATATAAAACCACAGGGAAATACATTTAACTTCAAAGCCAAGATGCATGGTTCCTAAAGATAATTAATTGCCCGGCTGTTTCTTCCATCAAATCTCAATTTGACAGTAAAGAAGTGAATTCCTTTTTTTTTTTATGTAACATAAATTCTCCATTGATAGTTATGGATAGATTGATAAAAAGCCATTCTGAGAAATGTCATTCTTGAGATTTATAGACATTGTCACAGCTGTAACTTCTGACTCCATCTGTTTAAGAGAACTAGAAATAGTATTAGGCAATTTTCACTGAGTTATCCAAGGTGAAACCTTTGAGAGCTGTGCTTTTTGCCCCTTAATCTCCCACTCCCTCACTCCTTTTTAAAACTTTAATCCAAAAGAAAAGAAATATATATCTGCAGGGAAAATGCTTCTTTTCTAAGCATCCCTTTAAGAGAATATTTATGTTTTTGGTGTCCTTGTTTGTACATGCTAAGTAAGGGGTAGCTAAATGTGGGTTTAAGAGTTACGATGTTTGCTCATCATTTTCTGAGTTCACATCAAGAAGTGAATGACTCTAACTCAGCAGATTAAGAAAGTGTGAGTGTAGGATGTCCCACCATGTTATGAACTGAATTGTGTCCCCCCCAAAGACATGTTGAAATCCTAGCCCCTAGTACCTGTGAAGAACCCTGGTAACACAGTGGTTTAAGGGTTGGGCTGCTAACCAAAAAGTTGGCAGTTTGAATCTACCATCCACTCCTTGGAAACCCTATTGGACAGTTCTACTCTGTTTTATAGGGTTGCTATGAGTCAGAATTGACTGGGTGGCAACTAGTTTGGTTTAGTACCTTTGAACATGACCTTGCTTGGAAATAGTGTCTTTGAAGATGTTATTAGTTAACGGGAGGCCATTCTGGAGTTGGGTGCATCCTAATCCCATCTGAGTGGTGTCCTTATAAGAGAGAAGAGGCACAAAGGGACAGAGAGAGGGAAGATGGCCATGTGAAGATGCACCTACATGTCAAGGATTGCCTGGGGCTACCGAAGCTGAGAGACAAGATCTTCTCTGTAGAGCCTTCAAAGAGGACATGGCCCTTCTAACACCCCGAATTGGGACTACTAGCCTCGAGAACTGTGAGATAATAAATTTCTGTTCTTCTAAGCCACCCAACTTGTGAGGCCTTGTTTCGGAAACCCTAGGACACTAAGACCCCAGGGTAGGCTGCATCCGTGGGCTGTACCACGATCTATGGCTCTTCAATCGTCTCAGGTCAGAGCTCCTTCCCTGGTGCCTGACCATTGTTGTCTAAGAACAGGCCCCTTTTCCACTCTCCACCCCTCCCAAGGGAAGGCCACATTCTTCATTCTATGACACTACAGAAGGAAAGAGGGTGGCTGTAAGAAGGAAAGGTTGTTGCAAGAACTGAAACTAGAGAATATCTTCTGCCCAAATTCTCTTTCTATAGAACAAAAGTACAGGACATCCAAAAGGAGTCTGAATGGGAAGTTTGCCAAAATAACACCTCTGTCTTTAGCACCAAGAAGCAGCTTCACACTAAATTGCCTGCACACAGAAATGTCTCTCAGAAAAGAAAATGACAGTTGAAAAGAAGAGACAGAAACAGAAGCGTGAAAAGAAGTATTAAAAAAAATTCACTGTTTTCAAATTTCTAACAAAAAATTAAAGGAAAAAGTGATATGCATGAAAATATTGATTGTTGGGTTGTCCATAATGATAAAATAGTAGTTATATAAATGTCTTAAAGGAAAGTATTGCTTAAATTATAGTACATATCTTTGATAGTATAGTGATACAGTTATTAAAATGTTAACTATAAAGTCTGTGAGGAATTTGGAAAGTGTTTATGATATGAAATAAAAACTCACTAGTATGTGGATACTACAACTGCAACTATGTAAAGAAGTTTAAAGGCAAAGACTAGACTTAACTATATAAAGAAGAAAATATTTGTGCCAGGCAGCGAAATTACAAGTGTTTGAAAAGTTTCTTCTACCTTTTATTTCATGGCATGATAGTTTTTTATAGTTAAAAAAAAAAACAGTAGAAAAATTGAAGCTGCCATTAAACTTTTAGTAGCCTCTCAATAAGAACTTTTTCTTTATCTGCTGTTGGCTGTTAAGATTTCAGCCACAGGTCCAGTGCTCAGGAGGGCCTGCGTATGATGGCAAAAGCATTGCTTTCTCCATCTGGACCGTGAGCCAGACAGACCCCCTCCATTTCCCTCTGTTCACAGCTCTGCATTCTCAGAACAACCCTATCTCCAGCTGGCCAGTTGGATCAATAGGCGGATTGGGCCACAGTCCAGTTTTATGAAGAGCAAGGATATTTGAATGGCCTGAGAATGTTGAAAATTTTCTGATGATTCCATTTCCATACATAGGAATTTATGGTGAGTAACTAGGAGCTTGGGGGACTGCCAACTGTGAGTACTGGCTGATCTGCCTCCTCTTCCCTGAAGGTCAGTTCCCCAAATAACATGTCTGCAATGATACAGGGTGCCCATGGCTTGTGAGTGTGTGACATGGCCCTGCAGAAGGCAATCAGAGAGTGACCAGACACCTGCCTTCTGGAACAGACTCACTGGGGTGCCCACTCTGAGACTGAACAAAGACCTGGCCCTGTGATGTAGGCCCACGTTAATTGTCAAGAACAGGCAGAGGAGGCTGAGCAGGCCTTGTACTCTATGGAATGGGAACTGCATGACCTGGCCCATGTCTACCTTCCCACTCTGCCCTTTGTTCCTTCGATTCTACTTTACTGGGCTTTGTGCAGCTCAGGTGACTTGCCAGATACTTTTCCATATCAAGATGTTTGCATTTTCTCTTTCTAATTCTGGGAAGACCCTTCCCCCCTCTCTTTTCTGCATGGCCTGCTTCTTTTCATCCTTCTCAACCCAAAGGGCCACTTATACAGGGACTTTCTCTCTCTCTTTCTTCTATTTCAAGTGTGTTGTACTCTGACCCGATTATTCTCTATTCCAACTTCTAGTTTGTTTCTTTACCATAGAAAGTGTAATTTTTATTTGCTGGTTTGCTAATCTGCTTTTTCTCTGCCTTCCCTCCTCGATTGTAATATTCATGAGGTCAGGGACTGCGTCAGTCTTGTTCATCATTGTATACCCGCAACTAGAACACATATAGTAGGGATTCCATAGATGTTTGCTGAGTGAATGAGTAAGTGAATGCCTGAATGTGTGATGAACCACTGTAGTGTTTTCTAAAGCAGAGCCAACATAAAGTGGCTGCCTACTGCTCATGGCTGCTGTGGCTCAAGGCTAGACTTGTGCACTGAGTCTAAGACATGCCATCTAGAAGAGCTATCCTTCCACCTCAAGAGAGGGAGTGACAGAGACTGAGGAGGTGGTGTTCATCTTACCTGCTGGCCAACAGGTGGATGTTGGCCCAAATAATCAATGAGTCCCTCTCAAATCTGGAGGGATAAGGAGGGAAATAGAAAGGTAGGCTTGGAAGTTTGAAGGACGGCTTGCTGATCATTGTGAATGACATCAGGATGTTAGAACCAAGGGATGTCAAAACGGAGGATGCCTGGAGAGTTTGTACAAGTGGGGTTCCCATTCTGGCTTCAGTGGACACTTGAAGACAACACAGTTGTGAGAAAACAAATGGCTGGGTGGAGGGCATGGCCCCAGAGCATCATCACTTGACCTCCCAGTATGTGGGGAGGGTGCTAGGGGTGGAAGAAAGGGAAGCATTGATCTTTCACCACCATATTTTGCTTCAAAATCTAGTTCTTTTGCTTACATAAGCTTTTCAAGACAGTCTTTGAAAAGCATCAGTCAGCAATTACTCACATTTTTAAGAAAAATTTTAGAAAACGTGAGCTTAGTGTTACTTGTCCTTGTGCTTATGTGGCTAGACTTTGAGGCAGGAATCAAATTTAAAAGAACATCTCTGAGCAATAAATGGTCCAAACAGCAAGAGGAACCCTGCCACCTAATTTCTAGTCTAGCCTGTCTCCTGAGTGCTGTTTGGAAGGTGGCAGCTTCATTAGTTTTGTATAAACCAATACCCAAGGACTTTTCTTAAAAAAAGATGAGCCATAGTTTATTCAACTGCTACCATATTGTTGAATAGTCTTGTTGCTTCCACTTTTGTTCCAGTGGTTTATGCCGTAATGAACATGCATGTGTCTTTGCTTACATATTTGCTTTCCTAGGAACTCCTTGGTTGCCAGGAACCCAATGTAAAGGGAAACAGTAAAACATGTTATTATGTAAGAAGTATACCACACACGTGAGTATATATCACACATATCTGTGAATTAAGGAGTAATTGTGAAGTTAACACTGGTGAATCTACCACCCAACTCTAGAAATGGAACATTAACGATATATACGAAGTGCCCCGTCCCTCTACTGTGCATTGCCCCGGACTCTGATGATCTTATCCTTCCCTTTAGCCGTAGTCACTAACTGGAATCTTACAATTGGCGTTCCTTTGCTTTTAGTTTAACTATCCATTACCATCGAGTCAATTTTGACTCATAGTGACCCTAAAAGACAGAGTAGAACTGCCCCATAGGGTTTCCAAGGAGCGGCTGGAGGGTTTGAACTGCCAACCCTTTGGTTAGCAGCCGAGCTCTTAACCCCTGTAGGTGTACATATTCCCTAAAAATATATATTCATATTTTTATTTTGCATGCTTTGACCTGTGTATAAATGGAGTCATAACCTATGCATTCTTCTGTGATGAGCTTTTAATAAGTCAGTATTATGTTTCTAAGACTTAGAAGTGGTGGATACATGTCATTACTTTTCATCGCTCTGTAGTATTACTTTGAGTAACTATGTCATGGTTTATTTAACAATTTTACCACAATGGGATTTCAGTTGTTTTTTATAATTGCTGCACAAACAATGCTGCTCTGAACATTTTGTCCCTGTGCCCAGGAGCACATGCACATCGGTGGGTCATATTCATGAATATGAGTGTAATCAATAGCTTAAATCTATACATTCTACAATGAAAGTATAGCAATTGCCATCAAGTTGATTCTGACTTATGGCAACCCCATGTGTGTCCGAGTAGAACTGTGCTCCAGACGGTTTTCAAGGGCTGTGATCTTTCAGAAGTAGATCACCAGGCCTTTCTTCCAAGGCACCTCTGGATGGATTCAAACCACTAACCTTTTGGTTAATAGCCAGGCGTTTAACCATTTGTACCACTCAGGGACTTTTATAACGAAAGTATAGGCATTTTTAAAGCAGCCGGGGGAAAGTTTCAGGGGTTCCCTGACAGTCGAGTTGGAGTTAACGGTACATTTGACACACAGACATGCAACGCTCCTAATTCCTTTTCTGCAGCACCAGCTGCCTATCCATTCATAAGGAAAGAGCTCTTCCAGCCCAGGTAGAGGCTGTGGAGAGTCCACCATTGCCTGAGCTGTGGAGTGTGACATCTCCTTACTTGGTGACAAATAGCCACAATGCTTTGACTAACGTTTGAGAGCAGGATGAAGGGAACAGCCATGTACTGAGTATCTAAAACATATTAAGAAAATGGCAGGCGCTTTACATGGAGTGAAGCCCTGGTGGCACAGTTAAGAGTTCAGCTGCTAACCAAAAGGTCAGCAGTTTGAACCCACCAGCCACTCCTTGGAAACCCTACGGGCAGTTCTACTCCGTCCTATAGTGTTGCTGTGAGTTGGAATTGACTCAAAAGCAACGAGTTAGGTCTGATTTGGTTTTTACATGGAGCATTTTGTGATCTCATTTAATTGTCACAGCTGCCCTTTGACATAAGGAGTATTGTCTCCCTTTTGCAGGTAGACAGATTGAGGCTCATAGAAGCTGAGTTGTTTGCTCAAGGTTACCATGAGTAGGTGGTGCAGGTGAGAATCCAGTCTTGCCTTATCATTTCTTCTCTTAGGTAACAGTGCCTGGCACAAGGCTGGTGCTCCGTAAATATTTGTCGAATGAAGGTAGGGAGGAAGAAAGAAACGGAATGATTAGATCTTCAAAACAGAAAACTCTGAGGACTCATACGTCCAGAGTTAATTAGCTTATTGCTGCGATTGCCCCCTTGTCTCTGGGACCCCATCAGTGCGGCAGAACAGAAGGGCAGGGTAGAAGTGGCCGAGGGGACTCTGCCCTGAGGAATGCCCAGGGCTCTGCACAGCCACCTGTCTTGGATGAATCCTCACACTTTGTGACCTAAAGTGAATGACCTAAAGTGAAGCAACAGCTGGCAGGGCAGATGTTGGTCTCTGGAGGTGTAGTCACAACACTGGCAATTCTGTGTTTGCTCAGGAAGCCCCCAGACAGTAAGCCATCCCTGACTTCCCTGCAGGATTTCAAAAGACTTATAAGGAGGAATACCTAATCCCTCCAAGCCCTGGTGAGATGGTAGTATTATCTCCAGGTTGGGGTGGGGAGGCCTGATCATTGTGGAAGCCATAAATCATTGGGCTGGGCAGCTGAGAGCAGCCGAGAAATCTTCAGGCCTTGAGATCCCAAAATGGGGGCCCAGAGTCCAGGAGCCCTTGTCAGAGCATGATTTGGGGACTCACCTGAGGTCATTGAAGTATGGGGATGAAAGCTGGGTCCCAGGACCCAGGCGCCCTGGACCTTTTGGTGCCTGCCAATTCATCCCTACAGGTTGCGTGTGTTCCTTAGAGTTCAACATGCAGCCCTGTAGCCATCTAGGAAAAAAACAAGCAAGCAAGCTGGCTATGAGCCATCCAGTAAACGGTGCTGATGGTGTGACGGAAAGGAACAGGATGTCCTTTGAGAGACATAAACTAATTTTAAAACATGGATTTATGTGCAAGCGCTCCATAATCACCATACATTACTACTTGGAAGAACAAGGGCACTTAATAATAATAAGAAGTGTATATGTCTGTGTAAAGGGTCCTGGTGGCACAATGGTTAAGTGCTGGGGTACTAACTGAAAGGTTGACAGTTCGAACCCAGCCATTGGCTCTGCAGGAGAAGAGACCTGACGATCTACTCCCAAAAGATTATAGCCTAGAAAACCCTATTGGCAGTTCTACTCTACCACACAGGGTCATTGTGAGCCAGGGTCGACCTGATGGCACCTAACAACAACAACAAATATATATATTATATATATGTGTGTGTATGTGTATTATTTTTTTATGTGTATACACACACGTATACGTATGTATGTATGTGTGTGTATAATAAATTACACTTTACAGATCTTTATTTTTAACTGAGGCAAATTCTAGCTTCTAACCTTGTCCCCCCGCTCATGTTATAATGTGTTGTTCTTATCACCTTCGTATGTTAAGCACATTAATATATTTTATTTTTATGTGTGTATATACTTATGTTGTTACTTAGTTTATAAATAAACATATAATTTGTACATTATATTTTATTATATAAAATACTTATATAATTTAAATATAAGTATAAAAATATATTTAAATTTTATTCAGTTATACATATAAAATATCTTTACTAGACAAATATATATACTTACATGTATAACAAACGAATGCACCTTAGGATGGAGATTCGGGAGCGGTGGGCCAAGACTAACCCCGCTCTCATTGAAACAAAGCTGGGTGATTAAAAAAAATGAGAGGTGTGGATTTCCCCTCCTGCTGTGTGATAATACGAAATCTCCAAGGCAGCCCAGGTATTGCCTCTGAGTTCTCTTCACTGAGCAGATCAGCCTTCCAAGTCCTGTAAAGCTGCGGGCTTGTTAATCTAGAAGGCTGTGCAGATGGACTAACTGAAGCTTTAGTCATTATACTTAATTGGGCGAGTGGCCCTCTGAGCTGTCTATAAACTGTGTGTTCACAGTGAGGTAATTAATAACGCCACTTCCTTTCGGGAGACATATCATTAGCCATTATTTCTAGAAACATGACATTGATGTCTTTATTCAGAGAGGTAATTGCAGGTTTCTGAAAAGAGTATATGGTTTACCCAACAATTCCCCACAAATGACATCATCTCTGAAAAGTAAAACCCACAAAATCTGTCATTTTGAATCCATAGCTGGGATTTTGTTCCCTAGGTGGTAAAAGAAGACTCTGGAAAAATAATAATAATAATAATGAACTATTTGGTATGGAAATAAGAGTGAAAGACAAGATGTGTTTTTTGTGGATATTAGTAATTTCTTTAGAAGGCTGGTTAAAGGGTTGAGTTTGCGCTTATTAGGGTTAGAGCAAGAAGTAAAACAAAGTAATGATTAAAAAAAAAAAAGTAAAGGTTTGCAGCTGCTTTTTGATAATAGTTTTCTTATCGTATCTTTCAACATGCTCACAAATGAATCTGATTTACCATTAACATGTGAAAACCCATGCATGCCCCAATCCGATTCTTACCATTAGAAAGGAAGCAGGAAACTGCAACCCAGCACTTGACATTTTGCATTGATTGGATGCCATAGTCTTAAGCAAGAATCAAATGAGAATTTCAGAATAACTTTTGCTAAAACCTCTAGCTGACTTACCATCAATAATTCTACTTTCAAGGTTCACATTAAATTGAAAAAAAAAAAAAAGAATCTAACTTGCCAAATTTCGCTTTTTTTAAAGGACTTTATAAGGTAAAGGATTAAAGAGAAACAAAACCTTTATTCATTGGGATTATTTTCTTGCTGGTTTCAAATCCTTGCCTGGTTTTTAAAAAAACGTGAGTCCATTTGAGAGGCAAGTTCAGCGAATCAGAACAAGGTAGCATATTTAAATTACCCACAAGAGAATCTGCTTTCAAACTCTTTTGTAAATTTTGCACTGTGGACCTTTGAAATGTTGATGAATTTTTTAAACCATGATTTTCTAAGGCATCTTTCTTCTGGAATACACTGTTTGGCACCAGGTACTCTGCTTCTTGAGTAGAGTTCTAAGTGGAAACCACAGAATCTCTAAACTTGCCCTGAACCAGCGTTTTTCAAGTGTATTAGAAGGGACAGTAAACACACAAGGCGCCGAATAAATTTGGAACATGGTGCGTTTTCCGTCTTGGAAACTGCTCGTGCACACTGGCATATTAAAGGCCCAGAGAAGTCCTGCAGTAAAGGAACCTGCTTAATTTTCTTTTACATGGAGTTTTGTTTTTAAACTACTCTTTTAACTTTTCTTCTATTCTTAAATGTTTATAACAATTTTACTTTTTTTCCTACAACGCCTATCAACATCCTACAGAGTTAAAAACCATTTGCCTTCAAGTTAATTCTGACTCCTGGTGACCCCATATGTGTTAGAGTAGGACCATGCTCCACAGGGTTTTCAAGGGCTGATGTTTCAGAAGTTGATCACCAGGACTTTTATTCCAACATGCCTCCAGGTGGACTCGAACTTCTAACTTTTTGGTTAGCGTCCGAGTGCATTAAGCATCTGTATCACCCATAGACTGCTTTACAGAGTTAGCATTCCCAAAAACCTCATAGGACACATTGCTCTAAGTGAACCCTTTTTGTCATCTATTTGCTAAGTTTTTCTTCTCTTCAGATGAACAGGAGAGTCATCTGAAGAAGGACTTGCTAATTAAACAAGGAAACTTTAGAACTTGGAAACTATTGGACATCACAGTTGCGAATTCATTTCTCATATCTAAAATACCGTTATTTTTTCACAAATAATGCACCCGCACGTATAATGCATGAGTAGCTATCTTATGAAAATAGCAAGGGCAGTTGCAAGGTTGGCAAAAAAGACGTATAAAGTGCATGTTATTTGCGTAACACACAGTACTTTTCCTTGTTAGTCAAAGTTATTGAGACGGTATTGACAAAACTGGATTTAAAAAAAATGGTTGTGTTTTAGGTGAAAATTTTTTTTAAAAAAGGTAGACTTCAGGAGTGTCTCAGTTCTGAGTTAGCAGGGTGTTCAGGGACCATAGTCTCAGGGGTTCCTCCAGTCTCTGTCGGACCAGCAAATCTGGTAGTTTTTTTTAAAGAATTTGATTTTTGTTCTACATTTTTTCTCCTGCTCTGTTCAGGCATCGATTGTGATCCCTGTCAGAGCGATCTGTGGTGGTAGCCAGGCACTATCTAGTTTTTCTGAGCTCAGGCTGGTGGAGGCTCTGGCTCATGTGGTCCATTAGTCCTTTAGACTAATATTTTCCTTGTGTCTTTGGTTTTCTTCATTCTCCTTTGCTCCGAATGAGATGGGACAAATAGATGTATTCTAGATGGTCACTCGGAAGCTTTTAAGATGCCAGACACTACTCACCAAAGCAGGAAGGAGAACATTTCCTTTATGAACTATTTTATGTCAGTTGACCTAGATGTCTCCCTGAGACCATGGTCTCAGCCCTCAGGCTCAGTAACTTGGTCCCTCAAAGTGTTTGGATGTGTCTAGGAAGCTTCCATGGCTTTGCCTTGGTTAAGTTGTGCTGACTTCCCCTAAATTGTGTTTTGTCTTTCCCTTCATCAGAGTTAACTCTTGTCCATCTAGTTAGTGATTTCTCCTTCCTACCCTTCCCCTCCCTCCCAACCATCAAAGATTGTTTTTTTTTCTGCACCTAAACCTTTTCTTGGGTTTTTATAATAGTGATCTCATAAAATATTTGTCTTTTTTTGATTGACTTATTTCACTCAACAGAACGCCCTCCAGGTTCATCCATATTGTAAGACATTATGCAGATTCATTATTGTTCTTTCTCGTTGCATAGTATTCCATTGTGTGGATGTACCATAGTTTGTTTATCCATTCATCTGTTGATGAGCACTTAGGCTGTTTCCATCTTTTTGCTATTGTGAATAATGCTTCAGTGAACATGGGTGTGCATATGTCTATTTTTGTGATGGCTTTTATTTCTCTAGGATATATTCTTAGAAGTGGGATTGCTGGATTGTATGGTATTTCTATTTCTAGCTTTTTATGGAGGAGCCATATCATTTTTCACCGTGATTGTACCATTTTACATTCCCACCCAGCAGTGGATAAGAGTTCCAATCTCCCTGCAACCTCTCCAACATTTGTTATTTTCTGTTTTTTTGATTAGTACCAGTAATGTGACAAGACTGAATTTGTATTCAGTCCTTCAAGAGAAGGGAAAAGGTATTTTTCATCACACGGTTTTAATAAACAATATGTTTAAGTTCCAAAAATTACTCAATTTTTTAAAAGAAACTTGCTGGTAAAAAACATCTCTTATAAATTTTAGTTTCAAATAAATTATGAAATTAAAAAGTGATGTTCAAAATCCCTAAATATTTTAAAAAATAATACTAAAAAGAAATTTAATGTCTCAATACCAAATGGGTAGATATTGGATTGGATAATTTGGCATTTTAGGGTTTGGAGATTTGAAGAGAGTATTTACAGCATACGGGGTCTTAAAACAAAAATCTGATGATGAATTTGGTTAATGTTATTAAAGCTACATCTTAAATATCTATGCTTTGCTTAATATATTAAATTTATTTGTACAGTTGTCTGCTGGATTTTATTTTTAACCTGATAGGCGCGTATACATTTTAATCTAAATTTAATCTAAATGCTTGAATTTATCTTCAAATGCTTCTCTTAGTTAATTATGCAGACATAACTTGCTAATGCAGCAAATACCTCCATCCAAGATGCACTTTTGATGCCTAATTATCCATAAGAATAAAAAATCCTTTGATTAAAAAAAAGCACTTCCGTTAGAATCAAAAACTTCATTTTCCTCTCCCCAATTCAGACCTTCATTATATACTATACGCACACACACACACACACAAACACAGATGTCATGGTGACACCATGGTAGAGTCCTGGGCCTGGGGTAGGTGAGTGGGTAGGTATTGTGAAGGGTTCTCTGAAGGGCATCCTTCTGGGATTTATTAGTTTTAGGGATATTAAAATACACTGATGAATCTAATGCTTTCCTAATGTCTTGGATTGTTCTCTGTGTGTCAAATACACAATGAAAGTCCTCTGAGGGGTATTTAAGTTAAACAACCAAATTCTGGCTGCATTCAGTTAGTGGATCAAGATGGTTTTTGTCTTTCCTTTCCTGCCTTGGCAGGTCTGATAAAATCAGAAACTTCTCTACCCTTTGGATTTTTAAGTAGGAAAGAAAGACCAGATTTAGGCACGGATGCCTCTCCCCGGGCCCACTGAACCCGAACCAAGTGGTTGTGGGTTGCAGGAACAAGAGCTTCTTTGTCGTCTTCATTAATCAAACCCACCAAGCCAGATGAATGGGGAGCATTTTTTAAAGCAAAATAATTCACTAGAATTTGGATGTGTTTCTCTTTAATTAGTTTGATGAGCCCCAAGTCTGAGGACTTGTCAAACACCTGGTATTAACCCTGTGCTACTGACCTAGGGGAAAAAGTCAGGAAAGAGGCGAAAGGATAGGCAGGTGGGATTAGCTGAATGAGAGCCCTTTTCTGTGCAGCCCTCGCTCCAGATGAAAAGAATCATTACCACAATGATACTTCTAATTATACTGTCATTAGGATACGTCTTCAGTTGGTCATGGTGTAGGGAGCCTTGCTTTTAGACAACATGATCCAGGAGACAGTGAAAGCTGGGAGGCCTGGGAAGCACTTAACCCTTTCGCTAGACACAACACAACTCAAGTCCTCAAAATCAAACCCAAGTGTTGTTAATCTGTTTTGCACTATTCTCCTCACATTGCACAGAAGAGGCGTCAACAGAAGCAATGCGTATGTTGCCATGGGAAGACTTATTAGAGAAAGACTCTTGGTGCACCTACCATCACTTCTATGTTCCATTTCCATACTGTGATGTTCCAAGTTCCCTAAAGCTCAGCCAATGGACACAATATTTCCTGTGGACTATATCATCATTCTAATTGCTTCCACACCACTGGGCAATGAATGACCACACGACGGTACTTCAACATTCCTATTTCCATCGTGTGTTCACAACAGGAAAATTGGGTCCTGCAGAGTGAAGTATATAAGGCAGTGTGTCCATGGGGCGATGTAGCTTAGTGGTTCAAAGTATGGCTTTTAAATTTGGGCCGGAATCGATTTGACAGCAGTGGGTTTGATTTGGACTTGAAGCTCAGCCTCATAACCTGCTAGATCTGTGACCTAGCATAAATTACTTGGTATTTCTAAGCCTAGGTTTCTTCATCTATAAAATGGGGATAATAGTGCCTTTCTCACAGAGCGGTTAGGAGGAACAAGTAAGATGATTCTTGTACAGCACTTAACAGTGCTTAGAAAACATAGAGCAAGCACTTAGAAAATGGTTGTGAAGTGGTAGTCTCTGTAAGTTTTCTTAAGATGAGTCTCCTATAATGAAGAACCTGACTGGCTGATTTCCTGTTTCTGGGATTAGGTGCTATATTAGTTTCCTGGGGTTGTCATAACAAAGTACCACAAACTGAGTGGCTTAAAAGAACAGAAATTTATTCTCTCACAGTTCAGGAGGCTAGAATCCTGAAACCGAAGTGTCAGAAGGACCACTCTCCCTCCAACGGCTCAAGGGAAGAATCCTTCCTTGCCTCTTCCTTGCTTCTAGTGCTTGCCAGCCATCTTGGTGTTCCTCGGGCTGTAGGTGCATCACTCCAATCTCTACTTCCGTGGTCACATGGCTTTCTTCCCTCTGTGTGTGTCTGGATCTCTCTCTTCTTGTAAATACACCAGTCTTTGGATTTGGGGCCCACCTTAATCCAGTATGACCTCATCTTAACTTGATTACATGTGCAAAGACCGTATTTTGGAATAATATCACATTCATGGGTGCCAGGATTAGGACTTGAACATATCTTTTGAGGAGACATAAATCAACCCACTGCAGATGCTAAGTAACTTTCTGTAAATTCCAGTTGCAAAGTGCCTAAAGGCTGGTTGATGAGCTTAATTCTTTATTTTCTAAATCTGCTTTTGAATACAACATTCTCCTCTAAATTATTTTGGTGTAAGTACCAAACCAAAAACCTAACCAAACTCAATGCCGTAGAGTCAATTCCAACTCATAGCGACTCTATAGTACAGGGTAGAACTGCCCCCTAGGGTTTCCAAGGCTGTGAATCTTTACAGAAAGCAGACTGCCACATCTTTCTAATGAGGAGTGGCTGGTGGGTTCAAACTGCCAACCTTAGGGTTAGCAGCCAAGCTCTTTAACCACTGTACCATCAGGACTCCTGTAAGTATGAAATAAGACACATTTTCCTAATAGGAACAGTGCACCCTGTGTTGGTCACATTTGGGTCATAAAATGGTATATTAGAAAGCTTCTCTGAATATTATCATGACAATGAGCCAAATGGGGTCATGGATTTTAGCATGAATAAATCAGCTCTTATTGACATCTTTAAAAAAAAAAATATGTCTGCCCAAAAGGGCCACATAAATCAGAGACTCCATCAGCCTGAGACCAGAAGAACTAGATGGTGCCCAGCTACCACCCATGACTGCCCTGACAAGGAACATAACAGAAAGTTCCTGACGGAGCAGGAGAAAAATGTGGAGCAGAACTCGAATTCACGTAAAAAGACCAGACTTACTGGTCTGAGTGAGAGTGGAGGAACCCCCGAAGCCATGGCCCTCAGGCACTCTGTTAGCTTAGAACTAAAACCATTCCCAAAGCCCACTCTTCAGGCAAAGATTAGACTGGACTATAAAATATAAAATAATACTCGTGAAGAGTGTACTTCTTAGTTCAAGCAGATACAAAAGACCAAATGGGAAGCTCCTACTGGAGGCAAGATGAGAAGGCAGGAAGGGACAGGAGCAAGCTGGATGGACATAGGAAACCTGGAGTGGAAAGGGGGAGTGTGCTGTCACATTATAGGGATTGCAACTACTGTCATATAACAATATGTGTACAAATTTTTGTATGAGAAATTCCTAAACTTTCACCTAAAGCACAATAAAAAAAAAACTAAAGAAAAAAAAAAGTTTCTGCCCCAAAGGGAAAGGTTAGTCCAAAGGACTAATGGACCACAACTACTGCAACCTTTACCAGACTGAGTCCAGCACAACTAGATAGTGCCCAGGTACCACCACCAACTGCTCTAACAGGGATCAAGATAGAGGGTCCTGGACAGAGCTGCAGAAAAATGCAGAACAAGATTCTAACGCACAAAAAAAGATCAGACTTACTGGTCTGACAGAGACTGGAGAAACTCCGAGAGTATGCCCCCTGGCCATACTCAGTATTGAACTGAATATTGAAGTCACTCCTGAGGTTCACCCTTCAACCAAAGACAAAACAAGACTAAATGGGCACACCAGGCCAGGGGCAAGAACAAGAAGGCAGGAGGGGACAGGAAAGCTGGTAACAGGAAACCCAAGGTCAAGAAGGGGAGAATGTTGGCATGTTGTGGGGTTGGCAACCAATGTCACAAAACAGTAGGTGTATTACTTGTTTAATAAGAAGCTAATTTGCTCTGTAAACCTTCATCTAAAGTACAATATATATATAAAAAAAAAAAAGTCTCTGCCCCAGACTTCAAGTGGCACTGAGATTAAAAAAAAAAAAAAATTTTTTTTATTTCATATATCCTTCATACATATAAATGGATGTACACATAGGATGAGAATTTGAACTATTTGGAGGAAAAGCACCGTTTATATTTAAAATCTTATACTTTATTGCTATTCTCTTTAGAATAGCAAATGTGTATATGTATATACACGAACAATAGTCTAAAGAAACCACAATTTAAACTGTTTCAAAATAAGCCAGTCTTCAGTTCACACTGAGACGGTGTGGATTTTTCAGGATGCATAATGAAAAGCATATATTGGGAGACTTTATTTTACTGACAAAAACCACTGAAGATCCACTGCAGTGGATGGTATAGGGCTGGTCCAGAGCAGGAACGCAGGGAGGGGTATCATCGGAGGGCAACTGCTTTTGACCCTTGCCTCCAAACCAACCCCAGTTTCTTTCTTCTTGATAACTTCAGTTTTTCTAAGACGACTTTGAATAGGCGTGGAATGTACATGTGTGTATACGTATATTGGTAAATATATATATGTATATGTGGGTGCTTGTGTACATATATATATATACCTATTTCCATGGAGTCAGTCCCAACTCATGGCAACCCCACGTATTTCAGAGTAGAACTGCACTCCACGGGGTTTTTAATGGCCGTTACTTACAGAGGAGCCCTGGTTGTACTATGGTTAGACTTTCGGCTGCTAAACAAATGGCTGCTAACCAAATGGTTGGCAGTTCGAATTCACCAGCCACTTCTTGGAAACCCTATGGGACAGTTGTACCCTGTCCTATAGGGTTGCTATGAGTTGGAATCAACTCGATGGGAACAGGTTTGTTTGTTTGTTTTTTTAATCTTACAGAAGTATATTGCCAGGCTTTCCTTTTGCATCACATCTGGGTGGATTCGAGCAGCCAACAACTTTTCAGTAAGTAGTCAAAAAGCAAACCTTTTATATCACTCAGAGAGATGTACATATATGTGTATGTCTGTGTATATACAGTTGTCTTGTGCCATTGAGTCGATTCCAACTCATGACAACCCTATGTGTGACAGAGCAGAACTGCGCCATAGGGCTTTCTTGACTGTCATTTTTATGGAAGCAGAGCTCCAGGCCTTTTCTTCCACAGTGCTACTGGGTAGGTTTGAACTGCCAACCTTTTGCTTACCAGCTAAGTGAAAACAGTTTTCACCACCCAGGGACTTTAAGTATGCTTGTATACTGTCAAGGAGCCTTTGTGGTGCCATGGTTAAGCCTTTGGGTGCTAACTGAAAGGTTGATGGTTTGAACCCACCAGCAGCTCCACAGGAGAAAGATGTGCCAGTCTGCTTCAGTCAAGATTACAACCTTGGAAATGCTATGGGGCAGTTCTGCTTTGTCCTATGGGGTCCCTATGAGTCTGAATCAACTGGACAGCAACGAGTTTTATGTATATATAGCAAATGGTGATAGAGTTACATACACGTCCCAGATAATTACTGACCATTGAAAAAATATTAAGTCATTGTTGTCATACATTTCTAACTCAGTAAGAACTTTTCAGTCAGTGAAATTAGTTATTTTTATTTTCGAGTCCTGCTGTGATTATTTTAAAATCTTGCGAGTTTTGGTATCAAGCTAAAGTCAACTTATTATGAACTCTGAAGGATAGCTAAATCCATGAGCTAGTTAATTTCTACAACCATTGTAAAGATGACATTGTATTGCTATGAATTTTAATTAAAATGGCAGACTTCGTTTAATCCTTTTATTAAAACAGCTCCCTACGACGCAGGTAAAAAGTTTATGCAAGAAAACTGCTAATTTTTTAAATGTTTGACTATCTTTGCTGCTCAAATCTTACAAACGCAGCCCTCCACCAAATTCATTTTTTTGTTAGAAGGCAGTTTTTCACCTATTTTGTATAAAAAGTGAAGCCTAAAATTCCCTTTAAGTGTAATTAGGGGTCTAAAATATATGGTTCCTCTCTGAAAACTCTATCTCTGCACTCTTTTGCAATACAAGTTAATTAACTGGATTTAGATATTTGCAAGATGATATATTTAATGGGATTACCGCTCATATAATGTTCTCGGTGACTGATTTACAATCTAAGCTCACGGAACAGAGTACTGAATTTCCAGCTCTTTGAGAGTTAATGTTGTGTTAAAGAAAAGTACAATTTGAACCTCATTGTTCATGAAGAGGTGAGTTATTCCCGTGAAATGGAGCCGGGCCCTACAAGAACTGCAGCAGGCAGATGCGTGAGTCAGAGCGTGCACACCATCACATTCCAACTCCTGCTCCAGGTAGCTGGATCCCCACACCTGAACTCCTGACAAGTTCAAGGCAATTGTGTGTCTCGTCAAAATATAATGGCCCATTATTCACAGTCTGTCTCCCAAGTGGGATCAATTAGATGCTTCTGCTCCACAGGCTTAAAGATAAACACCCATGTTTTGGTTGGTTGAGAGTTAAAATGAAACCATACATAACCATTCTGTCCCCCTGGCCCTGGCCATTGTGAGGACTGAATGTCCTAAATCCACCTTTCAATGCCGTCCTTCAAAATATTTGCAATTATTTTATCAGAGTGGGTGGAAAGGGATGTAATAACGTGGTTGGAAGGAAGGAGAACATCAGGAGAAAAATTTCAGCCTTCCAAAAAAAAAAAAGTGGGAACAAAAAAAACCTTCCTACTCTTGACTGTCTTTCTTTCATTTGCCCTTTTTTTTTTTTTGCTAAGCAAATATATTTCTGCCCATCTGTTAGGTTCGTTCTAATGTTATGCTTTCAGTCATGGCATGTGATGTCACCAACGAATATAATTTAAATCTTTCTGGGTAGAAGTCTACTGTAAAAATAACACTTTAACTAAAATGTTGAAATTTTTATTAAATGTATAAATATTAGCTCAGTCAAATAACTAGTAAGAGAAAGTTGAAATTCTCCCATAGTGGGAAAGCAATACAGCAGTACATCCAGTTTCTCACTTTCATTGGAACTTACTGAGTGAAACGGTTCTTTGTCTTTGACCTATCGAAATAATTTCCCGGGATGGACAGACGCAAGCTGTACCTTCTTGCACCTGAGCTTCCTGATCCTCGTTTTACTTCTCTCAATTAAACTTCAAAAAGTTGCTTCTCTCTGTAAAACAGATATGATGATTTCTCTCAGTTCCAGTGGTTCAGTGGTGGAATTAATGCCTTCCATGTGGGGGACCCAGGTTCAGTTCCCAGCCAGTGCACCTCATATGCAGCTACCATCCCTCTGCCAGTGGACGCTTGCACATTTCTCTGATGTTCAGCAGAGCTGCTAGACTAAGATGGACTAGGAAGATAGGCCTGGCAATCTACTTCCAAAAATCAGCCAGTGGAAGAAACTCTATGAATCACGACTGTCTGAGCCTCAAGCCACCATGGGTATGGCGCAGGATGGGACAATGTTTTGTCCTGTTGTTCATGGGGTTGCCATGAGTCGGGGGCCAACTTGATGGCAGCTAACAACAGCAACAACATTCCTAAAGAATTTGAACTCCCTGGGTGGTGTAAATGGTTAACACATTTGACTGCTAACCAAAAGTTTAGAGGTTTGAGTCCACCCAGAGGCACCTCAGAAGAAAGATCTGGCAATCTACTTCAGAAAAACCAGCTATTGAAAACTCTGTGGAGCTCAGTTCTGCTCTGACGTGGAGTTGCCATGAGTTGGAGTTGACTAGATGGCAACTGGTTTCATAAAGATGGGCTATTAGGCAAAAGTGAAAGTACAGTTTGAATACAGATATCAATATACCATGGACTGCCAGAAGGATGAACAGATTTGTTCCTTCGAATGCTCCTTAGAAACCAGGATGGTGAGTCCATCTTGCTTACAGTGTACATGTTATCAGGAGGGACCAGTCCATAGAGAAGGATATCATGCTTGGTAAAGTAGACAGTCAATGAAAAAGAGGAAGACCCTCAATGAGATGGAGTGACACGATAGCTGACAGAGTCTCAAACATACCTACTACATTGTGGGGATGGCGCAGGACCAGACAAGGTTTCATTCTGTTGTGCACGGGGTCCCTGAGTCAGAACCAACTCAACGGCACCTAACAACAGCAACAACATCCCAGAATCACCCAATGCAAGGGTTGAGAGGTCATCTGGTCTAAGTTCACGTTATGGATGAGAAAGCTGCAGTCCACAGAGGTAAAGTGACTTGCTGGATGGGAACCCTGGATCCTGGATCTAATTTCACTCCTGGGACCCCTGGGGTGGATGGCCCAGGCTGGGGGATAAGAGAAAGTGAAGGCTTATGAAGAAGGGAGAGAGCCTGACTTCTACTCTTCGTTCTTCCCCAAACACTCTACAAAGTCAGAGAAAGCTCACTGACACACACTACTCTCCATAGCTCCCCTCTGTCACAAACACCTGAAGATAAGAAAACACCTGTAAATGTGGGGTGGTTGGGGGTTTACCAGTCAGCCACATCCCAACAGCCATGTAGTGATTCCTGTTCTAACTCCAAGGACTCCTGACCAGTCTCTTTTGGGAATGTCCTGAGCTCTTATCTCTCTTACTTCCCTTCCCCCTGCCTTTCTAATTTGCCCAGAAACTTAGAGGTTTTCTAGGCCCCTGGGCCCTTCTTTCCCCACCCACCTTAGATGAGGCAATCACTTCTTTTCTGCATTTTCATATGTCTTCCAGCTTTAGGGGTTCACAGAAAGATCGCTTTCCTACATTATTGAACTTTTCCTAGCCCTTTTCACCTCATTAACCTCCATCCTTCCTTTAGATCTCGGCTCATTTTCAAGCCTTCCCTGACCTTCATGACCAGGTCAACTCCAGTATCACAGGCTTTCAGAGCATCACTTATCTCTCCTTTGTAGCACTTAACATGATTGTAATTTTACACTTTTTTATGTGCAGTTTTAATGTAAATTTTCATTTTGAAATTGTTACAATTCACAAGAAGTTGGAAAAATGAGTAGTTAGAATTCTGTGTACCCTTTGCCCAGCTTCCCCCAATGATACATCTTATGTAATCACAGTGTATTGTCAGAACTTGGAAACATTGTTATGATACTATTAACTCAGGTAAAAAGAAATTATTTGGATTTCAACAGTTTTCACATGCACTTTTTTTTTTTTGGTGTGTAATTCTATGAAATTTTAGATTTTACTAACTACCTACACAATGAGGACACAGAACTATTTCTTCACGACAAAGAAACTTCCTCATGGTATCCCTTAATGGTCATACCCTTTCCTCAGTTCTAACCCTTGGCAACCACTGACCTGTTCTCCATCACTATAATTTTATACTTTGAGAATGTCCTATAAATGGAATAATACAATATCGAACTCCTTGAGAATGGCTTTTCTCACTTAGCATCATTCTCTTGAGATCCATCTAAGTTGTTCCATGTACCAAAAGTTTGTTCCCTTTTATTGGTGGGTCCATGAGACAGATGTACCACAGTTTGCTTATCCATTCACCTGTGGAAGGCATTTGGATCTTTGCAGTTTGGGGCTGTTACAAATAAAGACTTTATAAACATTCATGTACAGGTTTTTGTGTGAACATACATTTTCATTTCTCTTGGATATAGATCCAGGAGTGCAATTGCTGGGTCACATGGTAAGAGTGGGGACAGTGGTAGTTCAATGGTAGAATTCTCACCTTCTATGCAGGAGAGCCGGATTCAATTCCAAGCCAAATCACCCCTTGAGCAGCCACCACCTGCTTGTCAACGGAGGCTTGTGTGTTGCTATGATACTGAACAGGTTTTAGTGGAACTCCAGACTAAAGACAGACGAGGGAGGAAGGCCTGGTGATCTACTTCTGAAAAGTCAGTTCTTGAAAACCCTATGGATCACAATGGTCCAATCCTGTTGTGCAATGCGTTCACCATGAACAGGGGGCCAACTTGACGGTAGCTAACAACAACATGGTAAGTGTACGTTTAACTTCATGAGAAACTACAAAGGGCTTTCTAGGACAGATGTAAAAATTCATATCCCACAAGCAATGTGAGAGAGGCCCACCTGCTCTGTCTCCTCACCTTGGTGTTGTCAGTGTTTTTCATTTTAGCCATCTAATAATTGTGTAGCAGTATCTCATCATAGCTTTAATTTTCATATCCTTAGGGCCGATGTTGTCCAGCATCTTTTCATGTGCTTATTTCCCATCCGTATATCCTCTTTGGTGAAGTATTTGTTCAAGTCTTGCCCATTTTCTGATTGGGCTTCTGGTTTTCTTACTGTTGAATTTAGAGTGCACTTTATATGTACCGGATCCACGTCTTTTGTCAGATATATGATGTACGTATATTTTATTCCAGTGTGGGGCTTGTGTTTTTATCCTCTTAATAGATGTTTTGCATGGCAAAAGCTTTTTAGTTTTGATTAAGTCCAATGCATTTTTTATTTTATGAATTTACACCTTTGGTATCAGGTCTAAAAACTCTTTACCCAGCTGTTACGGATTGAATTGAATTTTGTCCCCCCGCCAAAATATGCGTTGAAATCCTAAACCCTATACCTGTGAATGTAATCCCATTTGGGAATAGGGTTTTCTTCATTATGTTAATGAGGACCTATCAGTGTAGGGAGTGTCTTAAACCCATCAGTTTTGAGATATAAAATGAGCAGATTAGGCACAGAAACAAGAAAGCACAAATGACAGAAGATAGATGACACACCACATTAAAAAAAACATTACTGTCAAGTCAATTCCAACTCATAGCGACACTATAGGACAGAGTAAAACTGCCCCACAGGGTTTCTAAGGAGCAGCTGGTAGATTTGAACTGCTGACCTTTTGGTTAATAGCCTAAGCTCTTAACCACTGTGGTACCAGGGCTCCATGAAGACCACCAGGAAACGAAGGAACAGAAGCTGTAAAGAGACAATCACCTTCCCGTAGAGCCAACAGAGAGAGAAAGCCTTCCCCTAGAGCTGGCACCCTAAATTTGGACCTCTAGCCTCCTAAACTACCGTGGTCTGTCAGTTTGTCATACTGTGGTGTCTTGCGCTATGTTACTGTGATACTGGAAGCTTTGCCACCGGTATTTCAAAATCCAGCAGCATCACCCTTGGCAGACAGGTTTCAGTGGAGCTTCCAGACTAAGACAGACTAGGAAGAAGGACCTGGCATTCTACTTCTGAAAACACTGGCCAGTGAAAACCTTATGAATAATGTGAGTATGGCACAGGACTGGGCAGTGTTTTGTTCTGTTGTATGTAGGGTCACTACGAGTCGGAACCAAATGACAACAACAGCCTCCTAAATTGTGATGAAGTAAATTTCCACTCATTAAAACCACCCACTTGTGGTATTTTTGTTATAGCAACACTAAGAAACTAAGATACCCACCTGAGGTCACAAAGATTTTCTCCTATCTTTTTTTCCTAAAAATTTTATAGTTTTAGATCTACAATCTATTTTGAACTGATTTTTGTATAAAGTATGATGTTTAGGTCAAGTTTTTTTTTTTTTTTTTCTCTTTTATCTGTGAATGTCTTATTACTCCAGCACCATTTGTTGAAAAGACTATCCTTCCTGCATTGAGTTGTTCTTGCACTTTTGTGTAGTATCAATTGGCCCTTCTTCTTTGGGGCTTATTTGATATTTTGATTAGTTACTTTCTCCCCCATTAGACTCTAAACTCCGTGAGGATAGAAACCATTCTTTTTTCCCCCCTCTTTCACCGTCGAACCCTCACTATCTAGCAGAGTGCCTGAAGTATAGTTAAGTGTTCAGACGTTTGTTGAATGATTGAATAACCAATTGAATAAATACATATAAAAACATTGGAAAAACGCAGACTCTCCACATGCGTTATTGTTGTCATTGCTATCCCTGTACGTCAGAGAAGGGAGGTGGCATAGGATTGGACCAAACCGTGTGCACTTATTTATTTCTCGCCACATGCGGTGATGAGTCAACCTAATCCACATTTCATTTTCCAATTGTTCTTTGCAAAAAATGTTTCTACTTGTCTAAATTAGAGTTACGACTTCGTTTGACAACCTGGAGACTCCTCTCAAGCGTTGGACTTATATACGAAACCATTCTCAGTTCCCAACAGCCAATTCAGTGGAACAGTTAACTATGAACACGTTATTGATCTTACAAGTTACTTACAAGCACAACATAAAAGATACATCCTTGAAACCAACGTATTCTTAAAAACAAGGTTCTAGGGAACTAGATTGAATTGTGAGCAGGAAGGCAGAGCAATGAAAGAAAACAGATATTGATTGTGAAATGCATTACAGCATCATAATGTATGCAGTCTACTCATTCATGCCATCTCGGATTCATCGAAATGGCCATTTCAGTTTTATTCTAGTCTCCTAAGAAAAACAGTAACCCGTAAACTATAGAACATTTTTATTAAAAACCAGACTAAGAAAAGAAAAGGGATGCCCAAGTGAAAAGCTAACTATACTGGTATTGGCAAAACAAATTTCTATTTCCCTGGAGTATTAGAATTTACATCATGGTCTTAATTCTACTGGAAATCCACTCATTCATGTTACTACGAGTTAAAATAGATTAATAAAAGCAGGAAAGAAATAGGTATGATTTGTGATATTTGAACGCTTCGTGGAGTAGTTGATGACAGAAGTTGAGTCTGACATTTGTTTCCAAAGAATGACATAGAGTTTCCAAGGAGCACCTGATGGATTCGAACTGCTGACCTGTTGGTTAGCAGCCATAGCTCTTAACCACGATGCCACCAGGATTTCCAAAGAATGACATAGCTTTTTAAAATAGTCATTCCAGATTCATTGTTAAACTATGTTGGGAGAATGTTTGCATTCAAATGGGCTACACGGAGGTTTAAAAACCAGCGGCCATTGAGCTGATTCCAACTCATGGCAAATCTACCCGTTACACGTTCTGTTATATGTAAAGTCGCTGCCATGAGTCAGGGCTGACTTGGTAGCAACTGACAGCAACAATGTTGTTGCTGTTGTTTTAGGTGCCATTGAGATTTTTCCAACTCATAGCAACCCTATGTACACAGAACAAAACTCTGCCTGATTCTGCGACACCCTCACAATCATTGCTATGTTTGAGCCCGTTGTTGCAGCCACTGTGTCAATTCATTTCCTTGAGGGTCTTCTTTTTCTCTGATCTTCTACTTTACCAAGCATGATGTCCTTCTCTAGGACTGAACCCTCCTGATAACATGTCCGTAGTATGTGAGATGAAGTCTCACCATCTTTGCTTCTAAGGAGCATTCTGGCTGTACTTCTTCCAAGACAGATTTGGTCTTTCTTCTGGCAGTATTCTTCACCAGCACCATGATTCAAAGGCATCAATTCTTCTTCAATTAAAAATACCATGGCTTGGGTCAGGCACACCTTTAGTCCTCAAAGTGACACCGTTGCTTTTTAACACTTTAAAGAGGTCTTTTGCAGCAGATTTGCCCAATGCAGTATGTAGTTTGATTTCTTGACTGCTGCTTCCACGGGTATTGATTCTGGATCCAACTAAAATGAAATCCTTGACAACTTCAATATTTTCTTCATTTAACCTGATGTTGCTTATTGGTCCAGTTGTGAGGATTTTTGTTGTCTTTATGTTGAGGTGTAATCCATACTGAAGTCTGTAGCCTTTGATCTTCATCAGTAAGTGCTTCAAGTCTCTTCAGTTTCAGTAAGCAAGGTTGTCTCGTCTGCATATGGCAGGACGTTAATGAGTCTTCCTTCAATCCTTGTGCTGCGTTCTTCTTCACATAGTCTAGCCTCTCAGGTTATTTGCTCAACATACAGATTAAATAAGTATTGTGAAAGAATACAACCCTGACACACACCTTTCCTAATTTTAAACCACGAAGTATCCTCCTGGTCCTTGGTCTGTGTACAGATTCTGCATAAGCACAATTTTGTGTTCTGGAATTCCCATCCTTTGCAATGTTATCCATAATTTATTTTGATCCACACAGTCTAACACCTTTGCCTAGTCAATGAAATACAGGCAAACATCTTTCTGGTATTCTCTGCATTCAGCCAACGTCCATTTGATAGCAGCAATGATATCCTTCATTCCACGTCCTCTTCTGAATCCAGCTCGAATTTCTGACAGTTTCCTGTGGATGTAGTGCTGCAATGATTTTTTAATTGTCTTCAGCAAAATTTTGCTTGCATATGATATTAATGATATTGTTAGATAATTTCCACATTCCATTGGATCATCTTTCTTCAGAATGGGCAAAAATATGGATCTTTTTCCAGTTGATTGGCCAGGCAGCTGCTTCAGATTTTCTTGGCATAAATGAGTGAGTGCTTCCAGAGTTGCATCTGTTTGTTGAAACATCTCAATTGGTATTTCCTCAATTCCTGAAGCCTTGTTTTTCACCAGTGCATTCGGTGCAGCTTGAAATTCTTCCTTCAGTACCTTTGGTAAGAACCATTGCTACCTCTTGGAATGGTTGAACATCGACTAATTCTTTTTGGTACAATGACTGCGTATTCCTTCCATCTTCTTTTGATGCTTCCTGTGTCATTCAATATTTTCCCTGAAGAATCCTTCAATATTGCATTGAGGCTTGAATTTCTTCTTCAGTTCTTTCAGCTTGAGAAATGCTGAATGTGTCCTTCCCTTTTGGTTTTCTAACTCCAGATCTTTGCACATTTCTTTATAATACTTTACTTTGTCTTCTTGAGCTGCCCTTTGAAATATTCTATTCAGCCCTTTTACTTCCTCATTTCTTCTATTCACTTTAGCTACTTCACATTCAAAAGCAAGTTTAGGAGTCACTTCTGACACCCATTCTGGTCTTTTATTTCTTTTCTGTCTTCTTAATGACCTTTTGCCTTCTTCATATATGATATCCTTAATGTCATCCCACAACTTGTCTGGTCTTTGGTCATTAGTGTTCAACACATCAAATCTATTCTTGAAATGATCCCTAAATTTAGGGGTGGTATATTTTGGCTCTCATGGTCTTGTGTTAATTTCTTTCAGCTTCAATTTGAACTTGCATATGAGCAGTTGATGGTCTGTTCTGCAGTTGCCCACCGGCCTTGTTCTAACTGATGGAATTGAGCTTCTCCATTGACTCTTTCCACAGATGAAGTCAAGATTTATCTTGAAGCACAGTGCTGTCATTGATAGGATAATATCCGTATACAAAGAAGACCAATTTTATTATCGATCAAATTTAATATTACTATTTATTATTATTCTAATTTATGCACCAACCACTAATGCCAAAGATGAGGAAATTAAAGATTTTTACCAACTTCTGCAGTCTGAAATTGATCAAACATACAATCAAGATGCATTGATAATTACTGGTGATTTGAATGCAAAGTTGGAAAACAAAGAAGAAGGATCAGTAGTTGGAAAATATGGCCTTGGTGATAGAAACAATGCCAGAGGTTGCATGATAGAATTTTGCGAGACCAAAGACTTCTTCATTGCAACTACCTTTTTTCAACTACATAAACATTATACGTATGGATCTTGCCAAGTGGAATACACAGGAATCAAACTGGCTACATCTGTGGAAAGAGATGATGTTGAAACTCAATAACAACCACACACTGAGGTTTAATATACAGCGCTGGGTATGTAAAAGTTCTCAATACATTTTGGTAAACAAATGCTGATTTTATTCATTTGAGCACCTCAGAATGGTGTTGTGGTCAGACACTGAACTGGGGATCCGTGAAAGAGGGAGGAAGAGAGAACTAACATTTATTAGAATGCCTACTTTGCACCACATAACACACTTGATGCTTTTGCATGAGCCATCTCACTTCTTTGTTATAATACTTCTTAAGATGGTGGTATCCACAATTTACAGCTGAGGGAGCCAACATTTAGAGAGGTTGAGTAACTTACTCAGAGACAAAATTTGACTCAAGATCCATTTGATTTCAAAGCCCATGCTCTTTCTATTATGTCACACCAGCTGTGATCAGGGCTCTGCCACTGATCAGCTATATAATCTTTTCCCTTTTTTCTCCCCCCGACTTTTTTTTTTTCCTTTTGGTAAGGTTCTTTTTAAGAAATCTTGGATGGAGATGTGAGACAGAATATTTTTGAAAAAGTTCCCAAGTGATTCGGATTCAATTTGAGCATCAACTGCTGGTATAGGCTAGAGTTGTTTCATATTGCTAATATCTTTGATTCTTTGCAATGTTATCCATAATTTATTTTGATCCACACATTCTAACACTTTTGCCTAGTCGATGAAATACAGATAAACATCTTTCTGGTATTCTCTGCATTCGGCCAATGTCCATTTGATAGCAGCAATGATATCCTTCATTCCACGTCCTCTTCTGAATCCAGCTTGAATTTCTGACAGTTTCCTGCCAATGTACTGCTGCAATGATTTTTTAATTGTCTTCTGCAAAGTTTTACTTGCATATGGTATTAATGATATTGTTTGATAATTTCCACATTCCATTGGATCATCTTTCTTCAGAATGGGCACAAATATGGATCTTTTCCAGTTGATTGGCCAGGCAGCTGCTTCAAATTTACTTGGCGTAGATGAGTGAGTGCTTCCAGAGTTGCATCTGTTTGTTGAAACATCTCAATTGGTATTTCCTCAATTCCTGAAGCTTTTGGATTCAAAGGGCACCAACAGCCCATTAGTCCAATGCAAAAAATACTAAATGCAAAGCATTGTTAGGATGTAAAGATGACACTGATTTTGCCTTTTGTAAATGTATGATTTGGTAGGGATGGTATTACGAATGAGCAAAAGTCTATAATAAGAGCAGTGTCAAGGAAGGGCTATGTTGACAAAGTAGGGAAAGATCATGGACCGATGGAATTTGAAGGATGAATAGGAGGCTTTTAGCAGGCAAAAGCTAGGAGTGGAGAAGGGACTTCCAGTGGAAAGGGCAACATTAACAGAAAACTGAAATAGAAATTACAGTACATGTCCAAGACAACACAGAGTCCAGTTTTAGAGTTTACAATACTAGCGTGGAAGAGGAGGGAGATGATGGTGAAAAAGTGGTTTGGAACCTTGTAACTAAGGCTTTGAAAGCCAAACAGGAATCTTTCTACTCAATTTTCTAGGAATTGATGGAATCCATAGAAAATTTTGGTAGATTGGATCTGACTCATGATGTGGGAATATGTAGCTGGTGTGGTATGTGAAATGGTTCTTGGATTAGGGCATGGAGAGAACACTGGTTACTACAACAGCCCAAGCAAGCAAACCTTTACTTGCTACCGAGTAATGGGTACTGACTCAATACAACTTCATGGGAGAGAAGATGAATTATAAATAGGGCCTGGAAATTGAATGCTCCCAATAATTATTTGTAGCGCTGGTGGTGCAGTGGTTAAGAGCTCAGCTCCTAACCAAAAGGTTGGAAGTTCAAATCTACCAGCCACTCCTTGGAAGCCCTGTGGGGCAGTTTTACTCTGTCCTATAGGTTTGCAAGGAGTCGGAATCAACTCGATGGCATCAGACATGGGCCATAAATATTCACTGAATGAATAAAAGATGTGTTTCTTGAAACAGACTTATATTTGCCCAAAGTATCAGTTATCCAAACAAGGTTTTGAGTCACAACAAAAATTAAGCCTGCATTAAAATGATGTTATAGCTTACCTAGAAATCAAACACATAACTTACAATAAATGCAAAAAGAAACTAAAACCATCATTGTACAGTAGATACCAACCATAAAAAGGCTCAAAGAATTGCCTTTGGAAGAGCTACTTCTATTGCCCCCAGCTTTCAAAACCAGGACGACGTGGCTTCTTTCAAAAATGAGGGAGTTTATACTTGAGATGAGACCAAATTCTGTTTAGGGAAAAGGTATTCCAGTTTATCGTCCTTTTGTATGGTGTAAAGAGCACAATCCCTCCTGGAGATCTTGGCAAAGGTGACGATTATACATGAGAACTTCATCATGGCTCACACCAAATTCAGCCTAAACCAAGGTCATTGGATACCGAATCCTTCCGTTTTTGGGCGGGGGTGGGGGAGGGGAGCGGAGGGACTGGCAGGCAGCACAGATAGCCCTGCATGTAAAGGAGAAGAGGATCCTCCTGACCCTTGGAGAGACGTGGTGTGAGGAGGCCAGGAGGATGGTGAGAAGGAGGGCACAGCCAGCAAGTATGCCATGAAGGGAGGAAGAATGGGGCTGTTGCTGCAAAGCCTTATGGACAGAGTTATGCACATTTAGTGCTGTGGGTGGAGGGCCAGTGGAGGTGGTCAGGTGGCTAGATCTAGAGAAACAGGAAGATAGAGACAGGGGATCATGGACTTTGATGGGCTGAGCTAGGAGCAGGAGAACCTCTTCTTCCAAGACAGGAGGGATTTGACAAATACAGCTCTGAATTTCTTTCTCTTTCTTTTTTCTTTTTTAATATTTGTATTTTTGGTGAAAGTTTATGAGCAAATTAGGTTCTCATTTAACAATTTCTATACACATTGTTCAGTGGCATTGTATGCTTTTTTCACAATATAGGATTATTTCCATTCTGGTTGTTCTGTTTCCTCGTTTCCCCTTATCTTCTCGTCTTTGGTCTAGGGAAAATGTTTACCCTTTGGTTTCATTTAGATGATTGTTTTGAGGAGCACAGTACTCACAAGTGATGTTATTTATTTTATGAGCCTATCTGTCATTTGGCTGAAAGGTGACCTCTGGGAGTAGTTTGAGTTCCAAGTTTAAAGGGTATCCCAGAGTGACAATCTCGGGAGTTCATCTAGCCTCTACCAACCCAGTAAGTCTGGCCTTTTTTTTAGGAATTTGATATTTGTTCTACATTTTTCTCCCATTCTATCTGGGAATATCTATTGAGTCCCTGGTCAGAATGGTTGATAGTGGTAGCCAGGCAACCATCTACTTCTTCTGGTCTCAAGGTAGGTGAGGCCATTGTTTGTGTAGACTTGTGGTTCTGTGGGAAATCCTGGTGGCATAGTGGTTAAAAGCTACAGCTGCTAACCGAAAGATCGGCAGTTCCAATCCACCAGGTGCTCCTTGGAAACTCTATGGGGCAGTTCTCCTCTCCTATAGGGTCTTTGTGAGTTGGAATCGACTCAACGGCAATGGGTATAACAAGTATTAGTTCTGTAAACTAGTTTCTCCTTTGTGTCTTTGATTTCCTTCTTTCTCTTTTGCTCCAGATGGGTAGAGACCAATAGTTGCAATATAGAAAACTTCTTATGGCAGGGAGTCTAGAAAATTACTGAAATATGAAGGCAAAAGTTCTGAATTTCGTTTATCACAAAAAAAAAAAAAAAGAAAGAAAGGTAGAGAGCAAGGCAAGAAGGGAAAGAAGAAAGAAAGAGAGAGAGACGGAGAAAGGGCAAGGAAAGTGTCTTAGGTTGCATTCTCCAGAGGAGCAAAACCAGTGAAATGAATATATATATGTGTGTATGTATATACAGAGAGAGAGTGAGAGAGAGATCAAGATTGAGAGAGAGAGATTTAATTCAAAGAAATGGCTCATGTAGTTGTGGTGCCTGGCAAGTCCCAAACCCATGAGTCTGGAGTCAGACTGGAGGCTTCTCCTAACTTACGTGTTTGCAGGGGCTGACAAACCCAAAATCAGCAGGTCAGATGGCAGGCTGAGGCTGCTGGCTCACATCCCAAGAGCTGGAGGTCAGACGATGACAAGTCAAATGCAGGATCCAGAGCAAGAGTGAGCCTTGCTGGAACATCCATTTATATACTTGGGTCAGGCCACGTCCAGAAAGAAACTCCCCTTTCAACTGATTGGCTGCTCATAGAAGATCTCATCATGGAGATGATTACATTACATCAGATCTCATCATGGAATAACATTATAGAAGGGCAATCAGTCCAATGTCTGACAAACTACTGAGGATCATGGCCTAGCCAAGTTGACATATAACATTAACCATCACAGAAGGGAAAGAGAGAGAGAGAAGAAAGAGAGGAAAAGAAAATCCTTTAGGCTCATATGTTTCCATGAATTACATCTGTACTCCACCAGTGTTCAAAAACCTAGAGATGGCTTTAATAAAACATATGTAGTTATTCATCTTGCCACTTGTGTGAAGTCAAGGTCCAACCAAAACGACATTAGCAGTGCTCACCATTTGCTGTGAGAGGCCAGTTCAACAGTACACATCCGAGGGGAAGTGCTACACCTCCTGGCCCTGCTCACTTTATGATTTCCAGTAAACCCTATATGTGAATTTCAAAGGAAGGGAACCTAAAATATGAGTTCCTGTGTTGTTCCCCCCCACCCCAATATCTCACTCACACCACTGAGCCTTCCTAGCAAGATGCCGACTGTCAGCATTATCAGAGATGAGGATTCCCAATCTTCTTTTTAAAGGAGAAAACCACCATGGAGCTTTTAAAACCAGCTCATGAGAAACAAAATAACCCATTAAAATTCACCACAATACCCTGAATTCCTGTTAGTCATTTCTGAAAAGAGAAACAGGCATTGGTTACACAGCGATAAGGCCGAGATGCTTAACAGCGGGTAACTGAGATGGTCTGTAGCAAGGGGAAGGAGGAAGTGGGGGGCTGCAACCATCGCTGACTTTAGACTTGGCCGAGGGAAGCGTGTAATGTCCTTCCAGCAATCACTCTGCGGTGTCCCTCTGTCGCCATCAATTGAAACGAACCCCCTAATGTCCTTGCGAATTTGCATCCTGAGATGTTAGAAAAGAATAGTCCACCAGTACACTCCTGAGCAACTGGTCAGGTCACCCTTGCAAATAAAAACTTTAAAAAATAATAACCTGAGGCAAAAAAAAAAAAAAAAAAGAGGCAAGCATGCGTTAACTCCTTCAGAGAAGAGGCTGAAAAGCTGACATTCAGGTTACATTAATCTGGAAACAAGTGTACTTTTGTGTCTGAGGAGGATTCTTTTCATTGCCATCAATTTAGTACATCGATAGACGGAGATCCTAGCTTCACTATCAGGTTGCCCTCGAAGCCCAGACCCCTCCGCAGGCCACGCTACTTAATTTAGACTAATCTGAAGCTGAGTGAAACTGCGTATCCTCTCTGATTTCGCCCTATCATCCTGAACACTCTTTTCTCCCTTTTGCCTCAGTGACCTCCTCTAAGTTTCTTTGGAGAAAAAAATGACCTCCAGGCAATATGAATGGTTATTCAGTTCTGTTGATAGCATGTTAAACTAAAAAAAAAAAAAAAACCCATTGCTGTCGAGTCAATTCCAACTCATAACGGCCTCACAGAACAGAGTAGAACCGTCCCATACAGTTTCCAAGGAACAAAGGGTAGATTCGAACTGCTGACCTTTTTGTTAGCAGCCGTAGCTCTTAACCACGTGCCACCAGGGTTTCCAATAGCACGTTACTAGGGGCAAAAGAAACACACACATGCACACACACAAACACACATGCACGACTAATAGCATCTAGCCTCTGTCTTACCTACACATGGTGGAATGGTATCGTGGATTTGGGCGTTCAGGGCTGGCATCTAGGCGCTTGCTAGCCCACAGTCCTTTTCTTCCCTGCTGTGTTTTCTGAAGGTGCTACCAAGCTTTGAGCTGAATTCTACTAAAGTGGAGGAAAATGATTTTTTGCAGTGTGTTGTTAGTTGCCGTTGAATCTGCTCTGACTCATGGAGACATTACGTGTAACAGAATGAAACATCTGGTCCTGCACCATCTCCATGCAATGTGTACTCTATGGGTATTCAAAATCCTGTATGTGTATCCAGGACTCAGTCTGCTTGGTTATTGTTATTGCCAGTGGAAGCAGCAGTCAAGAAATCAAACCATGTATTACATTGGGCAAACCTACTGCAAAAGACCTCTTTAAAGTGTTCAACAACAAAAATGTCACTTTGAGGACTAAGGTACACCTGACCCTAGCCATGGTATTTTCAATCACCTCATATGCATGAGAAAGCTGGACAACGAATAAGGAGGACCAAAGAAGAATTGATGCCTCTGAGTGAAAGTGTTGGCAAAGAATATCGAATATTATTATGGACTAACAAAAGAACGAACAGGTTTGTCTTGGAAGAAGTACAGTCAGAGTGCTCCTTGGAAGCAAGGATGGCAAGACTTTGTCTCATGCACTTTAAACATGTTATCAGGAGTGACAAGTCCCTGGAGACGGACGTCATGCTTGGTAAGGCAGAGGGTCATCGAAAAAGAGGAAGACCCTTGTTAAGATGGATTGACACAGTGATTGCGACAATGGGCTCAAACATATCAATGGCTATGAGGATGGCGCAGGATTGGGCAGGTTTTCATTCTGCTGTGGGTAGGATTGCTTTGTCTTGTTAGTTGTTAGAGAATCTAGGAGTTAGAAGTATTTACAATAGAAATTTCAACCTTTTACATCTGTAATACTTTGAGAACCATACGCTTCTACTTTATTTTGATAATAACAATATAACAACAATAATAATAATGGCTTAAGTACTTACCATAGGCCAATATGGAGTGTTATGGATTGAATTGTGCCCCCTAGAAAGATATGTTCAAGTCCTAACCCCCACTCCTATGAATGTGACCGTATTTGGGATACCATCTTTGCAGATACCATTAGTTAACATGAGGTCATACTGGAGTAGGGTGTGCCTTAATCTAATATGACCTGTGTCCTTATGAAGACAGGATAAGAGTCACAGAGACAGAGACAAAGAGGGAAGATGGCCATGTGAAGGCAGAGGCAGGTATTGGAGTGATGCATCTACAAACCAAGAAATGCAAAAGATTACCAGCCATCACCAGAAACTAGGCGACAGACATGGGACACATTCTCCCTCAGAGGCTTCAGGAGATATCGACAGGGACGACACCCTGGTTTTAGACTTCTGACCTCCAGAACAATGAGACAATACATTTCTGTTGTGTTAAGCCGTCCCAGTATGTGGTTATAGCGACCCTAAAGGACAGAGTAGAACTAACCCATAGGGTTTTCAAGGAGCGGCTGGTGGATTCGAACTACCGACCTTTTGGTTAGCAGCTGAACAAGTTGGAATTGCCTTAATGGCAATGGGTTAGTATGTGGTACTTTGTTGTGGCGCCGCAGGAATCTGGTGTAAGGGACTAGATACGTCACCTATGTTAGTTCTAATTCTCATGACAGCCCAATGTGCCAGCGGTGAAGGAAGTGAGGGTTAGGACAGTTCAATGACCTGCCCAAGGTGATGCAGCTAATCAATGGCTGTGTACACAGATCCAGAGTCACCACCTCCCTGCTGTGAGACACTGCCCAAAGGCAAAATCTGAAGACTTCCACAAAGTTTCATCAACTAGGTAATCTTCAAGTTTATGATTCAATAACCACGGAGCTAAAGTTATTTGTTCTCATTCTGTTGGTTTTTTGTTTTATTTTCAACAGAAAGAAAAAAAGATAAAGAGTTTGAGGGGAATTAAGTCCAGATGAGCCCTGATGGCACAATGATTAAGCGCTCGGCTGCTAACCGAAAAATCTGTAGTTCAAATCCACCAGCCACTTCATGGGAGAAAGATGTGCAGCCTGCTTCCTTAAAGACTGCAAAAAACCAAACCCATTGCTGTCGAGTTGATTCCAACTCATAGCAACCGTCTAGGACACAGTGAGGTTTCTATGGGGCAGTTCTGTTGTATCCTATAAGGTTGCCATGAGTTGCAACCGACTTGATGGCAATGGGTTCGGTTTTACGGTTTTTTATGTTAAGTCTGGGTCTTAGTTTTAAACAAAAATTTGCTTCCAAAATTATTCATATTTCCAAATTATAGTTATAGAACTCAAATTATCAGAGAAGAGATCTTTCAATTTAGAATGTGGTATGGCTCAAAGCTGCGGTTTTCTTTACTTTTGGAAAATGCATACCCCATAAGCTAGAAATGCCTTAAATCAACAAAGCTGAAGGGGTCCTTAAGCCAGTTCCAACTCAGGGCAACCCCATGTGTTTCAGAGTAGAACTGGGCTCCACAGAGTTTTCAATAGATGATTATTTTGCAAGTAGATCACCAGGCCTTTCTTCCAAGGTGCCTCTGGGTAGACTAGGACCTCCAACCTTTGGATTAGCAGCCAGCCAAGCACATCAACCATTTGGTACCACCCAGGGACTCTGCAAGAGCCTGTAGCCATATCTAACTCAACTACTTCATTTCACCCAGATGGGAAGCTGAGGTTCAAGGTCACCAACTGAGTCGGAGTCAAAGCCAGAACTAGAACCCGGGTGTCCCCTCGCCTCGCCCCTCGCACTGTTTAGGGATTGTTTGAGGATAGCTCAGAATAAGTCCCTTCCCTTCGTCTGTATACTCCTTGACTGCACCCCTTTCTTTCTTTCGCTTTGATTGGCGATGCCCTTTGTCTGACCCTTCCTGATCTCTATCCAGAAACCGAAGTGCCACTGGGAGCTTTCCCCATTAGCAAAGTCCCCGTGTGTTACCCTATTGCCCAAAGGCAGTAAAGCACATCCCCTTCGTGCAGCCCACCTCCTCAGCTCTAAAAACTGAATTTCGAAAGCACTTTGCAAGTCTTGTTTAGTTAATCCCCGTAATAGCTGGGATTGGAGGTCACTATTAATTTGCTGCTTTCATTCCCTGAGTGAGGAAACTGAGAAGCTGAAAGGTTAAACCATTTCCCGGGGTCACTGGATGGCCAGGCCCTAGGCTCGGAAGCTCTCAGGGTGGACATTCCCTTCCCCTAACCCTGAAGAAGTGAAGCACCGAGGAGGAGGAGGTGGTGGCTGAGGGGAGCATGGGCTCAGCCCTCTGCTGCTGTGTTCTGAGCCTCCCCTGAGTCTCTTCGTGCCTGTGGGTCCCCCAAGGTGTGCTGCCTCTCTCTGGAAGGTAGAGAAGGGGCTGGATCCCTGCTCAGAGGGCTCCCTGGGCTTTCATTCACTCAATAATTTAACAAATACTCACAGAGTGTCTTCCAAGTGCCAGGCATTGTGGTAAGTGCTAGATATAGCAGGAGAGCAAACAGACATGTTCATTACCCTCATGCATTTTATAAAACTCCTCTCAGAATTTTGGCCATTTATTTTTTCATTAATTCAGACCTTTCATTTACTTCCCAATCACTCCTTGGGCACGAAACCAAAACCAAACCTGTTGCCATCCAGTCAATTCCGACTCAGGGCAACTCCATCTGTAACAGAGTAGAATTGCTCCATAGGGTTTTCTTGGCTGTAATATTTATAGAAGCAGATCACCAGGCCTTTCTTCCACAGCCCCACTGGCTGGGTTCGAACTGGCAGCCTTTAGGTGAGTTGTTGCTGTGTGCCATCGAGTCAATTCAAACTCGTAGTGTCTCTATATGACAGAGTAGAACTGTTCCTAGACTATAATGTTTAAGCGAGATGATTGCCAGGTCTTTCTCCCACAGAACGGCTGGTAGGTTTGAACTACTGACCTTTGAGTTAGCAGCCAAGTGCCTAACCACTGGGCCACCAGAGCTTCTTTTTAGGTTAGCTGAGAGCCAGTCATTTGTGCCACCCAGGGGCCCCCTTGGACACCAACCCTTTGCTTTCACAGAGAACTGAAGGAAGAAGGAAGTATGTTTACATTCTCACATATACACTCCCCCAGCTCTGGGATGAACTTACAGGTGTCAGGGAAGGAGCCTCTCTCACCCCAGAATCATTTCCCTGCCTCCCAGTATCTGCCAGTGTATCAGTCGTCTCTTTCTGGCAGGTTTGTACACATGCCCGTTCCTTGCCCAGGATGATGTCCTGCTATTGAATTTCATCCAGCAAACATTGAGTGCCTTCTGTATACAAGGCATCTCTGGGCAAGGCATTCTCCAGCTCAGCTCTGTTGCTCAAAGCAAGTGTGTGTTGCAATCAGGGCCCTGAATATTTGTGCGACCACCAATTGTCAGTCCCCAATGTGTGTTTATTGCACATCTATGGTGCACCTGACACTGTCCTAGGCATGGTGGGTACAACAGTGAGCAAGACAGCCATAGTCCCTGTCACAGTCTAACTCACAGTTCAGAACTAAAAGCCCAGGCCTTTGAGATCTTTGATATTGTCCAACGTAACAATCAGACAATGGGCAGCACTATAATAAGCTATGAGGAGCACCTTCTCCTCAAATTAAAAAAAAAAAATTCCCATTCTAAAACAATGTTGTCAAATAGAATTTTGAAGAAAGAAAAGGCGGGGGGGGGGGGAGTAATAAGCTATAGTACTACTTCTAGTTCTTTCTAGTCTCTTTTTAAATGTATTTTTGCATAGCTGTGCTCATTACACAAACAACTTTTATATTTAACCCTGCTTTTCAGAGAACATTGTAGCATGAACATTTTTCATGTGATTACAAAGTCTTGTTGACTATTTTTAATGGCTACACAATATTCTGGGAAATCTCCCAAGGCTCTTACAGACTGTATTAGTTTCCTGTGAGTTGGAATCGACTTGATGCCACCAGGTTTGGTTTTGGTTAAGTGTAACAAATACCACAAACTGGGTGGCATAAAACAACAGAAATGCAATCCCTCACAGCTCTGGAGAACAGAAGTCTGGAATCACCATCACTGTGCAAAAATCAAGGTGTTAGCAGGGCCCCTTTCCCACTGAAAGCTTTAGGGGAGAATCTGTTCCTTGCCTCTTCCAGCTCCTGGTGGCTGCAGCATTCCTTGGCTTGTTGACTCATCATTCCAATCTTCAAGGACAGCATCTTCAAATCTCTCTCTGCTCTGTCTTTACATCATTTTCTCCTCCTGTATATGTCGAATTTCCCTCTGTCTCTCTCCTATAAGGACTTTGTGACAACCAGAAGGTGATTGTAAAAGACCAATGCAATACTGTAGGCGGAGGTGTAAAAATGGCATGGGGTGGATGTCTGACCTCTAAATTCACAAGGGGGAAGGAGAATCAAGATCAACAGCCCAAGGCTGATTCCTGTGAGGCAGAGGTCAGACATGCTCCCTCTCCCTGTCATCTTTACCAATTCTGACACCAGCCGTCCCTCTCACAGCACTCTCTGCTTCTCTGCTGCAATCGATAATTCATTGCAATGGCCACACAGAACTCACAGACAATACTCATGATTATGTGGTTTACTAGGGAAGTAACAGAGTATAATACAGGTTCAGGAGCACTGAGCATACAGTTCTTCTAGCAGAACAGGCTCTTCTCAGTTGTGCCCACAGGCACACTTCTCTCTGACCCCTTGGCCTCTGCCTCCTCAGCCAAGTGTTACAAAACTCTTTTAACTCTGCCGGTAAGTGCCCAGAGGCACCTCACTCTGCCAGTAAGTCTTGGCCCAAAGATGCTCAGCTCTAGCACTGTGCGTTGGGTTGGCAAACCTAGCTCCACTAAGAGCCTGGAGGCACCCTACTCTGCCCACAAGCCTCTTGCCCAAAGGCACTCAGTTTTCTTGCTCCATGCACCATCTCCCTCTGGTCTCTCCTGCCACCGTTTTTCTGTCACCAGTTCCCACCATCTTCAATATTACAGCTCTCTCTCTCAGTTTTCTGGTTCCAGGAGCTTCTAAGCACAGGGATCTCGGGTCCAAAGGACACGCTTTGCTCCTGGCTCTTCTCGCTCAGTGGTGGCGAGATCCTCTCCTTCCCACCTCTATGATGGCTCATCTTAAGCCTAGCAGGATGGCAAAACTGACCAGTCCTCTTGGTGGGCCACAATTACCTTATCTGCATATTCCACCCAATCACTTGGGAGAGAGCTACAAGATCATGGGAAGAAAGGCCACACAAAAGCCATCCATCACACCGCAGAAGGGTTTACACTAAGCATAATATACATTAAAAAAAAATTTTTTTATACATTAAGTACTCAATAAATACGAGTTATTATTACCAAAGAGTGTCATCACCCAAACGCATAAATTTCATTTGAACATTTCTGAAATTGGTGTGTATCTCGTAATTAACACGGTGTTCCTTTACTATGCTTTATTCATGAGAACACTTAGCTACAGAGAGGCTGAGACTTGTCAACATCACATAACCAGTGACTGTGATAAATTAACGATAGCCCCAGATTATTGGCTACTCCTCCCACTGACTAAAGGAACCTAATTTTCTTCTTGAGTCTGGGCTCGCCTTAGATCTCTGGAATGTCGTGAAAGCGATGTTCTGAGACTTCTGAGGCTAAGTCACAAGAAGCCTTGCAGGTCCTGCCTAGGCCTTGAGGAACACTCTCTCTGGCCACTCGGAGCTCCAAGTAAGAAGTCTGACTACCCTGAGACACCAAGCTGAAGAGGCCACATGAAGACCTCCAGGTGACAATCCCAGTTGAGTCTAAGCTTCCAGCCATTTCCCCCAAGGTGTCAGATATGTGAGCCGAAGTTGTCTTGGACACTTGAAATGAGATCAGGCACCAGCTGTATACAAAACTTCCCCCTTATCCGCAGGGATACATTGATACCTTCCAAGACCGCCGTGGATGCCTGAAACTGCAGATAGTACTGAACCCTATACATACTATGTTTTTTCCTATACATACATACCTATGATAAAGTTTAATTTATAAATTAGGCACAGTAAGATATTAACAACAAATAATAATAATAATAATAAAATAGAATAATTATAACTATACTGTAATGAAAGTTACGTGAATGTGGTCTCTCTCAAAATATTTTGTTGTACTAAGTGACTAACAGGCAGGTAGTGCATATAGCATGCCTACGCTGGACAAAAGAATGATTCACTTCCCTGGTAGGATGGAGCAGGATGGCATGAGATTTCATCACACTACTCAGGGTAGCATGCAATTTAAAACTTATGAATTGTTTATTTCTGGAATTTTCTACTTAATATTTTTGGACTGCAGTTGACTGAGGGTAACTGAAATCACGGAAAGCAGAACCACAGATAAGGGGGTACACGCTGGCGGCATAGTGGTTAAGAGCTTGTCTGCTAACCAGAAGGCTGGCAGTTCATATCCACCAGCCACTTCTTGGAAACCCTATGCGGCAGTTCTGCTCTATGCTATAGGGTGGCTATGAGTCAGAGCCAACTCGAAGGCACCTAACAACAACTGTATACCAATTAAGGTCTGTCTATGTTACGCCAGGTGGGTAGAACTGTCCAACTGAGCTCTGCCCCAAATCCTGACCCACAAAAGCACGAAACTTAATAAAATGGCCGTTACGTTAAGCAATGAAACCATGAAGGTTGTTACACAGCAATAGCTAACTGTGCAGCGGTGGTGGTGGGATCTGAGTCAGAGTTTTCTAGCTCCCAGTGTCGTATTCATGCCATTAGGCCATGTTGGAGAGGAGATGGAAAAACAGAGGGGAAGGCGGATAGTGTTCTGAGAAATGGGAAGCAAACAATGAATGGCAGTGAGGTCAGAATGGAAAGAGTAGGGTGGTGGGATGGAAGGAGATGAGATGGCTGGAAAAAGGATGAGGGGTTGGCAAGACTGGCCGGGCAGTGTGAGGCCAGGGGATGCAGGACTTTACATGAAGACAGAAAAGGGTGTCTTGCTAAGGTAGTCCATGGCATCAGTGTAGAACCTTGAGGAGGAGATGTGGGCGAGGAGCCTGTCTCAGGGAGCCAGTGGTGGGGCAGGGACAGAAGGAGCTGGGAGGATATTGCTGTATTCCAGGTATAAAGTCAGAGGAACCTGGCTTTGGGTGTGGTCATGAGAATGAAACGGAGAAGGAAGTGACAAAGAAAGGATGATACAGGGTGATAGATTAGGTATGGGGCCTCAGAGAAAGAAAGGGTTCCCAGAAATAGCCAGGATTCTAGGTCCTGAGACTGAAAGAATGGAGACATATAGGGACGGCACGATCGAGGACTAACTCCTACTTGAACAAAATACAAAAACAGCAGGAAACATGATGAAATCCTTGAAAAAAGAGAGAACCACAAAAGTAACCCAAAGTCGAATAAAAACCACATTGCAGTTTCTCACTCATCGGTTATAAAGAAGGTGTTAGCAGATGCCTTTAATTAAAAATGAACAATCAGAAGAACCTATTGCTAAAGGTCCCCACATGGTATTAGAACAATTTGCCAAGCAGTTCAACCCATAAGTTGACCTGATGGTTTTGGTTTGCTGCAGTTCAGGCAATGACGAGAATGTGGTAAATTCCAATTCATGCCAGGCATCTTGTTAATGGGCATATTATTCACAGACTAATATAAAATATGTTTCCATCTAACGTTTGTGGTGAAGCTACTCCTGGGTTTCCTTGCTAATTCACCATCATATAAATAGTGATACTTTTAGGTCTTTTTAATGTTAATTATGACTTTCAAGAGAATAACTAAAAGCTTACATTGCGGAACAGGGGTCCCACACAAGCAGAAACTGTGGTAAGTTGGCCTTACCTTGAAATCAGCACAAAGAATGACTGTAAAATAGTTTCTGGGGTGGGTCTAATTTGGAGTGTATATCATACAGAAGGAGTCCTGGTAGTAAAATGGTTAAGCCCTCCCTCAGCTGCTAACCAAAAGATCAGTGGTTCAAACCCACCACTGAGGGAGAAAAGACCTGGTGATCTGCTCCCATAAAGATTACAGCCTGGGAAACCCTACGAGGCAGTTCTACTCTGTCCTATATGGTCGCTATGAGTTGGAATCAACTAAATGGCACCCAACAATACCATTATACAGAAGGTGCATTAAAAAAATAACTTCTACTCTCTATACAGGCTTTCTCTAGTAAGTAGGTTCAGTTCTCACAATGCAGTTTAGAATCCATTAATACCTTTAATAAGGAGCCCTGGTAGCACAGTGGTTAAGTGCTCAATTGCTAACTGAAATGTTGGCAGTTTGAACTCACGAGCCATCTCGAGGGAGAAAGATGTGACACTCCCTTAAAGATTACAACCTTGGCTGCAGGGAGATTGGAGCTCTTCTGCAGTGCTGGTGGGAATGCAAAATGATACAACCATTTTGGAAAATGATGTGGTGCTTTCTTAGAAAGCTAGAAATAGAAATACCGTATGATCCAGCAATCCCACTCCTAGGAATATATCCTAGAGAAACGAAAGTCACCACACAAATAGACATATGCACACCCATGTTCATTGCAGGATTGTTCACAATAGCAAAAAGATGGAAACAACCTAGATGCCCATCAACAGATGAATGGAAAAACAAACTATGGTACAGTATTACACAACGATAAAGAACAAAGATGAATCTGTGAAGCATCTCATAACATAGATGCATCTGGAGGGCATCACACTGAGTGAAATAAGTCAATCACAAAAGGACAAATATCGTATGAGACCATTACTGTAAAAACTCATGAAAAGGTTTACACACAAAAAGAAACATTCTTTGATGGTTATGAGGGAGGGGAGGGATGGGGATGGGAAAACACTAAATAAGACAATAGATAAGTGGTAACTTTGGTGAAGGTTAAGATAGTACACAATTCTGGGGAAGCTAGCACAATTCGTACTCGGCAAGGTCATGCAAGCTCCACAGACATATCCAAACTCCCTGAGGGACTGAATTGCTGGGCTGAGGGCTGTGGGAACCATGGTCTAGAGGAACATCTAGCTCAATTTCTATAACATAGTTTATAAAGAAAATGTACTACATTCTACTTTGGTGAACAGTGCCTGGGATCTTAAAACCTGTGTGCAGCCATCGAAGATACTCCACTGGTCTCACCCCTTCGGAAGCAAGCGAAAATGAAGAAAACTGAAGGCACAAGCCGAAGATTAGTCTGAATGACTAATGGACTACAACAACACAGCCTCCACCAGACTGAGTCCAGTACAACAAGATGGTACCCAGCTACCACCACTGACTGTTCTGACAGGGGTCAGGGTAGGGGGTCCCTGACAGAGCTGGAGAGAAATGCAGAACAAAACTCTAACTCAAAAACAAAACAGACTTGCTGGCCTGACAGAGACTGGAGAAACCCCGAGAGTATGGCCCCCGGACACCCTTTTAGCTCAGTAATGAAGTCACTCCTGAGGTTCACCCTTTAGCCAAAGATTAGACAGGCTCATAGAACAAAACAAGACTAAAGGGGCACAACAGCCCAGGGCCAAGGACTAGAAGGCAGGAGGGGACAGGAAAGCTGGTAATAGAGAACCCAGGGTTGAGAAGGGGAGAGTGTTGACATGTCTTGGGGTTGTTAACCAATGTTATAAAACAATATGTGTACTATTTAACGAGAAGCTAATTTGTTCTGTAAACCTTCACCTAAAGTGCAATTAAAAAAAAAAAGATTGTAGCCTTGGAAGCCCAATGGGGCAGTTCTGCCTTGTCCTGTAGGATGGCTATGAGTTGGAATTGACTCTACAGCAGTGGGTTTTGTTTGGGTTTTTGATAACTTTAATAAGGTTCATATTAGAAATCTTTTTTTAATACTCCATTAATAGTCCCGCATCAGTAAACTTTCATTGGGAACCAGCACCATGCCCATGTCTAGAATGGGAAGATGAAGGAGTGGTGGAAGCTGTCTTTTAGCAACTCAAAGGAGAGGTCCAGGCAAGTGGAGGACAGTGACAGATCACAGAAGGCACAAGGCCAGGGCGACTGGGAAGCACAGAGAATGGAGGGCATTCACTTTCCCACCATGAAAACATGGTGATGTCTTTTTCTAATTAAAAAACCAGTTGTCATCAAGTTGTCTCCCACTCTTGGTGGCCCCATATGTGTCAGAGTAGAACTGTGCTCCATTGGATTTTTCTTGGCTGAATTTTTGGAAGTCAGTCATCAGGCCTCTCTTCCAAGGCATTTCTGGGTCGACTCCAACCTCCAACCTTTTGGTTAACGGCCAAGCACATCGACCATTTGCAACACCATCTAGACTACTTTTTCCAATTATTTTACCTAGAGGTTAAACAGTCCTGGACTCTAGGTGCAGACTGGCAGTGCCACAGATGAGCTGTGTGACTCGGGCAAGTGAGTGGCCTTCCCTGTGCCTCAGTATTGACGGATATGGTCATGGTTGTGAAGCTCAGATGTGTTGTTAGAAGTTGTCATGGATTGAATTGTGTCCCTCCAAAATATCTGTCAACTTAGCTGGCCCGTGATTCTCAGTATTATGTGATTGCCCACCATTTTATGTGATTTTCCACGATTTTATGTGATTTTCTTAAGTGTTGTAAATCCTATCACTATGATGTAATAAGATGGATTAGCAGAGGTTATATTGATGAGGTCTAAAGATCAGGTAGTGTCTTAAGCCAAACTCTTTTGAGATATAAAAGAGAGAAGTGAGCTGAGAGATATAGGGGTCTCACACACCAAAAAAGCAGTGCCAGGGGCAAAGTGCATCCTTTGGACCTGAGGTTCCTGTACTGGAATGCTCCTAGGCCAAGAGAAAACTGACGATAAGGACCTTCCTTCAGAGAGAACAGAGAGAGAAAACCTTCCCCTGGAGGTGGCACCATCAATTTGGACTTCCAGCCTACTGGACAGTGAAAGAATAAACTTCTCTTTGTTAAAGCCATCCACTTGTGGTATTTCTGTTACAGCTGCACTAGATGACTGAGACAGATGTAAAAGCACTTTGAGCACAGAGGAAACACTCCCTGTGCTTTAACTGTGATTGTTATCCTAACCATAAACCAAATGTGCTCATTGAAACCAAGGCAGCCAGTTCAGAGAAGAATGAAGGTAAAAAGTGAGAGTGGAGTATGGAGTAAGATGTATGTAAACTTATATGTGACAGACTGATTGGATTTGTAAATGTTCACTTGAAGCTTAATAAAAGTTAATAAAAAAAAAAAAAAGTGAGAGTGGTTTCACCCCCATTGCCTTGAGATAACCACCATGCCTATCTTGGTGACTGTATTTTCACTCTTATTGAAGATAAACGTGCCCAGAAATTTAATTTTGCATAAAGGTCTTCATCAGTAATCTTTTTTTTTTTTTTTAATCTTTATTTTTAGTTTACGTCTTCCTCTTCCCCCCCCTCCTCCCCGTCTCTGCACCCAGGTCATCAGTGTTGACAATCTGGTGTACATCCTGCCACACCTTTCTCTGTGCTCCTGTAATCTGGGAAAGCATGTGGACAAGGGCTCGGGGAGGGGGGCAGGTGGTGGTCATTCTTCTGCTAAAATTTTGTCATATTTTCCACAATTCTCTGTGTGTGAGTGTGTGTTTTGCTTACTCAATAATAAAAGCTAGAAATTCCTTCAAGTCAACTTGTAATAGATCTCACCCATTGTAACGACTGCATAAAATTCTGTGGTTCCACAATTCATTCAACCATTCTGCCATTGATCGGCATTCAGCTGGTTTTTGTGCACATGCGAGTGTGTGTGTGTACACAAACAATATCATAATAAGAAGACTGGAGCTCCTATTTCTACAGATAGTTCCTAGGAATGGGATTGTGCTTTGGTACGTGCATTTTTAATTTTGAGGAGGTTAGCGGGAGGTGGCAATGGGTTGTGGGGCCTTGGAAAATAGTCAAAGGCATGGACGCTATCCTCAGCAGGAACCAGATTGCCTTACCCAGTTTTCCAAATGTAAAAATATTGAAATAGGCCTAGAAAAACAAAACAAACAAACAAAAAAACCAAACCCACTGCTGTTGAGTCTATTCCAACTCATACAGGACAGAGTAGAGCTGACCCCATAGAGTTTCCAAGGAGCAGCTAGTAGATTTGAACTGCTGACCTTCTGGTTAGCAGCCGTAGCTCTTAACGACTGCACCACCAGGGCTCCAGGCCTAGAGAGGGGAAGTGGATTATTTTAAGTCATACATCTAGTAGATGGCAGAGCTGGCCTTGAAGCAAGGGCTCCCGGCTCACAGCCCACTGCTCTTTTTCCTCTTCCACATGGGCAAACGAAGTTATGTTTGAACTCAATCTTGAAGAATGACTAGATATAGAAGGTAGAGGACAACATCAAGGCAAATAGCATGGACGAAGGCCAGGAAGTGATTTGTAAAACTGCACCCAGGTAAAGGAACAGCAAGTTTCTTTTTGCACTTAAGCTTAGGGTTCTAGTAGGGGGCTGAAGATGGGTGGGGCCGTAGGTGCAAGGGAGGGGCCATGTTCAAGTGTTTGGACATTGTCAGGCAGGCCTTCGGGAAACATCAGATTTTAAGTTGATTTTTATCACATTAGTGCTTGGGGGACGTCACTCTGGTGGCAGATGGCAGCTAAGAGGTAGAATTTACCAGAGCAATTGAAGCTGAAAGTCAAGGAGACCAGATAGAAGGCTAGAGGAGGAGAGGTGGGGATATTCCGGGATAGAAGCCACAGGACATGGTGACCATATGTGTGTGACACTGGCCATCTTGAGCACTTAGTAGGCTCTCTATAAATATCCAAAGAAGGAATTTCACATGGGGCATTAGCAATGAATGGGGAGGGATCAAGTTTGGACACAGATGCTGAACCATAGCCAGGGTTGCCAAGCTATTGTCTGAGTCAGTTGCCCCAAGAAAGACATACCAGGGTGGCCCTTAGCCCCACTGCTTTGGAAATGTCTTCCTAAATTCTAAAGGATTACCCTGATCTCACATTTATGAAGTAGGATCTGTTACATGAGGGATTATCTTTTATAGCTCCACGCACTTGGCAATGAACAAACACCGCAAGTTCCCAAGAAGAAAGCCATGGTTCTATTATGAAATTAATTTTCCACTGACCCAGGTCCAGAAGGCTGTTTGGAAGATAAGCATTGATTGATGTGGCTATGAAGACTTCCATCGAGCTTTGCATAGTATAAAACCTGCAAATCTGGAAGTCGAAATAGAGTCTCTCTGGAAAAAATATTAATACTGTAGCTTGGTGTAACCGGGTGATTGCTTTTCAACACCTGGGAGGACTTTTAAATGAACGATTCCTATTTATAAAATAGCACTGGAACTCCCAGGCATCTTATAAAAGTTGGGAACAGGCCTGTGTTGCCTAGGTCATAACTTGATTAATCATACAGAACACATAAGCCCAGGCGTATTATAATTACAGAGGGATCATGTCTCAAATGGTCCAGGCACCTGAAATGAGTGTATGTCTAAATCCCAGGAGGGATTCTGAAAACCAAAATGCAAGGAGTGAGTCCAGAGGACAATATTGAAATCTGTGGCAGGAAGTAAGTTTAAGAAAGAATTGAGAAAGTTGAGAATAGAATGAGAGGGGCAGGACCCTGGGATATTTCCACAGTAGCAGCCAGCTAGGAAGAGAGGCAGAGGAGAGAGGGGACTAGTAAAAGACAACAGAGCAGAGAAGCACAGTCACAGACTCTGTAGGTGTTAGAACTGAAGGAGGCCTTTGAGGTATCCAGACCATTTTTGCCTCCCTCCTCATCTTTCAAAAGAAAAAACCCAGCTATCAATCCTGAGAGCCAGCTCAAAGCTCCTTTCCCAGTTATCTGCTTTCATTTCTCCTGGCCTTGCTTCCTGAGACCCCAGCCTGATTCTGTCTATGCCAGTGCTTAAAAAACAACATGGATTCTGTCTTCATTTGCCCTCAGGGAGATGTGTGTCCTTTGCTTAACCTCCATGAACGTGGCTTTCTCATCTGTGAAATATTGACAGCAAGAGTTCTTACCTGTAATTTGTTGTTGTTGTTGGGGACCGTCAAGTCAATTTCAACTCATAGTGACTCTGTAGGACAGAGTAGAACTGCCCCAGAGGGTTTCCTAGGCTATAATCTTTATAGGAGCAGATCACTAGGTCTTTTTTCCACGGAGCTGCTAGGTGAGTTCGAACCACCACCCTTTTAGTTAGTAGCTGAGTGTTTAATTGTTGTGCTGCCAAGGCTCCTTTGCCTATAATATGATATGATATGATGTAACATAATGTAACATAAATGTCCTGCCATTGGACTTAAATGCAAAGATGTCAGGCTCTTAGCACTAGGCTTGACCCGTATAATGTGCTCAATATATGACAGCTGCTGTGTTTATTCTTAAAAAAAAAAAAAAACTAAAAACAAAACTCGAAAACCAGAACTCTTAGTAGTAAGAGGAACACAGTCTCTGAAGCCTGGGTTCCTTTCTGGATTAGCATGATAACCGTTGGCCATTTGTGTGGTGGGGAGAGATTTGACCTGCTCTGGTAGCTTTCAGAATGGTGAGCGAACCTTCTGTGAGATGAGAATGACCTCAAAAAGGGAACAGGAAGGCAGAGTAACATTGGGGCCCCCCCAAGCTGTCAGAGATCCGCGGTTCCCTTCTGTTCCATACTCTGATAATACCACTACAGGCCCAGACTCTGGTACCATCATCTAGCCAGAGTCATATGACAGTGCTCCCCCAGACTCCATTACTCATGGCTTTCATCTTCTCCAAGGAGCCCTGGTGGTACAGTGGTTAAGTGCTTGGCTGTTACCCAAAAGGTTGGTGGTTCAAACCCACCAGTCTCTCCGTGCAGAAGGATGTGGCAGTCTTCTTCGATAAAGATTACAGCCTTGGAAACCTAGTCAGGCAGTTCTACTCTGTTCTATAAGGTCATTAGGAGTCAGAATTGACTCAACAGCGATGGGTTTTTGGTTTCATCATTTCCAAAGGAGACCCTGTGTGATCAAGTATAAGCGTGCCAGCCATTATCAGAAAGGGGATTCATGAAGCCAGGCCACAGAAGGAAAAGCCACCCAGCACATTTACGATGCATAGTGGTGTATAGGATACATAGTGTTTAGGACATATAGTGATGTTTAGGATACATAGTGTTTAGGAAACACAGTGGCATAGAGGATATATAGAGTTTAGAATACATAGTGGTGTATAGGATACATAGTGTTTAGGATATGTAGTGTTTAGGATACATAGCGTTTAGGATACACAGTAGGATACAGGAGCCAAAGGTCCCCAGGTTGCACAAGTATTTTATGCTTGACTAATAACCTAAAGGTTGGCTGGTGATCTGCTTCATTAAGATTTAAAAAATAAAAAAATAAAAAACCTGTAGCCACTGAGTCAATTATGACTCCTAGCAACCCTATAGGACAGGGTAGAACTGCCCTATAGGGTTTCCAAAGAGTGGGTAGTAGATTTGAACTGCCTACCTTGTGGTTAGCAGCCAAGCTCTTCACCACTGCTACAGTCAAGAAAACCCTACCGAGCAGTTCTACTCTCTACATATGAGGTCACCATGAGTCAGAGTCTACTCAATGGCAAGGCAATGAGTTTGGTCTTTGGTTTATAGGAACCAAAGGTGGATTTTTTGTTTGCTTTGAGCAAGTAGTATTTAGCTTTTGAGCTCAGAATAGTTATTTTATTTCTTGATTGCGAACCATGTCATCTACTACTTCTACCTCAACCCTTAAGACGTTAATGTTATTTCCTTTTACTTTTCAGACTGCTAGCATTCAGGAAAATATAAGTAAAATTTGGAACAAAATACTCAACATGCCTGTTGCGCTGGTGTACGCCTCATCACACAGAGGCAGGTGCACCTGGCAAACGCTGCTGGCATCATATCGTTCTGTTATGAAATCAGACTTTTAGAGAGCTGGAGTCAAGTGGCAAAGTCAGTGACTGTCAACAGCCTAAGTCAAGACCTGAGCGAGCCTAGTTTACTGGGTGGGGATGCTCTGGCTCATCTTAAATGGGCCCATCTGGGATGAGGAGACCTAAGCAAGGAGAGGAAAAGGAGCTGGGAGGCCAGGAAGGTAGGAGACCAGCACAGAGCTGCAACACTAAGCTGCCATATTGTTATCCTGGACTGATTTTAGCTTTGGTTTCAACTCTTGGCTGCCATATTGTTCCCTGGGTCCCTGATTTGGTCCATTTACTCTCTCTTCTCCGGACAGAGCCTCTCTCTTATTCTTTCCCCTTGAGTTAAGACCCTGAACCTTAGCATCAGGGAGGTGATGGGGTGGACAGAATTAGGCCAGAGGTAGCAAACTGGCCACCATGAGCAACACAGTAGATGCATTATAAATGTTCTACCTCCCTGTTTGCTCGTCAACTCTGAGAATGGACATTATTTTTACCCTCATTTTATAGATGAATGAACTGAGATGGAGAGTCTAAACAAACCACCTGAGATCACACAGATCATAAATGGTGAAAATCCAAACTTGGAGCTGCTTGTTTCATTTCTTACACTGCACTAGTCTTGCATGATTTTTTTAAAAATTGTTTTTTTTTCTGTTTAGTACTATATAAAGATCTTCCACCAAGAAAGTCTTTTTTTTTTTGCTTCTGTTTTGTTTTAATTTCATTGCTTAATTTTTTTTCTATTTCATAACACATAAAAATAGTCAATAAATGCCATAATAACCCAGTAAGATATTAATTCTGTAGGCTCAGGCATGCCTTGGCTTGTGGCAGCATCATTCCAATCCCTGCTTCTGTCTTGGCATGGCCGTCTTCCCTCTGTGTCTTTCTGTGTCTCTTCTCCTCTATTACAAGGACACCAGTCATATTGGATTAGGGCCCATCCTAACGACCTCATGTTAACTGATTATATATGCAAAGACCCTATTTCCAAATAAGGTCATATTTCAAGGTTACAGGAAGGACACCATCCAATCCAGTACCAAGCCTTACCTAGACTGTGCTCATGAACAATCTGTCTGCAGGTAGTTCCTATAGGCTCAAAGCCAGGACTTTTCTTTCTTTCTTTCTTTTGGGGTAGACTGTTAAGAGTCCATTTTAGAAATGAGAAAATTGAGGTGAGTAGGAGGGGCCTCTTAGACCCCTGGTGGCATAGTGGTTAAGAGCTAAGCTGCTAACCAAATTGTCAGTAGTTCAAATCCACCAGCCACCCCCTGGAAACGCTATGGGGCAGTTTTTCTCTGTCCTATAGGGTCACTATGAGTAAGAGTCCACTCGACGACAACGAGGTTTTAGGAGGACCCTCTTAGGTCAATGAGGCATACATTTTAGTGTGCATGAGCATAACCTGGAAATGGTATTTAAAACTCAGATTCCTGGGACCCTCTCTACAGGCTCTGATTCAGGAGGCCCAAGAATCAGCAGCTTTCCCAATTGTTCCAGGTGATTCTGATGAAGATGACTGAGGGACTCAGACTTTTAGAAACACAGACTCAGATGATTGTGTCATCTAGAAATATTTGCCCCTGGAGCAGATGGGCTGGCATAGGCTTTTAAAGAGACAGCTCCCTGTTTTTGCTCCCATTTTCTTACGCACAGACTTAACATAATAAAATATACTGTAAGTTAAAAATGGTACTAATTTAATTCTCTGAACAAATAGGGGTTTAAATAGTTTTATTTTTTAAAGTAAAAATTCCTTATGAACTACAGAAATGTCGAATGGCACAAGAAAAGGATGGGGCAGGCATGGAAGGGCTGAGATTTTTTTTAATCTGTCACTTAGCAACAACATATGTATGGCTGACAGTTGGAAGAATCTTTGAGTTGGCAACATCAAATTGTTACAAAGTTTAAATTTGTGTTTTATCATTGTTAGCGGTGTTTTAGCAAATCGTGTAAGGTACAATATGTGCGTTCTGCTGTTTTGGAAGGGAGACATTTTAAGTCAGAAATATTTGACTATAAACATATTTTGCTCTGAACCCTATTTTCCTTCTACGCAGAATCAAAACCAAAGCTTACCTAAGCACAGTAAGACACCCAGCTAATCACTGCTATAGGATTAGGGGGAACGGTCTTCAAAAATAGTTTATGAAAGTTTTAATTACACGCACAATCATGAAAGGCTCAGTAATTGCTGCATATTGATTCCTTTTTTTTTTTTTTCTTTCTTTCTGGAAATGCTAAAACTATTTCATTTCAATATACACAGAATCAATAAACATAATTAAAATATGAGCTCATCAAAACAGTAATTAAATGTACTTAACAGCTTTGGTGGCTTTTCCCCATATGGTTACTGTGGGAGCGTGAATCTGGTGTGCTAGATAAATGTAACAAAATAAAGTGAAAGCCTCGGAAAAGATTACTGTCATATCATAATACAATAAACCCCAGTTCTGCAGCAAGTCGCGCTGAATCACCAAGTCAACAAAAGGAGTGGTGTGTGCAATTATTATACATTCGGGGGCTGTTTTCTATTTCTGTGAGATTAACACTATCAGCACTCAGAGGGACAGCACCCTCCTCCAACGTGAAAGGAACCCAGGGAGCGCACCCTGAATCCTTCGTATGACGATCCCCCTTTAGGATGTTGCTGGCAGAGAGTTTGGTCCCCACCCTCCCTGGCTCTAGGCTCCATCTGCCTTTGGGGAGCTGAGTCATGTGACTGTAGAGCCCTAGAGCATGTGGGTCTCAGGTGATTTGGAAAGATGGTTTTTGTCCTGGCTTCACTTTCTTTCAGCAGGCCCTGTAGTGGAAAAGTAAACTAAATATGGTTCCTGCCCTCAAGAGGCCACAGTTGATGCCACATGGACACGGAAGCAGTATTGAATCAGAAGGTGAGGCTGTGAGGTCTGCCTTCAGTTGGGTTCCCCCGGATGTAGGTCCGGAGATATTGATTTGATTTAACCTCCACCTTCCTCTTGGATTTGCCTGAAGGCTACTCCCTAAGACATTAACAACCTGGCCCTTCTGGCCTGGCCCCAGAGCTGGCTCTGAGAGAGCACTCAGGTGGAGTCTTAAGCACGTGCAATAGAACACCACTGGCAGATACTGGAATGGTGAGTGCTGAAGATACAGGTGAGGAAGCGACAGCTCCTGCCATAGGATCCATGGTTGCCTGAAAAATGGCCTCCAAAAGATGTCCACATTCTAATCTCTGGAACCTGTGAATGTTACCGTGTATGGCGAAGACTTTGCAGATGCAATTAAGTAAGATTTTGAGGTGAGATTATCCTGGATTATCTAGATGGGCCCTAAATGTCACCACAAATGTCCTTTTAAGAAGGAGGCAGAGGGAGATTTCACATAGAAGAGTAGAAGGCAGTGTGACCACAGAGACGGAGACTAGAGTGATGTGGCCACAAGCCAAAGGATGCTGGCAGCCGCCAGAAACTGGAAAAGGAAAGGAAGAGATTTTGCCCCTAAAGCCTCTGGAGGGAGCACGGCCCTCCTACACACCTTGATTTCAGCCGAGCAATAGTTCTTTGGATTTCCGGCCTCCAGAATTATGAAAAAATACATTTTAGTTGTTTTAAGCCATGAAGTTTGTGATAATTTCTTGCAGCAGTTACAGGAAGTGAATACAGGGCCCTAGGAAGAAAAGGCTCTTTCAAAAAGGAAGGATAATGGCAGGTGGAGAAGAAATGCTACAACTATCCCAGTCTACACAGAATCAATAAACATAACTAATATATGCGTTCATCAAGACAGTAATTAAATGTACTTAAACAGCTTTTGTGGCTTTTCCCTGTATGGTTACTGTGGGAACCACAATGAGCACGCAGGATAATCTCATCTGAAATTGCAATTGATTTCAGTACCACCCTAACTTCCTCTTCTACCCCTCCTATTAACCTGTTGTTGTTGTTGGGTGCCATCGAGTCAATTCTGACTCATAGTGATCCCATGGGACAGAGTAGAACTGCCCCATAGGGTTTTCTCGGTTGTAATCTCTATGGAAGCAGATGGCCAGATCTTTCTCCCATGGAGGCACCCATGGGGGGGGTTCAAACCACCAACATTTCAGTGAGCAGCTGAGCACTTAACTGTTGCACCATCAGGGCCCCTCCCCTATTACCCTACTCTCTACAAAATATCTTGCAGAATCTTTTTTTCTCAGCAGGTTCATCTACGCTTAATGACTGGACCCAGTTCTTTCATTAACTAAGACGTCTAAAAGGCAGCCATTCTTATACTGGGTTTTATTGCGTGTTGCCTGTGGAAAGTTAGATGTGAGAGCCATCTTTTCTCTGAATTCTCTGGAAGCTTTCACATGGGATGTGTCTTGAACATGATCTTTTCCATCCTTGAGCACACCTGTGGTAGAATTCCACTCCGGTTATCACTGGACTTTGAACCCATAGATAAAATTTCTCTACCTCATATAGACAGACTACTTACTGCACACTCTCTTGCCCCAAGAAGGCAGTAATTAGACTTGGCTCTTATAGTTTTTAAGTAATACCTCCACTATGGAAATTAAAGAAGACCAAGGAGGGAAAATGCATGAAGAAATAAACTCCGAAACTTCTTGATTATTTTGGACTTGGGACACAGATGGGAGTCCCTCCCGTGCCAAAAAAAAAAAGAATCCGTTGAACAGCCCCACGTGCGGGGTAAAGGAAATTTGAAAGAATCACACATTGCAGTTCACAGGAGAAGCTGCATTGAGGGGGGAGGGAAAAGTTTTGCAGATTAGTTGATTTCTCAGTGAATCATGTGGCCAGATGAAAAGCCCAAGACTACATCTGCAGGCATGTTGTACAAGTGTTAATATTCATGCGGCGGCCATCTAGAAAGCTGTTTCCTCTGCATTTTTAGCAGTATGGAAGGCCTGCAGAAAAAATAGTCCTTTTGTGTTAAGGAGTTTGGGCTGCATTCCTTTAGAGCTTTATGAGGATTAATTTTAAAAGAGCATCGGGAGTGAAAATATTGGGCCTTGTGCATGGATGATATTCCAAAGAGTGTGCAGTGGGTAAGGCTGGGTTTCACCAATCAGAATAGATGCTGTCACGGAGCCCCTGCTGTGCCAGGTGTTAACCTTTACATGCTGGACCATGGAGAGGTCTGGGGACTTCTGGAGGGAGGTTAGTGTGGCTGGGGGGTACTGGAGGAAGGGTACCCACGGGCTCAGGGGAGCGGCTATTTACGGCATGGCCATACCAGTGTTTCCTGGCTAAATGCGAGGCCTTGCCATAGGATATGTAAAAATACCAGGCCCTCGTCTTACTTCTTCTAAACAGGGGGAAGTAATCACATATGTTGGAGATTCATTTATTTAATACATGTTATTTGAGCCTATTATGCCCTGGTGGCACAATGGTTAAGAGCTCGGCTGCTAAACAAAACGTTGGCAGTTCGAATCCCTCAGCAGCTCCTTGGAAATCCTATGGGACAGTTCTACTCTATCCTCTAGGGTTGCAAAGAGTCAGAATTGACTCAACAGCAGTGGGTTGTTGGTTTTTTTAGCTGCAAGTGATGAAAAATTGAATGACAATGCTTAAGTAGAACAGAAAGAGAAGAGAGAGTTTTTAAGCTTAAATGACAGGAAAGTTCAGGTGTAGACGTTATGTGTGTGTGCGTGTGCAAGTGTGTTTGTACTGTATTTGTTTTCCCTCTCTCTCTCCCCTTTGGCTGACATCCTAGTTGGGTTCCCCTGAAAGCTGAGCCTGGGAGAAGGACTTGGGTGCAGATAGTTCATTTGAGAGGTGATCCCAGGAAGCAGGAGTGAGGAAGAGGGACAGAGACAGAGAAGGGAGAAGAGCCAACAAATATTGCAATAATGAGCTGGATGCTGGTGTGGGCAACTGGGGTTCCATCCTGCTGGGACCGTCTGAGGAACCCAGTAGAACATGCCTCAGAATTTTCTGATGGGGGGAAGGGGGAGCCCGACATTTACCCACAGATCCCTGTCTCCATTGGTTGAGAGGTGTTCCCAGGGACATCGACTCCCCTGTACTTCTCTGCTGTACTGTGCCTGAGTGATCTTCCAGGGCACACATGACCCAGGACACTGCCACAGGCATGTGAGTGTCCACTACAATTGCCCTAATACCAGGTGTGCTAAGGGAGTGTTTCCTCTCTTGCCTCCAGTCTTGGGCTCCACATGGCAGGGCAGCAGCACCCCCCGCCCCCGACCCGTACCCATCACGTCGTACCAAACTTTAGGAGCTCTGGTAAGAATGAAGCTTCCTGGCTGGTGGGAAGGCCAGTCCTCCTCTCGCTGGTGTTCACAGAGTTCATTAGAGTCTGAATTCTAAGGCCCTAGGTAATCATTCTGGGGACAGTGGTTGTTCAATGATAGAATTCTCGCTTTCCATGAGGGATACCCTGGTCCAATTCCAGGCCAGTGCTCCTGAAGTGCAGCCACCACCTATTTGCCAGCGGAGGTGTGTGTGTTGATGTGGCTGGTGTTGAACAGGTTTCAGCAGCACTTCCAGACTGAGAAGGGGTAGGGGGAAAAGCCTGGCAGCCTATTTGAAAATCAGCCAATAAAAACCCTATTGGTTCCAACAGTCCAATCCCATTATGAGTTGGGGGCCGACTCGACAGCACCTAACAACAACAGCGTAGTAATTTCAAAATGCCACCTGGGTTTTAAGTTTAGAGCCACTCCACAAACTCAGTTCCAAATTTGCTTCACTCTATTTTAAAATGGGGCAAAATTCCACAGACATTTATTGATTGCCCACTATGTACACAGGCACTGAGAACTCCGGTAACAACTTCTCTCAGACTATGAACATAGCGAGTTTTAGGCTCAGGGGATAGTGGTTGGAGTTTCTGTCTGTAATTCAGTAACTATAAACCAACTTGACTCCAAGACTCCAAACCTGACCTCTTGATAGCTGCTGTGAAAAATACTTGCTGTGCTACGTTTGTGTTCTCATAATATTGTATTCTAAGGTCTAAATGTCACGTTACATTGGAACATTTGTTATATATTGGAAAAGAATGAAGTGAAAATTGCTGGGTTTTGCCTCGCATTGAAGCTTCATTTGTTAGTAGGGTTGCCTGCCTGGCTCCTAGGGAACTTAAGACTCTCCTGTCTGTGGGGGCGCAGCCACCTCCTGTGAGTTCCATCCTAACTGTTGGCACTGAAATTCTAGTAGCCTTTAGTTCCCTGAACCGTGTCTCCTTAGGGCTGTTTTCCCCAGAGTTTCTAGAGTTCAGCCAATGTAGATGGTGACTGTGGATTATTCTGATCGATACATTTTTTTCTTCATAGCAAAGATATTTTGGGGGGCTGAGAAATGGTAGTAGTGGTGGTGGTCAGGGTCTGGGGGAGTGTTGCTTTGGGCTGAACAATCTTGGTAATTGTCTTAACTCCTCACTGCATTTGGTCTCTGTTGAAAAAACCTGCTGATTTACCTGCTTGTCTTTTTTTTTTTATCTTTCAGGTCTTTAAGGTCAGAATGGTTGCTTTCTGCATCTTACCTTCACAGGCCTGATTATGTTTGACAAACAGATTTTCTGGATGGTCTGCAGATCACAGACCATTACTGGGGGCATAAGGAGCCCCTAAGCTGTGTTTTACCTGCTATCAGGACCCAACAGAAAAAGTGCAACTCCCCACTCACCCCCACCCCGTGGGAGAAGTTAGTGGGCTGGTGCTTGCGGCTCTTACAGGACATCAGGGCATTCCTGAAGACCACATGTGGGATGACGGGCCTCTTTTATTCCAAAGTCATTCAAGGTGCAAGGAACTTTCTCTAAAAACTCTCAACCTAATCTCTTGGTACCAATACCTTTTCAAATTTGTTTCTGGACTTTTATTAACTTTTACTTCAAACACAATAGTCTACAGGCTATGAAAACCCACCGAGAAACTTGAGTGAACACCTACTATATCTTGCAGTGGTTATAATTTATATCCTGTGAGGAATGGTTTGCTGAAAGTGCATATTCGTTTCTATTTCTGGATTGGCTTTTTGGCTGATTCAATTCTTTATCACCATTTAGCTTATGAAACACCTATTGGTGCAATTTGACTTGACCTTTTGTATTCCTCCTGACAGCTGATAGACAGAGATGTATAAATTAATACACTGAAGTTTCCTTTTTAAAAATCAGTGGCTTTTAACCCTTCTGAGGGTTAAGTAAGCAACTGAAATATATGATCTTTACTTAAAATTTTTTTCTCAAGTACTTGTGTGACATTTTTTGGTGTTCTTTTTTATTGTTATATGCTGCTGATTCTGACTCATGGCGACCCTACATGACACAGTATAACCTGTCCATAGCTGCTAACTGAAAGGTTCAAGGTTTGGACACACCTGCGCTCCATGGGAGACAGACCTGGTGATCTGCTCCCGTAAAGATTATTGCCTAGAAAACCCTATGGGAAGGTTCTACTCTGTCACATGGGGTCACTATGAGTCAAAAACTGCTCAATGGCACTCAAAAACAACCCTTACGGGAGCAGATCACCCAGTCTTCTCACTCACAGAGCCACTCGTGGGCTGGAGCCGCAGACGTTTTGGTTCACAGTTGAGTGCTTAACTATTGTGACACCAGGGCTTCTATTGGTGTTCCAGGTAGTACTTTTTATATCATCCAGTATCGTTCAACTCTTTCTCCTATTTTTCAAGTCAATAGAGTAATTGGCATAGGCAACAACTGTCTTATCTGCAGTTTTTGGTGACTTCACAGAGAGAGACGGTTAACTACCATTTTATAAATCACTTGTTTTCTTTTAGGGGTTAATAGTGCACGTTTTGATGTTGGACCACCTGGTTTTGAACCATGATTCCTCTATGTACTACACGTGTAACTTTGTGCCAGTTACTTAGCCTCTCTATGGCACTTTTTTTTTTTTTTTTTTCTGCCTCACTTTCCTAATCCGTAAATAGGAATAGTGATAGTACTTACCCTATAGAATTGTTGTGAAGACTTTAAATAATAATGTATAGAAAATGGCACGTAGGAATCACTAGGTAAGTTTTAACTCTTATTTTTATTGTTGTTCCAGGCTTTGGGGATACAGCGTAAGCAAGACACACACTTAGTAATTAATTAAACAAATATATTTCAAGTCCCTTCTCTAGGACCTAGACTCTGGAGACGCACCAGTGAGCCAAAGAGAGGCCCTACTTCTTCCACTGAAATCCGGTGGGGTAGACAGAGAAAAAGCAATCAGCAAATATAAGAAGAAAAATAAAGTAGGGTCATAGGAGGGAGAGTTGTGGTGACATCTGAGCTGAGATCAGAAGGAAGTGGGGCAGCCACCATGTATGTGTCTGCAGGAAGAGTGTTCCTGGTGAGGGTAGAGCAAGCAGACAGGGCTCCTGGGGCACAGAGATGAAGGGGAGAGGGCAGGAGATGGTGTCAGGGAGAGCACAGGGGCTGGATTGAGCAAGCCTGGTCAGTGATTGTAAAGACTTGGGCACAGACTCTGAGGGAGGTGGAGTGTCACTGGGGCGGGGGGGGGGTTGGTGTTTGAGCGGAGGAGGGACGTCAGCTACCTTGGACTTTTAAATGATCCTTCTGGCCACTGTGAGGAGAGGAGATGGCAGGTGTGGAAGCAGGGAAAGCAGTGAGGAGGTGAATGCCACAGGCCAGGTGAGGGATGGCAGTGGCCTGAACTCACATAAGGGCTGGGTCGGTGGGAAGAAGTGTGTATTTAATGGTGGATCTGATGGATTATCAGATGTTTGATGTGGAGCTCACAATCTCAGGCAATGCTCCAGGGACTAAACTTGTGAAAAAGAAATAATTCAAACAGTAACAAGTGCCATGTCAAAAATAAGACAGGATAATGGGACAGAGGGTAGTCAGGATAAAGCACTCAGAGGCGAAAACATTTGAACCTGACTTCAGTGACAGCCAGGCCAGGTAAGAAGTGATATTGACTTCGACCAGAGAGGTGTAACAGTGTTGATGGAGAAAGGTGGGATTTATTTGCTATTACAGATGCAACACTGACAAGGTTTGTTGAAGAACTGAATGTGATGGGAGTGAGGAAAAGAGGAAAATCAAGAATGTTGTCTAAATTTTTTACTTGAACAAATTGTGAATGGTGGTGCTGTTTACAAACCGGGAAACTTCGGGCAATGAGTAAATTCTGACTGGAGGTAATCAAGAGTTCATTTTGTATGCCTTACATTTGAGAAGCCTGTTGTTCAAATGAAGGCATCAAGTAGGACATATATATCCAGACTTTAGGGAAAAGGAAGAGACAGAAGAAATAAATGTGGAGTCATCAGCATATTGATAGTATTTAAAGCCAGTGGACTGGATGAGGCCAACTTGAGATGCAGAAGGGAACCTATGGGCCCTCCAACATTTAGAGATTGAGCAGAAAAGCTAGGGAAGGAGACAAAGGGGTTCGGGAGGTAGAAGGAAAGCCTGAAGAATGTCGTGCCTGTGAGTTGTAGAGAAGAAAGTATTTCAAGAAGGAAGGGGTGGTCAAATGTGCCACCTGTTCTTGAGAGGTCAAGAAAGATGAGAAAAGAGAAGTACTGGATTTAGCAAGATGGCATCCATTGGTGGTGTTGATAAGGGGCGGAGTGCGGGGGATGAGAAGAGCAAAGTGAGGTCATGGAGGAGTTTAGCTGTAAAAAAGGAGAAGTGATATGGACAAATAATACTGTGAAAGAAATAAAATTGATGATAGTGGTAAAGGGAAGAAACTTATGATCAGGGCCAGTTAAGGCATGTGAGGGCTTTAACCACTGATAACCTGTGAGGGCCTCTCCTCTGCTTGCTCACACATTCACATGGGATGTGTGAGTTATACAACCACACCCCCCCCCCACACACACACGTGTGTGTGTGTCTTCACTATCCATGATGTAACTTCTTTTTAAATATGACTATAGTATTAGCGGGAGCCCTGGTAGCAGAGTGGTTAAGAGGTTGGTTGCTAACCAAAAGGTTGGCAGTTGGAATCCACTAGCTGCCCCTTGGAATTCCTATGCGGTAGTTCCACTCTGTCCCATAGAGTCGCTATGAGTTGAAATCGACTCTCTGGTAATGGATTTTGGTTGGTTTAGGGATGAAAATGAGTGTGCTTTTGTACAGTTTGTGATCATTAAAATTAGGAATATGCGTAAAGCAATTTCATTATCAGAAAATGCTCATTGTATTTTGTCTTCTATTATGAAATCTTAGATGCCTACATGAGTAAAATTTATCTTTCCTGAATTTGTTTTCATCTAAGAATGAAATTGTTGCACTTCTTAATTTGCATTTAAGTCATAGGGATAAGCCTGAGCTAATTTCTTGGATGCCTTCGTGCATTCTTCATCAGGTATATCCACATTATTTAAGAAGGAAAATCTATTTGAAAGAACTTCATATGCTTTCACCCTTCTTTTCAGGAAAGATTCAAGTGTGTCAAATGTAATATGTGGTTACATGAAATTGATCTCTGGCGCTCAATAATACTTCTGGAGCACTTCCGTCGTTTATTGTTTCTTTCTAATGCTTCTGTGAGGGTGAATTGCTTGATAGTATTTGGCAGTATTTGTTTTGTTGTGTTTTCAAAATTTTCAAAATCTGCTCTTAAATTATGTAAACACTCCATTAATGATTGGTAGAGATCTGTGCAAGTCTTTAAATTTGCTTCTGAATCTTGGAGAGCTTGACTAGTCCAATGAAAATGCTGCAATATGTTATTCCACATAACCAACACAAATACATACTCTAGGATTTGCATTTTGTTGGTAATGTCTTCAGTTTCTCTTTTGTATCTCCTTTTTGTGTCTGGTCTTCAGCAATATTTTCTAAGACATCTAGAACCTGAGTGTACGATTCCAGGATTGCACTCACTGCTACAGCAAGATTTTCCCACCGTGTATTAGAAAGACTTTTTAATACTCAGTCATTGCCTAAATATGTTCTAAGAACATCAGTGAGTAGAGGTGACAAAAAATGTGTAGAGTAACTGAACACTAGGAAAAAAATCAATTGCTTCCAGATAACAGTCTACTGCCCTACATCCCACAAGATTAAGTGAATGCAGAGTGCATGGTATGAAAATGGCATATTCATTATATTCTAAAATTTTCTGTTGCTGACATATTGGCAGCATTGTCATAGGACTGGCCTCTGCACTTAGAAAAATCGATTTTGCAAACTTCCCATAAATAGTGAAGTACCTGATCTGCAGCTTCTTCACCAGTATGGTTTTTAAGCTAGTAAATGTGATAAATTGCTCAACAGGTTTTCCCTCTGTTAGAGATATGTATCTTAAAATGATACATAGCTCATCTGTATAAGAAAGATCAGAAGTGGAATCTACAGACAAACTGAAATATCAAACTATGCTTACTTCACTGAAAACACTGGATCAAACTTCACCACTTATTAATTTATTATTTTTTCACAAGTTTTTTAGACACATATGACGGGTTGCCCTTTCCTGCGTTACCATATTTTGAGATGCGACCTGCTAAAAATGGATCAAACTAAGCAACATATTCGAGTAAACCCCCAAAATTTCCATTTTGTGGGGACTCAAGCACTTCATTTCTTCCTTGAAAAAATAGTCCATGTTCAGTGATTGTTACAATGATAGCAACAACACATTGCAAAATGGCTTTCCAGTACTGACATTCTTCATTAATTTTTATTCCAGTTCATGAGTTAAGCCAAAGCCATGTCTTCATTTTAAATATGACAACATACAATCTCTGTGAATTGAACCCTTTTCATGTTTATCAATCATTTTTAAGTTGCGCCAATCACTAAATCCATCTGTAGCAAATTGATAATTTAATAATTTTGGACCGACTGAATAGTTTGCAAACAAAACAATACACAGAGCCAACTGATGGAGAATACAGTAGCCACTCCCTCTTATAACTTTCACCATTTTCTTTGCACCCTGGAAATATATTTTGACTACAGAACCTTGTTTGTTTACCATCCAGAAATTTACGACACGAACTTTCAAATGGTCCCTGTGATGTTGATAATTACTCAGTCCTCTTTTGATACAATAATTTACATCATTAGAAGACAAAGTATCCCACAAAGCAGGATCTGTATTTCTGTTATGGGGTTTACAGATGCCACAATTTCAGATTCTAAAATAGTTTCACTTTCTACACCATTTTTGCTTTTTTTACTGCAGTGAGGAAAGGATGCAGAATTTGGAACAAATTCTGTCATATCTGTATTGCTATTAGTAATTTCAGCACTAGTGGTACTAGTACAATGATTTGCACCCATTAAACTCGAGTGCTCAATGGAAGCAGTCTCTTCTGATTCATTATGTTTTAAAAAGGAAGTTAGTTTTGGAATTGTTTTTACAGATTCACAAATTTTCTTTTTTCTTTTCCTTTTATATTTTCTGCAAGCGTTTGTTTTGGTGCTCCATTTAGTTGTTGCCATTTCATTTTACCTGGATATAAAATTATTCCACTTTTTAAAATTTGGTCCTACTGAAGCAAATACATTTGAATAGTTGAAAATAAATAAAATTTACATTTGAATTTGATATATTTACACAAAAATTTATATTTAAAAATTAGTAAGTAAACACATTGATTTGGAACATGTAATTTTGTTTATCAGCTCTGAGATAGTCAAAAGAAATAGTTGGAAATAATTTCATTCATTTGTTATGTTTGTTGGCAGGCCCTTTGAAGATCTCCATGAGCATTTTTCATCTTGAAATAACACTTAGAAAATTGCGCACTCACTTTCTGTCTTTTGATGCTGCAACTTCACAGTTCATTGGACTACTTCTGACACCCAAAGGGAGCAAGGGTGATTGCAAAAAACATGATATAAATACAAGGGTATGCTCAATCTGAAGCTTTGTGCAGGATCAGATACATCATGCATCATGTAATTATAGTGCTACTGGCACATTCTTAAGTGGTCGATGAGAGAACTGAATATGAGGTTATACCCAATCGATCTGAAACTAAAAGGAAAATGTTATTGTGTACAAAATTTATAATATGGTATCAATTTCATTTAGTGCCCTGCCAGTTCCCTTCCATTGTGGCACTCATTTTTCCTTAGGTCCTGTCTGCTTGGCATCTATCGGTCTTTGCTTTGGAGAACTGATGTCTCTGTTTTATTGATGCCCTAAGGATGTGTTTACCTTGCTTATTGGTTAATCCATCTCTGCTTGTGTTGCAGAAAAGACCAGAGCTGCCAATCTAGGGAAAACCTTTGGTAGATGATAAGGTATTTAACAAATGTGCCCTCTCTGTCCACCTTCAGGCTGATGATGGAAGTTGAAGCCCTAGACAGTGCTTGTGAGATTAAGGACATTTTGGCATGTGGATAGTCCTAAAGAGAATAGAGATCCCATGGGACAGCCCCAAATAGAAAAATGGACATGAATTATCCTAAATATAAAGAAAAAATGTACATGGCAAAGAACTCATACTATTTCCATATAGCTGATGGTTTTCAGACTCGGATGAATAAGAAGATGTTATCAGCTGTTTTAGGAACAAAGCTGCTCTGCACTGACAATAAAAATGACAATTTTTAAAGTTCCTTCTTCGTGTACTTTTATATTCTTATTTAATCATTAACCCTATTGCATTAAGGAAGGCTACTGTGGTAGGGTGTGTGAACAGGGACTGGGAGTAAGAACATAGATCCAGGTTTGGATCCTGAACCTGTCAGTTAGTACCCAAAAGGTCTTGGGCATAAATATGGATCTCTTCCAGCTGGTTGGCCAGATAGCTGTCTTTCAAATTTCTTGGCAAAGAAGAGTGAGCACTTCCAGCGCTGCCTCCGTTTGTTGAAACACCTCAATTGGTATTCCGCCCATTCCTGGAGCCTTGTTCTTCGACAGTGCCTTCTGTGCAGCTTGAACTTCTTCCTTCAGTACCATTAGTTCCTGGTCATACATTACCTCCTGAAATGGTTGAACCTAAAAATAACCAGTGTTAATTTTTGATAAATATTATTCAGATTTCCTTCTTCACGAAGTATAAATAAAAGGATAGGTGAGTGTGGTGCATACAATTTTTTAAGTAAACTTTTTATTTTGGAATAATTTTAAATTAACTGAAAAGTTGCAAAGACAATACAGAAAGTTCTCTTCTACTGCTCACCAGCCTCCTCTAATATTAACATCTTGTATTACCGTAATTCATTTGTCACAACTAAGAAACCAACATTGGAAGATTACTATTAACTAAACTCCAGGCCTTATCTGAATTTTACTACTTTTTCTGGCAATATACTTTTCATGTTCCATGATTCAATCTAGGATACCACATTGCATTTAACATACTGTTATAAAATAGAAGAATTTTACTTTTTAAAAACAGGATAAAAAGAAATTGAAGTAAATATAAAGAGCTATGAAAAGATCATTTCCTAAGTGATCACTCTAAATTTTAGAATCCACATTATGAAAAAAATTAAAATGTTGGCTCATTGTTTTTTTAGATATGCAATTTATTTTTTGGACAATATTTATCTGCTACGAAGATATGATTAGTTCTTTTACATTTCTTCTCACTCCTCAAACTTCCCAATTTCATTGGTTATATTGCTTTGTAGACTTTGTGTAAGTTTATAACTATGAGGCGATCAAATTTTTCCATTTGAGCCTTAGACTGCATTTAGTTGGATTCATCATTTGCCACTGTCCTTTTTACTACACCTTTTCTATTTCTAAAATCCTAAGTGATTCATCTCTTGGTTGACTAATTTTCTCTGTTGCAAATTTTTTTCCCCAAAATGGGTCATGGGTGCTTTATTTCACTAATTTTTCATGTTTGAGAGTGTTCTCCTGTGGCTTTTTTATTTAACTAATAAGTTATATTGATATAACATTTTAGCAAATCCTTTTATTTTCCTTAAACTGAAAGCCAGTTGCCGTAGAGTTGATTCCAACTCATGACAACTTCATGTGTGTCAGAGTAGAAGTGTGCTCTACAGCATTTTCAGTGGCTAATTTTTCAGAAGCAAATGCAAGGCCTTTTTCTGAGGAATGTCTGGATGAACTCAAACTTTCAGCCTTTTGGTTAGCAGCCTAGTGTGTTAACTGTTTGCACCACCCATGGGGTCCTTTCTTTTCCATAGAACTTTGTAAAAATTGTCCGCATCATCTTCTGACATTGAAAATTTATAGCATACCTGAACCAACTTCCTTTACTAGCGGCTTCTTTTTACTTCTTGATAGTTTGAAGAAGTCTTTATTCTTGAGTTCACTATTTTAGCAAGGATATGTATCCATGTGGACTTATCTGGTTTTTTTTTTTCTTTTTTCTGCAACACAGTGTGGCCCTTCTAACTGCAAATCTAGTTTTTCCTTTGTTTTGCTATTATGTATCAAAAAACTTTTTTTCTGTTCTTTTGGAGTAGCTGTTCAGAGATACCAATTATCCTTATGTTGGATTATCTTTATCTTCCGTCTTCTAATTGTATTTTTCCTCTGCATTCACTATGATTATATCAAGATTTCCTGTATGCCAGCAATTCAATTTTTATTTACAACCATCCTTTTTCTTTCTAATCTATTGTAGCATTGTTTTAGTTCTCAATTTTTTAATTAATTGATCCAATCTTCTTTTTTTATTTTCTTCATTCAGTTATTTTACTATCTTCAGTCTGGCTTTTAATTTCATTGAGTATTTATTTTTATCAAGTTGTTTGATAGCATGAAGCACTTTGAATGATTTTCTCTGTTCTTTAAGTTGTTTTCTTCCAGACTGGGTTTTTCATCTATGTTCTTTTCCATATTCTCTGTGTGCGTGTGTGTGTCTTTCTCCTCATATATTTATTTTCTTTCTCCTCATGTATTTATTTTCTAAAGGACAATTGCATGCTCACTCAGACCTTCTATCTGCCACATTATGGTGTCAGTGATTTCTTCTTTATAACTTACACAGCCTGTCTGGGGCCTTTTTGGGGTTCCACCCTGAGTTTGAGCACTGAGTGTTAACTTCTATCTGTTTTTGTTTTTGTTTTGTTAGCCTACCAGTGTGTGATGGAATGTGGAAATGCGTGTAGCTCTTGCTGTGGGGATCTTAGTTCTTCTCTTTCTTCTGAGGTTCTGTTAAGTATTCTGTATGCTATCTTTAGCTTATTTCCCAATTTGACACAGCGGGAATGTTAGGTGTCGGTACCCCTTCCTCATTTGCTGATACACTTGTGGTATGTAGGGGATTGAATCCACAAAGAGTTTTCTCAGAGTTTTCTTCAGGTCAATTACTATTCCCTCAGTCCGCTTCTCTCCAAATTGAAAGGTATTAGTGAGACATCTCAGTTTTTTGTTAACTTGCCCTTTCTTCATTGCTGGGGTGGGAGCAGGGTTAGTCCTAACACAGTGGAATCATTTGTTTCTTTCTTTGGCTGCCACCTTTAGAAATTTATGACATGAGTTTATACCCATTTCTCTCTTTAGTTGTTGCTAATGCATTTTTTAAAATAAAACCTAATTGTGTTAGTTTGAGTATTGGGGTTGAATATTCTCTAGCAATTAAACTTTAATTTATTATTATTATTATCCTGCAGCCTATAAATGATTTGTAATGGCTTTTCATTCTGTGAGAGACCAATATTTATTTATCTATCTTCCATTTGGAAACCCTGGTGGCGTAGTGGTTAAGTGCTATGGCTGCTAACCAAAGGGACGGCAGTTCGAATCTGCCAGGTGCTCCTTAGAAACTCTATGCGGCAGTTCTACTCTGTCCTATAGGGTCGCTATGAGTCAGAATCAACTCGACAGCACTGGGTACTAGGATCTTCCATTTGTTAGCAATTTAATTTTTTTCTGTAATAAATATAATAGAGTTATGAATTCTTCATGATAAATTTTTCTTCACATAGTAAATTATTTCCTTATGATGTATTTCTAAAAGAGGAATTACTAGGTCAAATGGCATGGGCTTTTTTTTTTTTTTTTAAGATTCTTGATACAAATTGCAGATTGGCTTTCCATATTACATGTCAAAATATACTTCAAATAGCCCATGTCAGAATTCCCAAAAGGAATTTATTGCAATGGGTTTCAGAAGAAATGGAAACATATCAGGCCAAGAAGCAAAGATATTTGTTCATCTGAAAAGACAAGCTACCTAGGATGAGAACATTTTGGTGCCAAAGTGGTATGAAAGTTCTAACCAGTAAGGACTGAAGAGATCAGTTCTGAGAACTGGTGAGAATAAGATGGATCCTTAATCAGCGAAGTGGTATGCACAACCAGAGTGACTGAGGTGGAAACGTGGGGTGTCAAAAAACACTCCAACTTTACAACATGTTAATTGGGTCTATAAAAAGTGCTTAGAGGCTTAGAGATAGCACTTTTTTTTATCCCCACAAACTATCTGCTGTGCTTTCAATGTCTGCTACAACAACAAAATAAAGTTTATTTTTATTCAATTGTTCTCTTGATAAAGAAAAATCAATGAAGTATTATCATGTTTCTTAAATACAACTGAACTCATCTTATTAGGGAAAAGTGAAGAAGGATGTGTCATATTATTAGAAATGACATGATGTATATGCAGCCATATGTTTTCAAAGGATTTTCTGTCAGTGTTAATCAAAACTCTCCCAAATTTATGAACCTACAGAGCAGCGTGTCAACCATATGGGAAATATCTCTCCTTCAAAATTGAGAATTTGAATTAATAATAAACACTGTTTAGTGAACCTAAATGAGAAAAACACATTAACATTGAATCTAAGAAAAGTAAAAAAAAAAAGAAATGTAGAATCTTATTAAAAAATTCCTCCAGGTGTTAATTTTTTCATCATACTGTATAATACCTCTATCACATCTGTATCCCTGTTTTTGCTCATTTACTGTACATAGAGTGGCTGCAATCTATTTCATGATTGCTGCTAAAGTGCCACATCGTCAGTATCCCTTTTTTTTTTTCTCTTTGCTTTGTATTAAACAGTTGGGAAACTTGGCCTGGAATGAAACCAGGAAAGATATACCTCTTACTGCTTAGCGTCTAAAAATCCATTCAATGAGATCTTTCCTTGTGTCCACCATGGTCTTCCCATAGCAAATTACTAATGTCTTTAATGCCTAGCAGTCACCACCAGCCTGTTTGCATTCTTAGGAGATACTGTTTCAGGATCTCTGTTATTTGATTTAGATTGATTTCTAGCATTAGGTAGATGGGGAGTCTGTTATGATCTTGTCACACAAATGAATTCTTCTTAGTTGGAGGAAACATCTTTGATTCTTGCACATGGATCTTAAATATGAACTTTCACAAGACTGGATGGGGGTGGCTATAATTGGGAACAGGCTGAATATAAGCCAGAAATGTACAGGTGTTGACCATAAACCCAATACAATGGGCAGGGGCTAGGAGCCAGACCAGGCGCAGGAAGGAGGAGAATGCTAATTCATCCTTACAGTATTTTCTCCACCATTTAGAAGACAATTTGGCTAAGGATGAAGATAATGACAGTGATAATGAGGATGATGATGTAGATAGTGTCTAGTCTAAGCCATCATAATACTGAGAAAATATGCAAACAGAGATTTCAAAAAAAATATGTAGCAGATACACCTAAAATGATCCCTGATGAGTCATCCCTTTAGAGTGTAGGTAGGACCTGTGATTTGCTTATTGTTGTTGTGAGGTGCTGTCAAGTCAGTGTTGATTAATACTGACCCTATGTACAATAGAACAAAACACTGCCCTTTCCTGCACCATCCTCACAATCATTGGTATGTTTGAGACCATTGTTGCAGCCACTGTTTCAATCCATCTCATTGAGGGTCTTTCTCTTTTTCCCTGACCCTTTACTTTACCAAGTGTCTTAGTCATCTAGTGCTGCTAAAACAGAAATACCATAAGTGGATGGCCTTATCAAATAGAATTTTATTCTCTAACAGTCTAGTAGGCTAGAAGTCAAAATTCAGGGCATTAGCTCCAAAGGAAGGCTTTCTCTCTCTGTTGGCTCTGGAGGAAGGTCCTTGTCATCAATCCTCCCTTGGTCTAGGAGTTTCTCTGAGCAAGAACCTCAGGTCCAAAGGGCATGCTTTGCTCCTGGTGCTGTTTTATTGGTGGTATGAGGTATCCTATTCTCTGCTCCTTCCCTTTCCTTTTATCTCTTCTAAGATAAAAGATGAAGCAGGCCACGCCCAGGAAAACTCCCTTTACATTGGACCAGGGATGCAACCCGAGTAAGGGTGTTACATCCCACCCTAATCCTCTTTAATATCATCTAATCTTGCCTCATTAACCACAGGCAGAGATTAGGATATACAACACGTAGGAAAATTACATCAATCACAAAATGGGGGACAACCACACAATATTGGGAATCATGGCCTAACCAAGTTGACACATATTTTTAGGGGACACAATCAATCTATGACACCAAGCATGATGTCCTTCTCCAAGGACAGGTCCTTCCTGATAACATGTCTAAAGTACATGAGATAAAGCCTCGCCATCCTTGTTTCTAAGAAGCATTCTGGCTGTACTTCTTCCAAGACAGATTTTTTCATTCTACTGGTAGCCCATGGTATATTCAAAATCCTTCACCAACACCGTAATTCAAAGGCAACAATTCTGCAGTCTTTCTTATTCATTGTCTAGCTTTCATATGCATATGAGGTGATTGAAAATACCAAGGCTTGGGTCAGGGAAACCTTAGTCCTCAAAGTGACATCTTTCTTTTGAACACTTTCAAGAGGTCTTTTGCAGATTTGTTCAATGCAATATGTCATTTGATTTCTTGACTGCTGCTTCCATGGGGGTTGATTGTGGATCTAAGTAAAACGAAATTCTTGACAACTTCAATCTTTTCTGTTTATCATGATGCTGCTTTTTGGTCCAGTTGTGAGGATTTTTGTTTTCTTTATGGTCAGGTGTAACCCATACAGAAGGCTATAGTCTTTGATCTTTATCAGTAAGTGCTTCGCTTTCAGTAAGCAAGGTTGTATCATCTGCATATCACAGGTTGTTAATGAGACTTCAATTCTCATGCAGCATTTTTCTTCATACAGTCCAGCTTCTCAGATTATTTACTCAGCATACAGGCTGAATAAGTATGGTAAGAGGATACAACCCTGATGCACAGCTTTCCTGATTTTGCACCATGCAGTATTCCCCTATTCTGCTCTGACTACTGCCTCTTGGTCTATGTACAGCTTCCTCATGAGCACAGTAAGTGTTTTGGAATTGCCATTCTTTGCAATGTTATCCACAATTTGTTATGATCAACTGTATTGTTTACATACAATAGAATATGGTTAAGATTAAGGGATTTTGCAGATATAATTAGGGTTCCTAATCAATTGGTTTTGAATTAAGCAAAAGGGCCCTGAGTGGGCCTGGCTTAATCAGATGAAAGCCTTAAAAGAGAAATTCTCCTTCTCATCTTGAAGAAGTAAGCTCCCATGGTGTGAGAGGGCCATGTAGCATGTCACTACAGGTGATATGTAGGCACTGAGAGTGACCCCTAGATGAGAGCCAGGGAGAAAATGAACACTTCGGTCCTATAATAGCCAGGAGCTAAATTCTGCTAACTACCACAGGAGCTTGAAGAAGGACCCTGAGGTCCAAAAAGGAACACAACTCAGCCAATAGCTTTTGAGATTCTTGATTCAGCATTCTTTTGAGATCTTGGGGAGATGACCTAGCTAAACTGTGCCTGAACGCTTAACTCACGGCAACTGTGAGACAGTAAAAGTATGTTGTTTTAAACCACTGTATAATTTGTTATGCAGCAACAGATACCTAATACAAAGGACAACCAAAGTAATATAAGATTAATGCTTTGATCCAGACAGTTGCTAATAAATTTGGAATTGCTTGTTAGAGAGAAGAATGGGGCATAATGCTTTTTTTTTTTTTTCATTTTATAAATGTGGAAAATTTATAGGAATAGAACTATTGTCAGTTAATTTCCAAGAAAACAGATGACCAACACAAAGGTGTTTTTACTAGTTTTTGTTCAGTGACTCTTATCCCCAGAGTCTGATCCAATTGATTTGGGTGGTACCTAGACATTAGTATTTTTCATAGTTACCCAGGAGGTCCTAATGTGCTGCACAGGGCCGACAGCCTCCTTGCTTCTTCACAGGAAGGAACCTGTCTCTTCTCAGTCCATTGTCAACTGTATTAAAATCTATTCTGTGCAGACAACACATCTTAAGTGAAAGTGGGTTTTAGAAATGTCGGTGTCATAGCTAGGTAGGTGACCGGGGAGAGAATTCCAGACACTCCAGGATAGATCTGGAGTTTTTAACCACGTGGAAGATAGGGATGAGAGGTACAAGGAAACAGCCTGAAGAGATACCGATGGGAGGCCTAGGAGCTGTTGATGGAACTTGAAAGGCTGTTGTTGCTCAGATCCTTCTTGATAAAATCTTGATTCCAGATCAAGCTATTCTCAACCTATTTGAATCCAATCTGAGTGGTTTGAACATTCGTTTCTTCCCTTTGCCTCCATGTTCTGTCCAGCATTTATTATTATTTATTATATGTTATTGTTTTTATTTCTTCCCCATATCCTTTCTGCCCACTAGAAAAAGTTCCTTAAGTTGGCAGCCCAAAGCCCTTCTAGAAAAGGTAGAAAATTTCTAAAGATTAGAAACAAATCCTGGACCACTGATGATGGTTGTGAAGTGTCTGGAAATACATTTGGAAACCTTCTGTGAGCCCATCTCATCACAGATAGTTACAAGGAAGATCTTAAGCTAATTCGATAAGACACACTATTTTGGAATCAATAATAGAGACAATGGGTTGGAGGATCTATCCATGAAAAACACATAACTATCCATCCTAAAGGACTGTGCAACTCAGGATCAGCCAGGTTATGCTGCAGTAACAACTAGCCCTAAAATCTCAAGTGACTTAAAATAATATGAGTTTATTTCTAGCTGATGCTCCATGATCATCTTAATTGGGCCAGGGTGGTTGGGGGCTTTCTTCCATGGGATCTTTATTCACAGGCTGGTTGATGGAACCTCGACCATCTAGAATTTTGCCAGTCATGCCAGATGAAAAGAGAGGAGACAAACCATGTACTAACTCTCAAAGGCTTCTGCCAGGAAATTACACGAGTCAATTCCACTCACATTTTATTGGCCAAAGCAAGTCACATGGCTCTACATAACTCTGTGTACCCAGGAGGAAGGGAATCACATATTTTTGGGAAAAAGAACTAATAACTACCACGAGGGGTGTGTCTAGTATCTCCCTGGAGCCACTGATTTCTACAGGGCCACAGCAATACTGAAGGAGCCCCTGACATACATTGGCTAAAAACTTTGTCTACAACCCCCCAAATTACTATATATTAGACCAATACCCTATGCACAACATTTCGTTCTGTTGTGCATAGGGTCACTATGAGTCAGAACCAACTCAATGGCACCTAACAACAACAAAAACAGACCAATACATCTTTTAAGTAACTATAATGGGTTTGTGTTGAATTTCAAATTATTATTAAACTCATAGTAGCATTTTTAGCATTTAGTCTTAATATATTTCTTTTTTTATGGAACTTGTATTAAGGGTCCCTGGGTGGTGCAAGTGGGTTGTACTTGACTACTAACTTAAAGGTTGGTGATTTGAACCCACCCAGCGGTCATGGAAGGCAGGCCTGGTGATGTACTTCCACAAGATTACAGCCAAGAAAATCCCATGGAGCATTTCTACTCTGAAACACATGAGATCGCCATGAGTTGGAATAAACTCGACAGCAATGGGTTTGGGTTTTTCGTTTGGTGTCTTAGGCTGGGTTCTTTAGAGAAGTGAAACCACTAAAGCATGTAACCCATTGCCATCAAGTCAATTCCAACTCATAGTGACCCTAAAGGACAAAGTAGAACTGCCCCATAAGGTTTCAAAGGAGCGCCTGGTGGATTCGAACTGCCAACCATGGTCCCTGTGCAGAAAAGCTCCTAGACCAAAGGAAGATTGATGACAAGGACCTTCCTCCAGAGCCTACAGAGAGAGAAAGCTTTCCCCTAGAACCAGTGCCCTGAATTAGGACTTCTAGCCTACTAGACTGTGAGAGAATAAACTTGAGTTTGTTAAAGCCATCCACTTGTGGTATTTCTGTTATAGCAGCACTAGATAACTAATACAGTAGGTTACTTCATAATCTAGCACACAGGTTGTATGATGATGCTGAGACAAATGTTTCATGAAGATTGAAGGGGTTGGTTGAGACATATACTCCACCTATGTATCATATATTACTGTTGCTACTATATAGTATAAATATCATACAGTTGCTACTATAAAGTTGGAGCCCTGGTGGTGCATTGGTTAAGAGCTTGGCTGCTAACTGAAAAGTTGGCAGTTTGAATCCACCTGCTGCTCCTTGGAAACCCTACGCAGGAGTTCTACTCTGTCCTACAGGGTTGCTATGAGTTGGAATCAACTCGACAGCAACAGGTTTGTTTGTTTTTACTACATAAATTACATATGATGGTTTCATTTGTCAATTTCTTCCCAACCTTCTGGTATATCCCTGAATATTGAGTGGCCTTTGAAACTGCAATGCAGTAGCGACACTACAACTCTTTATTTTGAAGAAATATGTAGCTTTTCTTGTGCCTTTTAGTAGAAATCAGTTGTAGCGAAATATTTAATATATCTAAATCTTTGTGGCTAACTTGGTCAAAATTCATTTGAATTAGGAAGTCACTACTTTGTGAAGGTCCACCTGTAACTTATGGTTGGGAGGAGGGGCCAGGGAGAATCTTTGTTCTTAAATCTTCTGAGAAATATTCTATCATGTTATTTTCTTTCTGCTTTTGAATTCGCCCTGCCTCCAGTTCCTTTAATTGGTGCTGGTTGAAAAGACGTTGAATACAACCAGCATATTCTAAGGGGACCCACCCCCTGCACCTGTTCTTTTCTTCTGGTAAAGGCTGGCCACAAAGGAACCAAGTATGAGGAGGAGAATTCTCAGTTCTTTCCCCTACTTACCATTTTCTCAGTCTGTGGAATTTTCTTACACTATTGGTTATGCCATATGATATCCTGCCGAACTCCTTCACCCAGGAGAATTTTCCCTAGACTTGGACCTCAGCATCCTCCTGCATAATGCTCGATGGTTCAAAAACAGTGTTCTCTGGGAACAGTTTTGAAAAATTCTGCACAGGAGATAGAAAGAGAGAGCAGTCCCTTGAAATCGGCATCTTATAATAACTTCTGAATCAGATTAAAGTGAGGAATTTTTCAAATGCAACTGGACATGCCACAAAGAGAAAAATAAACTGGAAAACAACTTAAGCCTGCAGGTGCAGGTGTGTTGGCAAAAATTTCCATACAACTTTAACATGATTCCTGGTGCTGAAAGAAAAATGTTTAGACTGAAGGCTTTTGAACTGAGAAAAGGGATATTAAAGAATGTCCTTTATAACTCTTTTTTTTAATTTAGCTTTTATTTCTGATTGTAAAAGTGGTCTAAAAGTTTTAGAAACTTGAAAAACACAGAAAGTAATAAAAATAAAAAGCTTCCCCCCAGCTGTCACATTAGCAAGAGATAATGATTAATATTTTGGTGTATATTTTTCTAGCACTTATTCTGTACATAAAAAATACGTATTTTTAATTAAATTGTATTATACTGAATTCTGTGTTTAAAGTATAATATTTATAAAAATAAAGTCAACTTTATTTTATTATTCAAATACTCTTTCTTTATTGAGTTTTAATATACTTGATGAGACAAGGACCAAGAGTGGTATGTTAAAAATACTCAGCTCACAAGTTAGTCTGTTGATTTCTTAATGTAATTTTAAAAGATTTTGTTCTATACATGTTAGTTTTTTTTAACATTTAAAGGTATAAAACTGACATATTTTCATTGTGCATTGCAGCTTTAAAAAATATTAAAGGTGTTTTATGTAATAAAAAAGTTTTTAAAAAATCCTTCTTCCTGCCTACCTATTAAAGGAAGTTTATTTGGACAAAATAAATCAGAATATATATTAAGGATTGTGACTTTTGCCAACATACAATGACCTCTTTTGATTTATTTAATTTTTTGGTTTGAATTGTACTTTTCCCAAGACAAGTATTTCAAACCCTGCTTTATTTGATAACTGCTTTCTATATCCTGGAAACCCTGGTGGCATGGTGGTTAAGTGCTATGGCTGTTAACCAAAAGGTCAGCAGTTGAATCCACCAGGTGCTCCTTGGCAACTCTATGGGGCAGTTCTACTCTGTCCTATAGAGTTGCTAGGAGTCAGAATCGACTCAATGGCAGTGGGTTGGGTTTGGTTTTGGTTCTATATTTTGGAGCCCTGGTGGTGTAGTGGTTAAGAGCTTGGCTGCTAACCAAAAAGTCAGCAGTTTGAATCCACCGGCTGCTCCTTGGAAGCCCTATGGCGTGGTTCTACTGTCTTATAGGGTTGCTATGAGTCAAAATCAACGTGATGGCAATATTCTTTTTTTCTTTTTAATTTCTGCTTCTATTTCTACTTTTAAACATACTGTAGTTTTCTGTGGGAGGGACCTGTGTCTCATAAAATGAGAGAATTGGATTTTGTTTTTTAACCTAGTTAGAGGTTTTATATTTCATAAAAACAATCTCAAGAATAGATTTGACATCTTGATCACTAATGACTGAAGACCCGATGAGTTGTGGGATGACAGCAAGGATATCATACATGAAAAAAGCAAGAGGTCATTTAAAAGACGGGAAAGGAAAAAAAAAGACTAAAATGGATGTCAGAAGAGACTCTGAAACTTACTCTTCAACGTAGAGCAGCTAAAATGAATGGAAGAAATGATGACGTAAAAGAGCTAAACTGAAGATTTCAAAGGGGAGCTTGAGAAGGCAAAGTATTATAATGAAGTATGCAAAGACCTGGAGCTAGAAAACCAAAAGGGAAGAACACACCATTTCTCAAGCTGAAAGAACTGAAGAAAAAATTCAAGCCTAGAGTTGCAATTTTCAAGGATTCTTTTTTTTGTTTTTTTGGTTATGGGCAAAATATTGAATGATGCAGGAAGCATCAAAAGAAGATGGATGGAATACAGAGTCATTGTACCAAAAAGAACTGGTCAATGTTCAACTATGTCAGGAGGTAGCATATGATCAAAACCTGATGGTTCTGAAGGAATAAGTTCAAGCTGCACTGGAGGCATTGGCAAAAAAACAAGGCTCCAGAAATTGACAGAATAACAACTGAGATGTTTCAAGAAACAGATACAATGCTGGAAGCATTCAATTGTCCATGCCAAGAAATTTGGAAGACAGGTACCTAGCCAACCAGCCTGAAGAGATCCATATCTGTGCCCATTCCAAAGAAAGGTGATCCAACAGAATGCAGAAATTATCGAACAATGTCATTAATAATCATTAACCCTAACCCTAATCCTATTTTGAAACAAGGATGCTTTCACAGGTCCAGAGTTTAGGACTTCGGCCTGTCTTTTGGGGGGACTCCATTCAATCCATACCAGCATGTGTGCATGTCAGGATAGCTTTTATCTGGGGAGAGGATTCATGGCTTTCATTACATTCTCCTCTCTTCAAACCTTCAACGCACCCTCCACCCTCTTCCGTCTCCCTGGCTGAGGACACAGAAGCCATCAGAAGAGAATGTACCACATCCTCACTCTCTAATCTGCCAAGCAAACTGTTTTCGTGCCCAGTGGTCTAGGACTAGGGAAGAGAAGCAAGCCTCTTCTTGAGGGGCTGTAGAAGAAGTGGGTCCCCATGGGTGGGCAGGCTCCATCAGAGCAAGTCAGTGGAGGAAATATTGAGAAGAGGGTGAGGAAGAAGAGGGTACTGATGGTGGCCTACTGTGATTTCTGGAGAGTAGAACAGAAGGGCCTCGAGCTGGGGAGGGGTGAGAGAAAGATGATGGCCTCCAGAAAATGTACAGGACCACTAGGGATGAGGTTCTGGGAGACAGAGGGAACACTGAGAGTCTGGGCTCTTGTGGCAAATGAATAAACAAGTACAAGGGGCCAAGGGAGATTAGTCCTGAAGTTTCCAGGGCAGATGATGGGGACAGACTGAGATGCTGGTGTGGGAGGGAAGGGCTGACTCTGGCAGCAGCACCAGCTTTTCTCCTGCCAGTACAGGTGTGGAGGCTGAGGGAGGTATGGTCTTCAAAGAAGCCTTTCCTAAATTAAAAACATGGCCCCACAGCTCCATCATCTTAACAGAACTGATTTTTGTTTTTGAAAAAACCTTTCACAGATATACATTTCGTGAGTTATAGAGTAGTATGTCTATTGTTCTAATGTATTTAACATATTTGAATTTCCATTTAAGTACTTTTCCACACTTCTACATAGTTTTTAAACGATCATTTTTATAAGTATACAAAACCCCATTGCATTGACCAACCATATTTTCTAAGCCATTCCCCAGGCGCTGGACTCTTGTCTTAGTCTGTTTGGGTTCATGAGGTGGAGCTGCACACCCTCCACAGAGCATGCATCTTTTTGGCATGAATGAGACACTGCTCTGATGTGGAACCACCATCACTGTCCCTGCTGCTGCCCCTCTCGAGTCAAATGTACCCCAGAACTTGATCTGGCACCACTGCCACCCTGTCACCAGCAACATGGGTGGGTGTGCGGGGCCTCTTGTTTCAGTTGCTCCCTTTTGTGGGCTGGATGGGCCAGGTCCAGGCACAGGCACTCTCTACAGTGCAGACAGGGTAAGAGAAGTGGGACTGAAGGGTTTGGATTCTGTGTGAAGGGGAAGGTCTCATGAGACTGAGAATTCTCCAAACAGCAAGAATGTCCCCAACATGCTGGGCAAGCAGGGACATGGCCAATGCTAAGGGAAGGCTATTCCAGTGCATGATGTAGCCGGTAGTGAAAGAATACACAGGTTAGGTTCAGTCTGGTCAGCATGCGGACAATACCATTTAGAAAATTTTACAAAGCTGCCTTAATAAAGTGGTGACTCAAGATTAATTTATTTGCTATTCTTTAATCAAGAGAAGAGACTATTTTTCCTTGATTTCCATTTGGCCTCATAGGAATTCATTCATTCTTCACCCTGGAATCCCTGGTGTCTAGCAAAATGCCTGGCACATACTAGATGCTCAACAAATATTTGTTGAGTGGGTTGAATGGAGGTCAAAGAGATGTGGATGGAGCTGGCAGACCCTGTCCCCACTGAGTTCCAGAACTGTGTGCCCCTTGCTGGCTGGTCATGGCCTCCTGAGGCCCCTCAGGGAGGTGAAACTCAATCCACCCATGTTCAAACTCATCATTTCCCCATCTCCACCCCAGGCTCTTCCTAACTCCTTTCCAGTTGCCTGGACGGTTGTAACAGCCTCCAAGTGGGTCCATCTGCTCCCAGCCTTAACTTACTCCGCCCCTTCCCTCCTCAATTCCTTCCTAGCCTCAATCCCACTGAATCAACTGCTCCTAACCCAAATCTCCTTTAGCCATTTTATGTGACACATGTTGTTGTTGTTAGGTGCTATCAGGTCGGCTCCAACTCATAGCAACCCTATATACAACAGAACAAAACACTGCCTGGTCCTGCACCATCCTCACAATTGTTGCTGTTTGAACACATTGTTGCAGCCACTGTGTCAATCTATCTCATCGAGGGTCTCCCTCTTTTTTGCTGATCTTCTACTTTACCACATACTATGCACATATTCTCTCTCTCTCTAGTTCTCTCTTTGAAGACCAGATGAGTAAACAAGTCATTTTTGTACCACCAGAGGCTAGTTCAGTGCCTGGAACACAGCCAGCAGTGAATTTTGTGTGATTTTATAGAACTGAATTTAACCTCTCTGTGTCACAGTTTTATCTGTGACAATACTTATGGGTCTTTCTTTGCCAGTGCCTACTTTCTCTTCCTCCACATACCCCAGTTTGAGCTCAAAAACAAATGCAAAGTCTAATCTTTTCTACCTATTAAGCCCAGTATCTTACTTTCACAAAGAAGAAAACTCTTCTCTTGACTCTGATTTTGAATGGCAGATGACCGCTCAGGAAAAAAATGATGCCATTGTGTGACAAAAGTTAGGAAGGTGTAATGCTGCCTGAATGCCAACCAGGCCATCTGTGTTCACAATCATACCTACGATCCCCACACACAGGGCGAAGTTGGTTTGACCTCAGCAGAAATCAGATCTGCTCTACATGGTGATGATGATAGCAAACATATGGAATTGATTAAATGAATAAATAACCCTACTTAGTTTTGCATAAGAATATGTGGTACCCAGGTCAAAGATAATCCCTAATTTTTCTATGCATAATAGATTCCAAAGTGTAAACATCACCAGTAGCCTGAACCAAACTAGATGCTTTAAGTCAACAGTCAAAGGTGTGATTGTAAACTCAGAAATATTGACAATGTTTGTGAATATAGCTTCTCTAAATTAGGTGAGAGGTCCACAGATGATGTGGGTGCCTAATTTATCTGACATTTAAGTATCGGGTCTTGGTCAGCCTCAGAAAATTGATCACGGTCATCTTCTTTCTTCTCCATAGTAGATAATTACCTCTAGATTTTGCCTGCTCACTTTTAATTTAGAAATGTAGCACAATATCGAATATCCAGCAGAAACTATTCATTTCCTGCTAAAAGTTTTGAGTTATTCCTCTCCTTTGGGGCTCTAGATGTTAAAGAGAATTTGTTAAGGTCCCAAGGAATTTTCTATCCAAGTGAATTTTATTTCACTCTTCTATTTTGCAAAGTTTTAAAAGACATTCACTCAGTGTTTGCTGACTTTGTGTCATCATTGTGGTGTCCCCTCTGTTTTAACCAGGCTGGACCAGGGCACCAGGACCCAGACCAGAGTGGCAGAGGTGTATGAGGTCGGGAAGGTCTGAGCAGCAGTCTACAAGAGGAAGGAGGTCAGAAGGGTGCGATATCAGAGAGGGGCAGAGGACCGCTGGGCAAGGGATTAGTGTTAGGAGGGTTGGTGGTGAAATTCAGGAAGACTTCCTGTGGTGTGTTGAATTGTGTCCTCCAGAAAGCTATGGCCAAGCCCTAACCCGCAGTACCTGGGAACGTGACCTTTTTGGAAACAGGATCTTTGCAGACATAACCAAGTTAAACGTCTAGAGGTGAGATCAGCCCTAATGACCCAGAGGTGCCCCAAAGGAAGGACTAGAAATCAACTTCAGAAAAATCAGTCGTGGAAACCCTATGGAGCACTGTTCTACTCTAGGTAGAATGGTCACTTTTAGTTGGAATCGACTCATTGGCAACTGGTTTTGATAAATCCAATCACTACTGCCCTTGTAAGAGAAAGTGATATCAGAGACACAGAGGGAAGGCCACGTGAAGACAGAGGCAGATATTGGAGTGATGTAAGTCTTAAGCCAGGGAATGTCAAGGGTGCCAGCAGCCACAAAAATTAGAAGAGACGCATGGATAGATTCTGCCTCAGAGACTCCAGAAAGAGCAAACTCTGCCAACACCTTGATTTTGGGCTCCTGGCCTCCAGGACTGTGAGAGAATAAATGTCTGTTTCTTTAAGCCACCAAGATTGTGGTAATATGTTACAACAGCCGTAGGAAACTAATACACTCCCTACCCCTGCACACTCTCGAGACACACACACACACACACACACACACACAATGCTCAGAAATTATAAGCTTTACCAGGTGAGAGACTTGGTCTTGTTCACTCTGTATCTCTAGTCCTAAAACAGTGCTTAGAATTTAGTAGGTGCTCAATAAATATGTGTTGAAAAAAATCCTGCCTGTCTTCTAAAACGCATCAACTGTACTGTCGGTGTAGTGTAATAGGTCCTTCCCTGCAGTCTCAGATAATATAAATGCTTAGGGCTGACCATCTGAAAGAAGCATTTAGAGAAGATTAGGTAGACGTTTATCATCATTAATTATGTAAGTAAAGAAGGAGCTCTGGTGGCAAAGTGTTAAAGCTGTGGGCTTCTAACCAAAAGGCTGGTGGTTCAAACCCACCAGCCACTCCACAAGAGAAAGATTCTGCTTCCGTAAAGATTACAGCCCTAGAAACCGTATGTAAATAAAGGAAAATTATTATTATTTTTTTTGTATTTCAGGTCAGATGCAATATTAGGGGATGAATCACTTGGCTAGAATAAGACATTCATTCATTCGCTCATTTTCTCTTTCATTCAGTCAACAAATATTTCAAACACCCATTAAGCACCGTAATGGGATTAAGCACTTTGCTCAAAGTGAGGGTCCAAGTCTGTGACAAACAGTCAGGGACTCAAGAAGTCTCCAGCCTAGTCGAAGAGGAAACAGAGCAATTAATCAAGCAACTGCACTAGTAGATCATGGCCAACGTGATCAGTGCAGCAAAAGGGCTGTACAATGTGCTGCCTTCCAGGTCTCTTGATCAGTGTGTCCCTCCAGCCAGCGCATGAGGGCCGTGGGGCAGAGACCATTTCCCTTTTTGCTCACCTCTGTTTTCCTAATAGTTCACTCAGTTCAGAGTCCTGAGTAACCACGCAAGATATACGAATATTTTATTAAATAAGTAAAAAAATATTATTTTATTATCTTGAATCCTTTCTAGATAATAAAAAAGGGGACAGAACTTTTCTCTCCCTTCTAATTGACTTTCACTATAAAAAGAGAAATGCATCCTTCTACTGGTATCAGAGATGGTGAATAAGCCAGCATCCCAGCCAACCAAAAACCGATAAAAAGCCAGTGCAGGTCTCCAGGACTTGGCTTCAAGGTGAGTAAGATGGGCAGAATCACAAGGTCTGACTTCTTCACAGTAAAAGGGAACTTCACCCAAGGAACAGCCAGCATGCTGCCAGGCCATCTGCTTTGCCAGCCTCAGACACCTGTTAAAACACGTGGCTCCTAAACAGAGCCTGGGTCTGCAGACATAGCCACTGTGAACTGGATGGCGCTTGCCAGTCAAAAAGAAGAAGAAGAAAAAAAAAATCACCAAGGCCAGGTTTGGATTAGCCACAGTTCTAAAATTTTAATTTTTTCTGGCCTTGGTGTTGAGTTAAAAAGCTTATATGGGTAGTTATCCATCAATTGATATACCCATGAAGCCCCTGTTGGATGTGAGGTACAACTCTCAACTCTGGGGAAAGCATAGAAGGAGGAGCTGAGACTGCTGCCCTCAAGTTAGTAATATTTAACAAGTAGCCCTGGATTTTAATTTTAGGGAGAAGCTTCTAGGAGACATTTGAGCTCTGCTAATAGTGCTCATTCCCTCTTCTTCCCTGGAACGTCACTCCTCCTCACCCTCAGTCCATGTGCTACTGGCGGATTTGACTCCACTCCTTGTTCATGATTGGAACAGGGGCTTAGCCCCAACTGAGCCAGTCAACTCATCACACTGTCCTAGCCATGCTCGATGAGACTTTTGGATGGTGGTATGATGCCAGGATTTCATTATCTCCCACTGCATGGGAAGCTGGAAGGATAGAGACCTAGGAGGCAGTGGCAGGCACACTACGTCCAGGTGGGGCCATGGCATGATATCAACACCAAGGCTACGGAATTGAGAAATGGATAAAATGGATCTCTGGCATAGCATTTGAACCCTGGATCAAACCTTGCCAGAAATCTACCATCCCTTGTCCCCGATTGTTCACTTCCAAGAACCAGAAATTTTTTTTTTTTCTTAAGCCAGTTTGTCACTTGGAATCAAAAGAATCTTAACTGACGCAGAGACTTGCCCTATTAAAAAGGTGTTAGCAATAAGTGGCAAAGGTAAAATAAGACCGGCATTAGTGAGAGATACAGCAGTAACAGTGGAGACAGAAAGAGAATATCCTGGGCTGGCCCAGGTATGCTCATGAGTATAAGAGTGGGGCTGGGGAACATCACAGAGGGCAGAGGCGGGAAACAGTTTCAGGTAGGCTGACGCCAGTTCATCGAATGACTAAACAGTGAGTTTGGAATTTAACCTGTAGGCCTTGATGATCCCTGGAGTCTTTTGTGCTGAGTAGTGACTTGATGAGGGGGCATCTGATGCTTAAACTCAGTGCCATTGAGTCAATTGTGACTCATAGTGACCCTACAGGACAGAGTAGAACTGCCCTATGGAGTTTCCAAGGAGTGCCTGGTGGATTCGAACTGCCGACCCTTTGGTTAGCAGCCATAACACTTAACCACTGCGCCACCAGGGTTTCCTCTGATGCTTAAGGATCCTCAATTTTGACCATCAGCTGTCCACACAATTAGGAGTGAGGGTCAGGTGGCTGGAAAGGCAGCTGAATGCTTTGTTTGTTTAACCATCCTTCTTAGAGGCTTTTAGCACAACAGAGGATGCGTTAAATTGTACTGGTTCCCCCTGGTGACAGAAAAGCAAACAAAGCAAGGAGCCATCACCTTGTCTACTGAGGACAAAGAGCCAGGTATATGTACAATGAGCCCCCAAGGAAGATGGTGGATGTCCATCAATAACCATCAGGGCTGCTGGGGGCAGATTCAGGATCAGATAATCAACCTGTATGTCTGTTGACTTGGAACAGTGACAAGGTGGCATCAACCTGGGAAATTACCCAGGTCAGAGTCTCTTAGTCAAATAAGTTAAAGACTCCTTAAACAGGAGCTTCTCAACTTCAGTTTCCCAGAAGAGCACAGAGGGTGTGTTTTAGGCATTTGACTGTGCCTCAAACACACTCGATTAAAACCAGACCCGAAGCTTGTCTTGAGAATATTCCTAAGTGAACCTCCTGTCACTACTCAGTCCTGCTCATAAACTGGGGGCAGAAGTGGGAAAATCAAAAGGAATGTTCTTATTTCCTTTTAGTAGATCTGTAGACTCTCCGACTCCACCATTGGGGTAATTATCTTTCAGCAGCAATTAATTCCAAAGTTATAAAACAGATAAGTAAATAGTTCCTTTTACACATAACATTCATTTTCTTAATATACCACTACAAATAGTGAGAAAAAGGTCTCCTCGAAGCAGGGCTTTGACCTGGTTTGTTCTGGTTCCAACCCCTGCTGAGAATTTGCATTGCTGCCCAGATATACTGAATCAGAATCTGCATTTTAACAAGACACCCTGTTGATTCTTATGTATAATAACTGGTGAGAACCACTCTATTAGTGGTCTCTAACCAGAATTGGTCCCTTAACCAGCAGCATTAGCATTGCCTGGGAACTTGGCAGAATTGCAGATAACAGTAGGGGTTCGAACCAGAAGGAACCGGTTCAAAGCCCTGCCTTGAAGATAAAATTCCAAAGAAGGAAGAAATTATTTCAGAGGGACTGTCTAAAATTGCGTAGGGTTTTAAGGATAACATGAAACTCACAGTGGTATTATGTGAAAAAATGCCAGAACATCTGTTAAGTATAACAAACAACAAAACCAAAATAAAGCTCTCGTGAAGAAAAAACTCGTAATAGATTGTTGTGGGACTTCTGCCTTGTTTAAAGTGAAATGGGAAAAAGCACTTCAGTGGGAACATTATGGGGCAAAAGTAATAACATGACATGAATGAAGTGATGCCAACTTCTAGGGTCTGCTAGCTCAGTCCTCTCATGCTTGGCATATTTGTGCAAGTCCTGAGTCACCCCAGGCGGCTCCCAGGGAGACTGGCTGTCAGTCACTCACAACTTTGGTCTTTCTTGTTTTCTTTATTGTTTTGAACATAAGCGTTTTTCTATTAATAAGAAAAGTGTGATCTGATTGGTGACAAAACACACACACACACACACATGCACACACATTGTCAAGTCAGTTTCCTTCCATTCATTTTAACGCATAGCTGTACTATTTGAGATGAAAAGATTTTTGTCTAATCTGGCTAGAGATATTAAGAAATAAACAGATGAAATGCTAAAATCATAACAAATGTTCAAAATCCAGATCGGCTCAATCTGACTTATCAAGAAGTTTTTTGAATAATTTTCTAAATACAGCTAATATGGGCAAACTTCCATGTCCTCAGAAAATAAAACGCCTCTGTTCGGGTTGAATCTGAGAAATCTTAGCAGCATGTAATGCATTTAGAATGGCTTGTGCAAATTGAAACAATTGGAAGGGGGAGGTCTAAATTGATTTAAGCATTAAAGACCGTGGTCAACCTTTATAACTAACTGGTACATTTCTTTCATCTTAAAAACAAACACCCCTTAAATAATTGGTGAATGAGCATTAAGCATCTTCAAATCAAATGCGAGGGGGTGATACTTTGCCACGTAGTGTATCTGCAATCTCAAAATTTTAGTAAATCTAAGAGGTAACTGTTAAAGAGCTCCGAAGGAATCTCTCGTATTATGAAAATGGAGTTATCATGGATTCTATGTCTTTGGCCTAGAACATTCTAATGATCTAACCCCTAAGGACCTCTCCAAACTCATTTCCAGCCACTGGCCCTCTGTCTCACTATCCTCCAGACAGAGTGACCTTCTATCAGTTTCTCGTATGTGTCACTTTTTCCTTCCACTCCCTCTGTCTGGAATGTTCTTTTCCACTCAACTTTTCACATGGTTGGCTTTTCCTCATCAGGTTTCAGATTAAGTATTATCACCTACGATGGATATCTGTTGTGTATGCCTTCGGGGCATTTCTCCCCACTTATTTTGGTAGCAAAATCCAAATTGCCTTTGGAGCAATCAGCTTGCCTTATCCTTAGTCAGTGATATTTTGGAGGAAGAGGCAGAATCTTTTCCAAGAAGCTCCAAGGTACATGAGCTAGCTCTGTCCACAGTGATTGGTTAAAAAAATTGGCATATGACCTATGATTGGCCAGTGAGAATCAGCCCCAGAAGTCTTTCTGTAACCAATGAGAAAGAGGCATTCTCTTTCCACTGGGGCTGCTGAGGTGTAGGATGTCACCTTGGAGTTTCGTTAACAGCACAGGAAAAGAGAAGGGGAAGAGAGGTAAGCAACAGAGAGGGGGCTGGGGAAGCCAGGTCCCACACGAATACAGCCATACCTTTATTTATTTGCTTAGCTGGCTTGAGCTCAGTTTTTGTCACTTGGGAACTACGGAATATGAACTAAAGAGCTTCTCAAAAAGAACATCCCTGCCCACAATATCTAAAGCAATTGTCTTCCCTCTTCTCATTATTCTCTTGGAAGCTGGATTTTTTCTTTTTTTAAATAGCTCTAGTTACAGTTTGCAATCATTTTTTGGTTTAGTGTTTATTGTCTACCTATCCCCATAAGATATAAATTGCATGAGGACCTCAAATGCCAGACTAGGAAGGGCATTTTATTCTGTAGGCATTGCAGGATGCTACTGAAGGAATGTGAGCCGGGTGATGGTCAAACCTGAGCCTAGTGCTAAAAAAATGAATACAAAAGCAATGAAAGCATTAAAAACAAGGCATGGGTGGATAATAATTGAAAAAGTTGTGTGTCTTGGAAATCTATATTTACTGCATTGGTAGTGGAAGACACTTCTTAGCTGAATGTGAACCAGTGTCTTATTGGTTATGAACTGACAGGGGTAAGTTCACGGAAGTGTTGGCTGACCCTTGGATTCCAAACCTTCTTGTGGAGCATAGAACATTCTATCAGAGGTGAATTGTTTCAGTGGTGGTAGATGTATATACTGTACAGTCCAGCAAAAGAGCCTTGGGAATTGACTTATAAGTGGGTTTCTAATAATTCTCTGATAGTCCTCCTAAGTAGTAGGTTTAATAGTTCACTATTTGGCTAAGTAATTCATTGAGTCAAAAGGCATGTGGGATCCCATGGAAATGGCCTTGAGTTTCCACGTCATTGACTTGGAAACATTTAGAGGAGAGGTGATATCTCAGAAACTGTTTAAATTATGTAGAAGGTTGTTATAGATTGAATTGTGTCCACCTATTTTTTTTTTTATATAGATGTGTTGACCTTGTTTGGGGTCTTTCTTGAAAATAATATCAGTGAAGTCATACCAGAGTAGGGTGGGTCCTAGTCCTCTGAGTGGCATCTTTTTTTTTTTTTCAATAATTTATTTCATTTTTTTTATTGTTGTTGAGAATATACACAGCAGAACATACCCCCATCCAACAATTTCTGTATGTACAATTCAGTGACGATTACATTCTTTGAGTTGTGCAAAATTTCTCATCTTCCTTTTCAGAATTGTTCCTCTTCCATTAACATAAGCTCATTGCCCTCTAAGTTTCCTATCCAATCTTTCCAGTTGCTGTTGTCAATTTGATCTGAGTGGTGTCCTATAAAAGGGAAGGACAGGCACGGAGCCAGGGCAACACACACAGGGGAAGTCACTGTGTGAAAACACATCTACGGGCAACAAAGGAATGTCAGGGATTGTTGGCAGCCAATGGAAGTGAGGAGAGAACCATGGGGCAGTTTCTCTCTCAGAACCCTCAGAAGGAATCGACATAGCTGATACCCTGATTTGGGCTTCTAACCACTAGAATCATGAGACAATACATTTCTGTTCCTTAAAGCCACCGATTTTGTGTAATTTTGTTATAGCAGTCCTAGGACACTAAGATAGAGGTGGAGCTCTTACAGGGTGTTGAGTGGGGCTGGGGAACTCTATACCTAGAATGCTGTATTGTAGGGTATGGGGATTTGCCCGACAACCCCTCACACCACCACCACCACTTGGGATAGATGCATGCACTGACTAGCCTGTCTTTTCTGAGTATTCGTTCAGGGGTCTCACACTTTGGTACCTGGAGCAGGGCTGGCTTCCCCTTAGAAGTGCCCCTGCTGGGTTTAACGCTCTGATGTCACCATCTTGAAATTCTCAGTAATATTTTAACAAAAGGCCCTGAATTTTCATTTTATACTGGGTCTCATAATTTATGTAGCTGGTCTTGGCTGGGGGAACTTGTAAATGCAGACTTCCAAGCTCTGCCCAGAGAGTCTGATTCAGAGCATCTTGTATGAGTCTCATTTCCAGCATACTGTGTAGGCGATTCCTTTACCGACTGCCTTTGAGAAATATTTGCGCTAAATCTAACTGTAGATTCACTTAGTGTACACAGGGAGGTTAAAGAAGTTCTCCTAAGAAGAGCGGAGGTCTGAGAGCATAGAGATGGCAGTACCAGCTTTTCTAATAAATGTGAACCAACCAGTTGCCACCAACTCTGACTCGTGGCAATCCCATGTGTGTCAGAGTAGAACAGTGCTCCATAGCGTTTTCAGTGGCTGTGATCTTTTAGAAGTAGATTGCCAGGCTTTCTTCTAAGGTGCCTCTGCAGAGATTCGAACCTCTAACCTTTTGGTTAGTAGCTGAGTGCTTAATCATTTGTGCCCCGCCCCCCAGGGACTCCTCAATAAACAAGACAGGACCTCGTTTTTAGTCCTTCCTCAACACAGTTCTTTCCCTCTTAGCTTTATCATTTCTGTAACGATCAGCTCAGTGCTGATGAAATACTTGGATCCCTGGCTTTCCAAGAGACCCCTTCCAGATAAACTCAGAAATGCCAGGATCACTGTCTTCTCTTGTCCAAAACAGAGAAGGGCTAATGAGTGCCTAAACTTACGAGCTGAATGAATCTTCTGGTGACTGAGATTGATGGCCGATATAAGGAGTGAGGCCTTTCCCCACCCTCTCCCTGGCAGACATCACCAATCAAACCTTCAGATCACTAACCAGCAGCAACACTCATTTTCACTGAGCCCAGGTGTGGCCCCAAAGCCTCTCTCAATCCAAGAGTCACCATTAATGACTGGATTCAACAATTCAGGTGAAAGCTATTTCCCATGTATATCAGTTGAGCAGGGAGAGGGAAACTGGAGTGAAACGAGTGTAGGAGAGGGACTATTTTGGGGGTAAATTTATGGCTGCTGTGTGCTGTAGAATTGATTCATAATGACCCTACAGGACAGGGTAGAACTGCCACCATGGGTTTCCTGAGCTATAATATTTACCGGAGCAGATTGCCGGGCATTTTCTCCCATGGAGCAGCTGGTGGGTTTGAGCCAATGATCTTTCATTTAGCAGCCAAGCGTTTACCCACTGTACCACCAGAGCTCCTTTCAAGTAAAGTAGACCCATTTAAACCATTCGTTGACTGGGTCACTTTTTTTTAAGGATAAACTTACTTACCAGATGTCTGTGCTGCAAATAAACAGAAACCCAAAACTTTCAGAAGACTAATATTATCACTGTCCACTCCTTCCCTTGGGGTAGTCAAAACTCCCTGGCCCTAGAAGTAACTTGGACAGTTTTGATAGGAAAAGTACTGGGTAATTTTTATTAACATACTTAGCTCAACTTTACCAATGGGATAGGGACCTCTTCGAGTTTGGGTAGTGGGCCTTCTCCCCTTAGCTAAATTCATTAACTACTATGCTTTCAAAGGAAGTGGAGAAATTTGCATCCTTAAGCTGGAGGTAGCTACTACATTGCCTCTGAGATCAGGATCTCATTAAGATACAACAGCCCATCTTGAGAATTGTCTCACCAAACAGACATTCCTCTGAATTTAGCTTTTGGCTCAAAAATGTCACACGTACTAAAACTCACTTGAAAGTATATTAAATTCCAAGACCCTGCTGTTGGTTTTGGGGAGGAGGGGATGCATACGAGCCGGCAGATTCTGGGATCCAGAGCTCTGGTTCCAACCACGGCTTTATTGAGCACTTCATCAGGTCAGGAGCGATTTCCCTCAAACACAAGCTGATCCAGGCCACTTTCAGACAATATAGCGGGGAGTAGGAGGTGAGCTGGGCTGGCAGCCAGTCCAGTCTTTCCAGAGGCATCCTAGGGAAATTGCAGCTCTTGCAATGTTTGTGTTTGAATTGGAAAAATAAACATACACCCCCTAAATAAGCAAACAACAACAACAACAGCCCCTTTGCTGCTTTCTATAATGTTCTAAACTCCATCGTCTTAAGGCATTGCCTTGGGATGTGTGTTGTATTAAGAGCAAAGCTGGAAGGAAGGTCGCAGGGACTAAGACACGTGTGCAACAGAGTTTGGTAAACTGTAGGCAGGAAGTTTCTCAAGCTGTGAAATCCATCACCTCAACAGTGTTTATCTTTAGTAGAAAGAGAAGACATTTTCCCCAAGCAGCTGCACAAAAAAACCCTGTGTGATATATACATATGCAAATATATAAAGGAAAGCCTGAGAGGAAATAGTCCCCCACACACCAACACACATATAAAACAGTGGTTGTCTTGGGTTTGTGGATCTGAATTGGGAATGGTGGTCAAAGAAGACTTTAGCTTTTTCACGTTTCCATTTTTTCTCAAGGAGAATGGATTCAAGTATAAGTTGTGAAGTTAAAATTACTTAAAAAAAAAGTCTTTATGATCTTTGGATGGACATTTCATGTCTAAATCTGCCCTTTGCACAGCATCATGCTGAGTCTAATAGGAAATACAAAAGATGTAGGTAGATAGATAGGTAGGTAGGTAGATACAGAGACAGACAGACGGGTGGGTGGATGGATGGACGGATGGACGGATGGATGGATGGATATATGGATGGGTGGATGGATATATGATGGACGGGTGGGTGGGTAGGTAGGTAGATGGATGCTATCCAGTCGACTCTGACTCCTGGTGACCTTATGTACAACAGAACAAAATTTTGCCTGGTCCTGCAGAGTCCTCACAATCACCAGCGTGTTCAAATACTAGCAGGGTCACCCATGGTGGTCTTTTGTGCCCATTGTGGCTGTTGTGACAATTCATCTCACCAAGGGAATCCCTCACCCTCGCTGGACCCTCTGCTTCACCAAACATGATGTTCTCTTCCAGCAATTGATCCCTCCTGATGACGTGTCCAAAGCAGGCAAGCTGGGCACTGTTTTGTTGTGACCCATAAAGTTTTCATTGGCTAATTTTAAGAAGTAGACCACCTGGTCTTTCTGACTTTGCCTTAGTCTGGAAGCTCTGCTGAAACCTGACCACCATGGCTCACCCTGCTGGTATTTGAAATGCTGGTGTCATAGCTTCCAGTATCACAGCAACATGCAAGCTGCCATAGTATGACAAACTGGCAGATGGGTGGTGGACGAAAGATGTAGTGCCTGCAAATTACAACATAGGAAAAAGAGATGAGTCAGTGTGTAGGGAGTCAGTGTGGTGAAGACTGCTTGAAAACTAAGCAGACACTTTAGCTCTGGTGTCGTAAGCTGTGTGGGACACTGGTGAAGGAGAGAGGAGGGGGCTAATGAAAGTGGTGAGCCAGACGGAACTTTAGAGGGAGCTTTGGGTGGCAGCTGGAATCAAAGAGTCCACCTAGAAGGCTTTGGCAGGCTTTGAGGAAGGATTTACTGAAAGCCTGGGTTAGGCAGCAGGGATGGAGGTGAGAGAAGGATGGAAAGGCAGAAGAGATGTATCAAAGGAGCTATAACAGCCTAGTTGTAAGTCTAGGAGACTGGAAACCTGGCAATGCCACTTACATAGCCATGTTGGAAGTCGGGACCTTTGAGAATTGAAGAGGAAGGGGAGTCAGTGAGAAAACCAAGAAGGAAGAGCCAGAAAGCCAGGAGAAGAGTGATGACGGCACAGGAGTTGTGGAAGGAGGGGCTTTCAAAGGGGGTTGTCAATCAGCAATATTAAGTTCTACAGAGAGACCATAAGGAAAATGCTGTTGGAAGGACATTTTGTCTTCAGATACTGGGGTTTAAACTCATACTAAGGAGTCCTGCTGGCTCAGTGGTGAAGCACTTGGCTGCTAACAGAAAGATCAGCAGTTCGAACCCACCAGCTGTTCTGCGTGAGAAAGATGTGGCAGTCTGCCTCTGTAAAGATTACAGCCTTAGAAACCCTAAGGGGCAGTTCTATCCTGTCCTATAGGGTTGCTCTGAGTCGGGATTGACTCAACGGCAATGGGTTTGGTTGTGGTTTGGTTAAACTCATGCTGCAAAGTGCCAGGTGCTGTAGCCACAGGTGGGTATTGAGAGTACTGAGATTAACCTGATTTGTCAATTCCCCCACAGCTCAATGGGTGAATTCCTTAGCACTAAGCTGGGACTAATCTTCTCAACAGTCTTCTGTAGGCCTTGCTACCAGGGCACTCTTTCAGTCTATTGTGAGATAAAGCTGTCTGTTGACTGGGGGACACACACACACACACACACTCACACATTTAAATCAACATTGTAGAAATTAACCATATACAGCCATAAAAAAAAAAATCCTTTATTTTCTTCTCCAGGAAGTAACAATATATCACATATGCAGCATTATCAGTGGGATTATTTAAACTTCTTCATGAGATGCCATTTCCAGTTAGGAAGGAGAGGTCGGGTAAAAGCCATTTCTCTGAGCTCAGTTGAGAATTGAAATATCTGAGGGCATATTCAGAGATTTCAATCTCATGAAATCAACTGAGCTCATTGCTCAAACTGTCCTGTCTGCAGGTTACGTCCGTATTTAAGAGACTTAAATATTTATCAGTATATTTATGGGGTCATTTGAAAAATTGGATTCTGCAGCTGTACATCATTTGTGGGGAGAGTCTTGGGTAAGAGCTTCCCACCCTAAAGGAACTGGGACTATTTCCCTCTTTCCTTCTTTGTCCCCTCTCCACCCTGACTCCCATCAAGAAGTTTATGTTTCCGAAGAAAAAGCCTGAAGCATATTAAATATGTTATAGTATCTATGAAGATAAACGTGAGATGGCAGGAGAGAAATATTTTGCTCTGAAGCTATGGTAAAGCTTAAAAGGGGAATACACTTTCTCCTTCCTCTCTCAAGCAAAGTGGTTCTAATTGTGAGGACTGCTCTGTTTATGTATTATTTGTGTTTTCCAAGCCTTTGGTAAATATGATATTATTTCAAGTCATTTCATATACACTATTTTTATATTTTTATATTAGGTAATAAAAGTAGATTACACAACTCTTCCATTTAGCTGCCACTGCTTTTAATGCAAAGATTACATTGATTCTGCAGATTCACGTCTTTGTGTGTGAATATAGGTGTGCACTGAAAGTTAACACAGTAATTAGAAGCCTACAGCAAATAACATGGGGTAATAAAAAGAGCGGCCATCTCTTCAGTGCCTCCTATGTGCAGGTATAAGGAATTTTATACCCATGATCTCATTTATCTCACATCTGTTTGAAGGTAGCCCTCGTCCTGCTTTTTACAGATGATAGTCAACCAAGGCTCCAAGAGAAGTGACATGCCCAAGATCCCACAGCTAGTGAGTGTCAGGACAGATTCAATTCTGGGGCTTGGTGTCAAAGGTTATGCTCTTTCTACTTCACCTCCCTGTTGTTGCTATTGTTGTTAGGTGCTGTCAAGTTGGTTCCAACTCATAGCAACCCTATGCACAACAGAACGAAACACTGCCCAGGCCTACACCATCCTCACAATTGTTGCTATGCTTGAGCCCATTGTTGCAGCCACTGCGTCAGTCCATCTCATTGAGGGTGTCCCACTTTTTCGTTGACCATCTACTTTACCAAGCATGATGTCCTTCTCCAGGGACTGGTCCCTCCCGATAACAAGTTCAAAGCACTTGAGACAAAATCTTGCCATCCTTGCTTCCAAGGAGCACTCTGGCTGTACTTCTTCCAGGATAAACTTGTTTGCTCTTGTGGCAGTCCATGGTATAGTCAGTGTTGTTTGCCAACACTATCATTCAAAGGTATCAATTCTTCTTTGGTCTTCCTTACTCATTGTCCAGCTTTTGCATACATACGATCAAACACCATGGCTTGGGTCAGGCGCACCTTAGTCCTCAAGGTGACATCTTTGCTTTTCAACATTTTAAAGAGGTCTTTTGCAGCCTTTTTACCCAATGCAATACATCCTTTGATTTTTTGACTGCTGCTTCCTGGGATGTTGATTGTGGATCCAAGGAAAATGAAATCCTTGACAACTTCAATCTTTTCTCCTTTTATCTTGATGTTGCTTATTGGTCCAGTTGTAAGGATTTTTGTTTTCTTTATGTTGAGGCATAATCCATACTGAAGTCCGTGATCTTTGATCTTCATCAATAAGTGCTTCAAGTTCTCTTCACTTTCAGCAAGCAAGGTTGTGTCATCTGCATAACAAAGGTCGTTAATGAGTCTTCCTCCAATCCTGATGCCCCGTTCTTCTTCATATAGTCCAGGCTCTCCGATTATTTGCTTAGCATACAGATGGAATACGTATAGTGAGAGGATAGAACCCTGACACACACCTTTCCTGACTTTACACCAAGCAGTATTCCTTTGTTCAGTTTGAATCGCTGCCTCTTGATCCATGTACAGATTTCTCAAGAGCACAATTAAGTGGTCCAGAACTCCCATTCTCCACGATGTTATCCATAATTTGTTATGATCCATACAGTTGAATGCCTTAGCATAGTCAATAAAACACAGGTAAGCATCCTTATGGTATTCTTTGCTTTCTGCCAAGATCCATCTGACATCAGCAATATCTCTGGTTTTACGTCCTTTTCTAAATCTGGCTTGAATTTCTGGGAGTTCCCTGTTGGTATACCGTAGCACAGCCACTTTTGAATGATCTTTGGCAGGATTTTTGCTTGCATGTGGTGTTAATGATATTGTTCCATAATTTCCACCTTTGGTTGGATCACTTTTCTTGGGAATAGGCTTAAATATGGATCTCTTCCAATTGACTGGCCAGGTAGCTGTCTTCCCAATTTCTTGGCATAGATGAGTGAGCACTTCTAGCACTGCATCTGTTTGTTGAAACATCTCAATTGGTATTCTGTCAATTCCCGGAGCCTTGTTTTTCACCAACGCCTTCAGTGCAGCTTGGACTTTTTCCTTCAGTACCATCTGTTCCTGAACTGGTTGAACGTCAACTAATTCTTTTTGGCATAGTGACTCTGTGTATTCCTTCCATCTTCTTTTGATGCTTCTTGCGTCACTTAATGTTTTCCCCATAGACTCTTTCAGTACTGCAACTTCAGGCTTGAATTTTTTCTTCAATTCTTTCAGCTTGAGAAATACTGAGTGTGTTCTTCCCTTTTGGGTTTCTATCTCCAGGTCTTTGCACATGTCATCATAATACTTTACCTTGTCTTCTTGAGCCACCCTTTGAAATCTTCTGTTCAGCTGTTTTACTTCATCATTTTTTCCTTTTGCTTTAGCTTCTTGATGTTCAAGAGCAAGTTTCAGAGTCTCTTCTGACATCCACTTAGGTCTTTTCTTTCTCTCCTGACTTTTTAATGACCTCTTGCTTTCTTCATGCATGATGTCCTTGATGTCACTCCACAACTTGTCTGGTCTTTGGTCATTAATGTTCAATGCATCAAATCTATTCTTGAGATGGTCTCTAAATTCAGGTGGGATATACTCAAGGTCTTACTTTGGCTCTTGTGGACTTGTTCTAACTTTCTTCAATTTTACCTTGAACTTGCATATTATGGTCTGATCTGCGGTCAGCCCCTGGCCTTGTTCTGACTGATGACATTGAGCTTTCCCATCATCCTTTTCCACAGATGTAGTGGGTTTAATTCCTATGTATTCTATTTGTCAAGGTCCATGTGTACGGTCACCATTTATGTTGGTGAAAAAAAGGTATGTGCAATGAAGAAGTCATTGGTCTTGCAAAATTCTATCATGTGATCTCCAGCATTGTTTCTATCACCAAGGCCATATTTTCCAACTACCGATCCTTCTTCATTTCCAACTTTCGTATTCCAATCACCAGTAATTATCAATGCATCCTGATTGCATGTTCGATCAATTTCAGATTGTAGAAATTGGTAAAAATCTTCAATTTCTTCATCTTTGGCTTTAGTGGCTGGTATGTAAGTTTGAATAGTTGTATGAACTGGTCTTCCTTGTAGGCATATGGATATTATCCTATCACTGACAGCATTGTACTTCATGACAGATTTTGAAATATTCTTTTTGACCATGAATACAATGCCATTCCTCTTCAATTTGTATTCCTGCTAGAGTAAACCATATGATTGTCCTATTCAAAATGACCAATACCAGTCCATTTCAGCTTACTAATGCCTAGGATATAAATCTTTATGCATTCCATTTCATTTTTGACAATTTCCAATTTTCCTGAATTCATACTTCATATTTTCCACATTCCAATTATTAATGGATGTTTGTAGCTGTTTCTTCTCACTTTGAATCATACCACATCAGCAAATGAAGGTCCCAAAAGCTTGACTCCATCCACATCATTAAGGTCGACCCTACTTTGAGGAGGCAGCTCTTCCGCAGTTGTATTTTGAGTGCTTTCCAACCTGAGAAGCTCATCTTCTGGCACTGTATCAAACAATGTTCCACTGCTATTCGTAAGGTTGTCACCGGCTAATTCTTTTCAGAAGTAGACTGATGGGTCCTTCTTCCTAGTCTGTCTTAGTCTGGAAGCTCAGCTGAAACCTGTCCACCATGGGTGACCTTGCTGGTATCTGAAGATCAGTGGCATAGCTCCCAGCATCACAATGACACACAAGCCCCTACAGTATGACAAACTGACAGACATAACTTTTAAAGAGGAATTTTCCATGCACCAATGGGCTTCTTACTACCTGCATTTGATTGGCTAAATTTTTCAAATGTCTCAAATGAAAATGCCCTAAGAGCAGGTACGTCTCTCGGTCAATGGTTTTGGAATAGACTCCCCAGATTTGTTCAACAACGTGCCTTTCCCTTCAAAATGTTCTCAACGCTGAGCTGAGTGAGGAGCCTACATCACTATCAGGTAAGGAAAGGGCTATCGATTCCATCCAAACAGCTGTTCACAGATGTTCTTTGCTCCCCAGCCACTTCTACAAGGCTGTAGAGGTGGACTCCATTGCACTGGTCATCTTGTTCTCTCTGCTTCCCCCAGAAGAAATAGAATGTATCCACTTCCAACTGGTGTTTATTTCTTCCAGACCTGGGCATATTTGTAAAAGCACACGGCACCATACAAATGTCCAACAAACAAGAAAAATCTTTATTACATTTGCTTAGCGGTCAAAGATTCCTACCTAGATATTTCTCCCTGCATTGGTTGCTTGCCTTGGGTATGCAAATCGTCTCTTTCCAGGCCAGTCTTGAGTATCATTACAAGGTTATTGATGTTTACTACTTCACTTAAAAATAGATTAGAAATACTGACAAATACTTTCATTTAAAGAGTTTGATCATTTTCAGATCACCCTCCATACTCATTCTTAACCCTACTCGATAACCTTCCAGTAACTTTCAAGTATCCATTCCCACAAACCCGGAGTTTCATAAAAATGTACTAAATAACCTTAAAGCCCTTTATGAATAATTATGAGTTTTTAAGTTTTTGTGAATCTGCATATTAATTCTATCCATAAATAAAACATGAAGCAAAAATCCAGTGTGTTGAGTGTCAGGGGGATAGAAGAAGAGAAAGAAGGATAATTATCAGTTTAATGTGGGAACATATTTAACCTAAAAGATTACCTCCAAAACTGGTGACATCCTAAGTATATATAATATACAAATATGTTTTCATTTAAATAAAAGGGGGGAAAAGATTTATATTGAGTCTCTGCCATTTTCCCAGCTCTCTCTGTAGCCCATGGTTGAACAAGCAATTGTCAGAATTTTTATTTGCTAGGGATTAATTCTTCTCACATATTTAGCTTCTCTCTTCCCCAAGACCCGTGTGTCTCTATACCATATAACTGACATTTTCGTATTTAGTGTCCATTGTTTTTTTTTATTTGGTTATCTGTTCATAACTATAGGTTTTCTTAGAGGGAGGATTTGATGAGAGATCCCTGGTTACTAAATGGACTACATTTTGTTCTCTCTCAGACCTTACAAAAGACAAGAGGAAGCAGAGCTGGGACTACAATGCTTCCATGTCACTTGTCCTGGAGTGCCTGGGATATACGGCTTATAAGCAGCAGTAGCAAAGGCGGAGGGGGAGTGAGGATGCATGAAAATTTTCTCTAGAGTGTGATGTCCCTGTATATCATGTTCATACCTCTAACCAGTTTTCAAGTAAGAGAAGCAATGACTAACCCAAGGTTTCGTGGGCGCATCGTGCCTGTTTCATCATTAAGACTGGCTCAACTAGGGCACCCAGCTCTGAAATGTGTTTTCCTGGGGCTCTGATGTCCACCATGTTTATAAATGTCCTCAGAGAGGAGTTCAAAGTCCTCCATGACTTTTACTAATCACCTACCCCCACGTTTAATACTGGTTTATCAGCCCAACTGTGACTGTAATCCAAGGTGGCTCCTCTCCCAGGGACTGCGAGCTTCTTCCCCCAGTACTCCTGATTGCCAGAGGCACATGGGGTGGAAACAGGTTTTGCACAGGCACATTCTCCTGTTTAATTGGTTTAAAAACAATGTTAAAGACTTTCTAAAATTATTTATTTATATTGTTGTTGTTAAGAGTATACATAGCAAAATATACACCAATTCAAACAGTTTCTACATGTACAATTCAGTGACATTGATTGCTTCTTCAAGTTGTGCAACACTTCTCACCCTCCTTTTCTGAGTTGTTCCTCCCCGATTAACATAAATTCATTGCCCCTTAAGGTTCCTATCCAATCTTTTGAGTTGCGGTTGTCAATTTGATCCCATATAGTTCTTAAAAGAGCATACCCCTCCAGACAGACATTTTTTACTAGTTAAGCTAAACTATTGTTTGGTTTTAAGATTTCAGGGAATATTTTTGGCTTAAGTTTTAAAGATTATCTTAGGGCAATGGTTTCATGGGTTCATGCAACCTCCATGGTTCCAGAAAGTCTGGAGTCCAGGAGAATTTCTGTTCTACATTCTCTCCCTTTTGACGAGAATTCCTCTGTAGACTCCTTGAACAAAATGCCCAGTAATGGTAGCGGGGCACCATTCAGTTCTTCTGGTCTCATGGCAAAGGAGGCAGTTGTTCATGGAGGCAGTTAGCCACACATTTCCTCCTCCTGATCCTGACTCTCCTTCATCTTCTGTTGCTCCAGGTGAACAGAAACCAATTGTTGTGCCTGGGATGGCCACTTTGTAAACTTTTAAGACCTCAGGTACTATGCAATGAACTAGGAGGTAGAACAGAAACACTAAATGTGTTATTAGGCCAATTAACTGGGATGTCCCATGAAACTATGACCCTAAACCTCCAAACCAAGGAACCAAACTCATGAAGTTTTTAGTTGTACATAAGCAACCTCAGCAGCTACTCTATTTTTTTTTTTTTTTGTCAAACTTTTTAAAAGCTTTGAAAAGGTCTAGCCAAGGGGTAATGGTGATAATGTGAACCCGACCCCCACGTTTACTTAAATGTTCTTCTGAAAGAAAATTTCTACTTAAAACGTCATTTTCTCTCTCCTGATTTCCATAGAGCCAGTTCGGGCTGGTGCCAGTAAGGCCGTGTTGTTAGTGGGGACACTGAGGTAGCCTTTCCTCAACAGAATCTGGCAGAAATTCAAGGGTCTCCAATTATCTAATGCAAAGGTGTGCAATTATTGATGCTCTTCCATGGCCGACCTGTATTCATTTCCTCGGGCTGCCATAACCAAGTACCACAAGCTGGGTGGCTTAAAAACAAACCAGAAATTTACTCTTGCAAGGTTCTGGAGGCCATAAGTTCAAAATCAAAGTGTGAGCAAGGCTGGTTTATTCTGGAGTGCTCTGAGGGAGAGTCTGTTCTGTGCCTCTCTCCTAGCGTCCAGTGGCTTGCCACAGTACTTGCCCTTCCTTTGCTTATAGTTGCATCCCCTCAGTCTCTGCCTCCATCTTCACCTGGCCATCTTCCTTCTGTGTCTGTCTGTATCTCTTCCCTTTTAATAAGGACAGCATCATATTGGATTAGTAGGCCCACCCTACTACAGTATGACCTCATATTGACTTAACTAACTATATCTTCAAAGACTCTGTTTCCAAATAAGGTTACACTCACAGGGCTCAGAGTTAGGACTTGAACAAACCTTTTAAAGGGACATAAACCAACCCATAAGGAGCCCTGGTGGTGCAACAGTGAAGTGCTTTACCACTAACTGAAAAGTTGGCATTTTGAACCCACCCAGCGGCTACGCTGGAGAAAGGCCTGGCGATCTGCTCGCATAAAGATTACAGCCTAGAAAACCCTATAGAGCTGTTCTACTCTGTCACATTGTGTCACTATGAGTTGGCAATAGACTCAACTACTCCTAACAGCAACAAACCAATCTATAACATTACTTTTCTCTTTCAATTTTTTTTCGTCTCTCTCTCTCTACTAATTTTCTCTGTACTGTTTACCCAATTATAAGGAGTTGGAATGCTTAAAACTTTGGGGAAAAAAAAAGGATAGTTTAAAATAACATACATACCAGTGACTTAAGTTCACCAACTGTGCGCTAGCAATAAAACATGGTCTTTGCTCAGCTGCATAACTAATATGGAATCAATATAGAAAGCAATCCCTTTTGGGGATTTCTCACAAGAAACCAACAAAATGGCGATTTAGTTTAAAACTCAACAAAATATGTTTATGTTTGGAAAGAAGAGTCTGGGATGTGGTCTCATTTTGAAATGGGTTCTCGTCCCACCACTGTTTCACACCTCTGAGTACCATGGGCTTATCTAACTTTTTGGAGCCTCCTTTCCTTATCTGTAAAATGAGGTGCCTTGAAGAATGTCGTGGGGATTAGACATGAAGTATAAAAGGACCTCTGTGTAGTGCCTGCCCCCTCTCTGAAAGTGTTCTCTGAAATGGCACCATCGCTTGCACTGGATTTCCATGATGAGAAGGTGAGGCCTTCTCCTCCAGTGAAAGGATCACTTACTTGTTCATTTTTTTTTATTTTATTTTTGTGCTGAGGCGTTTATCTTAGTAAATTGTGAGATCCTCATTTTCATAGTGTTTGACTTTATGTTAGTTGAGTCGTTACGTTTTTCTTGGCTTTTATCTTGAGTTATAGAGTTGTTATACCTTTTTGTGGTTACCTTATTATTTACCCCTATTTTTCTAAGTAAAAACCTAACTTGTATTGTTCTATATCGCCTTGTATCACTCTCCATATGGCAGTTCAATGCCTCCTGTATTTAGTCCCTCTTTTTGATTATTGTGATCTTTTACCTATTGACTTCCATGATTCCCTGTTATGTGTATTTTTTTTTAATTAATCTTAATTTGTTTGTTTTTGTGATTTCCCTATTTGAGTTGATATCAGGACGTTCTATTTTGTGACCTTGTGTTGTGCTGATATCTGATATTATTGGTTCTCTGACCAAACAATATCCTTTAGTATTTCTTGTAGCTTTGGTTTGGTTTTTGCAGATTCTCTAAACTTGTGTTTGTCTGTAAATATCTTAATTTCGCCTTCATATTTCAGAGAGAGTTTTGCTGGATATATGATCCTTGGCTGGCAGTTTTTCTCCTTCAGTGTTCTGTATATGTCGTCCCATTGCCTTCTTGCCTGCATGGTTTCTGCTGAGTAGTCTGAACTTATTCTTATTGATTCTCCCTTGAAGGAAACCTTTCTTTTCTCCCTGGCTGCTTTTAAAATTTTCTGTTTATCTTTGGTTTTGGTGAGTTTGATGACAATATGTCTTGGTGTTTTTCTTTTTGGATCAATCTTAAATGGGGTTCGATGAGCATCTTGGATAGATATCCTTTCGTTTTTCATGATGTCAGGGAAGTTTTCTGTCAGGAGTTCTTCAACTATTTTCTCTGTGTTTTCTGTCTCCCCTCCCTGTTCTGGGACTCCAATCACCCGCAGGTTATCCTTCTTGATAGAGTCCCACATAATTCTTAGGGTTTCTTCATTTTTTTAAATTCTTTTCTCTGATTTTTTTTCAGCTATGTTGGTGTTGATTCCCTGGTCCTCCAGATGTCCCAGTCTGCATTCTAATTGCTCAAGTCTGCTCCTCTGACTTCCTATTGCGTTGTCTAATTCTGTAATTTTGTTGTTAATCTTTTGTATTTCTACATGTTGTCTCTCTATGGATTCTTGCAACTTATTAATTTTTCCACTATGTTCTTGAATAATTTTTTTGAGTTCTTCAACAGTTTTATCGGTGTGTTCCTTGGCTTTTTCTGCAGTTATCCTAATTTCATTTGTGATATCTTTAAGCATTCTGTAAATTAGTTTTTTATATTCTGTATCTGATAATTCCAGGATTGTATCTTCATTTGGGAAAGATTTTGATTCTTTTGTTTGGGGGGTTGGAGAAGCTGTCATGGTCTGCTTCTTTAAGTGGTTTGATATGGATTGTTGTCTCCGAGCCATCACTGGGAAACTAGTTTTTCCAGAAAATCCACTAAAAAAAAAATGCAGTCAGATCCCTATCAGAGTTCTCCCTCTGGCTCAGGCTATTCGGATGTTAATGAAGCCGCCTGGGGAGGGTGGGGAGGGAACAGAGAGATAGGAGAGTAACACCTCAGAATATAGCCAGAGTTGCTTGTCTTGCTTGGAATGACTATTATATCTGAGATTCCCGCGGGCGCGTTGCCTATGTGTGCTGGCTGTGTGGAGATTGCCCCCGGGGGGTCTGGCCCGCTGGAGTCACGGTCAGATCCTCCGCTTCCAGCCCCACTCCCAGCGTCAAGGCTCCCCTACTGGAACAGCGCACTCTCGACTCCAAAATCAGTCGCTGCCTCCCGGGGACTTCTCGTCCCTCCAGCCGAGTGGCTGTGCCGCCTCCGCGAACCAGTTGGGCCGCCTCCCGGGGTTAGTTCAGATGGGTGGAGCAGCTCCCAGTGCTTGTGCCGTGACCGAGTGTCCCGGCTGGGACGCTGTTCTCCCCACTCCAATACCAGTCGCTGCCTCCCAGGGACTTCTCCTACCGGCTGCGTCCCACGCTGCCCGCGCGACCCGGCTGGGCCCCTTCCCGGGGTTAGTTCAGGGGGGTGGAGCAGCTCTCCGTGTTTATGCCGTACCTGCGTCCAGTCCAAATCCCGGCGGGACGGTTCCCCGGCTGGGACGCTGCTCTTCCTGCTCCAAGACCAGTCACTGCCTCCCGGGGACTTCTCCTACCGGCTGCGTCCCACGCCGCCCGTGGAACCGGCTGGTCCCCCTCCCGGGGTTAGTTCAGCGGGGTGGAGCAGCTCTCTGTGCTTGTGCCGTACCTGACTGGTACGCTGGCTCCAGGCTCTGGAAACAATCGCTGCTTCCCCGTATTAGTTCGTTCTCTGTCTCTAAATCTGTGTTTGTTGTTCAGGGTTCGTAGATTGTTATGTATGTGATCGATTCACTTGTTTTTCCCTGTCTTTGTTGTAAGAGGGATCCGAGGTAGTGTCTGCCTAGTCCGCCATCTTGGCTCCGCCTCTTCTTTTATTTTTATTGTGGTAAAAATACACACAACGAAACATACATCAATTCAACAACTTGTACATGTACAATTCAGTGATATTGATTATATTCTTCAAATTGTGCAGCCATTCTTGCTATCCTTTCCTAAATCATTCCACCATCATTAGCATACACTCACTACCCACTAAGCAAAAACTCCTCTTTCCTCCTCCCTCCTGCCCCTGGTAACCACTAATAATTTTTGGTTCTTAAATATTTGCTTGTTTTATGTAAGTGAGGTCACACAGTATTTGTCCTTTTGTGATTGACTAATCTTCCTCGGCATAATGTTTTTAAGGTTTATCCATGTTGTGGCATGTATCAGGACTTCTCTTTATGGCTGAGTAACATGCCATTGTATATATAGACCTCATTTTGTTTATCCACTCATCTATTGAGGGACATTCTGTTTGTTTCTACTTTTTGGCTATCGTGAATAGTATTGCAATGAATATTGGTGTACATGCGTCTCTTTTTATAGCTGCTTTCAAGTCTCTTGGGTATATACCAAAAAGTGGACTAGCTGGGTCATGTGGTAGTTCTATGGTCAACTTTTTGAGGAACCACCAAGCTCTTTTCTACGGTGGCTGTAACCGTTTCACATTCCCCCCAGCAATGGATAAGGGTTCCTGTTTTTCCACAACCCTGCCAACACCTATTGTTTTTGTTTTCTTGATCATTGCCATTCTAATGCGGGTGAGGCGGTATCTCAGGGTGGTTTTGATTTGCATCTCCCCAATGACTAATGGGAACCCTGGTGGTGCAGTGGTTAAGAGCTGGGCTGCTAATCAAAAGTCGGCAGTTAGAATCTACCAGCTTCTCCTTGTAAACCCTATGGGGCAGTTCTTCTTTGTCCTGTTATAGTGTCACTATGAGTTGGAACTGACTTGACGGCAACAGAATGGCTAATGACATTGAGCATCTTTTCATGTGCTTATTGATGATTTATCTAGCCTCTTTGGTGAAATTTCTGTTCAAGCTCTTTGCCCACATTTTTATTGAATTGTTCGTCTTTTTGTTGTTAAGTTGTAGAAGTATTTTATATATTTTGGGTATTACACCCCAATATGTGGTTTCCAGAAACTCTTTCCCAATCTACAGATTGTCTCTACCCATTTATTTTGAAAACTTTTATGTTCCTGGAACTGTGCTTGGTATGAGAGATTCAATGCAGAATTAGACAAGGCTCCTTCTTCTATGAACTCACAGGGTAGCCAAGGAAACAGAGAGACATGTAACCCATCATGAGTCAGTGGAGGTAAAGGTTTGAGATATGATGATGAAACTATGATTTCTGCTTTTGGAGATTTGAGAAGGCTATGAAGAAGAAGAAGAAAAAAAGAAAAAAACCTGTTGCCATCAAGTCAATTCAGACTCATAGCAACCCTGTAGAACAGAGTAGAACTGCCCCATAGGGCTTCCAAGGAGTGGCTAGCGGTTTCGAACTGCCAAACTTTTGGTTAGCACAAAACATTTAACCACTGCAACACCAGGGCCCCACTATGAAGAAGAGGGGATCTTAAACAGAGTCTTGAAGCATGAGGGGGCTTCCCCAGGTAGGAAAGAGAGAAAGCCATGGAGGTGTGAGAGTCTATGACATTCTGGACTTAGCATTGTTTTAGTTGTCTAGTGCTGCTATAAGAGAAATACCACAAGTGGATGGCCTTAACAAAGAGAAATTTATTTTCTCACAGCCCACTAGGCTAGAAGTCCGAATTCAGGGTGCCGACTTCGGGGAAAGGCTTTCTCTCTCTGTTGGCTCTGGAGGAAGATCCCTGTGGTGCAGCTGTCTTCCCTTGGTCTGGGAGCATCTCAGCACAGGAACCTCAGGCCCAAAGGACGTGCTCTGCTCCCAGCATTGCTTTCTTGATGATATGAGGTCCCCAATCTCTGCTTGCTTCCCTTTTTCTTTTATTTCTTTTAAGATAAAAGTGGTGCAGGCCACACCCTAGGGAAACTCCCTTTACATTGGATCAGGGGTGTGACCTGGTAAGGGTGTTACAATCCCACTCTAATCTTCTTTAACATAAAATTACAATCACAAAATGGAGGACAACTACAGAATACCAACCAAGTTGATACACGTATTTTTCAGGGGACATAATTCAATCCATGACAAGCATTATATGTCTCTCCTTTTTGCCTTTATTCTGTAGACAGGTCCTGAGCCCCTCCTATTTGCCAGGCCCTCTTCCACATGCTGGGAATGCAGTGATAGGCAAGGTTCCTACCTGCAGGGAACTTACAGTCCATTAGGGATGCTGGACAATGAACAGTAACTAGAAACCAGAAAAATAAGGAGTGATTAGGGGCCACTTCAGTGACCTTCCAACCTGTGGAGGTAAAACCTCCCTGAAGGTTAAGCAAGAATTCTAGGAACAGAGGATTCCAGGGAGAAGAAACAGCACTGAACAGGCCTTACGGTATGTCCAAAAATGGAAAGAAGGATAAATATACTCACCCTCCAAGACTAAGGGCAAGAAAAATTTATTACAAGGGAAGAAAAAAGCATGTCCCTCACTGATTTCTGAAATGCAAAAGGAATTGTTGTGTGCTGTCCAGTCAATTCCAACTCATAGCAACATATAGGACAGAGTAGGACTGCCCCATAGGGTCCCAAGAGCTGTCATGTTTACAGAAGCAGATTGCCACATCTTTCTCCTGACAAAAGGAGTTAAAAGTTTGAAATTTTGGAAAACTCACCTTTCCAGGAACTCCTTATAATTATCAAGCAACAACCAATAATTTTGATTACCATGATTCCCTCTTTCTCACCCACTCTCCCTGGTTAGAAAGGAAGAGACTGTGTGCCATTAAATGTGAAAGTTCATAGGATGAGTAGATTAAAACTACTCATATTCACTAAGTTTCTAGTTGTTGAAAACATAAACATGCAAAATGAGCCTGGAGGCTGTCCAAATTCTGAAAATCTATTTTATAGAGTGATACATTCCTCTAAATTTCTCTGTAAACATGCTACACAGTTTTCAAGCAAGACTTCAGCAGATTGAGAACTGGCGATGCTGGGTCTCTTCAATGAGTGAGTTGCCAATTCATTTCATTAGTGAAAAGGAAGGTACTTGAAGAGTTGAGTCGAGAAAAGAGCTGAGAATTCTGAGGACCTTACAGTCTCCCTCTACCCAGGTTAAGGGAATGGCAGCAGGTAAAGAAGCATGCTTCTCCATAGGAAAGCTTTTTTTAAAATCATGCTTTTGTTTATAAAATCTGTCATGTAATTATCGACTTGAAGTCAAGGGTAAAAAAAAGCCTTTTTTGAGCACTGTTATTGACCTCATTGCTGAAACCCTCCTTAACTGAATCAACATTTTATTGACAGCACATGAATCATATTTCTACCTGTATTCTAAGTAAATCTGAAAATGATAAAACTTGGCTTCTGCAACCAACATTTTAAGACTATAGTAAGCAGCAAAGGTGACGCTCAGGACCAAGAAGAAACAACTTTTTAGTAATGTGTTTGGCACGGTCACATTAGAAAAACTCCAAATGCATACATAGCTTAACATAAACAACAAGTATCGTGCTCCCCTTGGAAGGGCCTGGAGCTGTATTTTTTTTCCCTCTAAATTATGGAATTTCCAGCTAAACCTCATGGTTACCAGCTTAATTCTGCCATGTGTTGGACTTACCTAAAAGCATGGACTTTATATTACAAACTCAGCTGCAGTTTAAATTATTGGGTAAACTCTTTTCATTTCCAACACTTTCAAAATCCACAACAGAAATAGTAGACCAGCTGCCCTCGCTCCAAGGAGAGACCCTCATTACATGTCATTTGCATCCCATTAACCACCAGGCAGTGGGTCAGTCATTGCCTGTCAGGCTTTCAACTCATTCTTTTTGTGTTAATTAGCAGAGAAATAAGGAGTTAATGAAGATCTTATGATCTGTGATGACTCATCTGCTGGTTTCAGACGAATCCCCACTCTGGACCACTCTGAGCCCTGCTTGGGATGCTCTGAGCAGGAGCTGGAGGGAGGCTGCCCAGCCCTCCGAGGGGCGTTCTCAGGAGCCTTTGGCTTGGTGGGCTTTGTTAGCTCAAGATTAGAAGGAGTTAATTGCTTCAAGATTGCCGGGAGATTAGGTTACTGGGTGGGATGTATCTATGTAAGCATATGTCAGCGCTAGTTAGAAGACAGGAGATGCTTATTTTAATAAACTTATGAAAAGAAGAATTAATTTGTCATTACATTGGAAATCTTATTTTATTAACTTAATTTGAAAATGTGAAGCTGTCTGAAACGCCAGTTTTTCACTCACTTTCCTTCTGAATATGCATGAATCACAGATTAGTCGATGTGTAACACTATTCATTCAGGTTTGCTGTTTCCAAAGCCTCCCCCTTCCCCTACTCAACTTTTTTTTTTTTCCAGTCACTTGGTTTGCTGATGGTGCCTAGCTCTGGGGGAGGGGCTGGTTGAAGTGACCTCCGGGCTCTTCTGTTCCTATGGTGGGTACAGCGTGGCCTCTCAGATCTCCACCAGCAGCCCTCTAAAGAGGAGGGAATGGAGCTGCTTCTGCCTTTATTGCTGCCTGTTCCCTCTGAGTGTTATTTGTATACAGATGCTGTTTGCATTTGGTGGTACCCATGAAATAGAAGGGGAAAGGGAGTGCATGCAGGGGGAAACCGCAAGGCTCAGTCTTTGAATCAAAGCCAATGAAGGTGTTTCCTAAATGCTCAGCTTACATTGCATGGTAGAGGCAGATGGCTTAGCATGGCAAGCTGCGTAAGGACAGGGTCCAAATGATGCTCATGAGTATTTTTAGGAGAAGGTACCTTTATGGAGCACCTACTATCTGCCAGGAACTCTGCTAATCTTTTTGTTCTTGTTACCTCTTTTCATCTTTGCAACAAGCTTCTGACATGGGGACGATTATTAAGCCCGCTAATTTTTTTTTTTTTTTTCCAGATAAAGAAACTGAGATAGAGGGAGATTCAGCAACTTGCCCACAGTGACACAGTGAGGAGTGTCAATGGTCCACCCTGGAAGCCCTCCCCACTACCGCTGCCCTATATTCCTCCATGACATCGCTGAGGGAGCTTGGCTGTGACAGCTGGCCGTGGTGTGGGCTGTGGTGACTCAGAGAGCTCACTGTCTATCTAAATGGGGCAGGGGCTGCCCCACCAGATTGTCCCTATGAGGAGATGTGGGTCCACTGTCGTCAGAGCTTCTAAAGTTGTCTTTTCCTCCCAAAGAGGTTAGATAGCTGGAGTTCTAAATAAAACCTCCTGATTTTTAAGCATTTGTTCAAAAACATTCAATACTGTGTGGGTCAAATCTGGGAACAACTACTGGTGACCCTGTGAGAGATGTGTGAGAGATGGGGCTATGTTGGACCCCTGCCATGGATGTACTCTCCCCCCCAAAAAAAATATATCAAATGGGGCCAGTTTCCCTCCAAAGTGCCTGCACACAGTGGGTACTCAGTGCATTGTTCAGTGGGTCAGTACATTGTTATGTGAATCCCCAGGTGGGTCCTTGGCCCTGAAGACACACTGAAACACCAAATCACTGAAGAGCAATCATCTTGGAAGTCCACTCCCCTCCCTGAGAATCCTTAGGCGGCAAAAACACGCATCCTCGTTCTGACCTTTCGGGAGGTAAGAAGCTTGTTAGGATCATGGCGTTCTAATTGTAGTAGGAACCATGTGGGCATTCATATGTCCCCTTCCTGGGGAGCTCACTGGTTCTTCTTCTTTTCTGGCTGAGATCAACACGTATTTGGCCAGAAATAATCTTCAAAATATTTAACAACCATGTAACCACGGAAGGGTTAAAACCCGGCTCAGCAGAGCCGTTGAGACCCTGCCACAGTGCTGCAGCCTTTCCACTTGGCCTGTGCCTGCCATTCTGATGCTTAAATCTTAATATCACCTCTGCAAAAAAAAACAAAGCAGCTGTAAATGCAAACCAAAATGAAGCCCCTTGATGAGGATCCTAGGGGCCTCGACCATCGTGTAATTGTAATAGTGGCTATCATTTCAAGCACCAAGTGCCAAGAATTTACACATATTTTTGAAATCTGCTAACAACATTATGAGTGAATGTTATTATTATTATTAACCCATTTTAAAGGTTCAGGAACCAGGACTCTTGCTCAAGATAACACACCAAGCATGTGGTACAGTTAAGATAAAACCAGCCTTCTGTCCCCAAAGCCCAAGTAAGCTCATATGCTTAAGGCCAAGAGTTGGCAAATGTTTTCTGTAAAGGGCCAGATAGTAAATATTTTAGGCTTTGCAGGCCATACAGTCTGTGTTGCAGCTACACTCTGGTGTTGTAGACATTACATAAACAAATAGACATTGATACGTTCCAATAAAGCTTTATAAGCAGAGGGCCAAATTTGGCCCACGGGCTGTAGTCTTGCACAAGGTTGTATTACTCCTCAGTGGATGAAGAAATTCCACCTGCTGGGGCCCTCACTCTCTGGTACCTTCAATTTACCAAGTTGAGGAATAATTCTGGGGAAGATTTAATTTCAACTTACATTTTCTAAATGATCCCACATGTAGTCTTAACTGTCTCCTCTTCTTGAACTTCAGGAGTTCATGAGGGGGTCTGACACTTTTTGTTGTATCAGATAAACCCCAGTGCACTTGTTCTTATAAAGCCTCGCTACCCAAAGTGTGGTCTGTGTGGATCAATAGCATCAAGCCAGTTAGAAATGCAGAATCTAATTACAACTACTTAGAAATGCAGAATTTTTGACCCTACATCAAACCCACTTATTCAGTCTATGTTTTAACAAGATTCCAGGTGATTTGTAGGCACAATGAAGTTGGAGAAGCACTGGTATAAAGGAAATTTTAAAAATTGGCACCTCTGTGGATCGCTTGAATTTGGCTCCAGGTGTAATCCCTGACAGATGATGACGAAGGTATTTTTAACAAGCTACTAATAGAAATCACGTAAAGAGAATGGCCAGAACTCCATCAATAGAAGTGTTTCTGTTAGGTGAGGGAAATTGACACCTGACGTTGCTGATTCTAAGTGTTGCATTAGCCCAGGTGGTAATCAATCAGCACATCGAAATGGAGCCATTTCTCTGGCTATATGGGACCCCTGCTGTAATTGCACCTTGTTCAAATTGGGCCCCCACAAAAATATCAAATTAGTTACCAACGAGAACCTAAGGTTGAGATCTGCTCAGTCAATGTCCATCTGTCTAGGTAGATAGGTTGAGCCCTGTATCAGCTGGATAATCCCTCAGGACCTGCCTCATGATGGGGCAGACAGAGGACCTGTGGGACAGTGAGATCCTGATAACAGATGTGCCTCATTCTTCCAGCACCAGCTCTTTCAGCCCCTGCCCAGGTTATAGCTGTGAGACTGTTGCCATATCCGCTTGCCCCAACCATCCGGCAAACCAGAATGGTCCCAGTTCCTGAACTTATGTTTGCAAAAGCCAGCAACAGTGATAAATAGATGCCCTTTGTGTGTGCTTGAACCAAGATGTCTGTCAAGTGCCAACGAGAGGATGGGGAGGTAACCCTGACACCGCCAAGAGAGAGCCTTCTTTTGGAAAGGGACAGGTCGTTTTTTCTGGTCGGTTTGTTCCAGGGTGATTTTGTGAATGACATGATTTTGACCATAATTGCAAAATTGGTCTGAATTATAGCCCTTAAAAAGGGTTGGGGTTGACTTTAATCCCCTTCCTTCCTTCTTTCCTTCCTTTTTCCCACCACTCCCTTCCTTCCTGCCTTCCTTCCTCTCTTCCTCCCTTCCCTTGCTTCCTTCCTCTTTCCCTTCCTTTTTCCTCCCTCCCTCCCTCTATCCCAACTCCCTCCTTCACTCCTTCCCTTCCATCCTTCTTCCCTCCCTTTCCTCCCCCCTCTCTTCCTTCCTTCCTTTTAGCAGAAATATCTCAGGGGTCTGAATTTAGCAGGCATCAGGAGGGACCAGTCCCTGGAGAAGGACAGCACACTTGGTAAAGAAGAGGGTCAGTGAAAAAGAGGAAGACCCTCAAAGAGATGGGTTGACACAGTGACTGCAACAATGGGCTCAAGAATGATAACAATCGTGAGGATGGTGCAGGACCCGGCACTGTTTTGTTCTGTTGTACATGGGGTTGCTATGAGTCAGAACTGACTGGAGGGCACCTAACAACAACAACCAGGGCAACCTCGCCTCCTCCCAATGTTTCAGTCAAGTTCACAGGTGGTAGGCAGTTGCAGGCAATGGCAACTTGAAGAGGGGGTTAAATCAAGAGTAGGCCTGTGCTTGGACTAGACCCTTCTCTTCTCACTCTCCCAGGGCTGATGCTGCTCTGGGCAAGCTGCACAGTTTCCCCAAACCTGCTGGCCTGATGTTTTACAACTTGACAAAAGCCAGGCGTTTACTAGAGTCAAAATTGCCTTTTTTCTTATTGGCAATATATACAACGATTTCTGTTATCTCTTTACAGTGCAGTCAAAAGGTTAGGAGAAACAGGATGCAAGCACTCTGCATTAGGAAAAAGGGGGGGGGGGTAGGAAAAGGAGAGGAACGAGACAGCTGCCCATCAACTCACAACAAGCTTTCTGGAGGCTCTGAGGCTCTGAGACTCAGGATGTTGGCCCCTCATTTGCAAATGAATCTACTGAGAAGAGCAAACCTGCAAACTGAACTACCCTCTTGTTTTTTTGTTTTGTTTTGTTTTTGAGTTAGAGAATAGGTCTTGGGATTCAAATTTCTTAGCCACATTTAATGGAGCTTCTATACAGTAAGTGGACCTGGACCTGGCTCATGAGATTCACCGATTTGTAAGGACCTGTAAATAATCGCTGGAGGGTTTGGAGCCAGGTGGCTGAAGATGGGTGAGATGTTACTCGCTGCCTGAGACAGGTCCAAGGGAGAGCGTTAGCTTCCAGAATATCATTTATTTACTTATTTCTTGACCTTTGTTGAAGAGTCAGAGCCCAAAGGAGGTTGTAAAATGCTGAAGATAAATGGCACATGCATTCTTTGTACACAAACTGTCCCGGCCAACCTGCGCAACAGGTCCTGGCCAAGTTGCCGTCCCCTCCCAAAGCTCATCTTGTTTTAATGCACTGTTTTTCCTAAAACTCCGATTTAATTATCACTTGCTTTCCAATGTCCTTGAAATTAAATTCTTGGAGAAAATTGCTGTCCTCCTCCCCACCACCACACCTCCCTCCCTAGCACAAATACACTCTGTGTGGATGAATATTCTCTGAGGACTCTTGCTGCTTTCTCAAGAGAATTCTTTCATTTCTTCACAGACATATTTCCTGCCCCAAACACCTGTAGGATGTCAGATGTACAGAGTTGACTAAGATCATCCCTGTTGTCAGACAGACACATAAAGTTTAGTTAATTTATTCACTAAGTGTTTATTAAATACCTCCTGTGTGCCAAGCAAGGGCCCTGATGGTGCAACAGTTAAGCCCCCAGATAGTAATCGAAAGGTTGGCAGTTTGAATCTACTCAGTGGCTCTGTGGAAGAAAGACCTAGCAACATGCTTCTGTAAAGATTATAGCCCATAAAACCCTGTGGAGCAGTTCTACGCATATGGGGTCGCTGTGAGTTGTAATCACTTGACAGCACCCAACAATAACAACAACAGCGTGCCAAGCACTGAAGGGGCAATCACCAGACAGTGTGGTCAGTACAGTGCGCTGAGAAATATGTTCACTGTATGAGAAGAACCGAGAAGGAAGGAAAAAGAGAATTAGATGTCTTAGAAGAGGTGAAAGGAGACCTGGTGGCACCATAAGCATTCAGCTGCTAACTGAAAGGTTGGTGGTTCGAACTCATCCAATCACTCCTTAGGAAAAAGACCTGGCAATCTGCTCCCACAGAGATTACAGCCTAGGAACCCCTATGGTGCACTTCTACTCTGTCATGTGTGGGGTTGCTATGAGTTGAAAATCGACTTGATGGCATCCAACAACATCATCCACAACAGAGGAGGTGTCACTTCGCTTGTGGATGGGACATTTTGGGGATGTTAAGGATAAATGGAAGTTAACCAAGCGAAAGGGGAGGAAAGGATTTTCAGGAGGTAGGAATGGCAAAAGCAAAAGCACACAGGTTAGAAACAGCCAGCAGCCCTCAGGAGACAGTAAGCATTGCAGGGTTGCTCAACTATAAATGGAAGCCCTGGTGGCATAGTGGTTAAGAGCTATGGCTGTTAGCCAAAAGGTCAGCAGTTCAAATCCATCAGGTGCTCCTTGGAAACTCTATGGGGCAGTTCTGCTCTGTCCTACGGGGTTCCTATGAGTTGCAATCCACTCGATGGCAACGGGTTCTTTGGCTTTTGAACTATAAATTGCAAAGCAGAGGCTGGGGAAGGATGGATCAGGGGAGGCAAGGAAGAGCCCAGTCTCCAAGGACCTTCTGAGCCCTGTTATCTTTACAGTCCTATACATCTGCTTGGTCTCCCGCGCCACATGTGTGATTGTATATTTATTTCCATGATGTTTTGATAACTACCTGTCTCCCTTCTAAACTGTGAGTCCATCAGGGCAGGACATGTGTGTTCCCTGTGGGAGGGAATCATTTCCTTTCTTGTATCAGTCCCTTATCTTAGCACTGACCACTGTATTAACCATCTGCAAGGACTACTCCTCCAGTTCTCACAACCACCCTGTGAGGTGGATACTATTCCTAAACCCATTATACAGATGAGGCAACTAGGGCTTTGAGAGGCTGAGGAATTCCCATGTCATGCAGTTAGTCGGTGGTAGAGACAGGATCCAGTGACCCTTTGCCTGACTCCAGAGTCCAAGCTGTATGCCTCTGATTTCTCAAAAGCCAACACTCATTTCATACACCGTCTTTGTTGTTGTTATTAGTTGCCATCGAGTCGATCCTGACTCCTGGCGACCCCATGTGTGCAGAACAGAACTGCTCCATAGCATTTTCAAAACTGTGACCTTTCAGAAGCAGATCACCAGGCCTGTCTCCTAAGGTGCCTCTGGGTGGGTTCGAACGGCCAACCTTTCAGCTAGAAGCCACCCCGAGACTCCTGTACTGACTTTAGTATACTGGGTATAAGTCATATACAGAGTTTCCTTTCGGAAATGAGATAAAAACCTCACCTCCCATTGAAGCTACATGAGCGGATGGTCCAAAAAGAGGGGGAAGCTTATTATTCATAATGACCTCCTGGCAGTGTCATGAATCCGTAATGAGGATGAGGCCATCATGGAGAGATCAAGCCCAAAGCCCTGGGATCGCTATGAAATACAGTATTTTGTTTGCACACTGTAACTTCATCCCTCAGAAATGAATGAAAAAGCAAGGCTTGGGATGCTGCTGCCACTGAGATTTCTGCTCTCCCAGCAGCACCCTGGCCTGAGCTGCCCATACAAGAAACAACGCAATGGGCAAGAGGGAAAGAAAGACCCACACAACCAAAACACTTGAGAGCAAATTTTAGTAAAACCAGACTGTTGACATTTTATGAATTTAATGGCATAAAGAACATGCAGTAAAAACAATTTGCATTTCCCAATTATATATGTCAGATCCCTAAATATCTTGATCACGTTATTTTGCTAAAGATATCCTGATGGTGGATCTGTGAATGATTTACATAAATGAAACATTTGCATAAATTAAAGTAACAAGTATAAATACACACTTATAAAATGCTGATACCACTTACTACTCTCATAAAAATAAATTATGACACATGATAGGCCATGTGGTTTCTGGGCAATCATTGTGAGCCCCTGATGCATACTTGGCATTTTGCTGCCAGAAGAAGGGGGAAAGTCAACCTCAAGCATCGCTGAAGGTCTGGTTCTCCCAGGGAAGCTCTAAAATCGGCTTTTGAAAGATGACGTCCTAAGAGGTCACTACTTAGAGTAGTGACCGAGCACACAGCACATAGCCAGATTGCCCAAATTCAGATCCTGACTCTACTTCTAACTAGGTGTAGCTTAGGACAAGTCACTTAATCTGAGCCTTAGCTTTGTCATCTGTAAACTGGGTATAGTAATAGTAAACCAAAAAACCCAAACCAGTTGCCCTTGAGTTGATTTCAACTCACAGTGACCTCATTCGTACGTCAGAGTAAAACTGTGCTCCATAGGATTGTCAGTGGCTGATTTTTGGAAGTAGATCACCAGGCCTTTCTTCTGAGGCATATCTTCATGGACTCAAATCTCCAACCTTTTAACTAGCATCAAGCGCATTAACTGTTGGTACCACCCAGGCAGTACCTACCACAAAAGATCGTTGTAAGAATTAATGCAGTTAATGTACATGAAAGAACCTAAAATGGTGTCTAAAATGCATATGGAAAAAGCACAATAAATACATATTCGGTTACTATTACTGCTATGATATCACTTGGCATATTGGGAGAATGGTTTCCCAAGGCCACGTAGACCTTTGGGTCCTACCTACACTCTCTGTCTCCTCACTAGTGATGTTCTAACTTTCTTGGCCTTCGAACCCTAGGATGAAAGAGGGGTAACTCCCAAGGATCACTCCTCTTTACCAATATTCAAATCGCTTCCTGAGTTGGGCTGCTCAGGTGACCTTTAGTGGTGGATTCTCACAAGGCAATTATATATGTGTACCAGATCTAAGGCATGGCCCCCCGAATGATCAGCATTGTATCTGGAGGTCCCAGTGGGTTGGCATAGCTGGTAGGATTACATGGAGATGACCACTGCTGGTGGGGTAGGTGTCCTTTCCAGTTCTGATTGGGTCAGGGATGGAATGAGAGGGAGCAGGATAACTAAATTTCACAAGTCCCACACCTTGTGCTCAGATCCACTCAATCTTTGGTTACCTCAACAGAGATCACAGGTGCCACTTCTTTGGCCAGAGGCAGCTGAAGAAGATTGCATCTGAAGTTGGATACCTGACTTCCACAAGGTTTCTCCACAAATACAAAAGTTTCACCAATGAGCTCTCATTTCCTTCTTTTTCATGCCTGTCGGCACAATACCCCACATGTCTGTCAGTTTGTCCTACTGTGGGGGCTTGTGTGTTGCTGTGATGCTGGAAGCTATGCCACTGGTATTCAGATACCAGTAGGGTCACCCATGGAGGACAGATTTCAGCTGAGCTTCCAGACTAAGGCAGGCTAGGAAGAAGGATCCGGTAGTCTGCTTCGGAAAAGTATTAGCCAGTGAAAATTCTATGAATAGTAGCGAAACATTGTCTGATATAGTGCTGGAAGATGAGCCCCCCAGGTTGGAAGGCACTCAAAAGATGACTGGGGAAGAGCTGCCTCCTCAAAGTAGAGCCGACCTTAATGATGCAGATGGAGTAAAGCTTTCAGGACCTTCATTTGCTGATGTGGCATGCCTCAAAGTGAGAAGAAACAGCTGCAAACATCCATTCATAATCAGAATCTGGAATGTACGAAGTATGAATCTAGGAAAATTAGAAATTGTCAAAAATGAAATGCTACACATAAACATCAATATCCTAGGCATTAGTGAACTGAAATGGACTGGTATTGGCCATTTTGAATCCGACAATCATATAGTCTACTATGCTGGGAATGACAACTTGAAGAGGAATGGTGTTGCATTTATCGTCAAAAAGAACATTTCAAGACCTACCCTGAAGTACAATGCTGTCAGTGATAGGATAATATCCATACGCCTACAAGGAAGACCAGTTAATATGACTATTATTCAAATATATGCACCAACCACTAAGTCCGAAGATGAAGAAATAGAAGATTTTTATCAGCTGCTGCAGTCTGAAATTGATCGAACATGCAACCAAGATGCATTGATAATTATTGGCGATTGGAATGTGAAAGTTGGAAACAAAGAAGAAGGATCAGTAGTTGGAAGCTATGGCCTTGGTGATAGAAACAATGCTGGGGATTGAATGATAGAATTTTGCAAGACCAACGACTTCTTCATTGCAAATACCTTCTATCACCAACATAAACGACGACTATGGACCTCGCCAGACGAAACACACAAAAATCAGATCGACTACATCTGTGGTAAGAGACGGTGGAAAAGCTCAATATCATCAGTCAGAACAAGGCCAGGAGCCGACTGTGGAACAGACCATCAACTGCTCATAAGCAAGTTCAAGCTGAAACTGAAGAAAATCAGAGCAAGTCCACGAGAGCCAAAATATGACCTTGAGTATATCCTACCTGAATTTGGAGACCATCTAAAGAACAGATTTGACACATTGAACGCTGATGACTGAAGACCAGATGAGTTGTGGAATGACATCAAGGACATCATACATGAAGAAAGCAAGAGGTCATTGAGAATAAAGAAAAGACCAAGATGGATGTCAGAGGAGACTCTGAAACTTGCTCTCGAACGTTGAGCAGCTAAAGAAAAAGAAAGAATTGATGAAGTAAAAGAACTGAACAGAAGATTTCAAAGGGCGGCTCGAGAAGACAAAGTAAAGTATTATAATGATATGTGCAAAGAGCTGGAAATGGAAAACCAAAAGGGAAGAACATGTTCGGTGTTTCTCAAGCTGAAAGAACTGAAGAAAAAATTCAAGCCTCGAGTTGGAATAGTGAAGGATTCTATGGGGAAAATATTAAATGATGCAGGAAGCATCAAAAGAAGATGGAAGGAATATACAGGGTCATTATACCAAAAAGAATTCATCGATGTTCAACCATTTCAAGAGGTAGAATATTATCAGGAACTGATGGTACTGAAGGAAGAAATCCAAGCTGCTCTGAAGGCATTGGCGAAAAACAAGGCTCCAGGAATTGATGGAATATCAATTGAGATGTGTCAACAAACTGATGCAGCGCTGGAGGTGCTCACTCATCTATGCCAAGAAATCTGGAAGACAGCTTCCTGGCCAACTGACTGGAAGAGATCCATATTTATGCCTATTCCCAAGAAAGGTGATCCAATTGAATGTGGAAATTATAGAACAATATCATTAATAGCACATGCAAGCAAAATTTGGCTGAAGATCATTCAAAAATGGCTGCAGCAGTATATTGACAGGGAACTGCCAGAAACTCAGGCCAGTTTCAGAAAAGGTTGTGGAACCAGGGATATCATTGCTGATGTCAGATGGATCCTGGCTGAAAGCAGAGAATACCAGAAGGATGTTTACCTGTGTTTTATTGTCTATGCAAAGGCATTCGACTGTATGGATCATAACGAATTATGGATAACATTGCAAAGAATGAGAATTCCAGAACACTTAATTGTGCTCACGAGGAACCTTTACATAGATCAAGAGGCAGCTGTTCGGACAGAACAAGGGAATACTGATCGGTTTAAAGTCAGGAAAGGTGTGCATCAGGGTTGTATTCTTTCACCATACCTATTTAATCTGTATGCTGAACAAATAAAGCGAGAAGCTGGACTATATGAAGAAGAATGGGGCATCAAGATTGGAGGAAGACTTATTAACAACCTGCGTTATACAGATAACACAACCTTGCTTGCTGAAAGTGAAGAGGACTTGAAGCACTTACTGATGAAGATCAAAGACCACAGCCTTCAGTATGGATTGCACCTCAACATAAAGAAAACAAAAATCCTCACAACTGGACCAATGTGCAACATCATGATAAACAGAGAAAAGATTGAAGTTCTCAAGGGTTTCATTTTACTTGGATCCACAATCAACAGCCATGGAAGCAGCAGTCAAGAAATCAAAAGACACGCTGCATTGGGTAAATCTGCTGCAAAGGACCTCTTTAAAGTGTTGAAGAGCAAAGATGTCACATTGAAGACTAAGGTGTGCCTGACCCAAGCCATGGTATTTTCAATCGCATCATATGCATGTGAAAGATGGACAATGAATAAGGAAGACCGAAGAAGAGCTGACGCCTTTGAATTGTGGTGTTGGCGAAGAATATTGAATACACCATTGACTGCCAAAAGAAGGAACAAATCTGTCTTGGAAGAAGTACAGCCAGAATGCTCCTCAGAGGCAAGGATGACAAGACTGCGTCTTACATACTTTAGACATATTGTCAGGAGGGATCATTCCCTGGAGAAGGACATCATGCTTGGCAGAGTACAGGGTCAGCAGAAAAGAGGAAGACCCTCAACAAGGTGGACTGACACAGTGGCTGCAGCAATGAGCTGAAGCATAACAACGATTGTAAGGATGGCACAGGACCAGGCAGTGTTTTGTTCTGTTGTGCATGGGGTCGCTGTGAGTCGGAACCGACTTGATGGCACCTAACAACAACAACAACATCAGCACAGTTACTCCTTTGGAGGAGTTGCTTTATTTTCTTCTTAAACTAAATTGTTGTTGTTAGCTGCCATTAAGTTAGCCCCCAACTCATGGCCACCCCATGCACAATGAATGAAGTGCTGCCAGGTCCTATGCCATCGCCATGATGGGTTGAGGATCAGGCCAAAATATGCTAGGTTTTATTTAAAAAAAAAAAAAATTAACTGATTCTCAGAGATCAAATTAGTCAGTCTCTTTGGTTGCTTTCTGGGCCAGTGAAGGAAATATTCTGTTTTCTGGTGAAATTTGTACCTTCCCTATTGATCTTGGACCAATCTACTTCTGTTTATCAGCTGTTCTACAAATCATAAAGCATCTTCAGAGGTTTATAAACCAACATCTACTCTCTCTCTCTCGGGCTTTCCTCCCCATCTAAGAAGACCTGTTCCCACAGTGGCCTTATTGGTGATGAGGGCAGGGACACAGTGCAGCCTTGTTGGGACCATAACCCCAGCTGTGGGGTCTGAGGGCACCAAGAGCCTTTCTGCCCGGGAACAATCACACCTGCTTTGCAATTTTGCCTCACACTGGGCCTGGCTAGGCTGCCCGGAGGCCACAGCGTGTGTTTCTGGGGTCAGAACGTTAATTGCCATAATAGCAGCTCTCAGTTATCCAGCTCTTTCTCTGTGTCGTCCACATGCTGTCCATATGCTGTCTCAACCCCCTGTGAGGTAGCTTTGCAAAGACTGCAGTAGTTGTGATGGGGCCTTAATACTGGGATGTAAACTGAAATCCATCCCTAGTAATGTACCCTTTGCACCAATGGTAAAGTCCAACTCAGAAGGCTCAGTGATGTCCATCCACCCTGGGTGTTAGCATCTGGTAAGGGAGCCACACAAGTCCTGTTCTCCCCAGGGCCATCTTGATGTCCTGAAGTCCTATCAGTCCTGTATCTCTATCAGACTCAATCACAACCTTTTACATAAGAACCATGATGCAGCTTCTCGTTCAACAGCTCTGGGCCTCAGCTCTCATATCTATTGTTGTTAGTTGCCATCAAGTTGGCTCTGACTCATGGTGACCCCATGTACAACAGACTAAAATGATGCCCGGTCTTGCTCCATCTTGGTGATCATTGGTATGGTCAAGCCCACTGTATTTTGAGTGCTTCCAGCACTGTATCAGGCAACGTTCTGTTGTGCTCCGTAGGGTTTTTATTAGCTCATTTTCAGAAGTAGATCACCAGACCTTTCCTCCTAGTCTGTCTTGGCCTGGAAGTTCCACTGAATCCTGTCCATCATGGGTGACCCTGCTGGTATTTGAAATACCAATGGCATCGCTTCCAGCATTGTAGTCAACACGCAATCCATCACAGTATGACAAACTGACAGATGGTGGTTGCTCGCATCTGTAGGATGAAAAAAATTTAACTTCTGCCCAGCATCTTCAGAGGGTTAGATCAATGATCAGATAACATCAAGATAATACCAATCACCAACACCAATGTTGGTGATTAGTGTTATCTTTCCACCAGGACAAGCATGCTTTCAAGCTTGTGTCTGAGCAATTATTCATGGGTAAGTTATACATCGGAAGAAAATAACGCATTAATGAAATTATTGCTTGAATTCTAATTCTGGATTTCCAGCCGTAACCTTTCTCTTAAGCTTCAGACTCAAATTTCCAACTACAGTCTGGAATGACCTGTGGATGAAGTGAATGGCATCGACAGTGAAGACTCATGTTGAAGAAACATTAACTAAGGTGGCTGCTGTGGTCAAGGGCCAGGTCAGGACAGCTCTCTCTTTCCACTCTCTTCTTTCCTGGTCTGTTCCCACAGACCAGGATGGAACCCAGGAGATTCCCCTGAAGATGTTAACTTCTTGCCACATGGCGTTTCAGTTACAGAATTCTCATCTTCCATGAGACAGACCTGGGTTTGATTCCTGGCCAGTGGACCTCCTGCACAGCTACCCACCCATCTTTCAGTGGAATCTTGCATGTTATGATGCTGAACAAATTTTAGTGGAGCTTCCAGACTAAGACAAACTGGTAAAAAAGGCCTGGAGATCTACTTCTAAAAGTCAGTCAGTGGAAACCATATGGATCACAGTGGTCTGATCCTCAACTTATCATGGGTGTGGTACAGGGTCAGGCAGCATTTTGTTCCTTTGTGCAGGGGGTTGTCATGAGTGGGGGGCTAACTCAACAACAGCTAACAGTAACAACAACAGCAAGAACAACAACAATACCACATGGAGGTCCTAGCCTATTAAGAAGCTTTAAGTGATCCCAAAAGAGGTGCTAAGTTCCCATTAGAGCAAGGTTTTTGAATGAGTTGTCCACCAATCACCTACATAAAAATCTCCAGGGTGCCATGATTCACTTAGCACCTTTATGTGTCAGATGGTAATAAAATAGATGAAGAAGACACAGTCCCTGTCTTAAAAAAAGTAAAAAATAATAATAATAATTAAGTTTTTTCCAGTAGAGAAGATATGTGACTAAGAAAAACAATGCAGTAGATGACAGGTAAACCAGTTGCCGTCAAGTCAATTCCGACTCATGGTGACCCCACGTGCCTAAGGTCACAGCTGTGCTCCATGGATGATTTTTTTGGATGTAGATCACCAGGCCTTTCTTCTGAGGCATCTCTGGGTGCACTCAAATCTCCAACCTTTCGGTTAACAGTACATTAACCATTTGCACCTCCCAGAGACTCCTATATAAAAAGTACTATCCCAGACTTCCTGTTCGAATATCCTGCCATTCGGCCCAACAGTTCTAACTTTAATGTGGAGGTGTGGGGTTGGGCTGCTTTTCAGCATTAATGGCTTGAAATAGATACCTTCAATTTGTCTGAGTCATCACAAACAGGGTCTGCATCTTATTTCGGTGAATTGTTTAATATGGTATACATGAACCATATCGGCCGGCCCTATGTTTTGTCATGAAATGACAACCATGAGAGCAAGGTGAGAAGATGAGTGTGTGGATGAGGGTATTGGACTGGTTGGGTTGAGAATGGGAGACCAAGAACTCAAAGGGTGGATACAGGGAGGAAGGAGAAATATGATGGAAGGCAGAACAAAAGGCAACAGTAGAAAAAAAAGGGGAAGCCCTGCCTGGCACAACAATTAAGCGCTCACCTGCTAATGGAAAGGTTGGTGGTTTGAACCTACCCAGTGGCTCTGTGCGAGAAAGACCTGGCCATCTGCTTCTGTAAAGATTACAGTCTCAAAACCCCTATAGGGCAGTTCTGCTATGTCACTTGCGGTCATTACGAGTCAAAGTCAACTCAACAGCACCTAAGAACAACAACAACACAGAGATAAAGAGAAAAGTAGTAAGTGGTTCTGAAAGGAGGGCCAAGCCAATGACCCACAGGTGGGGGCACTCCTGCCACCCCCTTCACCGTCCCTCGTTCTGGTCAGTCACAGTGTTCCCAGAGAAGAGTCTGCACACGACAGTGACAGCAGCCACCGAGGAAGCCCGAGTGGGATGGTGTGAATTCCCCCCTTCCCTCTCCCTGTGACATCCATCAGAAAGGGCTAGCTTTTGAGCACCCAGAGAGGGGGGAAAATAAGCAGAAGTAATTTATTCGGGATCTTTGAGAGGATAATAGCCAATTATTTGTTTATAACACTGGTTAAATTTTCATTAGGCAGATTAATGGAATATCATGTACTGTCAACATTGGACTGAGGGGTGGTCTGTAAGAGATAAACGGGCAAACAGGAGCTGTGTCTCTCTGAGTAAATTAGTTTTTGCTTTCCTGTTTTTCATATGAAAATGGGAAAGGTGGGCAAGGTGGTGCATTTTAAAACAGGTCTTGAGATGGGCCAAATTGGTTAAATATGAAAGCAATCCTGGTAATAAATACATTATAATAACTTAGCATCATGGCCATAATTTTGATTTCATGAAAGTCTGGGATATTGTCGATTTTTAACCTGCTCTCTTAATACACATTTCCCTTCCCTGAACTCAACCGCTGCTTGCTGTGAGGTGAAAACATATTACTTTGGGGGGCCTGATTTGTCTGTGTGATGCGCTCAGCATTACAGCTGGTAAGTGCGAGAGGCTTCCAGGCTTTTCTTGTGAGTTCGGGCATTGTCATCCTGGATGGCAGGAGTGGCTCCCAGGAGTGCTGTTATCAGGATCAGAATCCCCTGGGTCGCAGGCACAGAAGAGTTGCTTATCACTCTGGAAGTAGACTGGAAGGCGCACACTCAGCTCTGTATTTGGTGCTAAGTCTCTGGTTAGTGTGGAGGCCCTGAATGGGCTGAGTTCTGAATCCTGACATGATTCCATGTAAGAATCAGTAGATAGAACTTTACAATCAAAAACAGTACTAGCACAGAGACTGGAGAAACCCCAAGCGTATGGCCCCTAGACGCCCTTTTAACTCAGTACTGAAGTCACTCCTGAATTTCACCCTTCAGCCAAAGATTAGACAGGGCCATAAAACAAACAATAATACACGTGGCTCAACTACATGTACAAGACTAAGTGGGCACACCAAGGGCAGGAGGGAACAGGAAACCTGGACGAACGGAAACGGGGAACCTAGCGTTGAAAAGGGGAGAGTGTTGACACATCGTGGGGTTGGCAACCAAGGTCACAAAACAATATATGTATTAATTTTTTAATGAGAAACTAATTCGCTCTGTAAACATTCATCTAAAGCACACACACACACACAAAAACTCTACTGGCAAATTTGAACACACACACATACACCTCAAACGTACGCAAGCTCTGAAATGCGCCAGTTCGATAACAACTGATATTCTGCAGTTAAAAATAATGTAATCGGCAATTAAAAATTTTTTTAAGTTTAATTGTCATTGGAGAGTCATTAAAGTTCCCATATATAGAATGCAACTAGGAGTGTTCATTTGCAGCTCAACTTCAAATTAAAAAAAACAGAAGACATTACTTAGGCGGCAAGTGATAGGATGAGGTTTCTTATAAAAAAAAAAAAGAGAGAGAGAGAGGGAGGGAGGTCAATGAGAGGAAGGGATGGAAAGAAAGAAGGAAGGGAGGAAGGAGGGAAGGAAGGAGGAGGAGGAAAAGGGCTTTTGCAGTGTTGTAAAAAATCGAGTAAATGAGACCTGTCGTTCTTTTTGTAAAATGCCAAAATCTGTAGCAAACACGACTAATAAAATCTCTTTCAAAAGGATAAGGCACTACTGTGAGTTTCTTCAAACCTTTTTACTAGGTTCTTTATTGACTCCTCTTGAAAACAATTCTATGCCAAAATGATGCCCAGCAATAACTGGTTGTAAAAGAAGAAAATCAACGTAGCTTTCCCTACCAAAGACACACCCCGACAGCTCACCCTCACCGACCCTGAGCAGCCCTTTTCCAAGGTCCCGTGACGTCCAGAGAGGTGGAGATGATGGAGAACAAATGTGACTAGTTCTACCTGGCCTGTTTTTCTTTTGTTCTTGCTCCCTTTTCTCTGTGTCACCACAGCAGTGACAGAGGGTGGGATTAGCTGAGCAGTGACTGGGCTGAACAGAGAGCAGGTGTCCAGTGTTGCCTGCCAGGAAAGCTGGGATCCGCACCCTTCCCGAGCAGGCCCGTCCTTGCTAGTCACGGATTCCAGGTTACAGAACACCGGGGACAAGCTCTGTTAGTGGGTTAATCACTCTGAAATAGGCAGAGGTGGTGGGTTGAAAGTCACCTTGGTCTGGAGATGCTACAGAGTGGCCAGGGTTCCTTCATGGCTTCCAGCTGGAAGGAATGACCTTGGAGAACCTTTAGGGAGACTCACCTTCTTGAAATCCAACATCTACCTGTTGCACAGGAACCTCCTCAGCAGAACGTCTCAGACACACATTCTCCCCCGGTTCAGCAGCTTCAGGCAGAAATATCACAGCATTCACGATGAGTTAAGTCCCAAGGGGGGTGGGTTGGGGATCATTTTAAAGTCTCTAAGCACATAGAGGACCACCCATCTGTCAGGTTGTTGTAGGTGGCCTGTGTGTTGCTGTGATGCTGGAAGCTATGCCACCAACAACGTCATCCATGGTGGCAGGTTTCAGGGTTTCAGCTGAGCTTCCAGACTAAGACAGAGTAGGAAGAAAAGCCTGATGATCTACTTTCAAAAATTAAATCAAAACACCAAACTGTTGCCGTCAAGTAAACTCTGACTTATAGCAGCCCTAGAGGACAGAGTAGAAATGCCCCATAGAATTTCCAAGGAGCGGCTGGTAGATTTCAATTGCCGACGTTTTGGTTAGCAGCAGAGCTCTTAACCACTGTGCCGCCAGGGCTCCACTTTCAAAAATTAGCCAATGAAAACCCTATGGATCACAACAGAATATTGTCTATACAGTGCTGGAAGATGAGCCGCCTAGTTTGGAAGGCACTCAAAATACACAGTGGCTGCAACAATGACTTGAATACACCAATAATCGTGAGATTGGCACAGGACTGGGCAACATTTTCTATGGTTGCACGTGGGGTCACCATGTGTTGGAGTCAATTCAACAACAGGGTCACCATGTGTTGGAGCCAACTCAATGACAGCTAACAACAATAATAAACAGGACAAGCTTAGTTCAACAGCCTTATATACAACACCCATGCACCTCAGTATAGAGCTGGTCCCAGGGTCAGGGCTGCAAGAGTCCCTTTTAGGAAGCCCCTTACGAGTTTTTTTGAAAATTTTAATTTCATTTCCAAGTGTATTGATTTTTTAAATAAACTTTTTACTTTAGAAGAGTTTTAGATTTACAGAAAAGTTGCAAGAATAATATAGAGAATTTCTATATATCCTGTGCCCAGTTTCCCATTACTAACATCTTACCTTGCTATACTTTGTCACATCTAATGAACCAATATTAATATATTATTAACTAAAGCCCATACTTTTTTCAGATTTCCTTAGTTTTATCTTTCTTATTATTTTTTTTCTTTAGATTCCATTCAGGATACCACATTACATTTACTCGTGTTTGCTTAGGGTCTCCTAGACTGTGATAATCTTCAGATTTCCCTTGTTTTGATGACCCCGACAGTTTTAAAGAACATCAGGTGTTTTGTAGAGTGTCTTTCAATTTTTGCTTGATGGTTTTCTCATGATTAGACTGAGGTTATGTGTCTGTGGGAGAAAGATGGAGGTGAAGAGTCATGTTCATCACATGCTATCAAGGGTAAGTGCTATTGACCTGACTTATCACTGATGACGTTAAACTTGATCACCTGGCTGAGGTAGTGTTTGTCAAGTTTCTCCACTGTAAAGGTAGTTGCCCCCCATAGGCACACTGCATTGCTTTGAAGGAAGTGACTCTGTACAGCCCACACTTCCAGGGTAGGGAGTTAGGCTCCACCTCCTTGAAAGAGGAGTGTCTACATAAATACTAGTAATTCTTCTGCACTTCTCCTCTGTTTATTATTCAATTATTTATATCAGCATGAACTCATCAATATTTATTTTATACTTTGACTTATGGTCGAATATTATTTATTACGTTGCTCAAATTGTTAGGAAGGCCCTTTTGGCTATGCAAGAACTAAAACTCGTTTGCCTGGAGGATCACAACAGACCCACCCACGCACCCACCCAACATGGAACTTTGAGCCGATTTGATTGGCCTTAAGGGACAGTCGCGGGGAAAAACGCAGTGCCCAGCTTTCCTAATTTGAAATATGAAAGACATTCTCCGGGCTATTACATCCTTTTAGTGGAGGGCAATTCACATTCTTTTGGTGGTTTATCCTACTTATAATGATCAAATCCTAGAGTCAGAACTTCTAATGCAAACCACTTTTACAGCTGTAATTGGATCTAAGGCAAATGCAACCACCAAGTGGCCTGAAACTCCCTGGCAAGGTTCAATCAGGATATGATATCGCTTATGAAAGTGATATCTTACTATTGATACTTCTCCCAAGCGCAACCCAAATTAGAGACATACTTGAGTGATTCGGGGGCCGCGGAGCAGCAGGAGTGTGGGCCACTGGTAAAGTAGGATTCTCAAGCAAAGACGATGCGCATTTCATTGCGGGTATTTAACGGAAACCCTATGAATGTCTTCTGCTGGGTCTGGGGGGAAAAGACGTTCTAACATTTAGAGAACCACATGAAATGTGGTTCTTAAGAAAATTCAAGAACCGACAATGCAAACGGCATCTGAAAGCAGACTTAGGGGGATTCTGGGATACATGGTCACAAACTGAAAACACATGGACTTCCCTACTGCACCCACCCGGACGGGACCCTGAGCTAAGCCCGTGTACACACACATGCACACACGTGCACACACACTTCAAACTCAAGGGCTCTCAGACCCTCTTGGAAGGTGCAGAGGCCTGAGTCATACCAAAAGATGGCCTCAGCTCCCAAGGAGAACTCAAATGCCAACATCAGTAGCAGGTGTGAACCTCAGTCCACAAATTTGAGCGTGCAAAGAAATGTGATTACTACATTGACTATATTCATATTTTACGTATTTTAAATATGCATCTTAGGGTTTCTATATTCTGTCATTTCTGACCCTTAGAACAACCCCTATTTCAACTCCACAGCCCCTTCTGCATCCCTGGGATTATGCTACAATATTAGGGTCTTAGGCAGTAAGAGGGGGAGATGTGTGCCATCTGGTCCCCTGTGCTCAGTCTACAAAAGTTACAGCGGAGACGTCTACTGTCCCTCCCTGAGGGACTCCTTTGGGCCTGAGCACTCTGTTGCTCCCATGCCATGCTTGGGGCATGGGAAACTTTGGCCAGATTATCTCTGGTCCTCTAAGCCTAGAGATATAGCCTATATCCACTTCTCTCTGGGGTCTGGCTATATCTTAGATGGCATTGCCAGGAAGTGTGGCAATCCCTGCTGCTGTAGAAATAAACTCTGCTTGTTACTTAACGTCTTCAAGCCTCAATTCCCCCATCTGTACAATGAAAATAATGGTAGCTATAGCAAGCACGTAACCCTGGTGGCATAGTGGTTAAGTACTATGGCTGCTAACCAAATGGTTGGGAGTTCGAATCCACCAGGTGCTTCTTGAAAACTGTATGGGGCAGTTCTACTCTGTCCTGTAGGGTCACTATGAGTCGAAATCAACTTGACGGCACTGGGTTTGGTGTTTTTTGTTTTTTTTTTTCTTGGTTTATAGCAAGTACTTAGTGAATACTATTTAAAAAAAAAAAAAAAAAAAGACCATTGCCATGGAGTCAAGTCCAACTCACAGTGATCCTATAGGACAGATTAGAACTGTCCCATATGGTTTTCAAGGAGCGGCTGGTAGATTTGAACTGTCAGACTTTTTATTAGCAGCTGAGCTCTTAACCACAGCACCACCAAAGCTCCATAATAAATATTAGCATTCTAAAAAATTACTATTGCTCACAGATAAGTTTGAATAGCCACAGGACTCCCTGGCTCCTAAGTGTTATGGTGGACACCCATTTATAAATCCCTGGATGCTGCTATGGGCTCAAGCATAGAAACAATGTTGAGGATGGCACAGGACCAGGCAGCATTTCATTCTGTTGTACATAGGGTTGCTATGAGTCGGAACTGACTCGACAGCACCTAACAACAACAAATATACATGTGTGTGTGTTTAGAAGCCCTGGTGGTACAGCGGTTAAGCGTTCCGCTGCTAACTGAAAGGTTGGCAGTTCGAACCCATCAGCCTCTCTGAGGGAGAGAGATGTAGCAGTCTGCTTCTGTAAAGATGTGGCAGCCTTGGAAACCCAATGGGGCAGCTCTAAGCTGTCCTTTAGGGTCGCTATGAGTTGGAATTGACTTGACAGCACTAGGTTTTGTTTTTTCGGTATATATGTGTGTGTGTGTAAAGTTTCAGTAAATTTCAGTGAAAAGTTAGAAAATAAAGAGTTAAGAGGGAACACCAGAACGACATATATATGTTATGCTTCAATATGTTTACTTTCTAACTTTTATTCTCTATATATTCTAAAATGTAGAAAAGTGTGGGTAAGTATACAGCTCAAACACAATCAGGTAATTAGCACCCAGAACAAGAAATAGAACATAACCAGAGATCCCCCTCGTGCTTTCCGTGGCAGCAGGGATGGAAGCTCCACTTCCTGGTCACCACCTCCGAGTTACTGCCCACCCACCAATGGTAGCCACCATCTTGACTTCGAACAATGTAGGTTAATGATGCATGTTTTCAGTCTGGTTTCTCTCACTCTATATTATGTTTGTGAGACTCAACCATATTTTGTGCATAGTTGTAGATCACTTCCATTGCAGAATAGTGCTTCGTTGTATAAAACGTATCTCACTTTATTTATCCATTCTAGTGTTTGATGGACTTTTGGATGGTTCCCAGTTTGGGACTTTAATAGATAGCACTATTATGAGCATTCTAGTACATGAATTTTAGTGTATATACGTATTCATTTCTGTTGGATTTATACCCAGGAATGGAATTGCGAGTTCATAGGGTATACAAATATTCAGCTTGAGAAAATACTACCAATTTTCCAAAGTGTTGTATGAATATCCACTTCCATAAACAGTGCACAAGAGATCAGTTGTTCTATACCCTTGCTAACACAAGGTATTGTCTTTGTCATTTTAGCTATATATAGATACGTAGTGGTATGGCATTGTGGTTTGAATTTGTATTTCTTTCATGACCCTTTAACAGTGGGACATATCTCCTCCATGCCAGCCTACTTGCAGGCTCTTGGAGGGTAAAGACACATTAACATGTGGAAGGAAGAGCTGTATGGCCTGGGTGAACAGTCCTTTGGGAAATACGTAGAACGATATCATCGCTGCAGTGCCAACCATGTGCCTTCTCAGACTAAGACTAATCTGTGAATCTAACGTCTAAATTGAGGTGAACTGACCAGTTCCAGCCTGGCTCTGAAATTCAGAACTTTCTTTTTTTTCTTCAGTCAAGTACTATTCCTTGACTTGGAAGCTAGCCATTCTAAGTTATCAGGTCATCTGCCACATGGGGTTTTTTGGTTCTTTGTTTTTCCTTTTACTTATTTGCGTGCAATGGAGGAAGAAAGGAAGCTAGTGCCTTCGGGACATCTACAGGTGACACCTCTGGAACTTGGCATCTCTACTTGGATGAGTCAGCAGGCCACTTATTGGCCCAGTCATCTGCTTGTTTGGATATCTCTGCTTGTTTGGATATCTCAGGGTGTGTGTGGCTTGATAAGCTGAAACTAATTTCCTTGACAACTAAAGATTGGAAGTGTATTTTTTCATCAGCACCAGTCCTCCTGATGTGTCTCTGAGCATGGCCATGTAAAGAGACTTGAGTGATCTTGGCTCTTACACAAACCAGCTTTACAACTTTGATGAAGTCCCTAGAATATAATTGTAAATAAAGGACACTAACTTTTATGTGGAAACCCTGGTGGCATAGTGGTTAAGTGCTACAGCTACTAACCAAAGGGTCGGCAGTTCAAATCCACCAGGTGCTCCTTGGAAACTCTATGGGGCAGTTCCACTATGATGTGCCATGCATGCCCTAGGAGCTTATGTGTGTTGCCTTATTTAAGCCTCATCGAATATTGTGCCATAGGTAATCATGTATTCTGCTTTTAACTCATTTATTGAGTGTTTACTACAAGCCGGGCACCAGGGACTACATAGCCTCTGTACTCACAGAACTCACCAGGAAGACATGGAAGGGTAAATAAGCCATTCCAATAAAGAGGGACAAGTGCTGGGAGAGAGGGGAGCAAGGGTGTTCTGGGAGAGCCTGGGAGTATGGAGTCAGAAGAGGATTCCTGGAGGAAGTGAATTATACCCATTCCCCAATCTCATCTGTGGTTCAGAGAGGTCAAATAACATGTCCAAGGTCACAGATCTAAGAAGCCTGAAATAGGAATTAAAACTCAGATCTGCCTGGTCCTAAAGTGGCCTCTGCTTGTCCCGTCGTTGTGTCTGTGGAACTCCTGGGAAGAGTTATCCTCTTCTAGCTCTTCCCGATCCATGGACAGAGACAAGGGACAAAGCACTAGGAGGAAAAGGGGTTCCAGGAGAGGAGAAAATACTTCTGAAAAATCGGCCATTGAAAACCCTGTGGAGCACAGTTCCAGTCTGCACGTGTGCGGTCCCCATGAGTCAGAATTGACTCAGTGGCAGGCCCTGGGTGGGGGGAGGGGAATATATATATATATCTTAGTCAACAAATAGAAAACCTATCCCATGTATGCTTCAAACCATGGTGTCTGAATCATGGAAAGCATGGAGCTGCCAGTGGTCTCAACCCCCACAGGTGATGTCATGGAGATGATAATCTCCAAATTGCCTGTAATCCTATAATGGCTTCCAAACCACATATTATGCCACACGTGACAATCCAATTACTAATACCCCCATTTTCATGTATGCAAAGGACAGCTAGCTTTTCAGCCCTTCAATGAGATGAATACACAGCTACAAATTAACTGGCAATTTCAGTGCAATATGAGGAAACGGCCATTCTTATCACATTCCAAAGAAAACCATAATCAAGCAGCCATAGCGAAAGCTGAGTGTCACGCAAGCATATTTGTCAGTTAGCAGGCCAAAGGCACCTCCCAGGCCCCTAGCTGTTCTCTGAAGGAGGAAAACCCGAATGGTTCTCCATGTAGCCAAGAGGCAAACAAGGACCTACAGGCATCAGAATTCCAAGATTCCAAAGCTAGAGAAGTACAGACCTTCTGAACCAAATTCTCCCGATTCTGATCATTAGATTAAAAAATGGTGGGGAGGAAGATCTACCGATCATGACTTTTTCAGAGCCAAGACTATGTAGTTATTTTTGATATCCTTATAAATCATCTAGTCCAGCCAAGGCCCAGAGGGGAAAGATGCCTCACATATGGCCAAGCAGAGGTCAGCATTGAACCCACGACTCCGGACTTACAGCATCACAGGAGCCTGTCAAGAGAGGTTGAGAGCCAGTGACTAAATTTTGAAAAGGAAGGATCCTCAACAGAAAACCATCTCTTCCCAAATCCTCCTCCAACCATGAGCTCCAGGATGGATCTTATCTGGCTTTTACCAACCTCCCTTTTGTCTGTCTGTTCCACTCAACAAATTCTCAATGGATGCTGCAACATACTCCCTCCTTCAGGCTTCCAGTTTTCCAGCCATGCTCCCCTTTTCATCTTCAAATGGAGATTTTTTTTCACCTTTTATGGCTCCTCCATGAAACTTCCCTTTGCCATTTCCAAGGAGGCCTGACCATTCCTTCTCTGTATCCCTGCCCTACTCCAAATGCGGCACCTCCCGTATTGTGCTTTCAAGATGTGCCTATCTCCTCTGGCAGATAGCCAGATCTCTAAGAGCAAGGGCTATCTTTTACTTGCCTTTGCATTCACGCAATCCCTGGCACATGAGACACACTCAATAGATACTTGTTGAATGAATGGTTGAAGGAAGAACAAATGGAAAATAAACAAAAGAACTAATCTCACCTTCTATTTACATATCCTGATCTGATTCAAAACCAAATGGAAACAATTGCCTTTTTACACTTGTCTAGTCCAGAACCTTCTTCTTAAAAGAATTTCAGGAGCATGATAGAAGACACAGGACTGTGTGTCCATCTGTTAGAACTCAACATGTTGTTCTCCCTTAGAAAAATGTGGTGACCCTCTAGCTGCAATGAAGAACTGAGTTCTTTGCACTGTGGATGTATAAAAATAGATTTAAACTAGAGATGGATGGCCCCAGATGGATGTGGTTGGGGTGTGGAAGAACATCTTGAACTATTTTTCAAACATTTCAGTTTCGGCAAAAACCAAAACATGTTTTGCCAATCACTTTCCCTTAATTTTAAAACCCATGGATTTCAAAGGAAATTTAATCTGAATGTTTCTACTTCATTTACCCCATCTCTTCTAAATGTTCTCCTGAAAAAGTGAACCAATGGCCTAAAAGTTTAAAGGACCTTTTATAGTTTGCTGGTTTCTTTTAAAAAAGGAGCCACTTAAAAACTGGGAGGGGGCGTGGTCAAAGAGCTCTCACTATTGAAGTGCAAGAAAAAAAATAGCACAAGTTGATTTAGGTTTGAATCTAGGAAGAGGGAAGCATGTTTCTCAGGCTGAAACAAAGCAGTGTCTAAAGTTAAAAATTAAGGAAAAGAGTAAAGCTAGAGATTATTACAGATATCGGTTCATCTGTTCACTTCGGTTCATTTGTGGGGGTGTCTATGTGTGTTGTCAGTAATTCTGTAATCATTAGCACACGTTGCCTTGGCAGACACATAGTGACGATGGTTTAAAGGGAAGGGAAACAGCAGAATTGTGGGTGCACAGCTCCCTCTGAGCTCTTTATAATCTGCCAGTTACCCCCCTGCCTACTACCCCATAATCCAATTCTTGGTGACACTTGGGTTGGATTTGTCAGCAATCTGCTTCCTGATGTGTTTATACAGGGGCGGATGCTCCCTGCAGACCTTACCTGATATCCTTTGTTCCACCAGATCCTTCCAGTATGTAAGTTACCAGCCAGGAACAGCTTGGGCCCCGGGGGCATGTGCATAATTCATCGGAGTCACTTGGGGAAATTTAGTGCACAGCAGAAACCCAGTCAACACCCTTGTTGCCAATAGTTAATATACTGTTTGACACCACTGTGGCCAGCCGAAGAATGAGTCCATCTTTCCCAGACCACCCACACTACTAATAGCTAATAACTAACACATGGGAGACCATGGCTAATGACGTCCTTGGGTTCAGTGGTTCATTGTGTTTTTACTTCTCCTTTCTCCTCTTTATTAGCATTTGCTCATTCAACTAACAATCATTGAGTGCCCTTTAAAAGCCAGCAGTTATGCTGGATATTTTGCGGGAGACACAAAGATGACGGAATTATAGCCTCTGCTCTCAAGGAGCACACAAACTCATCAAGTTAATTGTCAAAATGGTTTTTCAAACATGGTGTCAAGGTCAATACAATATGTATAAAGGAGGATGCATTCTAAATCGGGCACCTTTTGAGCCATGCTACATTGGAAAGAAGCCCAGATAGGGGAACCATCTACCTACCAAAGGACTGAATTATTCAGTTAGCCTCAGAGAACCAGTCAACATCAACATATTCATGCAAGGAAAAGGCTCCAGCAACAAATACACTGGAGTCCCAGGATGGTGTAAACAGCAAGCTCGGCTGCTAACCAAAAGGTTGGAAGCTCAAGTCCACCCAGAGGCACCTCAGAAGAAAGAAGTGGCAATCTACTTCCAAAATTTTTTTAAAAAAACCTGTGGAGCACAGTTCTACTCTGACACACATGGGTTGCCCTGAGTCAAAGTTGACTTCACAACAACTGGAGAGAAAACGAACAAATACATCACATGGATCTGCTTGGAGGGAAAATGAAGAAACTGGAAGCAATTTTCGTAGTACCTTCTGAAATACCACGGGAGTGCTGAGAATATGAAAAAGGCCGATAAGGAAAAACGAGTATCACCCAGTCCTAAAAGGGCTGACTGAGAAGACCTCAAACGAGAGCTGCTAATAGAATTTCCCCCATCAGTCTCACATCTGTCTTTAAACCAGGAGGCACTGGCTTCTAAGAACTTGCCAATCCTAGTCCAGCCACATTAACTTGCTTCCCAAGCAAAGGTTCCAAGAACCACACGTTTTTAATTATACAAAGTAAAGGTTGATGAATGATTCATACAACTAATCTAAACTTGGGCCAGGTTAAAATAATACTGTGTAATAACTTATATTTATATAGCTCATAAGAGCACTTTTCTTTGGAGCTCAAAGTAGTTTTCAGATACTATCTCATCTCTTCTCATAACATCCTTGTGAAAGAGACACGGTGAGGATGGCCTTACTTTCTTTCCATAGAGAAGGAAATTAAGGGCCAGAAAATTTCCAGTATGAGTCCAAGATCACATAAGATGGCACACAAAAAACCAGGACCATATCCGTACTTTGGAGAAAAGATATCTCAAAAATCTGGAAATTATGGGACAATTGGAGCAGGTTTCCTTCCCCAAGGCCAACATCCATGTAGTAAGGAGATTGGGACAGTGACTGCTCTAGGGCATAAGCTTCCCTTTGTCTTGGTGGCTTTGGGACGGGTGGTTGGAGGAAGGGTTGAAGTACTAAGGAAATAAGAAATGCCATTCTTAGTCAAACTCTTGCCCATCTGCTCCAAGATTCTTCCTCTGAACCAGGAAGTGAAAGATGGTTGTGAATCAGCATGGCACTGCCGTAGACGTCAGTCCTACCTAGATCTCTTGGGTCTTAACACTTTACCCATTGCCAGCAAGTCAATTCCAGCTCAGCAACTCTATAAGACAGAGTAGAATTGCCCCATACAGTTTCCGAGGCTATAATCTTCATGGAAGCAGACTGCCACATCTTTCTCCTGCGGAGTGGCTGGTGGATTCGAACAGCTGACCTTTTCAGTTAGCTGACCTTTCAGTTAGCCGTGTGCCAACAGGGCTCTTTTTAACACTTTAGTCTACCAGTAGCTGTATCTCCGCCCCAGGGCTTTCTTTCAAGCCTTGGCAGAAAGGTGTTTTGTCCCCGGATGATGCAAACAGTTGGCTGCTAACTGAAAGGTTGGAGGTTTGAGTCCATCCAGATGCAACTCAGAAGAAAGGCCTGGAAATCTACTTCTCAAAAATCAGCTATTAAAAACTGTGTGGAGCACAGTTCTACTCTGACACACATGGGGTTGCCATGACTTAGAGTCGACTCGACAGCAACTTTTTTTTGCATTTCAGGCAAGCTGGAAGTGCCTAAGTGTTAACTTTCCCCAGTGGAGTTTGTAAATGTCCAAGCTTCTCGCCTTTAGGCTGGCATAACTGGGGGAAAGGGGCTTCCTACAACGCTACCCAGAATCTCCCTATGAGATAAAGCTCCAGACAACCCCAGGGTCACTGGCTGGATGACACACTCTTTCCACCAGCCTTCTCTTACCTTTCCTACTTCCTCTCTCCTCTCCTGGAGTTCCCTTCAGCTCCCAACAGATGACTTGCTCAGACTTCCTGTCTCATGGTCTGAGGAAGCTCTAGCTATGACAGTTATCCTCTCCAGCTTCATCTTTGATTTCCTGGTGACTCACTGTGGAGCCACCACCCGTGAACCAATCCTTGACAAAACCCACTACCTAGCCCTGTCTCAGGGCATCAATTTTCCCAAGTTCTCTGCCCACTGTGGGAAGAAAAGAAGAGTCACCAAGCCTGAGGTGGGACTTCAGCAAAGATGCATAGAAGGAGAATTGTGCTCTGAAAATTGCCTCAGACTCTGTTAGGGTTTTTTATTTTTTTTTTTTTAATGTCTGGCAAGGACTGCGTTAGGAAGTGAGAAATGAGTGAACTTTTGACATCCATCCTTCACTCTTTAATGTAGTTTAGATGAGCTTTTCATTCTACCTACTGTGTAACAACCGCACACGTGAGAGGTTCGATGATGTTTGAATTTATTTCCTTAGGTATGTCAACCACACGTGGTACACCAAAGATACGTTAAGTAGGGTGTGACGAGTATATTTGCTCTCTAGTGGCTTAGTAGCTATTTGCAGAATATAATTCACTTCATTCATTCATTGATTCATTCATTCAGTCAGTCACTCTTTAGTCAAACGACTATAACCCATTGCTGTCAAGTCAATTCTGACTCATAGTGACCCTGTAGGACAGAGTAGAACTGCCCCATAGAGTTTCCAAGGGGTAGCTGGTGGATTCAAACTGCTAACCTTTTGATTAGCAGCCAAGCTCTTAACAATTGAGCCACCAGGGCTCCTTCAAATAACTATAGAGCCCTTATTCTGTTCCAGGTATAGTGCTAGGGGCTGATGAAATAACCAGTCACCGTCCCTGGCCTCATAGAGCTTACAGTTTTTTGAGTGAGATAGATATGAAAAGAAATAACACAAATAATCAAATAATTGAACACGGTGATTAGTGCCATAAGGGAAAGCAGCAGGATGCTATGAGAGAAAAAGCAAGGCATATCTCATCTGAAGCCCGGCATGGGTCAGGGAAGATCTCTCTAGGAAGTGATACTTGAGCTGAAATCCTAAGGGTGAATGCCAGGACTTGGTGGTGGGAATAGCCTATGCCAAGACCCTGAGAAAAGAAGGAGTCTAAACACATTCTCAGAGGAAGAACACGCTAGCAATTACGGGCATGTAATACAGATTCTAAAGAGCCCTGGTGGTGCAGTGGTTTGAACTCAGCTGCTAACCGAAAAGACTGTTTGAACCTACCAGCCACTCCTCGGGAGAAAGATGTGGCAGTCTGGTTCCATAAAGATTATGGCTTTGGAAACTCTATGGGGCAGTTCTGCTCTGTCCTCTAGGTCTCTGTGAGTCGGAATCAACTCAACGGCAATGGAGTTTTTTCATTGTTATTTAACATAGGTTCTGGCAGTCTGGATCCAAAAAGTCCTACCTCTATTGTTAGCTCCATGACACTGGGCAAGAAACTTCTCTGTACCTCATCTATAAAAAAAATGGGTGGGAATAACAGTAATTCCCAGTGCCCAGCACACAACCAGGACTCGAAAACCTTTGTACTGTTAGGATGACTCATCAGAATAAGTAGGCAAAGTGGGCATAGAATTGGCCAGCTTTAAAAGCCCTGGCACCCCTCCCCCACTTCTTAGCATCCCCATGCTTCGTTATATTGAATGCCAACACCAAACATTCGTTCAAGCTGCATTACTCAAAGTGTAAGCAGCCGTGGTGGTGCAATGGTTAAGCACTTGGCTGCTAACCGAAAGGTTGGCAGTTCAAACTCACCAAGCAGCTCCTCAGGAGAAAGACCTGATGATCTGCTTCCGTAAAGATTAAACCAAAAATCCTGTGGGGCAGTTCTGCTCTGTCATGTGAAGTTCTACGAGTTGAAAATCAGCTCGATGGCACTTAGCAACGACCACAATCAAAGGGTGGTCAGAGGGCTGCAGTATGGGCCTCACCTGGGAGCTTGTAAGCAGTGCACGATCTCAAGTCCTGCTCTAGACTTAATGAATCAGAATCTGCATTTCACAAGACCCTGGTAACACCTCTGCCGTTCAAGTCTCAGAACCGCTGCTTAGGGGCCTCCAATGCCGCGGCTGCTCAAGATCAAAAACACCGACAACTCATGTCTATTCCCTATGTTGACTTCGATACTGTCACCGTGACCAAACAGATGGAGTCTCAGATCCAGAAGAGAAAAGCTTTGCCTTCCCTTTACAGAGGAATGGGGAGCCCAGGGGCAGGCACTCGGCTGGAAGACTTGAACACGGATCTACAGAGCAGGAAAGGGAAAAACAGCGATGTGAGGAGAAAGAGAAGGATTATAGCTTTTCTTGATGACTTCCAAATTGTACCCCACCCCTGTCTGACAAGCTCTCTCTAAGATGGACTGGTGGGTCTCCCTTCTCTGGTATGTTTGGTCCCCACTGAAATGAAGGTTTCTCCCCATCTGAAACTTGTGACTGACATCCCTGGGTTGAAATGTAATCGTACGTTTGACTGTGTCACTAGGAAAAGTAAACGACACCTGTTAGAGGACAAGGAGCCTGTGACAAAGCAATCCTGCCTTACTGAACAAGACTAAAAAAAGTCTAACTTTATTTATTTGTTTATTTTGATCTGTGTTTTATAAATAATCTGTGACTTTGGGATGCTTCTAATGTTATTTACAACACACACAGCTAAGACACAATGGCTTCTAAGCCGTTTGTATTCTCTTATCTGAACATCAAGCAGGAATTTTTAGCGCTCTTTCCCTCTTAAATGTACAATTTCAGTTCCGTCACGTTGGTACCTCCTTTGAATGTTTCACGTGCACAACACAAAAGATTCTGCTGCAACGCCTCCTTTGATGGTCTGTTCTGCTCGATGCGAGTCCTAAATCAAATCTCGGTACCCGATAAGATAGCATGAGAGGCTTTCAAAGTTTGTTTGCAAAATAAATAAATAAGCCCACAATAACCTCAAACGAAAACACATCAAGGATGCAGTCCCAATAAATGTGCATTATGTTTGATCATCTTTGTGACAGGATTTAGGTCTCTTAAAAAAAAAAAATTTTTTTTTTTTTTTTTTTTTTGAGAGAAATTGGCTGCAAAATAATTTGCCAGTTGAACAGACCAGTCTTTTCTTTGGTCCTTTAAGAGCATGTTTTAAATACTGTCCATTGGATACTGGGTCCCTTACCTGTGTTTAAAGGGCATTCCCAGAGAAGGAATTGAAGGTTTTCTCTTAGGATGTCTTGAGAAAGGATTCCTCCATCTGAGGAAATAAAGCTCTGTCTCCAAGGCAGAAGATAACAGGGAGTTCCAAATTGTTTACGTATTTAAAAAGAAAAACGCTGTTGACATTCTGTCGATTCCAGCTCTTATCGACGCTGTAGGACAGAGTAGAACTGCCCCACAGGGGCAGAAGTCACCCTGGTGGTGCAGTGGTTAAGTGCTCAGCTACTAACCAACCCACCAACGGCTCCAAGGAAGAAACATGTGGGCGGTCTGTTTCCGTAAAGATTTACAGCCTTGGAAACCCTATGGGGCAGTTCTACTCTGTGCTATAGGGTTGCTATGAGTCGTGGAATTGACTCCCTGGCAATGGGTGTGGCTTTTTTTTTTTCAATCTTTAAGCAGACTGCCATATCTTTCTCGCGCAGAGAGACTGGTGGATTCAAACCCACAGACCTCTTGGTTAGCGGCCTAGCACTTAAGCACTGTGCCACTGGGGCTCCTGGTTTACAGATTAAGCATGGTTAACGCTTTTCTCCCCTGACCTCAGGCTGGACTTTTCAGGCTCACAGAGGAGGTGTGCACCCACACAGGGCCTGAAGTTTGAGAGTTCATTCGTTCATTCCAAAGTGTGTGTCATCACTCAGTTCAGGGGGAATGAAGAGAAAGACGGGAACTCTACTAAAAATTAAAAAATAATCTGTATGATACCTTAAGAAACCTCAAAGAAATTGATACATGAAGATATCAAGAAACTTCCCCAAAGTCACACCATTTGTAGGGCCACCTTTCTAGTGTTCATTCCTGTAGAACAGTAGCTGCTTTACTCTGTTGGCAGTTTTGTCGACAAGCCTGCTGCTTCAAGCAAAGGATACACGGCTCACTCATCTTTGTTCTCCTCACTGCTGGTACAAAAGAAGCACTTGGTGGATGTGTGTTGAATAAAAGAACAAATGGATGCGTGGGTGGGTAGATGGATAAACGAAGGAAAGACAGAACAGAGGAGGGAAAGTAGGACGGCAGGCCTCAGACCGTACTGTCTCTTCAATTAGGTCGACGTTTTCCCACTATCGGGGTTTTTGCAGCCAATCGCAGTGACGATTTACTCTGCAGCTGAGTGTAATTTTAATTATGTTATGGAAATTGCTTGAGCACCATGCAATAGAATTCCAAATGTTTTACTTTGTAGTAAAAGAAAAAAAAAGTACCAGAAAATAAACATGTGGCTTCTTAGGGAAAACTTCAGATGCCAAAAGAATGTAGAGCATTTGAACTTGGAGCAAAAGATAATATCTCAAGCAGTGATTCCTTCACGCACACTGTACTCTCTTTTCCAGCCCCGAGGGAGGTGCCTGGAGGACTTACACCAGTCCTTTCTCTTGGCTGAGAAGCTTGCTCCAAAGTTGGCTATGAAATACCCAGGCAGCCAGCACGGCCACAACGCCAGCAAACCTCCCCCGAAGCCCCAGGTTTTCCTTCTCTATTAGCATCCTAGGGCTGCCTAACAAGATACCGCAAAGTGTGTGTGTGTGTGTGTGTGTGTGTGTTGGGGGGGTGGGGAGGACTTTAAACAACAGTAACTTATTCTTACAGTTCTGGAGAAGTCCAAATCAAGGTATCACCCATGTTAATTCCTTCTGAGGCCCTGAAAGAGAAGCTGTCCAGTGTCTCTCTCAGCTTCTGGTAGCTCCTAGCAAGCCTTGGCTTGCAGCTACAGTGTCACATGGCGTCCTTCCTCTGTCTTCTCTCTCTCTCTCTGTTCTTCTCTGGTTTTATAGGGACACTAGTCATGTAGATTGTGCAAATGGGTAAGCACTCGGCTGCTGAGAGAAAGGTTAGCAGTTCAAGTCCACCTAGAGGTGCCTCAGAAGAAAAGCCTGGCAGTCTACCTCAGTCACTGAAAACCCTGTGGAGCACAGTTCTACTGGGATAAGCATGGGGTCGCCATGAGTCAAAATCGGCTCTATGGCAGGATCCACCCTATTCCAGTATGACCTCACCTAGCCAAACAGCATCTTCAAACAAGACCACATTCAGAGGTACCGGGGATTAGGACTTCAACATACCTTTTTTGAGAACACAATGCAATCCATAACACCTTGCATAAGGGAATGTGTTCTTAATGTCACTGAGTATTCTCCTATAAATGACAGATTGCATAATCCCTGAGATGGGTACATAGGAGTCCCTAGCAATGTAAGGATTACTAAAAGCTTTGGGGCACCTTTCTAAAGATGGACACAAGCTGTTAACTGACATTGACAGGTATTAGCAACAAGGCCAAAGCAGGCATCTTGCTTTGCCGATTCAGCACAAAGGAGAGGATTCCAGCATTATGATAACAGGACCATTCATGTGGCTATAGGCTATGGTTATGTGTTCACACTTCCATAATAAACCTATTTTCAGGGGCTTATAATTCAACCGTAAAAACCTGCTCCATGCTCAAACTTGGCAGAACAAAATCTCAGACTCTGAGCTCAGAATCCCTCCCTTATTTTAAAACATTTTTTAAAGATGTGTTTTGGATCAGTTTAAATTTACAGAGTGCCAAAAATATTAGGGATTTAAACTGCTACTTTTCTTTAGTTGATATCTAGAGATGACAAATCCGTTCCCTATGTAAAAAGAGCCCTGGCTTTTTTCTTTTTAATATCAGTTTTGCCCAAAAGATTTTCAAGTTGGAGAGAAGTTAAACACCGATCTGAAATGAATTAGAGAGCATTAGACAATAATTAAACTGAAATTAGGGCATCATTTATTCATCAAGTCATCACTAGGAAAAGAATCCAACCCTCGTAGATACCTTTAAAATATTTAGATATCTTAAACACCTTTGCAAGTAGGGAGAGAATGACGGGATTCTTTCTGCTCAGAGGGGTTTGTCGATGACAGTGACGGAATTTTAAATGCTGCTGAGCTCTCTGGGGGAATCGGAGGGTCAACTACACTCCGAAAGCTGTCTTCCTTCCACTTGTGCAGATGAATGGGAGAAATGACCAATCACAGGAAAATACATGCCACCTGCATAGCATATCCTTGGTCACAAAATCCCTGGGGCCATAAGAGGCAAAAATCAGAAGGTGGGTGATGTATCTCTCTAGCCTCCTCTTATGAGGAAACCCTGGTGGCATAGTGGTTACGTGCTGCGGCTGCTAACCAAAAGGTTGGCAGTTTGAATCCACCAGGCACTCCTTGGAAACTATGGGGCAGTTCTACTCTTCCTATAGGGTCCCTATGAGTCGGAATCAACTCAACGGCAGTGGGTTTTGGTTTTCCTCCTATGAGTTACTCGAAGGAATAGACAGTGGTCAGCTACCCAGACACCTATCTAAAAAGGCTAGAAAATATCACTGAAAAAGTGACAAGATGGAGAAAGTTGTCTCTGCCAAACTTGCTTTTGAAAGAGCTGTGCATGTGGATGGAGTGGGGCTATTATCTCAGTTTGTGTTCCTCCAAAGCAGAGCCTGAGACAAGGATTTGAGTACACAGGTTTATTTGGGAGGTGATCCAAGGAGGTGGAGAGGAGGGAAAACCTACAAAGCATCTCTTATAGAGCTGGTTAGTGCCACAGACAACGGGGCTCGTCCCACCGGGGTGCTCTGGGGGTCCATGGAGAATGTGCCTCAGAATTGTCTATTCAAAGGAGGGGGCTAGGGCGTTCTTCCAGAGAATTCCCTTCTCTGCGTGTCTGAACTCCTGGGGTTTTGGAGAAGGTCCTGTGACAGAAAAGAAAGATGGACCAGCCTGTGAGGTGGGAGCTTGTCAGCTCTCACAGGAACTGCCCACTACAACTGCAGCTGAAGTCAGAGATGGCCAAGGGGATGTGGCAGGGAGGGTGACCAAGGTGTCCTGGTTTACCAGAGATTCTCCCAGTTCATCCCAGGAAACCCCTCAGTCCCTGGAAAATGAGGATGGTTGGTCATAACACTGATGGGGACCCAGCAGTATCTGCTAAAGGGAGCTGAGAGTCTCCAGGGCAATGCTGTCTAATAAGGATGTCTAAGGATGAATCCACTTGGCTGCAGGGCTTTCCTTTGCAAGTTGGGGCCAGCACTGAATTGTTGGGAAAATAAAGGTGGTACCACCAGAGGGAAGCCCTCCTTCTCTTCCTCCTGTGGCAGTCAACCTCTACCTGAAATAAATGCTTAATAGGGATCTAAAAACTTGATTTTTGAGGATAATCAGACTGTCATTTTGCCAACACGACTCCATCAGCCCTGTCCCCATCTCTCCATGGGGCTCAACTACTTCTCTTGGCCTCAAGCTGCCACTACAGCTCCATTGAACCCTGCCCAGGTCAGTCTGTCCCCTGCCCCCCACACTCATCTTTCAAAGCCCTCCCTGCTTACTCACCTCCTCCTTAAAGCCTCCCAGAATGCCCCCTCCAGAAGAACTGAGCATCGCCTCCTTTGTACTGTACTGTCCCCTGTCTAGACTTCCACCAGAGTCTTAAAATTCTTCCTGGCATGTCTCTGTCCCCAGGCCTGCTGGCTCTACCAGGCAGAAAGTACCTTGGAACTGGGGACGGGTCTTTTTAGCTCTTTTTACCAGTTTCTACCTTCCAGGCACTCACTAAATACGTCCAATGAATGAATGAGCAAATGGCCTCTTCCCAAGGCAGCCTGTTCTCTCTTCGAGCCCATCTCAGATGAAAGCTGTACCAAGACAAATGTAGATCAGGGAAGGCCAGGAGGCAGGGATATGTCTGGAGACTGAGGATCTAAACGAAAACTCCTGTGAGCTTTCCTACAAGTTGGCCCTGGCCACCAGCCTTCTCTGGGCTTCTAGAAAAGCTCTTCCCTCCCCAGAGGCCTTGCCGATTTTAACAGATACTCGGGGAAGGAGGGTGGAGGAGATACTGCAGGGCTTTGCACACCTCCTCTTTGTTCAAATGGAGAAGCTGAAAACTCAGGAATGAGACGTGACTTGCCTCCAGCACACTGCCAGGGGAGGTAGCAAGGCTGCTCCCCACTTGCTCCCAGCCCCCCATTTCCTTCCTAAAATATGATGCTGAATCCCATCGAAACTCAGGAACGAAGAGGATTTTAACCATCATCTGGCCTTGCTACTCAGCATGTGGTTGTGGACCAGAAGCGTCAGCCTCACCCTGGGGCTTGTTAGGCATCCAGACTGGGCCCCACCCCAGGCCCACTGATGCAGGATCTGTATTTTAACCACATCCCCAGTGATGTGTGGGCATGTTCAAGTTTGACAAGCACCCATCTAGCCCACACTGGAATCACTTGGTGGGGCTGGGATAGGGGGTGGGTTTAAAAACAACTGACGTCTAAGGCGCCAACCCACAAGGTGTAGCTGGTAAATCGAGACTTTTTTTCTTTTAAGGCTCCCTAGGATGATTCTAAGGAGCCCTGGTGGCCCACTGTTTAAGAGCTCAGCTGCTAACCAAAAGGTCTGCTGTTCAAATCCATCAGCTGCTCCTTGGAGGCCCTATGGGGCAGTTCTACTCTGTCTGATAGGTTCACTGTCTGCGCAGGAGACCCAGGTCTGACTCCCGGCCAATGCACCTCATATGCAGCCGCTACCTGTCTGTCAATGGAGGTTTGTGTGTTGCTATGATGCTGCACAGGTTTCAGTGGAGCTTCCAGACTAAGCAAACTAGGAAGAAAGGCCTGGTAATCTACTTCTGGAAAATTAGCCAACGAAAACCCTGTGGAACACAATAGTCCAATCCCATTGTGCATGGGGTCGCCGTGAGTCTGGGGTTGACTCAACAGTAGCCAACAACAGCATAAAAATGACCTAGAATAATGGTGGGGCTGGCTTTTTACATACAGTTTTCAATTTAGTGCGGTTTATGATTTCTGTACTTTCAAAAGTATTATTTAAATTCGGTGGATTTCCTAAAAGAACCGTTAAGTATTTTTGTGTAGAACTTTAAATCTCCTCATTATGTCGCTTTCGTTCTCTGGTGTTATTAATCATTAATAAGATTATAGCCTTATGGCTTACCCTGAAAAGTAACTCAAAGCAGAGCTTAAATATGTTGGAAAATATATATAATGAGATTCAGTTAGGAATGAAGGTGGGTCAAAATCTCTCTTTCTCTGGTTCTTTCTTTCTTCATTTAATTGTGTGCTGGCTGTCTTTCCATCTGATTTGTCACCTCAGTTCCTGAATTGTAGGCGCTCCCAGTTGTGGGACCATAGACAGAGAAGATCTTCCCTTCTGGGGAGCTGAGAAAGCCCTCTCAGATGATTAACAGATGAGAACTAGAAAGCGTAGCATTTCAAAGCTGCCAAAATGTTGGGGAATATTTTATACTTCAGTGGATTCATGTGTTTCCCAGCCATTGCTCGCCTGGTGTGCTCCCCTCCAGGACATGTGCTTTTGGTTTGGGTCTTTATTGGTTTTGTTCTTTATTCCCACTTTTTCCTTTACACGGGCACATAGGAAATCATGACTGAAGTCACATTCATAAAGTGCTGTATGGTGTGAATCGAAACAAATATGCCCTTTCTTCTGAGGGAGAGAAAAGGCTAAAAACAGTGTGGGGCAATTGACTGATCCCAACGCTGGTAGTGTTGCCTTTGATGGGCATAGAGGAGGCGGTGGGCGAGAAAGTCTTGATGAAAGACCATCTTCCGTTATGCTTCAGGAGGCTACAGAAAGTTCCAGAATGTTTATACTGTGGTAATATCTGTGCTTTTAATATCTGTGCAACTGCCATAAGGACCAAGTTGATAGGATTCTACTTAATAGTAGGTCCAAGGGAAACCTTCTCCATTCCCTCCTCCCACCCAGAAATGTTTCAGGCCATGTGGAAACTTGAGTCTTGAAACCTTGATTTTCCAGCATTTGCTCCCATGGTTTCTATAGAAAGGTCCAGGCTCATTTTGTATGTGTACGTGACCTCCCCAGATACAGTTGGGAGAAGAAAGATGTGGGGATTTCTATTGAGAACTAAGATTTTATAGAAAAATTTGGTGAGAGAGATCCTCAATTAGGTAGGAGAAAGTTAATAAAAAGAAAATAATGAATATCCCAAATATTAATGTTAGCAAGAGAAAAAGATTGAGTCTGTGTAGCAGTAAGAAGTACTGGCTCTTGGGCGGCGCCAATGTTTAACATGCTAGGCTGTTAACCAGATGGTTGGAAGTTCACATTCATCCCCAGGGCTTCAGAAGAAAGACGTGGCCATCAGTTTCCAAAAAAATCGGTCCTGGAAAATCTGTGGAACACAGTTCTGTTCTGATACACAAGGGGTTGCCATGAGCTGGCTTCAACTCAAAAGGGACTTTTTTTTTTTTTTAATCTATTTTTTAAAAATAGGTCAAGTGGGAAAAATACCTTCATGAATCAAAAACTTTTTTTTCTGAAAAACATAATCCCCTTTTCTATACCAAGACTGTCTTAATTCTTATAATGACCAATATCCTCAACTGCCAGAGACTGAGCCTCTGATGTTCATTGTCCTGTACTTATAAGGTTAGAAAAGTGATTAATACATTTTCTAAAGATTTTTCACAAAAATTCTTCAACGACGATACCCTATATGCGAACCCTCTGGTTTGCTGGGGTTGTATGAAATAGTTTGAACAGTAACTCAGTGTTATTTCAAAAAGTGCCTAAGTTGTTGACCCCAAACAGCAGATGCTATTTTGCGTATGATTTATATATTCATATAATATCAAAATGAAATGAAATCAGCTTTTCCCACCTCACCACCTAGCTTGTAATCTTTGCCGTTTAAGAAAGCATTCCATTTCTGTTTCTGGCCTTTTCACTCAGCTTGAAAAACATTCTATGATCTAGTGTTTTTTCAGGGGCACCCAGCTCGTGCCACAGCAATTTCGCCAGCTGTTGGAGTTTTTTCTTTGTAAAGATGTTTGGATCTGAATTATCGGATCTGATAGAATTATTGAAAATGGAGCTGTATGAGTCAAGATCACAGTGAGTCTAGGCCATAGGAAAAAAATAAGAGCACTTCAATTTATTTTTTGAAACCAGAATAAAACCCAAATGTGATGAAATAGTACTAAAAGAGAACACTATGAATCCAACTTCTTTGTGGTTACAAATGCAAATTGAGTCCAGCAATGCATTAAAAAATTACTGTATCGTGATTAAGTAGGATTCATTCTAGGAATGGATAGATGGTCTAACATTAGAAAATCTAACGACATAATTTATTACATGAAAAAATTAAAGGAGAAAAAGCATTTCATGAAATTTAATGGCCACCCTAACAAGAAATTTTAAGTAAAGTAGAAATAGAAGGAAATGATTCAATGACATTTGCCCCAGGCTTATAGCAATCACTATATTAAATAGCAAAATACTGAAATTTATTCAAAATTCACATATTTGAATAAACAAGTCAGGATAATTATTATCCTCACCATTATTTGAAATGGTTTAAAAAGTTTAGCTGTTGTGATAAGACAAGAAAATAAAATAATTGCTATAAATAATAAAAATGAAGAGATAAAGCTATCTTTATGCACACTTGATGATTGTATAGATAGAAAACCCAAAAAATGCTACCAAAAACTTTACAGATTAATCAGAGAATATAATGTAACTGAATGCAAGATACATCCGCAAAAATCAATAACTTGAAAATCAGCGGGCAAAATTTGAGAAGAAAAAGAATTTGCATAGTCTCAAAGTATCTCACCCAAGATAGTTATTAATTACAAAGGGAAAGATAGCAACTTCATAGAAAAGAAACCCAAAAGAAATCAGAAACCTAACAGATATTGCCTTAATCAAGAGATCAAGGTAAACATCACCAGATATAAGGCATCATGACCCCCTTGAGATGAGGAACTGAGAAAGAAGCAACATCGTTTCTCTTGTATTATTGCCAAAAAAAACAAAAAAAATGCATAACATCACTCCAATCATGAGAAAACATTTTGATCCTACTCTCTTAGGTTCATCCACATGCTTTTCTGCCGTAATTTTTGTCTCTGATCTTCTAATCTTCAAGTGCCTGACCAATCAGCCAAGCCAGTCACCACTGCCCAGGAGTCAAAGTATATCCTTACCTCAGGTCACATCTCCTTTGACAACAAGTTGATGACCAGGTGTACTCCTCAAAGCTATGCCACTGGGAAAATTTCCCCTGGCCGTTGTTTTCAGGGCCACCCCTAAGTGAAAGTGTAGTATGGTGGCAATCCATTTTCCGTTGTCCACAACGTACTGAACTAATGCATTTGTAAGCCCCAGAACCGGATTTTTCCTTCTCCATCAGCTAGTCCTAGGGAACTTCACCCATGGCCATAGGTGTGAGCTAGGATAGCGGTAAGGTAGCTGGGAAATTTACACGTCATGTCCCATCAGTCTCCTGGAACATGTTAACTCCCTGGCACCACCAAGAGGTTGTTAGCCTGGGAGCACTAAAGCAGGGAGCCTGCAGGGATCAGGGATGTAGACCACAAGGCAGTATCTGCCACGCTAGCAAAATCCAGGTATAAAATGGAAAAAAAAAACCAAAAAACATCATATTCACCATATTAACCAGAAATAAATTTAATAAGAGAAGCATAGAACCTATGCTTCTCTTATTAAGAAAAGAAAGCTATAAAAAAAACTATAAAATCTTATTGAAGATCTTAAACCCAAACAAATAGAGAAACATATCATATTCTTGGTATAGGAAAACTTAACATCATAAAAACATCAGTCCTCAAATTAACATAGAAATGAAATTCAATTCAACTCAAATTCTTTTTTTTTTTTTTTTGGAGGAGTGGTACATAAAAGTATTTTAAAGTTTATATAGAGTAATAACTATCTGAGAATGACCAAGAGAAGTTTAGAAGAGAAAAACAGATGAGGAGTTCCCTTACAAAATAATAAAGCTCACTATAAAGTTATTACATGTCAAACAATATTCCACTGACAGAGGAATAAATTAATAGATCAAGGGCAAAATAGAGGATCCAGAAATACATGACAGTGTATATGGAAACATAATACACAGCAAAAATGGAATTTTGTTTCAATGTAAAGAGGAGAGTTTATGTTGTAAGTGATGGAGGAATAACTGGCTGGCTGTCTGGGTGGGTAGGTGGGGGATGATGCTGGATCTCAACCTCACATCATAAACAAAAATAAATTCCAGGTGAAATACACAAAGTATCATGAGTTTGGAGAGAGTACGGTACTTTTCTGCCAAGAAGTGGATGCACTGGGCTCTATTCTCAGGGAGAGGGGTAATGAGGCCCTCCTGGCTGCAAGCTTTAATGCTCCACGGTTCCCTGGCAAACTCCAAGGGACTGGGATGGCGAGGGGAACAGGCACTGTATTCCAGGGCATTTTTCTCACTGGAGCCTGTCCCCAGGTTGGGGCAACAGGTGCTTTCAATCCAGCTTCACCTACATCAAGCTTCAGGGTCCTTGGAAAGTTACTGTACATTTCCAGACCTCAATTTCCTCACCCACGAAAGACTCAATGAGAATCTTTTCGATGAGGTAGCACACAAAGATAACACACTTACAACCTTACAAATGTTCCTTGCACAGGGTGTTGTTATTGTTAGGTGCTTTCCAGTTGATTCCAACACGTAGCTATCCCATATGATGGAGCAGAACTGCCCCATAGGGCTTTCTTGGTTGTAATCTTTACAGAAACAGATCACCAGGTCTTTCTCACGCGGAGCTGCTGGGTAGGTTCAAACTGCCCACCTTTCAGTTACCAGTCAAGCGGTTAACCATTGCACCATCATGGCTCCTTCGCGCATAGAAAACACCCAAAAAATGTTAGCTATTGTTATTTTGGAGGCCTGGTGACACAGTGGTTAAGACCTCAGGCTGCTAACCAAAACGTCAGCAGTTCAAATCCACCGGTCGCTCCTTGGAAACACTATGGAACAGTTCTACTCTGTCGTATAGGGTCACTATGCATCGATTTGACAGCAACAGGCTTGTTTTGGTTTTGGTTGTTATTTTATTATTATGATCATTAGCCTTGGATTCCTCATTCTCCTCTGTCAAGGTGTTATGTACAGTCAGCTGGCCATTACCAGAAAACATCTTCCCCGCCCCGCCAACATTGTGGACGTGGACTCCTTGTCTGATCATTAACACACAGGCACTGGATCCTATAAATCGACTAAAGCAATGGGTCATGGCTGTGTCTGCTCCCAATAGCACTTGCTTTCTAGTACTTATCATAGCTACAGTATTATACTGTTCTGCCAGCTCTGTGACTGTAACACGCGGTTATTTATTTTCCTTTATGACTTTTTTCAAAGGCTGTTATCTCAGTCTTTGTGAAAATCCAACCTAACTAGGTCTACTTGTTGCCTATCATTTGCCGTTAAAGCTTTTTTTCTCCGCTCACTTAGAGAGGTAAGAAACAGTGCCTGCTTGACCCTATCAAGTTAGACTAACCCCCAGATTGTATTGTTCTCTTTTAATTAGACTTCCCAACAGTTTTCCCAGTTCCAAGCTGAGACTCCTCAGGGATCTGTGAGATCTGAAAAAAGATTTTCCAGAAAGTAATCTTAGAAAAGCAGAAATCCTGAAACATGTCCACTTTGACCCTATCCACATCAGCCTGTTTTAGCCTTCCGACTTCCTCCTGGCCAGATCTGAGCTGTCATTTCCTAGGCTGCTTGAGGTGGTGTCCATTCTTATACTGAATTAGGGACTTGAGATATTATCTCTTAGCTCTCGGAAACAGGCAACGGGCAGAGGAAGCTAACGTTTATTAAATGTCTACTGTGTGACCAGACTATGCCAGTACAATACTGTTATTTACCTGTATATTGAGTACTGGTTGAATGCTTGAACCGCCTGGATTTTTTAAAATAACTTTTTATTTATTTAATAATTTTTTGTTGTTGTTGAAAATATACTCAGCAGAACATACACCAACTTGACAATTTCTACATGTACAATTCAGTGACATTAATTTCATTCAAGTTATGCAACCATTCTCAACCTTTTTCTGAATTGTTCCTCCCGTTAACATAAACGCGCTGCCCCCTAAACTTCCTACCTAATAATTTCTTATTTTTAAATACTTTAAGATTCACAAGAAGTCACTACAATAGTAAAAAGAGTTCCTGTATACTCTTCAGGCAGCTTCCCCAATAGTAAAATCTTATATAACCATTGTCAAAACCAAGAAATTGACATTGGCACAATGCTACTAACCCAGTATTATGGACTGAATTGGGTCCTCCCAAATATGTGTTGTAAATCCTAACCCCTATACTCTGGTAGCACAGTAGTTAAAAGTGCTTGGCTGTTGACTGAGAGGTTGGTGGTTTGAACCCACCAGCCGCTCCAGAAGAGAAAGATATGGCAGTCTGCTTGCATAAAGATTTACAGCCTTAGAAACCCTATGGGGAAGTTGTACTCTATTCTAATGGGTCACTATGAGTCAGAAACAACTTGATGGCAACTGGTTTTATACCTGTGGTTATAATCCCATTTGGGAATGAGTTTTCTTTGTTATGTTAATGAGGCAGCATTAGTGCAGGGTGTGTCTTAAATCAATCTATTTTGAGATGTCAAAGCAGATTAAGCAAGCAAACAAGCCAAGATGGGGGACGATATGTGCCAGGCCCCATGACATCTCCAAGTAACCAAGAAGCAGAAGCTGAAGAGAGACAAGGAATTCCCCCAGAGCTAACAGAGAGGGAAAGCCTTCCCCCAGAGCCAGCGCCCTGAATTTGGATCTCTAGCCTCCTAAACAGGGAGAAAATAAATTTCTGTTTGTTAAAGCCACCCACTTGTGGTATTTCTGTTACAGCGGCACTAGATAACTAAAACGCAGATACAGCCCTTATTCAGATTTCACTGGAACTGCCTGGATTCCAGCCTCACTCTGCTCTTACTATAAGACCTGGGAGGACTCCTCCCATCTCATTGTAGGAAAGAGTATCCCAGGAAGTCTCTTTGGAATGCTCTTGTGACCTGGAATAAACCAAAACCAAACCAAACCCACTGAGTGGATTCCAACTCCCAGTGACCCTGTAGGGCAGAGTGGTACTCCCCATAGGGTCTCCACGGCTGTAAATCTTTAAGGGAGCAGATTGCCACATCTTTCTGGCCTGGAGTGCCTGGTGAGTTTGAACTGCCGGCCTTTAGGTTAGTAGCAGAGCACTTAACCACTGCATCACCAGGGTTTCTCATGACTGGAATACTGGGTAAAAATCAATTGGATCTTGCTGAGCAAAAAAACTATATATATAAATTAAAAAGCAAGAAAATCTTAAAGCTTCTCAATAACTGTTAGTACTAAAGCACTATATTTTTTTTTCAAGTGAGGGTCATGGAGTGAGCCCATGCAACAGCTTATGAATGTGTTGACACCAACCTATTAATGTAAACAAACAGAGTTCTATCAAAGACCCAGGGAGGGAAAAGAGGTGAACTGGGTGCACTGATGTGAGTCTTTCCCAAGGAACCGGACACAGTATGAGTGAGATGTTTGGGAAGGGGCACAAACGACTGGAATGTGGTAAGTTTCGTTTTTCCATTTTGATGAAATTCAACAATTTGTATATGGTCACAGATCAAATGGAATCATAACTAAAATATATAATTTACATAGTTTCATTAATGCTTTCTTGATAATTCAACCATGCAACCATGTTTATGCCATTTTACAAATTAAACCCCAAACTCAGGGAATGAGAGACATGCCTCTCAATACTCGACACAGGCTTGTGTGCCAGTGAAGGAACTGGAAGGCACAAAGTGAGCCCAATATGTAGTGGGTCCTTCAGTCACAGTGGGTGGAATTGGGGTTCTTCTCCAGAATGAATGAGAATGTCATTTCTCAGGGCAGAAACTGCTGGTCGTTCACCCAAGGTTCACTCGTCCCCTTTTCCTACTAATATAATCATGATTTCGTTGGGGGCATGCCTGTGCCAAGGTAGGACAAAAACTACATTTCCCAGGCTCTCTTGCAGTCAAGAGTGACCATGTGACTAAGTTCTTTTGAGTGGTGTACAGGCGGATGATAATAGTGGGCCTTTTGCCCTTCTCCTCCCTCTTCCTTTCTTCTTGGGATACAGATATGATAGTCGGAGCTTTAGCAGCCAGTTTGTGATTATTTGCTATCTGAGAGTTTTGAATTTTCGCCCACTTTTCCTCATTTACTAGTTGAGCAATTAATCGAACTTTATTGTGCCTAAATTTCCTCATCTGTAAAGTAGGGATAACAATAGTTGATAGCCACAGGTGAAATTATCTAGGTAAAAGACATAGCAGAATGCCTGGATACAGTGAAAGTTTTACCAGATAGAGGTTCCAATTTACAATGAGCTCAATTCACAGTGAGCTACATTTGTAGAAGTAATAGAAGTAGATGTATTAATAGCAGGAAGAGTAATATTATTATCAGCATTAATTATGGTAATAAAGTGGGCTGAGGGTCAAACTATAAATGACCTAAAAGGCTATTATGAGGAGTTTGGATTTTATTCAATGAAGAGTAAATAACCTATTGAATAATCTTAAGCAAGACAGTGACATGACTATATATAAATTATAAGAAAACTCTGCGTGGATTCAAGAACTATGTTGGAGATGGAATTAACTATACTTGATGCCAACAGTTAAACATTGAGGGGCACAGGGTGTTAAATGGGAGGAAGGACTACTATTTGCTCAGAAATTAACCAGACATCCTGAATGACACTGAGTAAAGATGTAAATGGAGTGAGAAATGTTTTTCTCAATAATGTCTGGCCTGCAGGGATTGATTAAGCCACGGGTAAGGGCTCCATCACACCTGTCTTTGATATTCCTTTGCAAGACACTTAGGGGTGGACGGTCACAGATACTCTCTAAAGCCAGATTTTTCTGCACTTTTCAGTGTAAGCTCAGGCACAGTAATGTTTTTTAAAACTCTAGTTGGACACTAATTTACCTCAAGATTCAGAAACATTTTCAAATTCTAAGTACAGCAACTGCAAATGATTTAGACATCAAATGCTTGAGTTATTGGCATTAATGAAAGAAAATGTTATTTTAAAGTCATCTTTAGCTTCAAAACAAGAGACTATAATTTCCTCTCAAATTTGAAACTGTTTCTGTGTCTGCCTTCAGGAAATGGCGTGCGTATGATTTGCTACGGAAATTTTCTATATAAAGACTAAGGCATTAATAGCTCCTCCTCAGTTAAACTACAGCAGCCCCTGGGTGGCACAAACAGTTAAGCACTTGACTACTAACTGAAAGGTTGGCAGTTGGAACCCACCAATGGGTGCCTCAGAAGAAATGCCTGGCAATCTATTTCTGAAAGGTCACAGCTTCGAAAATCCTATGGCAGGCAGTTCTGCTCTACAGCATATGGGGTCACCAGGAGTCTGAATCAACTCTTTGGCCAACAGGTTTGGTTTTTTTTGAGTTAAACTATATAAAAACTATTAGGGAAAAGGCTCTTTTTTTTTTTAAATGTATTTTGATATAATCAGAAATCTAAAATTATTATTATTATTATTAAGTAAAAATGCCTTAGCCAATAAAGGAGACCTGGTGGCACAGTGGTTAAGCATTCAGCTGCTAACCAAAAGGCTGGCAGTTCGAATCCACCAGTAATTCCTTGGAAACCCCATTGGGCAGTTCTACTCTGTCCTATAGGGTTGCTATGAGTCAGAATCGACTTGGTGGCAACGGGTTTGGTTTTCTGGTTTGGCTGACAGAAGGCCTAATGAAGGATTTGGGCAGATCGTTAATACACTGCTGCTGTTTCAAACCTGATGCTTTCAGACATTAGCTCATGGAATACTTTTTCAGCTGCTGGTGTGTTATATGCTCAGTTCCCTCCCCTGTTTTCCTGGAGGATGGATTCAGCACTGCCCTACCTGGTTGGTGGCAGGGTGAATGCACTGGATGCCCTCTGAAAGTTCCCTCCCAAGACCTGTGATTGCAGAAATCAGAAAATGGGAAAAAGAGTCAGCAAAAAGTTCGTATGTGGGCTAACACTGGCCAACTGGTAGTGGCTTTCTGGAACTCCATGCTGAGGATTCTGAGGCTGTGGTGGAGTCAGAGGGAAAGCACACCCTGATGGGTTATAGTGTCTGCCATTAGCCTGGGCATGGGAAATGACCCCATGAAGACCAGGGTTTACTAGTCCCTAAAAACTCACTGCCGTCGAGTCGATTCTACTTATAGCAGCCCTGTAGGACAGAATAGAACTGCTACATAGGGTTTCCAAGGCTGAAATCTTTATGAAAGCAGACTGCCACATCTTTCTCCCATGGAGCAGCTGGTGGGTTCAAACCACGGAACTTACGGTTCTACCAGTCCTTTGGATCTTGTAAAGGAGCCCTGGCGGCACATTGGTTAAGTGCTCAGCTGCTAACCAAAAGGTCGGCAATTCAAACCCACCAGCTTTTCTGAAAGAGGAAGATGTGGCGGCCTGCCTCCATAGATTACAGCCTTGGAAACCCTATGAGGCAGTTCTACTCAGTCCTATAGGGATGCTATGAATAGGAATTGACTCAGTGACAATGGGCTAGGATCTTGTATCTCAAAGAAATTCATCATGAAGTAGAAAGGCTATCAAATCAGCCATTTACCTATTTATCTGTAACCTATCTTGTTCCAAAGAAGATTTAAGGCAACTTACAACCATACGCAATACATCCATGCGATGAAAAGTGAGGAAGTATATTGAGGTGAAAGGGTAGTGAGTGTGGGGATCCAGGACTGTTGGATCTGAGGCAGTCTATGCTTGGAGCATGCTTTGAGACAATCACATGACCTCTATGGGCCTTGGTTTCCTCATCTTTAAAATCAGGTGGAAAGTGTCGTCTGGTGCCTTCAAGCCCTAACCCATATGCTTTCCAAAATGTCTCACACAACCAGGAGGATGATCATTTGTATGATAAATAGTACCTTTCATTGTTGTTGCTGTTGTTAGGTGCCATCGAGTCAGTTCTGACTCACAGCAATCCTACGAACCACAGAATGAAACACTGCCCAGTCATGCGCCATTCTCACAGTCTTTGCTATGTCTGAGCCTATTGTTGTAGCCACTATGTCAGCCCGTGTCATTGGGGGTTTTCCTCTTTTTTGCTGATCCTCTGCTTTACCAAGCATGATGTCCTTCTCAAGAGACTGATCTCTCCTGATAACACATCCAAAGTATGTGAGACGAAGTCTTGCCATTCTTGCTTCTAAGGAGAATTTTGGCGTACTTTTTCCAAGACAGATTTGTTCATTATTCTAGCAGTCCATGGTATATTCGGTACTCTTCGCCAACACCGTAATTCAAATGCATCAATTCTTCTTCAGTCTTCTTTATTTATTGTCCAGCTTTCTTATGCATATGATGCGATTGAAAATACCACGGCTTGGGACAGGTGCACCTCAGTCCTTAAAGTGACATCTTTGCTTTTTAACACTTTAAAGAGGTCTTTTGCAGGAGATTTGCCCAATGCAGTGCATCTTTTGACTTCTTGACTGCTGCTTCCCTGGGTGTTGGTTGTGGATCCAAGTAAAATGAAATCCTTGACAACTTCAATCTTTTCTCCATTTACCATGATGTTGCTTATTGGTCCAGTTGTGAGGATTTTTGTTTTCTTTATGTTGAAGTGCAATCCATACTGAAGGCTGTGGTCTTTGATCTTCATCAGTAAGTGCTTCCAGTCCTTTTCATTTTCCACAGTGTTTTTATGTTCTAAGCATTGCCTCATCTAATCCTCAAAACAGCACTCTCGATTAAGCGGCTGCTATTATTCCCATTTTACAAGTAAGGACACAGAAGGTCTCAGAAAGCTAAGTAAGTTGCCCCAGATCAGAGAAACAGCAAGGGCAAAAAAGAGACAGAAACCCAAGTCTGTCTCATTCTAGATCATATGTTCTGATCCAGTATGATATAGTAAGTTTTTAAGTGTATTTTGGGGCTTAAGATGACCGAACTGGGAGAAAACACCCTAATTAAACAGATTATTGAGTTATAATGAAGGAATAGGAACATAAGTCTGTGCCCCAGAGGCTGGGCCTAGGGTCCCAGCTCTCCACTGTGGATATCCAACAGGGTTGGGCATCTCGCCCTGAAAGTATCAGTGTCTCCACAGGAAGTTCTCAGGCCTGGCCTCAACGGCAAAGAAAAATTTCTAGTGACCGCGTAGGCAGTAGGATTTGGCCAATGACTTGGCCACATCATCTTCCTGTCCTCCTTACTCTGCCGCTTGGGCCTCCAACAAAGCATGGGTCACTTTGCCAAACGCAGGCTTCTGGTTTACCAAGAATAGCCAAGGTAACCACAGAACACAGATGAAACCCACGAGAGGGACTGAGGTCATACCCAGGGAGTCTGACTGCCCAGGAGCTGGGTGAGTGTCCTCCCTAACTCTGCTCCTAGCTTGCCCTTGAGGGAGTGGTCTATCTCTAAGTCTGCGTGTCCAGGAAATCGGGACTGGTGACCCCCAGCTGCTGTGCAGAGAGTCCTTGGGCTTTCTTCAAAGCACTTGGAAATCCTCAGATGTACGTTGTTTGAGGCCTTGCTACTCGAAGTTTGGCCCACAGACAAGCAGCAACAGAGTCACCAGGAGCTGATTAGACAAGCAGGATCTCAGGGCTAACCCCTGGCCTACCGAACAGATCCTGAATTTTAGCAAGATCCTCAGGGGAATTGTGTGCACATTAAAGTCTGAAAGGCTCTGAAAGACTGTGTACGAACACTCAGAATGGTGATTCTCAACTGTTTTAAAAATACTGACGTCTGCTTGCCAGCCTAGGCCAATCAACTCAGAATCCCTGGGGGTGGTGCCCAGGCCCGGGCAGTTGTTAAAGCTTCCCAGGTGATTTAAATGTGCAGCCAAGGCTGAGAACCACTGAGTTAGTGTTACCTGCCCGCTCTCCTACATCAGAGCAGGCCATTTCTGGACATCATTGGCAAACCAGTGTCTTTTCATGGCAAAGAACTCATTAGTCTTCAGTGAAAAGAGAAAAATAAGGACAGAACAGTGAGGTTTGCATCAATATAAACTAATTCCATTAAAAGGATGGGTTTTGATACTGATATTATGCCCTTATTATGTGTTTGTTTTTGTCATTGAAAAACAAAAGTCCTTTCTTTTAGGAAATGTTGGGAGTAGGTAAGTGTCCTTCATTACAAAATAAAAAGGGACAAACCCTATTTGGAATCCTGAATTAAAAAAAAAAAAAGCTTAAGACTCATAACCATAGAAAATAGATTGAAATATCTTAGTAAATACACATATCCCCCAGCCCCAGCCATCTCCTCAAATTCAAACAAAATTCACCTCACTCAATAAGATACCGTCAAGAGTCAAAACTCAGGAAGTAAATCTAGCCTTGTATACGTGCATCTTGATAAAAGGTAGATAGACATCAAGTCACGTTAAATAACGAAGCGTGTCCCATTATTTAATGTGATGGATTTCTTAAGCAAATGGTAGTATTTATGATTAACACTACCACCTGGCCAACTACCAGTGAGTTTCTCGGGCATGCCCCACATCAGTGGTTATCAGATTTTAGCAGACCTCTGAGTCCCCTGGAAATCTTGTTAGAACAGATTCCTGCTGCTTACTTACCCCTCGAGTATCTGAGTCAGTGGGTCTGGGGTGGGGCCTAGGAATTTGCATTTCTAACAAGTTCCCACAAACCACCCCCACCCCCCACCCTGCCTGCAGTCCAGTCAATTCTGACTCATAGTGACTGTAGGACAGAGTAGCACTGCCCCCTTAGAATCTCCAGGGCTGTAATGTTTACAGCTTGAATCTGGCTTGAATTTAATTTCCCGAAGTTCCCTGTCGATGTACTGCTGCAAGACAGGTTCAGAACAGGACATTGAACGAGGCATACCATTGCTGATGTTGGATGGATCTTGGCTGAAAGCAGAGAATACCAAAAAGATGTTTACCTCTGTTTTATTGACTATGCAAAGGCGTCCAGCTGTGCAGATCATAACAAATTATGGATAACATTGCGAAGAATGAGAATTCCAGAACACTTAATTGTGCTCCTGAGACACCTGTACATAGACCAAGAGGCAGTTGGTTAAACAGAAATAGGGGGTACTGCATGGTTTAAAATCAGGAAAGGTGCGTGTCAGGGTTGTATCCTTCCACCATACGTATTCAATCTATATATTGAGCAAATAATCCTAGAAGCTGGACTATATGAAGAAGAACACAGCATCAGGGTTGGAGGAAGACTCATTAACAACCTGCATTACGCAGATGACCACATCTTGTTTGCTGAAAGTGAAGAGGGCATGAATCACTTACTGATAAAGATCAAAGACTATAGCCTTCAGTATGGATCACACCTCAACATAAAACAAAAATCTTCACAACTGGACCAATAAGCAACATCACGATAAATGGAGAAAATAATGAAGTTGTCAAGAATTTCATTTTACTTGGATCCACAATCAACATCCATGGAAGCAGCAGTCAAGAAATCAAAATACTTATTGCATCGGATAAATTTGCGGCAAAAGACTTCTTTAAAGTGTTAAAAAGCAAAGATGTCACTTTGAGGACTAAGGTGTGCCTGACCCAAGCATGGTATTTTCAATCGCTTCATATGCTGCGAAAGCTGAACATGAATAAGGAAGACCAAAGAAGAATTGATGCGTTTGAATTATGGCATTGGCAAAGAAAATGAATATACCATGGACTACCAGGAGAACGAACAAATCTGTCTTGGAAGGTGTACAGCCAGAAGGCTCCTTAGCGGCTTTGTCTCACTTACTTTGGACATGTTATCAGAACATGTTTGGACCACTCCCTGGAGAAGGACATCATGCTTGGTGAAGTGGACGGTCAGCAAAAAAGAGGAAAACCCTTAAGGAGATGAATTGACACAGTGGCTGCAACAACGTGCTGAAACATAGCAACGGTTTTGAGGATGGCGCAGGACTGGGCAGTGTTTTTGTTCATTCTGTTGTGCGTGGTGTCCTTGTGACTTGACACCAACTCGACAGAGACCAACAAACAAATAAAAACAATCTTTACAGAAGCAGCCTGCCACGTCTTTCTACCTCAGAGCAGCTGGTGGGTTTGAACTGCTGACTTTTTGGTTAGCAGCCAAATGCTTAACCCACTGGGCCACCAAGGCTTCCCTAACACTGTTCCAGATGAAGCCAATGTTGCTGGTCTGGGCCACGTTTTAAGAACCATTGCTCTAAACTTAAAAACCAAACCCACAGCCCTTGAGTTGATTCAGACTCTTAGCGACCCTGTAGCACAGAGTAGGCCACCCGAGAGAGTTTCCAAGAAGCGCCTGGCCGATTTGAACTGCCGACCTCTTGGTTAGCAGCCGTAGCACTTAAGCACTGCGCCAAAGAACCATTGCTCTAGACTTAAAAAAAAAAAAAAAAAAAAATTGCCAGCAAAAATGTGAGTCACAGAGACAGTTCTTTCCAGGAAGAAAATGAAAATAATATTTTTAGTTTATATACACTATGTAGCGACCGAGTGGCGCAGTTAACGCACTTGGCTTTTAACTGGAAGATTGATAGTTTGAGTCAACCCAGAGGCCCCTCAGTAGAAAGGCCTGGGGATCTACTTCTGAAAAATCAGCCTTTGAAAACCCTGTGGGGTTTTCTATGTCTCAACAGCAACTGGTCTGTTTGTTTTATACAGAGTATGTATGTATGTATGTATACCTCCAGCACGAATAAGCCATTTGATGGGAACGATTGGTAAGGATCTTATAAAATGTATATATTTAAAACAGCATCGTATTAGCTGAGGATTCTTTGGGCAGGTGGGATCTCTTCATTAGAGGCAGGAAACAAGGTGAATAATTCCATGGGGCAATGGTCTCCTAGGAGGCCTAAAAACGATGTTTGTCGGCGTCCCCTGCGTCCCCCTCCCACTCCACTGGAGCCTCGGATTTGTAGGGCGACCTAATAAGATGCAATCTTCCCAAAGGTTGGCTCGCTTCAGTTCCCTCGGTCGAGTGCTGACAACAGGGCCCACCAAATTTGGCGGAAGTGGAAAAATCTTCACGCAGCCTCACTCTGGGGTGCACCTGCAGCCCACCAGTCAGCCCACCAACCTCCAAACGGTTCTTAGAGAAATTAGGCTATCTTTCATTAGCTATCTATCATGTGGCCTCCACCAGGCTGCAGGATATGAGGGCCATTTAATTAGGCCGGGCACCACTCTCTGGTGTGAAAAGGCTCTCAAACGCTTTGAGTCCCCGCTGCTTCGCAGCAGGAAGTTGTTGGTGATAATTGACATAGGATTTCCTTGTTAACCAGCAGCAGACATGCCGGATTAAAGCGACAGAGATCTCCAGAAGAAAGTGAAAGAGATAAGAAGCTCGGGAAGACTTCTGCTGATTTGGCACTTGCGGATGGGAGGGGACAGCCATCACCCACTCAAGTGGCGACTCCTGGAGTGGAAGGCCGGCCCCTTATCAGACCCATTTCAGCTTGGCTGATCAAAGATCGACTCCCCGTAAAATCACATAGGCCTGGGGTTGGTTAGTTTATTAAGCTGCAGGTTTTAGGAATTATCACAGGTTTCAAGATGGATTGCAGTTTCTGCGAAGGGGGAGAGGACTATCAGGCTTTCATCTTCACAACTATAAAATATCGCAGCTGAAAGCTGGCTTGCAAATGACATAATTTTCCACTGCCAACCAAATAGGTCATTGTGCGGTGGCCACGTCGCGTTCTCCACCGGGGATGGAAATACAGGCAAATTAACTCTGGGGAGGACGGACCACGAGGGGCCTCCCTACACTGCCTTCCACTTCGGAGGCCGGTGCCATTCCATTGTGCCCTGTGCGGTTCTGTAGGTAATTATATTTAATTTCTTACCGGGGCCCTTTAGGTCGCCTTGCATTCAAAGAAAGGGCCGAGAGAAGCAGCCTGCTGCGATGGGTCTTCAAATGCAGTTGTGAAAAAATGATACCGAAATAGATCCACACCAGCAAGTGAAATGAAACGTCTACTTGGGCGTAGAGACAATTATTGAATATCACTGAATACCTTAACCTTACAAGAACACAGGCGGCATTAATAAACGGCGGGGCGCTGTAAAAGCACGCTCTGGGACTTCCCTTTGACAACTGTCTACAAGTTCTGGAAGCGTGGAGCCCCGAGAAGGCTGACAATTCTGCTGGCCGGTGGATTCAGGCATCAGATAAATACATAATTACAAGTGGTCGCACCCTTGCCGGTTTGAAATAAGCGCAATTGCAGTTTATTTTAGCTTTCAAAGGAATACGTGTTTGTGGCAGAAAATTTAGGAAATATAACAAATTATTAAGAATGAATAAAAATCCCTCAGAATCCCTCACCCTGGCGGGTTTTGTGGTTGCATGTACCCGAATGTGTAATTTCTCATAAAATCAGGCTCATTCCTTGGATGCCTCTAAAAAATGTATTATTTGCTTTACCATAAACCATGAATTTCTTTTTTTTAATATTTAGCAAGTACTATTTGAAAGCATGATTTTGAATGGTGGCATTATGTATAACATACTTTACTGAGATAATCCCCAATAGTTGGACATTTAGATTGTCATCAGTTTTTGTGCTCTTATAAACAAAGCTGAAATGACCAGCCTTGGACACAAATCTTTGTTTGCCTGTCTTATGGCTTCCTTGGCAGAATTAAAGTAAAATTATTGGCTCAAAGGGCATGGACAAATTTAAGAACACTAATACCTACTCAAATGTGTGGATTTTCAGCACAGTTTGAAAATCATTTTGCTGGTGTTAAAGTTGGGATCGTTTTGCATCATCCACCCCGCAGCGAGAGCTACTGACAGCAGCTCCTTCGCCAAAAGATCAGAGTTATTCTTTCTGCATCGCTTGTGTTCTTTCTTTCCAATCTGACCTTTTGCTGTTAAGTGCTGTGACAAACTATGACAATAAACAGTGGCTCAATAATCAAGTTAATAGGGCCAAGCTCTGAAGATAATCACGTCAATGTTAACGACTTAAACATCGAACACTTCTTTTATCCGAGAAGTTCAAGTTCCCGCAAGAGCACCAATTCATTATCCTTCACAAGCGCAAACGGAATTGGTTGATAAAACAATGAAAATATTCTTTAAAGCAAACTGCAGGGGAGGCAGTGAGAGGAAGGAGGAGAAACTGATTCTGGACTAAGATCTTTAGCAAAATAATCCTAACGACCTGGTCTAGTATAGCAAAGAGGGTTACATCAAGGAAGCACTTTTTTAATTTTACATGTATTGCAAAAAGGCTGGAGCTGTCAGCCGTCAAATCTCTGAGAATCTATCTAGAAGATGACAAAGCATCTTTGCTTTCTGTGCCCTTCATGTCACCCTGGGTCAGGTGGAGTTTCAGATGTAAAAGTCCAATTGCTGCTCCTCTGAGGGACACTTAGCGTGCAGAGGGCAGAAGTGATCTGGGTCATTACATAGTTCCTGAAAGAACATAAGAGCTCCGCATAAGCAAAAGTTTCTACAGCTAAAAGATTTTTCTGCAGAATTTGTTCATGAATAGGATGAGAGAAAGAAACTCCTAACTGACCTAGAGCTCTTTGGAAAATATAATGTGTATCTATCAATAAGACGGAGTCCCTGGGTGGTGCAATTAACGTGTTCAGCTGCTAATTGAAAGGTTAGAGGTTCGAGGCCACCCAGAGGCATCTCGGAAGAAAGGTCAGGTGATCTACTTCTGAAGAGTCAGCCTCTGAAAACCTTTTGGAACACAATTCTCTAACACAGATAGGGTCACCGTAAGTTGGAATCAGCTCAACGGTAACTGGTTTTTGGTTTTTTTGTTTTTGTCAAAAAGATATTCTTTTCTGTATGTGTATCTTGGAAAAGGATACTCTTTTCTATCCATGAAAAATACCTTCTGTGTATCATCTATGAAACAGATATTCTCACACAACAACACAGATCTATAGCACTTCCTAAGATGTATATTTATCTATGAAATTATGTTTTAAAGAATTCAATAAGACATTGTCTGTCTGATAAGATAGCATATTATAAGCAATATTTAGCTATTTTTTTATTTTTAAGCCACTTCTATTTTTCCCTCTTTGAGCAAAGTTGGAAAACAGTTGCTTACTTCTTGGAATCAGAGACACAATAAAGCCCACGGTATTGAGATTGCATTGAGCCCAAACACAGGGCACCACATACCATAAATTAGCATGTTGCTGCCTGGGGGAAAATTAACTGGCATAAATCTATTTACCCCAAATTTTCTTTTCTTGTTATTTTTTGTAATTTCTTATTATTTTACAAGGCAAATTGCAATGAGGTTGTTATCAACAGCGTAACCTAGTGGACTGAAGGTGTTTATAAATTCTGCTGCTAAAATGGTAACCATGACTTTGAATGCTTTTACCCATCAGAAGAGCCGAAGAGCAACTGGCATCCTTGTCCTCCAATCCTGCTGACGGAGAGACTCAGAAATCATTTCAGCAGCCTGTGCTGCTTTGCTGGGATAAACGTCTGTCTGTGGGAGGCAGGAAAGCCAGGGAGTGTCGCTAACTGAAATAAAACACAGCAAGAACATCACCTTCTCGAGCTGTTCCCAGAGTGGGCCTGGCTGGGGAAGAATGATCCCTGGGACCCCTCATAATTTAGGGCACAGAAACCAGAGACAAGTGGATCTTGTCGTAATAGTTTTCTCATTATTATCTCGGGAAATTTCCAGCAAAAGTCTGGGAGAAAAACACAGTGCCCCTGATGCTAGCAACGGAGATGCAATTCCAGCCTTCGCAGCACAGAGGAGATGAATAAAAAACACGTTTCTAAGCTGGAGCTCGAGACTGTGTCTACAAAGGACATCCACAGAGAAGCTCAGGGAGAGCTTTCTAAATACCAGGGCTCAATTCTGCTTTTATAAGGGAGGGTTTGTACTTCCATCTTATACACAGGAGAACCCCAATTCTCAAACCCTTATAACTTTCCTTTGGTGCCTAACGAAGCAAGATTTGTTTTAAAATCCTTTTCATCAGGGAAGGCCTAAGGATTGCTTTTATTTTAAATTGCAAATGTTTTATCCAAGAGAGAAAAGGTATTATATGATTCAGATAATTTTTTTACTCAAATAATGCAAGCCTTTTGCTTTTGTTTGAGGGCTGTGCCCTCTCCCTTCGAGGTGTTTTCGTAAGTGTGCTATGCTGATTACGTTTTTTAAGAGCAACTTGTGGAAGAGAATTGGCATGGTGGCCCTTCTAAGGGTGCCTCATTGCGGGGAGGGCACAGCCGGAACAGAAACTCAAAAGACTCGTGTTATATATGTAAAAATACATATGTGTGTGTGTGTGTGTGTATATATATATATATATATTTCAAACTACCAACCCAACATTTTGGTTGACAGCTGACTGCTTAACTGTTATGCTACAGGGGCTTTATATATACATATGTATATATATATATGTATGTATATGTGTGTGTACATATATGTATATGTATACATACATACACACATATATGTGTATACATATATAAATACACACACATATGTACCCCCACACACACATATACACACACGTATATGAAAAAAAAAAAGGGATGTGCGTGGGTATTTTATAAATTGTTATTTCTGATTATTTAAAAAATTCTGTAGGAGACATCCTGTGTGAGAGTCCTCTGTAAGGCTGTGGGTGCTTCTCCAGCTAACCAAGTCAAGAGTGTTTTCTCGAAGGTGAGCTGACTTTCCTGATACCAGTAATGAAGGTCACTCACACATATCAAGGGCTTCCTGTGTGTCAGGCACAGTATTAATTACTTTACATACATGATCCCATTTAACTCTCAAACCACCCTAGGTTTGAAAACAAATGTCCAAAACTAGAAGTCTCCGTGTAGTCACGTGTTCACTGTTTGTCAGGTGCCACATTGAATGCTGAGGAGTTCAAGGTGAAAAAGACAGTGAGGCCACATTCTTGCGGGAAGCACAGACCCACAAACAAATAATTGCAGTGGGGCATAATGGGCAGAAGGCCGTGTGTGCGGAGCGGTGAGTGTGCCGGCCTCTGATGCAGATGGACGGGAGGTGCAATCCCACTCCACCGCTTGCTGTTGAGTGTCCTTGGGCAAGCTACATGACTTCTCTCTGCCACAGTTGCCTAATCCATAAAGTGGCAGTAGTAGTACTGATCTCACAGGGTTAGTTGCCAGGATTAAGAAAAACCAATGTGTCAAGCACATAGAACTGATATCTAGTACAGTGTACACTTAATAAATGATATTTCTTCCTCCTCCTCCTCTTCTTCCTCCCTTTTTCCTCCTCCTTCTTGTTTTTTTTTTCTTGTTATTACTGCCCTTATTGTTGGTGCTGCAACAGTTGTAGTAAAATATTACAGAATTACAAAGAATTACAGAGCAAGAAGTTTCTACCTCTAAACTCACTATCGCTCCTCATATTTTAATGGATTTTTTGGGCAGTTCTTAAGGACAGGCTGCAGACCAGCGCTGAGAAGTGATTACAGCTTCTCTAGTCTGGGGAGAGAAGCCTCATGCCCTCTCTCCCGGGAAGTAACGCTTTTTTTTTTTTTTTTTCTGAGATTACATTATTTTTTATGTTTTTTAAATTGTGTGTGTGTTAAAATAGCCTTTCATTATAGAATGTTGGTATCTAGATGACATTTGTCAGGGGATGTTAATGAGTTTATTCAATAAAATAAAAAATTGGTAATCCTATGTTTAGCTTCCCCTCCCCACTCCTCCAGTTTTTGTTTTGTTTTGTAATAATTTAATTGCTTCGTGAAGTCGAGGAACCACTGGGTTATGCAAAGCATCCTTTTCAGGAAAAGCAAAAGTTAACATTTATCCTAGAAAAAGTACAGTTTTGGGGGGTCTGTTTGTTTTCATTTTTCTGTGGCAGATGGGCCCTTGGTGATGCCCCTTTGAATACAAAACTTTTTTTTTTTTTTTTGAAACGATACATCTGCTTTTAATGTCTTAAACGCTGGGATGGAACAGACCCGTCTTTCCCGGTCTGGGTTGTCTTAAATAGAAGTATCCTGGTAAAGACAGGCAACCATCTAATAGAGAAATAACCCCAAGGCAAAGTGCTATACTTCGTGATGTCGCTTCTCTGACAACCTATAAATGGACCATATTGATGAAGTGAACAGGACTCTCTCTGGTCATTTTCAACCAGAAACTAATAACCCTGGCCATGATATCGGGCACGCAATAACCCTGGCTAAAACTAGGTACATCAAATAAATCACTCAGGAATTTTTCTATTTCTTTCTCTGGACACGTGGCACATCTGCTCAATGAAAGGAGGAAAGAAGCAATATTTCTTTGATCAGGATTTTTTTTTTTAATATTCTTGTATCTGTCCCTTGGGACGCTATCTTTTCAAGTGGGTGGATAGTACATCACTTTCTAATGAATGTAGAGAATTTATGAATTGAAACTATAAAACCAAATACAAGGGATTTCAGTTCATCTCAATCTATATTTTACACTGTCATGAGAAAATAAACCGGACCACAAAGCCATATTGTGCCCAGTTCACTAAATCCCCTGCTCGCCCACGACCTTGTCAATGGGTTCCATTTGTGGCCACATATGGGAGGGGAGGCAAACAGATGCTTGCTTTGTTACGTTTGTTTCCCCCTACATGTCTAAATACGTGCTACACTCTTCATTCCCGCCCGGCCGTGGACAGTAACGGCTCGGCCGCTATGTCAGACATCAGCCTCAGCTATTGTGGAAGTATGTTAACATCCTACTGACTCTGTTATACTTCCTGGTTATTGGGTGAATTTTGAAATTTGTAAGATGGACACGGTTGTCATCCTGTGTCCTGCGGATCTGAAAACCCCTAGGTCAGCTCCTGGGATTTTCAGGAATTACCTGGTGCTGGCTGCAAGGCGTCTTTCCTGCTTGTAAAATAGAAAATAGTAAAAGCTGTATGATTAGGTAAGCTAAGCTCTTCTGCATGTAGAATAAAAAGTAAATGGAAAGGCAGAGGCTCCAATCTGTATATACCATCCTGCTAGGATGGAGAGGAACCTAATGTGGAAGAGAAGGAATAGGCTGGGGGTCAGGCAGACTCGAGTTCAAATCCTGCCACTTGGCAGTCGTGTGGCTGGATAATTCTATAAACCTTGAGTTCCTCCTTGGTAAGCTTGGGATAATGGTACTGACCTCATAGAATTGTTGTGCAGAATTAAATGAGTTAAGGGTTATGAACCCGTTGCCATCAAGTGGATTCCGACTCATAGCCACCCCACAGGACAGAGTAGAACTGCCCCATAGGTTTCCACGGAGTGGCTGGTAGATTCCAACTGCTGATCTTTGAAAGCAGCCAAGTTTTTAACCACTGTCGTCCAGTCGATTCTGACTTGTAGCAATCCTACCAATAAACCTAAAACCAAACTCATTGCCGTCGGGTTGATTCCGACTCATAGCGACCCTATAGGTCGAGGTAGAACTGCCCCATAGTGTTTCCAAGGAGCGCCTCGTGGATTTGAACCATTGACCTTTTGGTTAGCAGCCATAGCTGTTAACCACTGCACCACCAGAGTTTCCTACCCTACCAATACTTTCCCTCAAAAAAATAATAGACGTCATTTATTAAATGCTGGCTATGTGCCTGGTATAGTTATTTTTTTTTTGTTATACTTTTTAGTTTGGACTAATTTTAGATTAATAAAAAGTTGCAAAGAGAGTACAGAGAGGTCCCATATGCCTCTCAGTCAGGTTTGGTTTCTTCTAATGTTATCATCTTACATTACTGTGCCACACTGGGCTAGACTAAGAAACCAACATTGGTATATTATTACTATTAACCAAATTCCAGACTTTATTTGGATTCCACCAATTTTTTTTCATTAGTGTTATCTTTCTATTCCAGGTAATCTGTGACCATTTCTCAATCTTTCCTTGTTTTTCATAACTTTGACAGTTTTAAGGGATACTGGTCCCTGGTGGCATAGTGGTTAAGTGCTATGGGTGTTAACCAGAAGGTCTACAGTTCGAATCCACCAGGCACTCCTTGGAAACTCTGTGGGGCAGTTCTACTCTGTCCTGTAGGGTCACTATGAGTCAGAATCGTCTCAACGGCGACGGGTTTGGTTTTGGTCTGGTATTTTGCAGAATGTTTCTAAGTTGGGTTTATCTGTTGTTTTTCTCGTGAGTATTAACTGTAGGTTCTGGGGAAATTGTGAGACTACCACAAATTGTGAGACGCCCTTTTCATCAGTTCATGTCAGTGGGTACACCATGATATTCATATGATATCATGATAGCAGGAGTGATGTTACTTGGCAAACTTGTATGGACCTACCACAGGTTAACCATTCCACAGCTGAAGGGGAGAGATTGGTTTTCAGCTATTGGTGATTATGAATAAAGCCTCTATAAACATTCAGATACAGGTGTTTTTGTGATTATAGGCTTTTATTTCACCTGAGTAAATAAGAATGCTATTGTTGCGTCATATGGAAAGTATATGTTTAGCTTGATATGCAATTGCCAAGCTGCTTTCCAAAGTGAGTTTACCATTTTGCCTTCCAACCAGCCACGTATGAGATTTCGTTGTCAATACCGGCATTGTCAGTTTTTGTCTTTCGTTTTCATTTTAGCCATTCTAACAAGTGTGTAGTGGCATCTAATTTGTGGTTTTAATCTGTATTTCCCCAGTGAGTAATAATATTGAGCATCTTTCATAAGCTTATTCGCACTGTATGTCTTTTTTGGTGAAGTTTCTATTCAAGTATTTTTCCCATTAAAAAAAAATAGGTTGTTTTTGTTCTCATTATCAAGGCTTCATATATATTCTGGGTAAAAATTCTTCATCAAATACGTGATGTGCAAATATTTTTTTCCAGTGTGTGGCTCGTTTTTTCATTCTCTTAATGGTGTCTTTGGAAGAGCAGAAGTTCTTAATTTTGATAAGGTCCGATTTATCAATGTTATCTTTTATGGATCCTACTTTTGGTGTTGTATCTAAGAAATAATCGCTACTCAAGGTCACAAAGATTTTATCTTACGATTATTCTTAAATTCTTTTCAGTTTACATTTTACGTTTAGATCTAGGATTCATTTTAAGTCAATCTTTATATAGGGCGTGAGGTATGGATTGAGGCTAATTTTTTAGCAAGGGGATATCAGATTGTTCCGGCACTATTCATTGAGAAGATCTCATCCTTTCCTCCTTTACACCTTGGTGTGTGTGGGTCTCTTCCTGCACTCTGTGTTCTGTTCCATTGATCTACATCTCCATTCTTTCTCACTCATTGTTAATGTTTTCCTTTGATTTGATTTGAGCCAGGCTCACTGGCCCATTTGCAGATCAGCAAGCCTGTCTTTAACCAAGCCATTTTCACCCATAAACCAGAACCCGTACATGTGATCTCCCTCCTGTCACTCTTGGCCAGAGAAGAAATTAGTCTAAGGTTTAGTTAAACTAAGCAATCTTATTTCTGAAGTTCCATAAGACATTGATACACAAGCGCGTGCACACACACACACAAATGTTCTTGATTATGCAGTTCCATGGTGGTGGGGAGGAGGTGGGGTCTAGAGTGGCCAGGCTCTCTGGCCTGCCTTCTTCAGTCCCTTCAACACCCTGGAGGTGGAGGCTACTTGCTGTACCCCAAATGACAACAGGGCTGTGAATGGTCTTAGAGAGTCATGGCCCTGTAAGGGTTGAGTTATGTTTACACGTTCCTTTTATAACCACCAAGAAGACCCGTTCCGCAGGGCTTTGCAAAGATGCAGAGTTAAAAGCAATGCCCCCAAGGACTGCAAAACTCTCCTTTTTGAATCTTCACTAAGTTCAGAAGATTGTGCCCTTGAAATGTAAAAATTGTGACCATCATAAATTCATTTAATCTGCCTGGGCTAGGCATAGAAGCACTCATATTCTTTATATGTCTAAATTTTTAAAATAATATTTATGTGTGTAGTTGGTGTTTTTTTTCTGTCAGCAAGAAGGTGCTGCTCTACGATTTAACAAAAAAACACCATATTCATATATATTTTTTTCCTGCCAAGAAGCTGTACCAGATATATCTTCAAGTGGGCAATCTAGAATATAATCTCAAACCACAAAATCCAGTCTGTGGTTAAGAGCTTGCACCGATGGGTTCCTTCTAAGAGGGAGATCTCATCTTATCCAAAGAAATAACAGTTGGTTTGTTTGTTTTCTTAAATCATTAAACATTTAATCTGATGTTAAAAGGAATAAGAAGATACCTTTTTTTCTTTAGCGTTTAGAAGACCCTCTTACAACTCTTCGCCTCATCTGGGTTTGGCTGCCCTGTGAGGCCCAGGGTGTTTTCTGAAACATAAGCATTTTCACTAAGAACCTGATCTGACCTGGCTGAGCTGTGAGACACCTGTTAGGCCTGTCCCCCAACACCAGGTTGATAAAGGAGGTCTGCCAAACACGGAAGGCCTTTAATGAATCTAACAGAATGCACCTTTGTGGGGCCCTCAGGGACTCGGGCTTAATGAATAAAAAGGGTGATTTATAATTAGTGCAGCAATTGTGCCTGAATGGGTGTTTCCAAAGCGATTGAAATGTGTGCCTTCACCAAGCTGGAAAGTGCCTGTAATTCTGATTACACCTGTCCCCCTCTGCCTTGTAAACCTATTTTCAAGACAAAAGGAAAGGGAATGGGAAACTACTGTTTCTTAAGAACCTACTACGTGCTTGGCACATTGCACCCAATAACTCATCTTAGCCACACGGACCTCCAGGAGGTAAGTAGCAAATTTCAAATGGGTGGGGTTCAAAAAATAAGTTTTACTATATTTTTATTTTTATTCTAGAAAAATGACTTCCTGTTAGGGTCATCATAGCTCATAATCAGTGCAAGTTAAGCATTTAACAACAGATGCACCCTAGAATGTCAGCAATGAAAATCTCCATCCAACTTAGTTAGCCCCATTGCTCCTTCAAATCCCTTACCCTCTGATGGGTAACAGGTTTTTGGTTTGTTTGTTTGGCTTTTTTGTTTTGTTTTGTTTTTTAATGATATTTCTCCAAGATCTGAAACCCTGGTGGCAGAGTGGTTAAGAGCTATGGCTGCCAACCTAAAGGTTGGCAGCTCAAATCCACCAGGCACTCCTTGGAAACCCTATGGGGCAGTTCTACTCTGTCTTATTGGGTCACTATGAGCCAGAATTGACTCGAGGGCAACAGGTTTAATTTTTTTGTTTTACCAAGATCTGGTCTAATAACCTTAAAAAAAATCGCCATAGTATGGATTCTGACTCACGGCATCCTCATGTGTGTAGAATAGAATGTATAGAATGAACTGCACTCCACAGGGTTTTCAAGTCTGTGACCTTTGGAAGTAGATTACCAGGCCTTTCTTCCTAGGAACCTCTGGGTGGGTTCAAACTGCCGACCTTTCAGTTAGTAGTTGAGTGCTTAACACTTCGCTCCACCCAGGGACTCCCATTAGCCTTGTTGTTGTTGTTTGCCATGGAGCCAATTCCAACTCATAAAAAACTCATAGTGACCCTTTTTTAACATCCCCAGAATTTGCCAGGTAGGTTTGGAAAACCACCTGCAGAGAGTGATGAAATCATTCCTTTCACCTATGAGCAATTGTACCTGTTCATTGACATTCCTGTCTCACCTGCTTAAAATCCTCACATGCAGGCCCCTGCACTGAGAATGAAGCGCAAATACTTTGCCATGGCTCCAAGGTACCGTGAGAATCGCCTCTTTCTGCCTCCGTCCCTGCCTGCCACACTCTCCCTAAACTATCCTCTCTACTCCCCAGGATGCAGAAAACCAAAAACCGAACTGGTGCCATTGAGTCAATTCCGACTCACAGCAACCCTACAGGACAGAGTAGAACTGCCCCATACATAGAGTTTCCAAGGAGCACCTGGTGGATTTGAACTGCCGACCCTTTGGTTAACAGCCATAGCACTTAACCACTATGCCACCAGGGTTTCCCCAGCATGCAGAGTCTTCCTCAATTCTGTCTTAGTCATCTAGTGCTGCTATAACAGCACTGTGTTTTATTCTCTCACATTCTAGTAGGCTACCAGTTCAAATTCAGGGCACTGGCTCAGACAGGGTTTTCTCATTCTATCAGCTCTGGAAGAAGGTCCTTGTCATCAATCTCCCCCTAAGGAGCTTCTCAAGCACAGGGACCTCAGGTTCAAAGGACGTGCTCTGCTCTCGGTGCTGCTTTCTTGGTGGTATGAGGTCCCTCCTCTCTGCTTGCTTCCCTTTCCTTTCATCTCTTGTAAGATAAAAGGTGGTGCAGGCCATGCTTCAGGGAAACTCCCTTTACATTGGATCAGGGACGTAACCTGAGTAAGGGTGTTATATCCCACTCTAATCCTCATTAACATCATCTAATTTTGTTTCAACAATCACAGGCAGAGATTAGGATTTACCACACACAGGAAAATTATACCAATCACAAAATGGAGGACAACCACATAATACTGGGAATCATGGCCTAACCAAGTTGACACATATTTTTGGGGGGTCAATTCAATCCATGGCATGGGGCTTCAGCACACTTGGTTCCTTTAAGTTCCACCTTTTCTTCCCACCACGCGTCCAGGGATTTGGTTCTTCTTATCTTTTAAAACCAAACCAAACCCCCTGTTGATTCTGATTCATGGCGAGGCTATAGGACAGAGCAGAACTGCCTCCATAAGGTTTCCAAGGCTATAATCTTTATGGAAGCAGGTTGACATATCTTTCTCCCTCAGAGAGGTTGGTGAGTTCAAACTGCCAACCTTTTGGTTAGCAGCCCAGCACTTTACCACAGCACCACCAGGGTTCCCTTCTCACCCTTTAGATCCCAGCTTAAATGTTACCTCCTCCTAGAGTCCTCCCCAGGTGTCTCCTCCCATTATTTTCTGTTTCACACCCTTTGTCTTTCCCTGATAGCATTTACTACTATTTGTAGTTATATAGTTACAGGTTTGTATACTTGTTTTGGCCTGTCTTTCCTCATTAGATAGAAACCTCCACGGAGGCAGGATCTATACCTGCGTTAGTCCCCAGTGTAAGTTCATTGGAGTGCCTGGGTGAGGCAAACAGTTAACGCTCTTGATTGCAAACTGAAAGGTTGGAGGTTCTAGTCCACCCAGAGGTGCCTTACAAGGAAGTCCTGGTGGTCTCCTTCTGAAAATTCCACCACATAGAACCCTACAGAGCACAGTTCCACTCTGACACACATGAGGTTGCCCTGAGTAGGAATCTACTTGTTGGCAACTGGTATTTTGTATACTCTACCTAGGGCAGCTGCACACAGTAAAAAACACAGATAAATGCTTGTTGAATGGATAAACAAGAACACCAACATCCAGCAGGGATCCTGCCCAGCACTGGGAGTTATCCGGTGCTCTTTGCGGGTGTAAATGTAGGTCATCCCAAGTCAAGTCACGCCGCCTTCCTGTATCACTTCGGCTCTGGCCACAATCCCTAAGTATGATAGAAGCTTGCTGACTGTGACTGCCTGGAACTTCTATTGGTGATTTGAGGGCTCACCACCCAAGACACCCAAAACTGAAAAACAAACCCACTGCTGTCGCATTGATTTCAACTCATAATGACCCTATAGGAGAGAGTAGAACTGACCTCAAAGAGTTTCCAAGGAGCACCTGGTGGATTCAAACTGCCAACCTTTTGATTAGCAGCCGTAGCTCTTAACCACTGCACCACCAGGGTTCCCACCCAGGACACAGGCCCTGTTTAGTCCAATTTTCTGCTTTCAGATCTGAGGCACTCTGTGACCAGGCACAGCCCATGAGCCTTTTGCCACTCTCTCATGGTAATCAGATGGTTAACCTCCTGTGGGCTGAACGTTTGCTTCTGGGTGTAATATCCAGAAAGCTGGAGGAAGGGCACCTCAGAAATCTAGTGCACTCTTAACCAATCCAGAACAAGCAAGGGAAATGGGGCTTCCAAGAAGCATAGGGAGAGAAAGGGTAGGAGGGAAGCGAGGAGGAGGAGGAGGACACTAGATACACACTAATGCTTCCTATGTGTAAGGTAGCAAGCCAGAAATGGGCGTATTTACCTCATTTATGCTCCCCAACCCCCTGTGAGTTGAGGAAACTGAGGCTGAGAGAAAGGAAATAAGGCGACGTCATTATGAAATAATGAAACTACCCAGTCACTAAGCAGCAGAGCTGAGATCAGATTTATTTAAAGTAATTTTTTTTTTTTTTGTCCAAATCCTTCTTGGCTCAGAAGCTGGCAGAGACCCTTGCCCCATTCCTCTTAACTCTGCTGTCCTACACACAACCTTTATGGAGCACACTCTCCCCACCCTACCATTCCAGATGACTGGGGGTTAAAGAGGCCCCACGGAGGATGCTGAGACTGAGGTTCTTTCTACAGCAACTTAGTCTCCCTACTCCTGCCAGATGCTGAATGAGGAAATGACAAAAGTGAGAAATGATGATAATTCTTCGATTTAATGAGGATTTGCTGGGTGCCAAGCCCTTGAAGTGGGGACATTGGCCCCATTTTACAGATGCAGAAACTGAGGCACAGAGAGTCACGTAGTTAGGTATCTCAGAAGGCTTAGGACCTGCCAGGTCTACCCCAGAGTCTGAGTCCAGAATCCCTACTCAGCAGTGTTTCAGGGGCAACTGTGGAAAGAAGACCTGCAACAGCACCAAAAAAAAAAAAAAAAAAAAATTAACCTGTTGCTGTCCAGTCGATTCTGGCTCATAGCGACCCTGTAGGACAGAGTAGAACTGCCCCATAGGGTTTCCAAGGAGCAGCTGGTGAATTCAAACTGCCAACCTTTTGGTTAGAGGCCGAGCTCTTAACCACTGTGCCACCAAGGCTCCACCAACCAGACAGGCACTTAGAATTGTTAGTTTTTGCCTGAATGTCACCTTTCTCTGAACATGGAGCCTCCAAGATGTGGTGTCCAGGAGCCAGTAGTCCCCTGGCCACGTACAGCCCCCGGACCACACTATCCAAACCTGTGTCCTTTAGGACTCAACTCTGCTGCCACCTGTTCCTGGAAGCATTCCCAGAGCTGCAACTGGAATGAAGGCCTCGTCCTCTGGGCCCACATTCTGTGCATGCTTCTCTGTCCCCTCCTACCCCAGCCTGCCATCTGGGCGAGGGCAGCGCCAGGTGGTTTTCACTTTGGTATGCCCTGCTCACTCCCTGGCCCACAGCAGGAGCAAAGAAATTAACCTTTGCGGAGAAATGAGCCAAAAATGTATTTAGGTGCTGCGCCCACTCCAGAGAACTACCCAGCAGTGCCTGGTTTTCTTTATAACAATGATGTCAGATTGAAGCCCGCATGCTAGGGGAATGTTACTACTCTGTACCCTTAAGTCCTGGGCTGGGCGTTTCTTCCTCAGGGCTTGGGGCTATGTGGTGCAGGCTCTGTATCTGGCTAAGCTAGGCTTGGACTCCTCTCTGCTCCTTCCTGGCTCACTGACCTCGGGCAGACCACTTACCTGCTGCTTCTCAGTTTCCTCATCTGCAAAAATGAGCAAATGATTCTTATCTCAGAGGTGCTGTTAGGACTAAGCAAAGCAGTGTAGATAAAGCTAGAATACTGCTTGGCTCACAAGTGTCAGCTGTTATTTGCATACAGAGCCACACCAACCACTTTGTCCCCAAGAAAACACAATAAGCTTGGAGGCCACCCCGATCAGGAGACTTGACCCAACACGTGCAGAGTCCACTCTGTGCCCCATTGCCCCATACAAATGGCTGTCACCACCTTGCCAGCTCACAAGCCCCATATTGTTCAGGCTGAGACTCCCAGACCAGGAGTGGTGGCCGCCCCACCCAGGGTGGCTGCTGCCAGTGCTGGGCTGTGTGACCTGGGCACTGGGGTGGCCACTGAGTGACACACCTGTGGGACCAGCCCTGGGGAAATTTCCAAGAGTGAATTCGTGGCTAGCATTTTTGTATTGGAAATTGGGGCTAAATGGCTGACCAGACCAGACTGAGGGGGAAGAAGTCTGAGCTTTTTTCCTTCATTACTTTTGACACTGACTCCAGTAACTTCATTCATTCATGTCAGGAATTTTTACTAAGCAACATCATGATAAACGGGGAAAATACTAAAGTTGTGAAGGATTTCATTTCACTTGGATCCACAATCAATGCCCGTGGAAGGAGCAGTCAGGAAATCAAACAACGTACTGCATTGGGCAAGTCTGCTGCAAAAGACCTCTTTCAAGTATTTAAAAAGCAAAGGTATCACTTTGAGGACTAAGGTGCTCCTGACCCAAGCCGTGGCATTTTCAATCACCCCATATGCATGTGAAAGCTGGACATTGAATAAAGAAGACTGAAGACAAATTGATGCATTCGAATTATGGTGTTGGCAAAGAATGTTGAATATACCATGGACTGCAGAAGAATGAATAAATCTGTCTCGAAAGAAGTACAGCCAAGATGCTCCATAGAAGCAAGGATAGTGAAGACTTCTTCTTGCTTACTTTGGCCATGTTACCAGGAGGGACCAAAATCTGGAGAAGGACATCATGCTTGGTAAAGCAGGCGGTTAGTGAAAGAGAAGAAGCCCCTTAATGAGATGGATTGATACAGTGGCTGATACAGTGGCTGCAACAATGGGCTCAAGTGCAGCAACAATTGTGAGGATGGCACAACACCAGGCAATGTTTCCCTCTGTTATACATAAGGTCACTAGGAGTTGGAACCAACTCAACGACACCTAACAAGAACAACTAAGTGCCACGTGGCAAGTAATTCCCAACTCAGAAGGGGACAGACAAGTAAACAAATAATTACAATCAAGTAGAGAAATGGGAGTGATTTAACTAACGGAGGGAGTAAGGGGTGTGCGGAGCAAGATGTCAGGGGTGGCTTCCAGGAAGAGGATGCCTGTGAGGTTACAGCAGTTTCTTTCTTGCCTGGCTTTGTTGAATGGCTGATTCAGACAAGGGGTCCAAGAGGGAAAGCCAATCCCTTGATTGTTCTAGCATTGTGACCACAGGGTTTTGCCTGGGGGTTAAGAGTCAGACACATCATGTTGAAATTCCTGTGCCACCACTTACTAGTTCCGTGTCCTTGGGTAGACACCTTGCCTTTCTGAGCCTCAGTGCCACCATTTATAAAATTAGGGCAATGCCAGAGCCTGCATGCCACTACCTGAGAGCACATGGGTGATGTGCAGACAGGGCAGATGCTTAATGAAAGCTAACTCTTGTTATTCCAGGTAGCAAGCTGGCATTTAAGACCCTAAAGATATGAGGTGTGACCCAAACAGGGGACTTCCACAACAAACCAGTGTGACCCATCAGGCCAGCTGAGCCCCTAGAGGGGAAAGGTAGCTGAAAGGGTTGGAAGGAAGAGCCTTGCCCCTTCCAGGGGTGTGGAAGAGGAAGGTTTGCAAAGGCCAGACTGAAAATGATGGAGTGGGTGAGAAGACAAGGAGGGGGAAGAAGAGGGAGCATAGAAAGAATATTGGAGTGAGCTGGGGAAAGCACGGTGCGTGGAGACAGGAGTGGACAGATGAAGTGTGATGGGAAGATTATGGGCTGCTGAAAGCTGGAGTGGACAGTGAGGAGGGAGCCAGTGTTGAAGGAGAGGGTAAGAACTTTGCTGTGATAACCAGATGGATCAGAGGCAATGAAGTGCAAAGGGGAGAGCAGATGTGTGGGGTCAAGAGAGAGAGATCCAAGTGGTGCTGGCCAGTGTGGGCAGACCAAGGGGCCAGAGAACCAAGGTAAGATGTCCTGCAAAGATACCACGTGTACACATATGTGCGTGTACATCCAAGCACTTCTGGTCATTTAAGGGGTCCAGTGTGTATACTCTCAGGTGTATAAGAGCAACACATGCTATTATACATAACACCGATAATAATAACATCAGCAACCGCGACAGTAACTATCGTTACTTACCTCTTATGTGTGAGCCACTCTGCCGTGGACCTTAGTGAGCAATCTCTGTTCATCTCCACAATGACCCAGTAGAGTTTGGCACTATTATTATCCCCACTTTACAAATAGGAATATAGGCTGAGGGGTTAAGTATCGTGCTCAAGGTCAGCCATCAGTAAGAGGCAGTGTCAGAATTCAAGCCTCCATCTGACTGACTAAAAAGCTGGGACTGTTGTCAGCAAACATCCCAGGTGACAAGCATTTAGCCAGGAATCCAAAATCCTCTCTTTAGCTGATAGTCCCTGGCAATTGATTTCTTAGTTGGACAGTGAATAGAACTGGTGGAGCAAAAGAAGCAACCAGGCTGGCCAGGCTGTTGCAAGTTAAGGTCGATGTTCTGCACAACCCCATGGAGCCCCAGGGTCTGAAATCTAACCAGATCCGTGTTTCACACTGACGCCCACAGACCATCCCACAGATAAGGACAGTGGTTATATCCATGGCTGCTTTTTTTCATCAGTAAAGAGCGAAGCCACCAACCAGTTTGCAGGCTGCCATCTGCCTGCCTTGGGTGGCTACTGGCGATAATTATTTGAAATGCAAATATATTTATACCTGTTAAGTATAAGCGGGAGCACGTGTTTCAGTGATGCAATGCTGCTTTTCCTGAAACGGCATCAAAGGACCTTACAGGGTTTATTTCACTCTACTCAGAGGGATGGATGAAGAGCTATTCTAAACCCAGTGTTAGATAGCAGGAAATTGTTTGAAGCAACCTTGGAAAATCACAGCTTTTCTATCCCAAATCAGTCTTCTGGCTGCACCACGGACTGCCAAAAGAACGAACAAACCTGTCTTGGAAGAAGTACAATCAGGATACTCCTTAGAAGCAAGGACAGTATACTTTGAACATGTTTTCAGGAGGGATCAGTCCCTGGAGAAGGACATCATGCTTGGCAGAGTACCGGGTCAGCGGAAAAGAGGAAGACCCTCTACGAGGTGGAATGACACAGGAGCTGCGACAATGAGCTCAAGAATAACAAAAATTGTGGGGATGGCTCAGGACCGGGCAGTGTTTCATTCTGTTGTGCATAGGGTCACTATGAGTTGGAACCGACTCGACGGCACCTAACAACAGCAAAGCAATATCAAATGGATTTGGTGAGCACATCATATTGTCTCTGGCACAATTGTCTAAATCCATAGGCTTTTTGGAACCAGCAAGGAACTTGGAGATGAGAATAATAAATCTTTAAGTTCAGTTAAGTTTTTCTTTGGAGTTTACAAAGTGCCTTTGCTATAGTATTTTATTTTCGTGCTGAGAGAGAATCCTAAAATATCTTGCACATCTACTATATATGAACCCTATGTAGACTCCGCATAACATTTATCATTTCATCTCATGAACGGTAGACAGGGCAGGTGTTAATACCGCAATTAACCAAGGAGGTAGCTGAACCAGATGCTAAGATGAAGTCTCAGGATTCTTTTTCCACATTCATCTGACCCCACCCATTCTGATGAGGAAAGGAAGCTATGGAGGGGTTTCTATCCCTACTGTCGTCTCTGCCTTTGGAGCAGTGGTTCTCACCTTGGGGCAGTTTTGCCCTCCCCCTGCCCCCAGGCAACGTTTGACAATGTCTAGGGATATTTTTGGTTGTCACAACTGTCAAGGGATATACTCCTATTATCTGGTGGATAGAGGTCAGGGATGGTGCTAAACATCCTACAATACACGAGGCAGCTCCAACAACAAAGGATTACCTGGCCCACAGTGTCAATAGGGCCAAGACTAAAAGACCCTACCTCAAAGATCATCAGTAACAACGGGGAAGGAAGTATCAGGAACTTAAAAATGGTTCACATTCCAACTGATGTTTCAAAGAAGAGCGAAGACCAAAAGAGACCACTGGCCAAGGTGGAGCTGGTGGAGGGTGAGAGCCCTGTCCAAAGCCTATGACTGTTAGGACCCATCAGAGCCTGGCTGTTGTGACGGAAGCTGTCAGCAGCTGCCGCCAAAACTCTTTGTCAAACACCCACATATCAGGATTATAATCCCTGTTGCCAAACCAAACATGTTAGCAAGCAAATCAGAACTCCTTGACAATGTGCGTCCACAACCACAAGGAGTGCTCAGAATATGGCACGCAGCACACACTTGAAAGGTGGAATGGTGCATACACGGCGGTCCTAAGAGACACAGAAGGAAACATGGGAGGATGTGGTAAATTGCTAAACGTGGTTGTTTCTGAAGAGACTGTGAGCCATTGTATTTTGGCTGCATATGCTTTTCTGACTTTTCTAAAATTTCTAAAATGAGTCTGTATTTTTTTTTTTTAACTTTTCGTTTTGATGTAATTTCAAACTTACGATAAAGTTGCAAAACTAGGACAAGGAAGTCCCAGAAAACTCTGCCCAGACTCACCAATTGATTACATTGATCCCGTTTGCTCCTTTGCTCATTTCTTAGCTCTCCCTCTTGCTCTAGCTCTGCTCTCTCGCCCCTTCATTTGAGAGTAAGGCAGAGACACTGGACCCCTTTACCCCTAAATACATGAACTGTATACTTACCAAATCAGGAAACTCAACATCTGTAGCCGCCTTGAACCTGAAACAGTTTCCTGGCCTACTTCTGTGTTCCTTGACTTTGACTTTTTGAAGATTTCATACTAATGATGTTGCAGAATGTTCCTCGATTTGGGTTTGTCGGATATTTTCTCATGATTAGATTTAGGTTGTGCATTTTTGGCAGGAATACCACACGAGCAGTGTTGTGTACTTCTAAGATCGTACTATTTTTTTACATAAAGTGAAAAGAAATGGCTGAATACGTGAACAGAGTCCTCCCCACTGGGCCCCACTCCCCAGCTCCATCAAAGATACGAACCATGGCCGTGCCTTACTCATCTTGACAGTCTATGCAGTGCTCAGGATGTTTTTTCCCCATCTCCTTTCACTGACTTACAAATCATTTCTGGATCACCTACTACTACGTGCTCATTTTTAATTTTTCCATGTCATTTCCTTCATTTGCCAAAACTTTTGGGAGAACCTGCTCCATGCTGAGCCTGGGTCTGGACTGCGGCTCCAGCACAGTAGCAATAAAGGATTTGCTGAATTGAATTACTGTTTCTTGCCTCATCCATGCACATTTGTAAAGCTGTCCACGGTGTTATTTCCCCAAAGTGGCTACACCACAGCTTCTTACCTCTATCTCAGCACTTAGAACGCCCGATCAAAATTATCTGCTTTTTGTCTCCCCAACTTGTCTCTTTGCCACTGAGGATAGACATTAAATCTGTCCATGTCCAGCTCCCCGGAGCCTGGCCAGTGCACTAAGTCAGTACTTAACACGCCTTTACAGAATAAATGGCATTTACATAGCCACCCAGTATAGAGGGGTAATTTTTCCATTTGAGAGATTTGACTGAGAATGACCATTCTATTTAACTAATGATCTTTAAATTATATTTACAAAGTGTCCAAGGGCAGCTAAAACACAGTAGAAATCCATGGTAGCCATACACACACACATACACACGCACACACACATACACACGCACACACACACACACACACACTTGGGGGCTGGTGGGGGACTTGGAGTTACTATCAGTTCAGAGTGCAGTTCTTGAATCAAAATGGCCCATTGTGCCCCCAGACTGCTAATTCAGCACTTCAGGTATCTAGGAAATTGAACATTATATTGTATTATTAAAGCAAAGTAATTTGATAGTAGAAGCTCCTAAGCTGTTGCCCAAGATCAGAGCCTCATGTCTTCATTTCGTAACTACCAGTTGTCCTGGTAACTTTCTTTGTTTTTAACTCTGAAACTATGCAAAATAAATGGGAATGAGGCGCTTTAAATTAAACATGAGAAACAATTACATTTTGACAGTTTAATTGCATTCTTTCTCCCAGTGTAACTTTCTAAACAAGATATCGCACATATCAAGTATGCCAATTGTATTTTTAGATTCTTTTGCAATTAAGAAAGTATCCCTAAAAGAGATAAAATAATTGGTGGAATAAATTGTTATTTCTTGAGGGAACTATATTAACGAATGAATGCCGAACCATTGCATCCGTAATAATTTTTAAATCACTGCAGACTGACGGAGACTCATTCTTGATAGAGATGCGCCTTGAAGGATGGTCCTATTCTTCGAGCTCTCCCTTCTGCTCTATGTGGTTGACCCAATGCATGTTGGTTGGCCAGGATTGGGTAGACTCATTCCTCTGTGGCCTTGGTGAGCACTCCAGGGTGTCATCAAGAGGTGGTCACACCTGTGTGAACACCCAGGCTGAAAAGCTCCTGGCCTATCCTGGGAAGTGACTTCAGCATCTAAGAACCTGGTTCTTAGCATCTAAGAGTCTGGTTGCTGTTAATATTTCAAAAAAAAGGATTCAAACTATTTAGTGGAGTGGGAGAGGGATACATTGCTAAGTTAAAAACAAAAAGATGCAAATGGCACAGTCTCAACTGGTACCATTAAGATGTACACATATTGAAAGGAGATTGAAAGAACATTCATCAAAACGTTAAACCTTATATGGCAGGATGAATGATAGTGAGCTTTAACTTCTTTATATTATCTCTCTATATTTGGGAAAAAATAGGTGTTATACAGCTCTTTATGGTATAACATTGAAATAGCACATGACTGAAACTAAATCCAGAATAATAATCATTTTTTTAAAAAGTTGCCATTGAGTCAATTCCAACTCCTGGCAATGCTGTGTGTGCCAGAGTAGAACTCTCCTCTGTAGGGTTTTCAATGGTTGTGATCTTTCAGAAATAAATCTCTAGGCCTTTCCTTAAGGTGACTCTGGGTGAATTCAAACCACCAACCTTTCAGCTAATAGCCAAGTGCTTAATCATTTGTACCACCCAGAACTCCGGTGATTATCATAAGTGTGCTTATACTGGATGGCACCATTAGTTATGAAGTTCCTTGGACTCTGGACTGGTTTTATGAATGTGTGACCTGTGCTGTCACACAGAGCCCCAGGCTCAAAAGGGCCCTACCCTTGGCTCAATACTGTACCGTCGCCATCTTGAAATTCCTAATAACTTTTGAACAAGCAGACCTGCATTTTCATTTTGCACCGGGCCCCTTAAATTTTGTAGCCAGTTCTGTTTGTGCCTGTTAATCCACGTAAGTCTCAGCTAGTTCTCCAGGGGAGTCCACACAGGTACTCACTTATTTTCTAAGCATTTACAGGCAGTCCTCGAGTTACAAACAAAAGTTCGACTTGAGGATAACTCGTACTTGCCCTTTAATGTTACGTAAATTTGCCCTAGCTTTTAAAGATTGAACCAAGCCCTACTCACAACAAATTCATCACAAACACCTTCACTTGCTGTACGTGCAGCTTTCAAATAATTGAAAAGGCTTCAAATCTTTTCTTGCACTAAACCAAAAACCAAACCTGTTGCCATCGAGTCGATTCCAACTCCTAGCAACCCTATAGGACAGAGTAGAACTGTCCCATAGGGTTTCCAAGGAGTGGCCGGTAGATTTGAACTGCTGACCTTTTGGTTAGCAGCCAAGTGCTTAACCACTGTACCATCAGGTCTCCTCTTGTACTAAAAAAAAAAAAGTAAGGCTAAATAAGAACCTTATGCACCTGTTACCAACTTACAACTTCTACTTAAAAGCACAGTCAGGAACAGAGCTCGTTGGTAAAGGAGGGACTGCCTGTATTGCTGCTGTGTGTCAGGCACTTTGCTCCAAGACAAAGAGGGAAATGAGGCTCGGATCTCACCCTTTGGGAACCTGAACTGAGGCAGGGAGAAAGATGCGGGGACAAACAACCACAGAGCGGTAGGCTCAGCGTCCAGAAGTAGAGGAGGCAAAGTGTTACCTGAGCACCAAGAGAAAAACATCCCTGATTCAAACTGCTTCAGGGCTTACACTCCAGCTCACTCATATATCCCACCCTCCTCGCCATGCCCATTCTAGAGACAAGGAAATTGAGGCTCATCTGCCCGTGTTTGGCCAGCAGGTCAGTGACAGGCTCTAACCTAGGTCTTACATCTCCTCCTTCCCTGATGTCAGGCCACTCTCAAACGTCCCTTATATTATTTCCCACATAATTAACACAAATACCAAGGGAACATGGAGCGGGTGTGTGGTATATTCACACCTGAGGATTAGCAAAGTCTGCAGGTGCTTTGTGAAACAATTTTAAAGGCTCATGTTTTCAGCGTGGGGCTTGTGAATCACGTAAGGTGGAAGGGACATGTGAGCAAGGACCCCCCAGTAGGACAGAGGGCCTGGAACCAGGGGTTCCTGAAAAGGAATTAGAGTTAGCGCTAGATTCAATCGTTTTAGAAGCAGTAGTGCCTGGCTGGGTCTGTTCCTGGGCTACAGGGGCTTCTTTTCTGGGAGTGACAATGCTCAGTCTCTCTACCTCTCCTGAAGTGGCTTCGTTAGTCATTTATTTCCCATGGTTGGCAAAATAGCTGATACAAAGAAGGTCCGTGTTGAGGAATTATACCTGAAGACAACGTTAAGCTAAAATCGGCATTATCAGCAAATATCAAGTGGAAAGTTTTATTTTCACGAACTGTAATGACCCCTGTTGACAGTGATCCACACCCACCCCCACACCCCCTAGTCTGGTGAGTTTTGTTTAATCTCTGCGGGTGTCTTCTTCATTTGGCTCAGAGAAGTCCTGCCATTTCAATAACCTAATTATTTAAGATGGCCGTGATTTAAATATTGTTTGGAATTGGGTAAGATTCATTCTTTTCCAAACTTCTAAGCAAGTGAAAACTTTCACTTATTAAAGTGGTGATGAGAAACTCTCCGCTGCCATCTGCACCAACTAGTCCATGAACCATCCCTGGTGTTGCTGGGCGTGATGGGCTTCCCCTGCCCCGCTGACTGGCTCAGCACCATTTCTGTTCATATGTCAAGCTCAGTCAGGCCTGTTAGCCTGAGTGCCCCACAGGCCATCAAAAAGAGGTACCAGACTCCATTATAACGTCTCTTAGCACTCTCAGCACTTCCCACACCATGCTGGTGGGATACCTGGCTGCTCAAAAGGGGACTGCAAATGGGATTAGAGACACAACATCACCTTGTGGCTACCCTCCAGCAGGGCGAGGGAGAAGGCAGGTCACGCTAAGAAACCGGCTCATCCTTTGATTTTCTCAGAGGCCTCAGGCCAGGCCTGTTGCCCCCTGACTAAATTCCACTTTGCTGAGATGAACCAACCCTCACCAAGCTGGGGCTGCCACCTGGGGCCCCTCAGAGCTGGGAACTGGGGAAACCGAGTCATGCCCAAGTGGTTCAGAGCATTTCACATATAAGCAAGGTTCTATCACCTTCTTTCAGCTTTTATTTTTGAGCCATGATGGTGGTAATATGTGTGTGTGTTTTCTCCCAGTATCTCCCAGAAGAAAAACATGGTGGACCTGAGAGAAGGTTCGTGGTATTCCAGGGAAGTAGAGGACAATCCAGCGATCAGGGCATCTGGGCCAGGCAGGCAGGAAAACATCTTAGAAGTTTCTAAAGGAAAAAAATTAAGTGAGAGATTTGAGTCACAGGCCTCGCCGGTGCGAGCTCACCAGAGAGCTGACAACGAACACTGAGCTTCCCTTGGTGCCATTTGGGCCTTGCCCGGAAACCCTCCAACTGTCCTGAGCAGGAGAGAATAGGCCCTCTGCTAATTACCCCAGAGGCCAGCTTTCTGCTCCTTTGAAGAGCTCGCTTTGATGTGATGCAATTCCGCTGCCAGGCCGGCTGTGCCCAGATTAAGCACATAATGAGCAATTATCCACCCGCCTCTCAGAGTGTGGCTGAGGCAGCTGGGTGGAAAGCCGGCCTAATTCCGGGCTGCCACGACTCCCTCCGGGGCTGGGGTAATTCACTTACTTGCTCCCCTCCATACCCTTGCCCTCTCGAACTTCTTCCCATCTGTAAAATGGGGCTAAGGAGGCTCAGGGAACCCCAGGAACCCTTCTCAGTAGGTACCACAGGCTGGAGAATTCAATCCCTGGACACCCCATGTATTCACAAATCATCACAGTGCAAAGATAGCACTTGGAGATGCCCTTTAACAGGACAGGCTCTGTGGCCCTCAACTCCATGGTCAAGTCCATCCATGTTAGCTGTGTTGCCAGGAACAAATTACCCAGTAAGCAAGGTACCCACGGCTTGTGCTTTCTTTCTAATCTATAGTGCACAATTTCACCTGCTTTTCACCACATCAGTGATGTGGGGAAAACCCATGTGAAATTGTGCACTATAGTTAGTAAGTAAACATAATGAAGCCCATGTATACCTTGATTACTGGTTAATCCGCCCCTTCATTTGCCATGGGCAAGTGGTGACCCTCCAGCCCTTGAGTTTCCTTTTATGGAAAGGCAGAATCAGAACCCACCTGCACCTGTGGGGTCGTTTTGAGGAGTAAATGAAACGCATATTCCTGTGCAGCCTGCAGCCTGCTTCTAGAAGGCTCTCAGCAAATGCTCACTGGCGGTGTTACAATCATGTTCACATCTATGGTCTTGGAGGTTCCTTGCCACCACACTCCATGGGGTGGGCCTTGGTAGGCTCATTAAACAGGTGAGGCAACTGAGGCTCAGCCCAAGGGAACTGTATGTCTGTCTGCCCTACAGGCCAGCAAAAATCAATCAAACCCAATGCCCTCAGGTTGATTCCAACTCATAGCGACCCTATAGGACAGAGTAGGACTACCCCGTAAGGTTTCCAAGGAGCAGCTGGTGGATTTGAACTGCTGACCTGTTGGTTAGCAGCCATTGCTCTTAACCACTGTGCCACCAAAGGCGATTCCAAATTACAAAGAAGCAACTAGCAGTTTTGTGGAATCTGAGTTCCCACCTCCTTCTGAAGCTCCTTATGGGCAGGGCCTGGTCTCTTAAAGCACGGGGCTGCTTGCTCGGCCAGGAGGAGAACTGTAACCAGGGGAGAGAGACTTCCCGTTTCAAAAGGAGTGTGCAATGCAGGCTCTTCGCCCACACAAAGGGGCCCCCTGTCTTTCAAAGGAATTTCTTCACCCTGTTCCCTAAAATTCCTTTTGTCCCCAGCACCCCCCCCTCCCCCACCAAAGACATCAGGCTTGAACGATAGCACTCCCTGCAGCAAGGACATGGGGCTTTCATGTTCCAGGTAGTTCTCTTAACCTTCCCCTAAACCCCATCTGCAGAAATCCACCTCTTGCAAGCAGCTGCCCAGCCACTGCCACCCCACCCCACCCAACCCTTCCTTGTGGTCTCCCTCCAAAGTCCCATGATTCCTGTGGCCCTCTCTGCCGCCCTAGTCTCTGGGGGCTTGTGCATTGTTCTGGGGGAGGAGGGAAATTTAAGAGGCCATGAGCATTTTGGACCAGAGACCACATTTTGTTCATCTCTATTCCTGGCAGACACATAGTGGGAACTTTATTTAGTTATTTTTAATTTAAACAAGTGCCCTGAGACTATTTCTTAGAGCAGGATTTGGTGGAGAGAGACACCTCAGCTGGGGGACACTGCCATAAGAGGGAAGGGTTGAAGAGAGGCCCCTCAGAGATTTTTGTAAAGCCAGGCTCAGTAAAGGGCAGCCTCCGCCATCTTGGCAAGTTCTAGAATGTTGTATCTGCTTCACCCTGGGGGGCCCTACCCTCACTCAGCTTTCTTCATCCAGAGCTTCAAGTGAGGCAAACTTTTTCCTATTTCTGGTCCTCCAAACCTGTTCTTCTTTCTTTCCTTCGACTATTTATATCCAACTCCAGTCCTTCAGAACGCAGCTCAAACAACCCTCCCTCAGAAGAGTCACCTCTGGCTGTCTGGTCCAGACGGTGTCCTCTCATCCTCTCTCATGGCACACTTTGTTTTCCTTCATGACCTTTGTTACACGTTTTCCTCAGGTATTTATCTGTGGGAATACCGGATTAATACTTACCTGTAACACTTGCTAGGCTTTAAATTTTATGAAAGCAGCAGCTCTCCCTTTGATCAGCACAGTTCTCTGTGTCTGGCATACAGCAGGTGCTCAATGAAGAGTTGTCGAATGAGCCTGGATCTCCAATATGGCTTTGGATCAAATCACTGATTCTATGGGAGGGAGGCAGGTTATGTGACACATAAATGCCTTCTGTCTGCCTGGATGAGAGACACCCCCCCCCCCGCCCCCGCCAGCTGAAAGTGAGCCTTCACCCACCATTTACTCATGATTAACTCAGGCTTGTGTTCAAGTAGGATTTTTTCAAGGCTGATCGCCAAAGCCAGCGAACTTCCACCTAAAATAAAATGCCTGTTTTTAACAATCATCTCCTTTGGAGACAGCCACTATCCCCTGCCCCCCACCCCCAGGTGGCTGAGTGTCCAGAGTGACCTTCCTGCCACTGGAGCTGCAGTCACTTCTGGGTGGCCACAGCAAAGTGGGGAGCGGGGAGGGGGCGCGGCAGACAAGCACTTTTCACATCTCAGGGTCTGAAATGATTGCCTTTCTCTCTTCTCCCCATGGGTGGGGAGGTGTGTTATGAGCTCAGGACTTCAGGCTGGGCTTGGAGATAGAACAAGGCACGCAGTTGTCAGGAGCAACTTAGCAAGTCCCTCCATACCCATCACAGCTGAGCTGGGATCAATCCACAGTCCATCAGCAGCTATTTATGAAGGGCTGCTCGGTTGGTGCCGAGCCTGTGCCAGGGGCCAGAGAAGGTAGCCGGGGGGCTGTCAGAGCGGAGGACCAGGCAGAGTCCTGTTTTCCAAAGATAAATGAGTGTACTACCACTGATGAAAGAAATGGACTGTGCAAATCCCTGCTTACCATATGTCTGCTGAAGGAAAGAGCTGCAGAGAAGGCCCTCACTGGAGCCCCCCAGATGCCAAGGGAAGAAGGCAGGTACCTCCCATAAATCCCCATCCTTCACCTTTTTTCTCTAGGCCCACAGTACCAGCACAGGCTCTGGCGCACAGAGGGTGATGGCATCACCGCAGAGACAACATCATAGATAGCATCATGGAGAAATACCAGATGGTGGGTCAGACAGGTCAGGGTTCAGTTCCCGAGTTGGTTACTTAGTGGCCACGTGACCCTGGGCAAGTTCTTTCTCTTAAGCTTGTCTTCCCTGTGGGTTAAATACCTGCGTTATGAGATCATTGGGATAGTTATGGAGGAAGTTATGGCGCCCTCCATGTATTGCCATGGTGCCCACACAGGCATGCTTCTCCGTGTAATGTAGAAAAGGTATGCCATGGACAGAGAAGAGGACACGGCCTTCAACAATGGGCTCGCTCTCTCGCTCTCTCTGAGATGCTAGGATTCCTGCCAGTGTTTCCTGTCCCTTGCTGTCCCCCAGTGTAATTCGCCTGAGAGTTCGCTTCCACTGCCCGTCTTCCTAGCTTATTAGCTCACATAGAAAAATTACAGTTAATGATTAGGTTGAGGAGGGACCACAGAGCCCTGACATTTGAAAAGTGCTTTCGGACTGGCAGTCTTTTTATGTGAGGCCTCGCCTGACAAACAAGGAGCCCTCTTGGAATGAAAAACACAAAACAAGTGAAAGGAAGTAAATAGATAGTCTGAGTCAAAACTCTTCACAAACCAGCATCCCCAACTGCCCAGGAATGCGCATCTGGCTGGGGGGCACCTGGGGGCTTGCACCTGCTCCGAAAACAGAGTACCAACACACCCAGCGGCCTGTGGACAGGCGGGAGTGATGGTCAGTAAAGTGTTTCTTTCAAAAAGAGGGAATTTCATAGTGATTACCAATCCCCTAAAGCTCAACAGAAGCCCTGGTAGTGTATTGGTTAAGAAATCGGCTGCTAAGCAAGAAGTCAGCAGTTCAAATCCACCAGCTGCTCCTTGGAAACACTATGGGGCAGTTTGACTCTGTTCTATAGGGTTGCTATGAGTCGCTGGCACCTAAAAAGAACAAAGCTCAGTAATGAAGTCTATCCATTTCAAGCTGTTAATTTGTCATTGTTTACCAATTTATACCTTGGATTGTTATGGCTTACCAAAAAGAAAAAGGAACATATATGTGTATATAGGAAACCCTGGTAGCGTAGTGGTTAACTGCTATGGCTGCTAACCAAAAGGTCATAGTTCAAATCCACCAGGCGCTCCTTGGAAACTCTATGGAGCAGTTCTACTCTGTCCCATAGGGTCGCTATGAGTCAGAATCGACTTGACGGCAATGGGTTTGGTTTCGGTTTTCTATATGTATACATATGTACATATACACATATGTATATATTTATTTACATGTTTATGTATTTATGTTTTATATAAATATAAGGAGCCCTGGTGGCACAGTGATTAAAGCACTCGGCTGCTAACCAAAAGGTCAGCAATTCAAACCTACCAGCTGCTCCATGGGGGAAAGATGTGGCACTCTGCTTCAGTAAAGATTTACAGTCATGGAAACCCTATGAGGTAGTTCTACTCTGTCCTATAGGGTCACTATGAGTCAGAATCAACTCAAAGGCACACCACAATCACAAATGTATATATATGTACATAAAAAAAACATATATATAAAAATATATATATACCCAAAACGTACTGCTGTCAGGTCTATTCCAACTCATAGTGATCCTATAGGACAGAGTAGAACTGCCCCACGGGGTTTTCAAGGCTGTAAATCTTTACAGGAGCAAGCTGCCACACCACCAAAACTCCTTATATTTACAAATATATATGTATATATATAGCCCATTGCCTTCAAGTTCATGGTGGGGTAGTGGTTAAGTGCTACGGCTGCTAACCAAAGGGTTGGCAGTTCAAATCCACCAGGAGCTCCTTGGAAACTCTATGGGGCAGTTCTACTCCGTCCTATAGGGTCGCTATGAGTCGGAATCGACTCAAGGGCACTGGAGTAGGCGTTGGGGTTATATATATATATGATATATATATTTCCTCGCCCATTTATTTTATTCTGTTGTGATTTTATAAATGCATACTGTTTTATATTGAATTTACTTCCTGGGGTAAAACCCAAACACTCTATCTTTGGAGCCAGACTTTAGTGGTTTTCACCTGGAAATCTCCTAGCCCAGGTGGCAGCCAGCTTCCAGGTCTGCTGGGCCCTACTGAAGAAGACCAGGCTAAACATCTTGGGGAATTCTGGACACGGCTAAAGAGAGGTTTGCTCCAGGAACTACTGTTACTCAGGTGTTCCTAATTCTGCTGTGTGCTTGCAGTCCCGAGAGCACATTTCCATGGTGTGGGCTAGTACTGTACTTCTCTAGAGTCGAGCAAGAGGTCACTTTGTAAGCTACAGAGAAACCAGCATATCCCATTGACAAGCCACAGGGTGCTTTTCTTTTTTTTCCTCACCCCGTTAATGTGGGAACAAGATGACTTATCATCTCAACAGATTCTCGAAGGCAAGTTCACTACTCCGGGCAGCCTCATCACTTAATAACAAATCCAAATTCTGAGACCTCATCCTTTATTTAGGAGTCCCTGGGGGATGCAAATGGTTAAGCACTCAGCTGCTAACCAAAAGATTAGCAGTTCAAATCCACCCAGAGGTGCCTCAGTAGAAAGGCCTGGCAATCCATTTCTGAACGGTCACAGCCATGACAACCCTACGGAGTACAGTCCTATTCTGACACACACGGGGTCACCATGAGTTGGAATCAATTCAATGGCACCTGGTACTGATATCCTTTCTTTAGTGGTATGGATAGAAACTCCAGGGTTTGTATCCTATCTCTGGGTGAACTTGGGCAGCCTGAACCTCTCTGAGCCTAAATTTCTTCACCTGTAAAATAGAGTTATTTGTGAGGATTAAATGAGGTTTTATATATATATATATATATATGTATATAAAGTATTTCACTACTTTCAGTATCAATAAACGTTTGCTGCTATTAACCCTATTGTTAGCCTCTTGACGATTATGATGATAATGCTTTAAAGACTTGAGTCTCAACCAGGGACAATTTACCTCTCAGGAGACACATGCAATGTCTGGAAACATTTTTGTTTGCCACAATTGTGGGAAGCGGTGTGGCATCTAATGGGTGGAGGTCAGGGATGTTGCTAAACATCTACGATGCCCAGGAAAGCCCCCACAACAAAAAGTTATCCAGGCCAAAATGTCAACAGTGCCAAAGTTGAGAAATCCGGCTTTAAGGTATAAAAATTTCTTATTCTGGATTAAATTTTTGTTTTTTAGGAATATCTAATTTTTTTATTACATCAGCTAGATAATCACCCTTTAAAAAAAGAGTGAAATGCCTTTGCCAATTTGATAACTGGCTGTATAATTTGACTAGTTGGCTCAAGCCTCAGTTTTGTCATCTGTAAAATGGCCAGATTACACTTGTTGATTTCTAAGTGTCCTTCTGACTCTGACCTGCTCGGACTCAGTGATTCTAATTTTCAACAACTCGCTTTTGTGCCAAAAGGGTGCGGGGCCAGGCGGAACCCTGCACCGCTCTGGATAAATAAGAGCACAACAGAATTCCTGGTGGAAATAAATCATCTTTTCATATAAAATCTTCTGAAGACTATTTCGAGAAGAGTAATAGATCTGCCAGTCCAACACCTGCAAGGTAGGTAATAATTTACTTAGCCCACTGACTCGGGGGCAGGTCCAGCTCTTGATAAATGGCCCAATTAAGCATCTGTTAATCACAGCATTATCTCATCGGAAGGTAGAATACCTACTTCTCTCCAGTCGTTTCTCAGCGAGATAACATCACAAATTCCCCAAACATCGAAGGGCGCTTCACAGCACAAGGAAGCAAGTGGGGGAACAATGCCCCTGCCTTCTCAGGGGCTCTGGCCCCACACTTGCTGGGATGGGAATATCCCCCGTGCCCGAGCCTTTCCCTTCCCCCCTCAACCTTCCTATAACCTCGGCTCCTGAACTCTTGTGTTCGTCTGAGGCCTTGATAATAAAGCAACATCTGCAAAACCTAGAAGAACTTTACTGCAGTTAATTGAGTAATTGAAGCAAGATGCAGGGAGGGGTGATCTATGGGCCTGGGTTGAGGGCCGAGAAGGGAGACAACGGATTTATTGCAAAGGCCGTGGGCGGCCTCGGGCCCAGGCCCTGGTTCACAGGAAGTTTGAGGTCATGTGGGATTAAAATATCTTTAGAAACAAATGGAATAATTTGACTGAAATATCAGGCACACTGTGCCAGTTTATGCCAGGAGACCAGGTGTGATTTATTTACCTGGCACCCAACACACTTTTTTTGATATCTGCCCCATTAGTCTAAATTTAGAGATTATTGAGCAAATGGGTAGCCCCTGTCTGTGTCTGTCTGTCTATCTCATCCTGATTGCTACATGAGGACTGGCTTTGCACAGTTCAAGGTAAGTAAAGCTATCCTTTAAAGGGGCTGGAGCCCTGGACACTACACAAGTGGTATGCTGGCCAAAGATATTTACAACCCAGCAGTTGTATTTGCTCTGAAATGGCTTATCATAGGGAACATGCAATTGAGCCCTGTTGGCCCAACGGTTAAACGCTGGGCTACTAACCAAAAGGCTGGCGGTGCAAACCCACCCAGGTGCGCCAAAGGTGAAAGACCTGGCAACTTGCTTCTGTAAAGATTACAGCCAAGAAAACCCTACGGGGCAGTTCTACTCATACGGGGTCGCTATGAGTCGGAATGGACTTGAGGGCACCTAACAACAACGATCTGCATAAAATCCATAAATCTCCACATCTGAGCACAATTCACCACCTTGAAGTCATTGGGAATGATGTCATTTATTTGATCGCCTTGCAGATGCCAGGCATAAAGGTTGTGGATACATAAAAGTGCCCACGTGAGCCACCTGGCAGGGGACCAGCCCAGTGACGAGCCTAAGGACACGCCCCCAGCACACAAGAGGACTGATTTTGGGGAAGGTTATTGCTGCTTTTGTAGTTTCTCCACTGCTTTTATTAAATCCCAAATCCCTTGCAAAACTGTACAATTTTAATAACTCAAATCCATGTGGATCATAAAGCTGTCTAAATATACCTCGCGCCCTGGGTATCAGACGGATCCACGGGTGATGATGTCACTGGACCTGATTAGCCGGAACAGGTCACCCGACAAGGTTTTATTACAAGTGTCATTTAGATTTCTGACAGCTTTACAAGGCTTAATGGCTTTTTATTAAATACATTGTGTTCAAGGAAGCTGACAGTTCAGGATACCTTGTAAATACAATGCAATGGAATTTCCTTAGAAGCTTCATGAGAGAAAGCAGAAGGTGTATGGGACATCTCTCCCAGTCCATGGTCCCATGGCTCAGGATGCCCCGAGTTCATCTCCTAAAGACAAATGACTGCCTGACGCCACCCCCCACCCCCCCGCATCTCCAAGACCAGCGGGTCTGCCCCATGTCCACCCAGATGTTTCCGTCTGAAGCCCTCCAGAGAATGGAATTCCTCAGTCCAGAGGGTGACCCAGCCCAGCGGCCCACAGCCCTCCCCTAAGACATGCCTCCTCCTGGGAACGGGTCAGCCTGGCCTTTGTGAATGTCAATGTCCTTCATGGACCAGTTTGCTCATTTTTCTTGGTTTCTTCTCAGCAGTCTCAGCCTAGTGGGAAGGAAGGCAGAGGAACGATATACTTACCCTAAGCCCCCAACTACCCGCCTCCGGGGGACGGGCTCTGTGCTTGGTGCTTTCTGTAAATTACCTCATCTAATTCTCACAACGAAGTCTCTGGATGCTGCACATAGTTAAGGCACTTGGCTGCTAACAGAAGGTTGGAGCTGCAAGTCCACCCAGAGGCACCTCCGAAGGGAGCTCCAGCTATCTACTTCCAAAAAACCAGCCACTGAGAGAGAACCTTGTGGAACTCAGTCCTACTCTGACACACATGGGGTTGCCATGAGTTGGAATCGACTCAGAGGCAGCTGGTAAAACTTCTGCCGACAATCTGGCCGAGCAGGTACTTTTAGCTCCCTTTAACGAGGGAGAAAACACAGGTCCAGAGGGTTAAACCAAAAAGAAGAGAATGAGAAAGTATGCCCTATGCGCTTGGCACTGTCTGAAGGAGGTGCTGTTACCTGCTTGAAAGAAACAGCAGCTGAGGCTCACATAGCTTGTCCCTGGTCACTCAGCTCGGGCAAGGGACACAGCCACTGAGGGAGCGGGACGGAGGTCTTCATGACTAAGCCAGCTCAGTTCAACAAATGTTTGACTCTCTGCTACGAGTTCATAAGTATGACGATAACAGCTGCCACTCAGTAGGGGGTTTCTCTGTTCTGCCCTGTGTCATTTAAGCTTTACAACAACCCTCTGAGGTGGATACTTTTAGGATCACCGCATCTTATAGGTGGGGAGCCTGAGGCCCTGGGAGTTTCTGTCATTTACCCAAGCTCATGCAGCTGGTCAGTGGATGAGCCAGAATTAGAACCCAGGTATTCTAGGGCAAAAGCTCATGCTTATGTGTGTGTGTGTGCTAAACATATAACAAAAAAAAAAAAATGGCATTTTAACTATTTTAAGTGTACAATTCAGTAGCATGAATTACATTCACTATGTTGTGCAGTCATCCCCGCTATCTGTTTCCAGAAGTTTTGTATCACCTACAGTAGAAACTCAGTACCCTTTAAGCAATAACTCCCCCACGACCCCCTTCCCCTAACCCCCCCCCCAAAAAGTGGTTGCCATGGAATTGACTCTGACTCATAGCAACGCTAACCCCTGATAGAAAACAAAAACTAAAAAAAAAAAAAACACCAAACCCATTGCCATTGAGTCAATTCTGACTCATAGAGACCCTATAGGACCGAGTAGAACTGCACCCACAGGTTTCCAAGGCTATAATCTTTACAGAAGCAGACTGCCACATCTTTCTCCCACAGAGCAGCTGGTGGGTTCGAAACTCTGACTTTCCTATGAACAGCTGAGCCCTTAACCACTGGTCTCTATGCATTTGCCTATCCTAGATATTTCATGTAAGTAGGATCATACAATAGTTGTTCTTTCATTCAGCATAATGTTTTCAAGGTTTATCCACATCGTGGCACGTATCCAAACTTTATTTCTTTTTATAGCAGAATACTATTCCACTGTATGGATCTACCTCATTTTGTTTATCCATTCGTATGTTGATGATGGAGTTGGGATGTTTCAGAGCCTGTACTCTTAGTCCTGTGCACTGACGAGGAAGCTCTGCCTTCACCAGCTCCCAGTGTATCAGGAAGCAATGGGAATCCCCTACTTCAGTGTGTTATCTGCTACTTCCAAAGCACTTTTGCATATATCACCTCATTTGATCTTCGCAACAATGTCCAGGAGGAAGGGAAAAGAGGAATCAGGACTCCCATTTTACAGATTGGCTAGCTGAGGCTCAAAGAGGCACAGCATCTTGCCTAGGTCCCACGACTTACAGGTTGTGCATCCAGGGCTGAACTAGTTGCTCTTCCTCTCCTCCAAGGCCAGACCTTAATTCACCTCGCTGTCTGCCCTCTGGCAGGGCAGAGTGTAGTGATGCTAAGTGGACACAACCAGGGATCCTAGGAGGAGGAGTTTTGTGAGGAAAAACCAGCAGCCAGTGGGAAATGGGAAACAGGACAGACGGATCTCAGTTAGCCAGTACTTCTAAGTTCCTTCTGTGTGCTTTGCCCTCTGTTTGGTGCTATGGAGGGCAGAAAGACAAACCCAGTCCTTTTCTCCCAGGACTCATTATTGCCACCAGGACAGAAGCTGAAGATTGAGACTGTCCAAGTCAGCCCATGGTCCCGGACCAAGGTGGTGTGCGTGTGTATAGTACAACTTCTACAGCAGCGCTGTGTATAGAGATAGAGCCAAAAATTTCTCGTTAAACTTTTTAGTTATTTTTATTGCTGTTAGCATCTTTGAGTTGGCTCTGGCTCGTGGTGGCCTTACGTACAAGGAATGACACGTTGCTCAGTCCTGCGCCGTCTCCGCGATCCTCGCTATGCGGATCCGTCTATTGAGGGTTTCCCTCATTTTAGCTGGCCCTTCCCTTTACCAGACATGATATCCTTTTCTAGCAAATGGAACTTTCTAGTAGCCACATTTTAAAAAGTAAAAAAGAAATAGGTAAAATAATGTTAATACGGTGAAACCTGTAAAAGCCGGAACTCCACAGAACTGCCTTGTTTTTCTGGGTCTCATGAGCTTTCTGCCTTTGACAGGGTGCAGTCTTAACACCTTTCTATTGCTCATTCCAGTGGAAAATATTTGCGTTTTCCTTCTCTGACAGGTTTCCATCTGACACAGGTTCTGGCTTTCACAGGTTTTATTGTAATAAGTTATTTAACCTAATAGATTCAAAATAGTACCAGGTCAACATGTAATCAATATAAACTGTATTAAGGAAATGGTTTTATATCCTTTTTTTTTTTTTTTTTTTGCACTAAGTCTTCAAAATCCAAGTGTGAAATCCAGGAGTATTTCACACTCCTGGAAGTTCTCCATTAGAGCTGGTCACATGTCAAGTGCTCCGCAGCTACATGTGGTTTTAGTGGCTGCTGTACCAGACGACACGGCTCTAGAGGGCACAGGTGTGGCATCCCCGAGTGGACACAGTAAAATGGTGCACCCAGAACAGGTGTTCGGCAAACCCCTCTGAGGCAGTTGGAAGCCAGGAGAAGTGGTTAAGGATACAGCCTTTGTATACAGGACTTTAGGCGTGTTACTTGACCTCTCCAAGCCTTGAGTATCTGTAAAAGAGGGGAGATGAGAACTACCTCTCAGGATTACAGAGAAGATAAAATGAGATAACATACATACTTAAAAAAATAAAAATAAAAAGTTCCATGGAGTTGATTCTGACTCACAATGACACCATGTGTGTTAGAATAGAACTGTGCTCCAGAGGGTTTTCAATGACTGACTTTTTGGAAGTAGATTGCCAGGCCTTTCTTCCAAGGTACCTCTGGGTAGGCTTGAGCCTCCGACCTTTCTGTTTGCAGCCAAGCATGTTAGCCGTTTGCACCACCCAGGAACCTCAACACAGGTATAGTGAGTCCTCAGGAAACACTGTCTGGGGCTATTACTGTGTTTTTATTACTGTCGGTGGCAAACCTGGCAGTCTACGCCCACCCTGAGTCCTAGAGCCTCTGAGAAGGCTGCAGATCCTCAGATCCACGGGGGCCTCCAAGTCCTACATATTTAGCAGCACACACCAAAGTGGAAGCACATGTGAGATGTTCCGGACTGTAGCAGCCAAACCGGAAACACAGTAATATTCCAGGAGCCACGGATAGAGAGAATCAGGGGTTAGCCAGGAAATTACTCGCATTTAATGTGGGGCTGGGTCTCTGGGGAACCTGCTGTGTTCCCCTGCCTGGCAGTCATGCTTCCCTGCTGAATTTTACCTTTGCTGAAGCCAGGTTTTACCAAGAGCTCTGGGAAGAAGAGCCAAGTGGACAAAAGGGTTTTCTTCTGTTTGCATCATCCCACAGCCTGCAGGCCTAGAGTGGGGTGACTGGGGTCTTCCCGGGTAGTTTGCTCACTGATTCTGATCTTGGGGCTTGGGTGTATAATTTTGTCAAACTCCAGCCACGTTTGCTGTTAGCTGCCATCCAGTCAACCCCAACTCATGGTGACTTTATGTACAAAAGAACAAAACATTGCCCAGTCCTACACCATCCTCATGATCACCAGTAAGTTCAAGTCCATCACTGTCGCAATTGTGCCAATCCATCTCACCAGGGGTCTCTCTCACCCTCACTGACCCTCTACTTCCCCAAACACAATGTGTCCTCCAGTGATTGATCCCTCCTGATGACATATCCAAAACAAGTGAGTCAGACAATGTTCTGTTGTGATCCATAAGGTTTTCATTGGCTAATTTTTGGAAATAGATCACCAGGCTTTTCTTCCTAGTCTGTCTTAGTCTGGCAGCTCCGCTGAAACCTGTCCACCGTGGGTGACCCTGCTGGTATTTGGTATCCTGTGACATAGCTTGGAAACCCTGGTGGTGTAGTAGTTAAGTGCTATGGCTGCTAACCAAAAGGTCAGCAGTTCGAATCCACCAGGTGCTTCTTGGAAACTCCATGGGACAGTTCTACTTGTCTTCTAGGGTTGCTATGAGTCAGAATCGACTTGACGGCAATGGGTATGACATAGCTTCCAGCATCAGAGCAACATGCAAGCCACCACAGTAAAACAAGCTGACAGACAAGTGGTGGCTAGCCATGTGTGGACACCCTTTAAAGGAAAAAATAATTGATAGATCCTGGAATATCCATCTTGGGTCCTACTTTGAGGCACAACAAAACAAAAATCTTATTCCAAAAAAGCAAATTATCATTGCAACAGAGAATATTTATCTAGATGTCTGGTTAAATAATTATTTGTATATTATCGAAATAAATACACAATGTTTTGCTTGTGTTGCACTTACAGCTTCCCAATATTAGGTCTGTGGACTGCAGTTTGAGTCAATGAATTAGGGAGACCTTTGGTGTGGAGGTCATTCAGGAGAGCAAAAGGGGTGGCCAGGAGCAACCTGGAGGGGTGGCCCAAGCCACCCGCGTCTCATCCATCATGTCACCTTGCACCCTCAGGGAAGGGACACCTGGTTTGGCCCCCTGAGCCCACCCCCAGCATTTGGGTGGCAACTGGGGGCTAATTCCCACGGTACTAAATCTGCCCCCCTTGCCTGGCAAGCCAGGACCTGCCCTCTTCTCATCTGGAGGCAGGCAGGTTTTTGTGTTGACGTCCTTTTCCTTCTAGAATACATACCACCTTTGGATAAATATCTTAATGCTGGTAGGTTAAATTTCAAACTGGGATGTTTCAAAAATATCCCCTATACTGGAAGTTAGAAAGTAGGCACTGCTCTTGTGAATAACAGAATCCAACCAAAATGATGAAGCTACGCTTACTAACACATTGCCAAATGTCTTCTAGAATGGACCCCACCTGCCAAAACACTCTCTTCTGCAATGGCAAGTTGCATGATTTTAGCCAGCGTCTTCCATCTCTGAGTCTCCGTGTTTAGCTCTGGAAAACATGGGTCATGGTAGTTTCCTGGGGGGCAGCCAGGAAGGCTAACTGAAACGATCAAGGTGCCTATCAAAGGGCCCAGCACAGACTAGAGTACAAACCCTCTCCTCACCCCTGGAACTCAGAGTATGAAACCCAAGTGGCTGTCCCTTCCCGCCGTGTCCTCTCTCTTTTTCACTGTCCCCAGGGTGAAGCAGGTTATTTGGATAATGCATCATCCGAAAGGATGCTAAATGCCAACGTTTTGGAGATCATGTTGGCTTGCCCTGATTTACTCCAGCTGAGTGATCAGCAACTCTCTGCCTATTTCATTCTCTTCTCCGGGGTCAGCACTGACCATGAGCTCCAGCACAGCCATCTGCCCTACAGCCGTGGGATATTTGTAGGGCAGATGACAGCAAAGGAAGAGCAGCAGGCTTTGTCCATCCTGTTAACCCCTAGCATCTCCAGACCCCTGGTCTCCTTGGATTCATCATGCCACCCACTGGAAGTAAATGATTGGATAGCGGACCAGGTTAGGCAGCTTCCTCCTCTCCTTGGCCTTAACGGCAGGCAGCACTGCATTGAGTTAATTGAAAAAAGTAAATGAATGAATTCATTTAAGTGAGCTGTACTGTTAACGACGGGAAGATGTGCAGAAATCAAAAACGTGCTACCCAAGCTGACTGATAACATTTGCTGTTAAATGGCCCAGTAAAGGAGAGGCTGGTCAATGGGGCTCTTGGGCACAAGAGTGAAGGTTTGAAGAGCATGACTCTCCAAGCAGAGGGTTGCTAACTTTTCGGAGAATCAACTTCTCCAGGTACCCTTGTGCCTCTCCAGGCCACTGAACACCATTGCAGAGCCAAGCCTTTCTCTAGTCCCCTCTCTGTGTCCCTTCTGACCCTTATAGTGTATGTGCCACAGCCAGACTTACCCAGCATGCTTTGACAATTCCTGCCTCTTCCACTTAATAGTGGTGTGACTTTGCATCAATGATTGACTCTCTAAGCCTCAATTTTCCCATCAGTGAAAATGAGCATAACAACAGCTACTTCATGGGGACGGGGAGAATTAAATGAGCTAACACGTGAAAGCCTGTGACAGAGCCAGCACTTAGCAACAAGTGTTCAATTTCAAAAAACAATAATCCATACAAGATGTTCACGTTAAACTCACTTGTTGAAAGAAAGGGTGGAGAGTCTCACTGGGCATAGTGAGTGCCCATCCTACCTCACCTCACCCCACAAGGAAAAAACCAGTCTCCAACACTGAGGCCAAGCATCCTGATGCTTGATAGAAGTAGCATCCCACCCAGGCCACCCACCATGGCTCCTGGTTGTGTGCCCAGCCTGTGCGACTGTCCCTGGGCCAGCTCTCACCTGACATGTATCTAGAGTCCAAGGAAAGTTCTTTCCTGTGTTTTCAGCCCCGAAAGCCATCCAACTCCAACAGTTGAATTAGATTGTATGAGACTTGTAAAAGGAGCGTGCCTCACCTGTCCTCTGGGCCTCCTCTTCCCTGTGCCTCTGAATGGGGGCTCCGTGGGTCCAGGCTCAGACAGGTGCCATGGGGACCCCTCCATCTAGTGGCCCTGGGAGGGCCCATCACATCCCAGGGTCAGGTGCAGAGAATCTCCACCCAGGCTCACTAGCCACACATCTGCCCCAGTGCCCCCTTGGAACCCTGGTGGTGCAATGGTTAAGAACTTGGATGCTAAGCAGAAGGTTGGCAGTTCAAATCCATCAGCTGCTCCTTGGCAGATACCCTATGGGGCAGTTCTACTCTGTCCTGTAAGGTCGCTATGAGTCAGAATCAACTCAATAGCAATGAGTTCGTTTTTCTGTTTTTTTGTAGTGCCCCCTTGGCATAACCCCTACTGATGCTGGACTCCGACCTGGGTCCCTGCTTCTGTTCTTACCCCTTCTCCAATCCCCTTTACACACTGCAAACTCTAAAATGTGAATCTAGTCATGTTACGTTCCACCTGCCCTCTTCTTAAGGCCTGTCAATGACTTCTCACTGCCAGACTCTTCCACAGATTTCAGAACCCACCTTTGCTTATCTGTCCACCACCCAGCTAACTCCTACCCCAGCTTCAGGACTTAGCTTAGGCATCACCTCCTCCAGGAAGCCTTCCATGCTGCCCCTCCTCAATGCTCCTGTAGGTACCTGTACCCCCTCACCTAAGCACGTATCCCAGCTGGTGTGTTGAAATTGCCTGTTTACCTGTCTCTGTCAATCGATGGCTGTAATAACTTACTCCTCTCTGTTCCCTGTGCCCAGTACAGTACTGAAAAGTTGTGCAGAATGAATCAGTTAGTGGGCATGTGATGATGCCTTCTGGGAACACTGCCCAGAGCTCTCGGGGCATCAGGCTGAATGGGTCAGAGCTCCCACAAAGCCCCAGGAGACATCTGTGCTCTCCGGCCTGTGGCCGTGGGGTTTTACTGCAGATGGAAATTGCGTCCCTGCAGATCAAAGGCAACGGCTCCTACAGTCCAGATTGCCAACAGCTAGCACTATCGAGATATAAGTTGACTTGGTAATTCCGCATTAAGAGGGTTAATAATTGACATCAATTTGTAAAACCTGCCCGACCACCTCCCCTTTTGCAGACTGACCCTTCCCTATTCCTGATTGGGGGGACAGGAGAGAGTTGCTGCCCAAATAAGGGTTCATTTGGATGAAGCCGTGCCCTACCCCGTGTTCTCAAAACCCTCCACTGTTTCTACAAGATGCCTTAGAAAAGCTTAGCACCTGAGATCCCCTTGCAGAAATAAAAACTCACAAGTCTGAACCCAAGGGGAAAAGCCTGGTGCAACTTTGCACCTGTAACACCTGAGTCACTTGATGAAAAAAATGTTCAGAAATCAAGTTTGTAAGGCTCTGTGTGGGGTACAGGAAAGGGCTGGAGGGTGAGAAGTACCTTCAGCTGAAGCAGATTTTCAAGTCCTAACCACTGTCTAATATTCTAGGACTGGGCATAGTTTGGAAAGTGACTTTTCCCATGATGGTGCTTTCTTATGCTGTTCAGAGGGGGATGGATGGAAGGGAACAAGTGCTGGAGGATTTCAAAGTCACCTCCCCGGCAGGCAGGGCTGGATCCCTCACCTTTGCTCAGAAGCCAGGTGGGACTGGAGCCTCAGAAGGAGGGAGGCCAAGGTCCCACCATGTCAGACCAGGGAGGTCTGGCCAGGAGCATCCCTCATACAAATTCTTTGGTGGGCTTTGAATTGTAAATGCCCCAGCAAAACACTGAGAATCTAGAGAAGAGAAATGTTCTTTGTGGAAGCTGCTAACCCTGCTGGGGGTCTGCTGAGCCCCTGAGCAGGGCTGTGGGTCTAGATAAGGCACACACTGCCCAGGTCATCCACGCCCCCTGGCATAGCCAACGGCATGCCTCCCAGGAGGCAGGTCTGGGCTAAGGATGCCCTCTGTACCCAAGATGAAAGGATAAGGGTGCCCCTGGCACAGAACCTTGGTTCCTCTGTTTCTTCGTCTGCCAGATGGGGACAGTCACTCCTTCCTCTTCAGGTGACAATGAGGGCACTGACCTAAAGCAGGTGGCTGAGTGGTTGGCCCACAGCAAAGTGCCCAGCCCTGCGCCCTCTCTCAGCTCTCACGAGGGGTAGGCATGTTTGCTCTCAATGACTGTGACTAGAAGGAACGCCCGGGTTCACTCTAGGGATGCTTTTTCCCCACTGTTTGTTTGTCTTAAGACTTTCTGGCAAAGAGGCGGAAAGAGAGGAGGAGCGTGGCTTTGTTGTACCAGGTCTCAGGACCAGGGAGACGGGAGGGCAGATTGGCCATCGCTCTCTTCCCTAAGCCCTGCCCACCTGCCTGGCTGCTGGGGTTGGATGGCCCTGGCGTGGGGAGGTGGGGGAATGGAAGGCCATGTCCAGCCTCCCCCCTTGCGCCCTTTCACCCCACTTTCCTTCGCGTTTGTTATGAGCAAGAGATCCTGGGCTGCATATTAATAAAACAATGGAATTTTTATTTCTTTTTCTCATAAATTACATAATTCAAACCTTAAAACACCTTTAATGAACAGTGACTGGACATGTGACACTTAATAAAACCGGGCTCAGTGCGGTTTCTGCTTGACAGGCTACCAGCCGAGAAGGGGCCTACGAGTAAATGATTAAGAGACGGAAATCTTTCCTGGGCTCTACTATTAAACACTTCAAAGGTTTCCAAAGTCAGATAAAATGAAAAGCAAATGTGTTTCACTGCCTCTCAAATACCTCAAATGTTTTAGCAGGTGCAAGCAATGAAACTTTCCACGGTGACAGCGTGTTAGGGTCCGCAAAGTGCACCCGGCTGAATTCTGGGAATTCTGGGCTGGCTTCATAAAAATTCATGATTTTCAATGAGGAGAGATGTTCACCCTCGGAGCCCATCTACATATGTGGCACAGAAGGAAAATATCACAGAGGCCTCTCGGTCATGGTCAGCTTAACCCTTTCTGTCCTGGAAGAGACCCCTGCACTGAGCATGGGATGGCCCCCCTGTAGAGATGGGCAGCTTTGTGCTGGCAAGGCCTCTGGGTTGGCCTAGACCTTGATGGTCAGATCAAACTCAAGTGCTCGTTTTGGGCACAGGGTTGTTTTTATGGATTTAGGAGTGTATCATCGTCCCTGGGTGGTGCAAATTGTTAAGTGCTCAGCTGCTAACCGAAAGGTTGGTGGTTTGAATCCACCCAGAGGCACCTCAGAAGAAAGATCTGGCCATCGGCTTCCAAAAGGTCAGAGACAAGAAAACCCTATGGAGCAGTTCTATTTTGCAAACATGAGGAATCCACTTGACGGCAACTGTTTTTGGTTTGTTTTGTTTTTTAGGAATGTATCACAGACTATGAGAGCCAGCTGACTCAGCATTCAGACGGTGTGACTTTGGGCAGATTATTTAACCTCTCTGTGCCCCAGTTTCCTCACCTGTAAAATGGGGACAATCATAGTACCTACCTCACAGGGTTTTTGTGAAGGTTACATGTCTGGCGTCATAGAAGCATGACAATGGTACAGCAGAATCACGTTAGCATTTCTTCCTATTATAATCCAATTAGGGAAAATGAGTATGAAAAAGCATTCTATAGCTTGGTTATTTGAGCTTTTCATTTAAAATTTGCTATAACTTGGGTGTATGAGTCAGAGTAATCTCTCACATAGACATAAAAATATTTTATAGTTTACAAAGGACATTCTGAGACATTACCTCACCACAACCTTACAGTTATAAGACTGTAAGAGATGGTCACTCACGGATGAAGAAGTGCTTCCAGCTTCTCTGTGGTGCTTTTGCCTAGAGGTGGACCAAGCTTTTGAATCTCTGTGCCTCAAGGGCAGCCATCTGTGAAATGGGTACAGAGAGGCTGCCTCTGAATCACAAGCACGTGCCATATTTAAGAACTAGCGCCACCAACATCTGCTGAGTTACCAGAGGCCATTGGCGCCGTTCTCATCCACATTTCTGTTTTAATTCATTAAGGAACTCAAATGCTCTTTACTTATTGTTTCAGTAATCTTGCAAGTGCTCGTTTATGAGACCTCAATTTTTATTCTTCCCCTTTCATAATGAGGAGAGTAATGAAATGGCATTCCAAGAGCCAATGAAGGGGAACCCCTTAGTTCTTTCCTCGGGGAATAGCTGAGCAGTGATTGTTATCAAAGAACATTCTCCGACTTCCTGGCAGCACAGGATTACTCACCAACCCCCAGTCCCACGCTACTCAGTACACATCTCAGAAAGCTTTGTAGGCTCTGGGTACCTGGAATTGGGACCACTGGGCACCCCAGGTGGACACCCATATGAGCATCTCACTCATCAGCCACTGAGCCCTGCTGTCCTGGAGTCAGTCAGCTCACAGGCAGAGTGCACCTGGAGCAGAGACACCCTTCAACAACTTCATGGTTAATTTCTTGACTCAGACCCAGCCCCCCAAATAAACCAAACCAAACCACGTAGGACTCAACTTGGCCTCTTCTCTCTGCTCTTATCACCCATTAACAATTCATTTATACTTTTCTAACCATTGGTTAAAGCACTTGGCTGCTAATTGAAAGGTCAGCAGTTCGAGCCCACCAGCCACTCCTTGAGAGAAAGATATGGCAGCCTGCTTCCATAGATTGTTGTTGTGGGATACAGACCTCAAATTCTCGTAAAAAGATCAGACTTAATGGTCTGACTGAAACTAGAAGGACCCCGGAGGTCATGGTCCCCAGACCTTCTGTTAGCCCAAGACAAGAACTATTCCCAAAGCCAACTCTTCAGACAGGGATTGGACTGGCCTATAGGATAGAAAATGATACTGGTGAGGAGTGAGCTTCTTGGGTCAAGTAAACACATGAGACTCTGTGGGCAGCTCCTGTCTGGAGGGGAGATGAGAAGGCAGAGGGTGTCAGAAGCTGGCTGAATGCACACGAAAATAGAGGGCGGAGAGAAGGAATGTGCCGTCTCATTAGGGGGAGAGCAACTAGGAGTATATAGCAAGGCGTGTATAAATTTTTGTATGAGAGACTGACTTGATTTGTAACTTTAACTTAAAGCACAATAAAAATTAAAAAAAAAATTGTTATTGTTGTTGTTAAGTGTTGTGGAGTTGGTTGTGACTCATAGCGACCGTATGTACAACAGAACGAAACAGTGCCCAGTCCTGCATCATCTTCACAATCGCTGTTATCGTTAAGCCCATTGTTGCAGCCACTGTGTCAATCCATCTCATTGAGGACCTTCCTATTTTTCACTGACCCTCTACTTTACCAAGCATGATGTCCTCATCCAGGGACTGATCCCTCCTGACAGCGTGTCCAAAGTATGTGAGATGTAGTCTCGCCATCCTTGCTTCTAAGGAGCATTCTGGTTGTACTTCTTCCAACACAGATTTGTTCATTCTTTTGGCAGTTCATGGTATTTTCAATATTATGTACAATATTATATATGTACAGATTGAACAGGTATGGTAAAAAGATACAACCCTGACACATACCTTTCTTGACTTTAAACCACTCAGTATCCTCTGTAAAGATTACAGCCTTGGAAAACACACGAGGCAGTTCTCCTGCGTCCTACAGGGTCACTGTGAGTTGGAATCCACGGCAATGGGTTTTTTGGTTTTAATCATTACATTTAAGGATACTATTGCACTTTGTTATTTATAATAGTGGAAAATAAAAAAATCTTAAGTGTTCAGCATTATTAAAATTTGGAGCATCCATGTACTGAAGAGCAAGGCAGGTATTTTAAATGAGGTTGGTAGTGACAAGAAGTTCATGTTTCATGTTGTTATAAATAATAATAAATATTATATTATAATGCTACATGTCTAGTGTTATTCTTTGTTCACTATAAATACATATTTTATATAAATACTAAAGGATATAGATACCCTTTTTAGAAGTCTGTGAGGATACAGATGCTATTTGTTAATCATGTTTACCGCTCAGTAATATTTCAGGTTTGATAGCTTTTCAATTTTCTTTCTTTGGTTCATCCATATTTTCTGATTTCTCTGTAAGAAATATGTATTGCTTTTGTTATGACACTGTTGTTATTGTTATTGTTGGATGCCACCGAGTCGATTCTGACTCATAACAACCCATAGGGCAGAGTAGAATTTCCCGATACGGTTTCCTAGGCTATAATCTTTATGGAAGCAGATCACCAGGTCTTTCTCCCGAAGAGTCAGTGGGTGGGTTTGAACTGCCAGTCTTTCAGTTAGCTGAGAGTGGCTTTGGAAACCATATAATCTGATGTCCTTAGTTTCCAGGTGGACAAACTGAGGCTGAAAGAAGTGAGGTACCTCACAAAGTAAAGATCCTCAGGCTATTTGTTGGCAGAGCCACAGCCAAAACCCAGGTCCCTAACTTATCCCAGTTCTTTCCCCTGATGTCCTGTGATGTCTCTGAGGTTTTTATAAATAAGCCCCAGGTCTTTGCCATAGAACCAGCTGCATGGAAGCACCTTTCCTCTTAGTGAAACTAAGCGTTCCTCAGTTGGCTTAAAAGAAACGTCCCTCATAGTGCATCCCACCTCCACCACCACACACAACACACACAGGTTATATCAAGTCAGGTGAAAACCAGTGGGCTATAGTGATGGGAAATCTGGCACTGATAATGGGTGTTGGTTGCAGAACATGATTGATGTAATCGATATCCCTAAATTGTATACCTGAAAAATGTTGAATTGGCAAATATTTTGTTATATATTTTAGAACAATTTCTTTAAAAGCCAAAAAACAAAAACAGTGGGACAAATCAGAGTAGGTGTGCCAGAACTGGGGTTAAATGAAGCTCTTGTCCAAGCTTCCATTAGAGGGACAAGTATTTAGACACTGCCCTGCCCTCACCCTGCTCCACCCCTAGGCTCACCCTGGTTCAACTACATGGTTAATGAACAACATTGCCAAAGGAATGGATTGAGATTTTATTGGCCTGTTTTAACCAAAGGTTTTTTTTTTTTTTGGTCGAAACCACCCTAAGCAGTTGTGGTTTTTCCTTCTCATCCATCATGACTCATTCATTTGTTGATGCTAAAATGGATGGTGGCAGTTCTATTCAATTATAGTAATTTTTCCATCAAAAAGAAGGAAGAACCCATGTTCCAAGCAGCAACTTTACGTGAAACTGAGTATCTCGGTAAGGCCAAAGTGGTTTGTATGGAAAGGAGATGAGAGCCCTGGGTTAGACTGAATTTCTGCCAAGGCCTTTGAGGGAACAGGCTCAAGCCCTGCTAGCAGCATCCACCCCTTACTAGGACATGGAGCTTTGCAGCTTCCTAAGGTACCTCAGGTCTCATGAGGACCCCACAGGAGCCCGTACCTGGACCTGCTGGGTTTCTTTGTAGATGGGAAGGCTAAGAGATGTGCAGAGGCTGGGTGACTATTCAAGGTCATGAGGCCGGTACAGGACTCCTGCCTCCTACTTCAGTGTCTTCCCCTACACTGGCCTTTTTCATTTTAAGCTTTTTTTTTTTAAATGTTGTAAAAATATAACACAACATTTGCCAATTCAACATCTTTCAAGTGTCAAATTTAATGATATCAATTACACCAATCATGTTGTACAACCATCACCCATTTAAAAAAAAAAAAACAACCAAACCCATTGCCACTAAGTCCATTCCAGACTCGACTCCTAGTGACCCTATAGGACAGAGGAGAATTGCCACATATGGTTTCCAAGGCTGTAGTCTTTACAGGAGAAGACTGCCACATCTCTCTCCCCAGGGGCGGCTGGTAGGTTTAAACCACCAACATTTTGGTTAGCAGTCAAGTACTTTAACCACTGTGCCACCAGGTCTCTTTATTTCCCATCACCATAATCCATTGGTTTTCAACCTTACTTTACATAACCTGCGTGTGGAATTAATTGCAGGGCCCCATTGTTCTGACTCTGATTATAGAGGGTAAAAAAACACTTTGAACCATTTAGGAACAAGGGCATAAAAATGAAATCATGAAAAACATTCCAACTGCAGAAGCTCCAAGCTTAGGGCTGGCATCACATACAGCATTTGGTTTCCTTTTTTTTCTTTTAAGCCTTAAATTATCCCAACATTTTAGAATTCCCAATCCTGGAAGTCTATTCCATAAAAATAAAAGCACAATTAGCTGAAGATATGGATAGACATATAAACACACAAGGATATTTATCACAGCAATGTTTGTGATGGCCAAAAATATATTTTTTTTAATTAAAATGAATGTTCATCGATAGAATGGTTAGATAAATTAGGGTTCATTCCCAGTACGCATGAGTTAAAGCATCCTTATTGGATCTGAACAGATTTCCATGATATATTGGTGAATGAGAAAAGCAAGAAGTAGCTAGCAACAACCAACAACAATAGGTGTGTATAAATTTAAAGAAAACGTAAAAGATTGATGTAGCTTTAAGTCCACTGACTTGTGCAGCCATCAAGTATAGAAAGCAAGATAGGTTTCAGAGAAATTTATATCAAGTAGAAATCCATTTCCGTGGAAACAACAAATGAAAATCCTAAACCCATGCACATGTGTTAGAAGATGGGTGTGTAAGCAAGGAGGGGCCTCACACCCTTCTAGCATCGCACACTCGGGAGAGGGATGGCGGTGACGCAAACAGTCCACGTCTCCTTCCTGCATCTTTGTCTGGTCTCACTTAATGCTTTAAAACCAGTTTCTTGTGTTCTGAAAAGTATCAGGTTGACCATGTTTTTAACGCTCCATTTGAAGTGAAGCATCGAGTGATTCTCTGTTACACAAGGGTTGCTCAAACAGGTGGTGGTCTGAGCTGCCCAGCTGTCCTTGGGAGTACGGAAGATCCGGGACAGGGATTCTCAGGAGTCTGAGGCCAGGCAGCTGGGACCTGCCTCCAGTAGCCAGGAAAGGGCTGCAGAGGCTCAAGTCAGAGGCCTGGTGAGCCTGGAAGCGGTGCTGCCAGTGGGGATGCCTTCCTCACATAGAACCAGGGAAAGCAATACGCCCTCTGGGGTTTTTGAAGGCTAGCCAAGGCCAGCATGGCCTGTTCCCCTACTCTGGCCGCCTGGAACCTGTCTGCAGCCCACCTAGGCCTTGGGGCTGTGGAAAGCCCTGAGGCGCCATTTTCTGACGAGGTAGAACTGAGGCCCTGAACGGGTGATGGCTCAGCTTGTGGGGATTGTGGTCTCCGCCAGTCAGCCAAGGTTATTATTACTGTGATACATGCCGAGCAGGCAAGGAAACAGGCAAAGGAAGGCTGATGATCAATTTTATTTCCTGGGAAGTTTTCATGGAAGAAAAAGTATGAGAGAAAATTGTCCGGACTCAACCCCAAGACAGATGGAAAAAGATTCAGGGATAAAATGTCTCATAAATGTTTCAGGGAGGAAGGTACTAAGTAAGGCCTTCACGGGATTGCTGTATAGATCAGTCCTGTTCACAAGTTGAGGGTCAAGGCTTTGAGCCCTGCTCAGGCCTGTGAATTAAAATGTCAACCTCTCCGCCTACCCGAACTTTATTTACAAATACAAATATGGCTATATTTGTCTATAGGGAGCCCTGGTGGTGCAGTGGTTAAGCACTTGGTTGCTAACCAAAAGAAGTGGAGCAGCTGGTGGGTTGGAACCACCGACCTTTAGGTTAACAGCCAAGCACTTAACCACTGTGCCTTAAGAAATCCTTTCCGTAAAGATTACAGCCAAATGGCATATTTGTCTACGAGAAATGTGATTATGTAGAAATATACAATGGGAACCAAGAGGAGAGTTTTTTGTTTTAATTGTAAGATCAGAGCTGAGCCTTCAGTCTGCAGAGAAGGCTGTACTTGTTGGTCAAAACACAGACCCATCTGCTTGATTCCTAAGGTTTTTCAGGAAGGAAGAGATTCTACCGACTCACTCAGAGGATCATCACTGTGATAAATAACCTTGACTTCAAGACAGCCCTCCTCAGGTCTAACTCCATTTCCTCTTGCTTCAAAAGAAAGCCCACATTGTTCTCCATAAAAACAAGCCCGGTCAGCCGGATACTTACAAAAACCCTCCACAGACTTGACCTGGTTACTTATTAAGTCCCTCCCACTCTCTCCACGTCCCAGCCCTCGCCTCCATCCCCCCACACAGCGCAACATGCTTCCCCATCCTTTCATCCTGCTTTTCAACCCGTCCACTTACTGTTGCCTCCCTCTGGCCTCTTTCCAGGGTCTCTGCATCATTCTTCAAACAGGGTGTCTAAAATGAGACTGGAGAAGGGACTTGGCCGATTAAAAACAGCCAAGTAGTTTGCTTCTTGGGGCTTGCGTGGCCTCCTCCTATTAATTTATTCTCATATCACCAGCTTAACCCTGCGGTGACCCAGTTATTTTCTGCTTTGAATTTTTTTGTTGACACCATGTGTTTTCATTAATGGAAGCATGCTGAATCATTGAGTGTGTCTGAATTTTTGGTAGGTGCTATGGACTCTTTTTTCTTGCCCTTTCCCACAAGCCTGCCCTAAGTGCTTAGTGGTACATATGAAGTACCACTAGTTATACACCAGAGTACCCACTGGGGTCTCTTGGTACATGTAGGTAACAAATAAAAATGTTCGAAATTTCTCTTTTTCCTACCAAAACTTCAGATACCTCATACAATAGCCTGTAAAAAGAGCCATGCACAGCATACGCCTCTTTCTTCAGTTTCAAATAGTCATAAAGACTGCTAACTAGAGAGTAGAGAAGTGTCAGCATTGGTGAAGGGAAGGGCAACACACAGTTAGGGTAAGACAGCACGACTGGACCAAAGCAAGAGCATAGAAGTTTCCTAGACACATCCAAACAGCTGAGGGACTGACTAGCTGGGGCTAGGGCCTGGGGACCACAGTCTCATGGGCCATCTAGGTCAGTTGGCATAATAAAGTTTATAAAGAAAATGTTCTACATCCCATTTAGGTGAGTAGCATCCAGGGTCTTAAGAGCCTGCAAGCAGCCACCTAAGGTGCGTCTATTGGTCCCATCCCACCCAGAGCAAAGGAGGATGAAGAAAATCAAAGACACAAGGAAAATATTAGCCCAAAGGCCTCAAGGACCACACAAACTGGAGACTCCACCAGCCTGAGACCGGAAGAACCAGGTGCTGCCCGGCTACCACAGGGATCACAACAGAGAGCACCGGACAGAGCAGGAGAAAAATGTACAACTGAATTCAAATTTCCATAAAAAGGGCAAATTTACTGGTCCGACAGAGGCTGGAGGATCCCTGAAACTATGGACCCTGGGTGCTCTGCTAACCCAGAACTGAAACCATTCCTGAAGCCCAGTCTTCAGGCAAAGATTGGACAGGCCTATAAAACAAAAAATAACACACAGGAGAAACATACTTGTTAGTTCAATCGAATAATATGAGACCAAACAGGCAGCTCCTGTCGAAAAGCAGGACGAGAAGGCAGGAAGGGACAGGAACTGGATGAACGGACACAGGGAACCCAGAGTAGAAAGGCGGAGTGTGCTGTCACATTGTGGGAATTGCAACCAATATCACAAAACAATGTCTATAAATTTTCGAATGAGAAATTAACTTGAGCTGTAAAGCTTCACCAAAAGCACAATAATAAATAAAGGCCGCTGCCTTGTGGTAGCACCCACAATCAGTGGTACGGCAGCTTCGCAGTAAATCCCAGCTGCTGAAAAAGTTCATGGTCGTTATATGTGCCTCTGGGCATAAAAGGGTTGAAAGAAAACAATACTGTCAACAGAGGCTCAGGTTGGCCGCACATAAGGGTACATGTGGCACGTGTAGGAGTCCTGGGTGGCACAAACAGTTAAGCACTCAACTACTAACTGAAAGGTTGGCAGCTTGAGTCCACCCAGAGGCACCTCGGAAGAAAGGCCTGGTGATCTACTTCTGGAAAATTCACCATTGAAAACCTTAAGGGGCACAATTCTCATTTGACACACATGGATCACCATGAGTCAGAATCGACTCAGTGGCAATGTTTGTTTGTTTTTATGGTGTGTGTGTGTGTGTGTGTGTGTGCTTCCTGAGTCTGTGAGGGCCAAGAAAACCATTGCCAGATTCCCAGAGTATGCTGGTATTTGGGGACTGCCTCTGGGTCCCTCACTGACGAGGCCTCATGACTCTGACTGCTGGGTCCCTTTGTCTTCTGGGGTTTAGGACGGGCTGCATTCACGTTGTCCTTTCCCTCTGTGGCTGCTTGCCTCGACCATCAGCCCTTAACTCAGCTCCACAGAATGGCAGCCACTGAGTGGGGTGGTGGTTTTAAGCTGTATCTCAACTGGTGCCACCTTGATGGCCAAGGAGGATCAGACACACACCAGTCAACGGTGCCAGCGCTGGCACTCACCTAGACAGGTGGAGGAACACTGGACCATTGGCAATGAATGGTGCTTCTATGAATAGACAGGTGGACACCACTCAAATGCAGAGCAACTTGCGTTAGGATGATGCTGAGCACAGGTGCACACAGATGTGCGCACATGCACACACACACGACTTATTGTTGCATTCAAAAATAAATTTCAAGCACATTTACGGAATTAATAGACTGAGTTTTTTTTTAATAAATTAATTTGCAATGGTTTTAAGACGTTAAAAAATTATCAATGAGACATTTTTATAATTGATTTTTAAAAATTCATTAGGGACACAGTGTGGCTTTCTTATTAGCTTTTACTTTAGCTTTCAGCTGGGCTTTTGCTTCACTTGAATGAGTCCTAGAAGAGGAACTCTTGTGGTCACCCAGGTTTGGGCTTCACCCTGGGACTCCACCCTTTGCTTCAAGCCTTTGGGCCAGGCCACTGACCCAGGGTCAGTCCTAGTTGCTTTTCATGACCACTGGGTTGGGGGGTGGATTCAGGAGAGTTAGGGGGTCCAGAGGTGCCACCTGAACCATCTCATCTTCCCTAGGGTACTCCTTTTGAGTAGTGATTGTATGTCGAGATGAGGCACCCATACCCCAACACCCACTCCTCTGCTAGATGGGAGCAGGGCTGTTCTCAGTCTCTAGTCCACCCCCAAAACCTCTCCATGATGACACCCTTCCATCCATCCATCTGTCCATCCTTTTATGCCTTCATCCATCCAACGTTCACTGAGTGTCCACTATGTGCCAAGAACTTTGCTGAACACTGGAAATTTCACTGCCCATTTCTCTCTCTTGATTTTCTTTTCCTATAAAGGGACAGAAGCAGGAGCCCAGAGTCTCAGGAGAGAATAAGCTAGTGGCCCGTGACTTCCAGAATGTTGTTGTTGTTGTCAGGTGCCATCAAGTCAGTTCAGACTCATAGCAACCCCATGTACAACAGAATGAAATACTGCCCGGTCCTGCGCCATCCTCACGATCATTGCTATGTTTAAAGTCATTGTTGCAGCCACTGTGTCAATCCATCTCATTGAGGGTCTCCTTTTTTGCTTGCCCTCTACATACCAAGTATGAAGTCCTTCACTAGGGACTGGTCCCTACTGATAACATGTCCAAAGTATGTGAGAGAAACTCTCACCACCCTTGCTTCCAAGGAGCACTTTGGCTATTCTTCCAACTCTTTCCCCTTTATCTGCTTTAATTTTTCTATATAGCACTTACCCCTGACATGTTCTACATTTATTTAATTTTTGCTTTATAGTCTCCTCTAACCCCCAACCCAAAATATAAACTCCATACATGTAGAGATTTTGTTTTGTTCACTGTGGTCTTCCTAGAGGACAGAACAGTGCTCAGCATGTGGTTGACACTAAAAATATTGGGAATGGATGGATGGATGATGGATGGGTGGGTGGATGGATGGATGGGTGGGTGGGTGGGTGGGTGGATGGATGGATGGATGGATGGATGGATGGATGGATGGATGGATGGATGGATGGATGGATGGATGGATGGATGGATGGGTGGATGGGTGGATGGGTGGGTGGGTGGGTAGGTGAATGGATGGATGGATGGATGGATGGACGGACAGACGGACAGGTGAACAGACGGAAGGACAGATGGATAGATGATGGATGGACAGGTGGGTAGGTGTATGGATGGATAAACGAAAAACAGACAAGGCCCTTGTGCCGGCTGCTCTGCTACCCAGACATCTCTTGTCGCTCAAGCGTTCTCATCGTTTCACACATCTCAGGTCAGACCTGACATCCACAGACAGCCCCTAGCTGCCCTCGCTGCCACAGCTCTCTAAATAGAGATCACCTCTCTTATTTTGTCACTCTCTCAACTCTTTTCCATCGTAAGACTTGTCATATAATTATATATTTTTCGTGCAGGTTTCTTTTTTTTTTTTTTTGTAGGTCTCCCCCTAGACTACACACACACACACAAATCTGTTACCGTCCAGTCGAATCCAACTCACAGAGTAGAACTGTCCCATAGGGTTTCCAAAGGGTGGCTGGTGATTCAAACTGCCAACCTTTTGGTTAGCAGACAAGTTCTTAACCACTGCACCACCAGGGCTCCCTCCCTAGATAATAAACTCCGTAAAATCTGAGACCACGTCTGGGTTGTTTCCCCCACACACACACTGTTTTTTGTTTTGTTTTGTTTTGTTTTTGGAGCTCCAAGCACAACGTTGCACACATAGTAGATTCTCAGAAAATACTTGTCAGAAGAATGAATTTCTAGAGAGGAAAAAAATACATAGAATGATCAGAAAAGAATTTAAGGGAACATAACAATCTCTGTATTTTGTATCATATTTTGGGGCTCATCACACTTCCAGGTCCAAGTCCACTGTAAAGGCATCGCTCCTTTCTAGATTGCTCTGGCTAAAGCCCCAGAATTTGCTCTGATTGATTCTGATTGGGCCTCTGTGGCCAGAGGGATATGACGCTCTGATGGGCCAGCCCTGGGTCACATGCTCAACCCTGGGCTCTTCCGGGCTGAAATAACTCCCAGCAGATCCTGTGAACTGAGAGCCAAGGAGGCATGGGTCTGTGTGGAAAACTGGAGGCTGTTCCCGGAAAAATGGGAAAGAGCTCTCAACAGGATAAAGCAAACGTTCACCATGAAGAGCTGTTAGTATTAGCCTGCTTTAAAAATGAGAAAATTGAGGCCCAGAGAGATTAAGCAACTTCCTCAAAATCACAGAGCTGGAGAGATTTCCCACATTGCTTAGCCATTGTGCTCCAAATAGTACCCATGGTCCTACAAGAGAAGTTTGAATCGCCTGCTGCTGAATCTGAAAATCACCGTTTCATCTCCACTCATTGGAGACAAGGTTCCAAGAAGTAAGAAGGGTGTGTGTAACTAAGTAGGCTTTAGTCTGAATAACCAGGCCATCTGCCTTGTGGGCTAAAGAAAGCTCCCCAGCCTGTCCTTGAATGGAGCTCAGAGCCATCCTCTCCCACCCCTTTTTTACTCTTACAGAGTTGGAATTGAAACATGATTGTAGTAACTATTAGTTTCAAGGAAAAATTGTAATTGCTTCTATATCCACTCACTGGTTTCAAGAGCACTTTAACCTTTAACTTTCTCAGTACAAAGGGAGTCTTTCTGCGCAGTGAATCTAACAAGACCATCATTTATCGCTGGCAGAGTTCATTAGTCAATTGTAACAGTTTAATTATTAGCATTTTAATGCATGAGCATTTAACTAGACTGAACAAGCTCTGGCGTACAGAACAAGACTTCTTAAACGGAGCTGAATTAAGCCACACAATTGTTTGTATTGTGGTGTGTTATTAAAACGAGATAATTAAAATGCAAGAAACAAATGGATCCATCTATTTAGCCAACAAACCAGCATTTGCCTTCATGGTTTGGAGAGCATGCTTTTTGCATTCTCTCCCCCGTCCGCTTTCTTTTTCTTTTCTTTTTTTTAAGCTTGAATGTTGCATTTCTAAATCCACTTTGTTTTATTTTTCCTGCTCCAAATTACGGATTAAAATTTCGTAAAAAGGATCCACTGACTCAGATCAGCAGCTTTAATAAAGAAAGAGGAGATCCAAAGGAAGAAACATATAAATGGTCCTAAGCGGCTGGGTGGCCTGCTACAATGGACTCCGTGGTCCTAGACTGGCTGCACAGACCCTAGGGGTCTTCTTAAAAGATTCTTAAGATTCTGACATTCTATTGGCTCTGAGTGGTGCCCAGATACCTGTGTTTTTTTTTTTTTTTTTAACTCTCAGCCATTCTGATGTGTAGTCAGGGTTGGGAACCACCCTCTAAACCAAAACCAAAGCAAACCCGTTGCCGTCCAGTCGATTCTGACTCATAGCGACCCTATATGACCAATTAGAACTACCCCATAGAGTTTTCAAGCTGTAGCCTTTACAGAAACAGACTGCCACATCTTCCTCAGCTGATGGGTTCAAGCTGCCCACCTTTCGGCTAGCAGCTGAGCAGTTTAACCACTACACCAATCCCCTAACCTCCATGGATCCCTTCACCACATTTGTCAAATAAGAGTAGTGCTGCCCATATTTACTTCATCAGCACGTGTATCAAATGAGATGGTGGACAGTAGATTTTCATAAGCTTAAAATGACATACACATTTAAGGTGGGAGTTATATTCTTTAATTATTTGTTTTAATCATATTGTTTTAATAGAGGCTACAATATAAACAGCCGAGAAGGTTAATTAATAATGTCAAGCCTAAATGAGTATAATTAATGTCACTCAGCAAAGGCCTTCACTAGCCTCAAAACATACTTTCTCTCTGGGGTAATCTAGGCCTGATTTTTCTAAACAGTTTCTGCTTTGACTGGGAGGCAGGAACTGTTAGAGGGGATGGGAAGAGATGGAAAGAAAATCTTGGGTTTTTAATTTGAGGCTAAATATTCATAGCATGGTGTGACATTATGTTAGTCACCCATATGGTGGTCTCTAAGACTTGGGTGGAAGGTGAAGTTTCTAAGCTGTGGATTGGCCTCACCTGTGACAGGCAACAAACCGGATCAAGTGTAACAAGGGGATAATAGTAAGACCCGGCATGTATTGAATGGTTCCTAACACCAGGCTTCTGGTGGTAACATTGGTTGGAAGGTGGTTGGGAGGATGGGTGAGCAGAGAAGAAGTGGGTGACTTCCTCCCATGACCAGGCTAGAACAAGCTCAGAATTCCAAAGAATATTCCATTAGTTCTTTACTTCCAAGTCAGGCAACCTCAGAGAATCCATGGATTGGTGGGGATTTGGGCTGGACTCCTAGATTATGATCATATGTCACTTGTCTCTCAATCGACAGAGAGAACCCCCCTCTCCGTTCTTCTCTCTTGTGCCTTCTCCTCCTCTCCAACCATTCTTTTAACTCCTTATCTTCCCACACCCATCCTTCATGTGTCAGGATCCTGCAGAAGGCAGATGGGAGCAGGAGAACACCCTAGGATGCTCTGCCTCTGGGCTGAGTACTTAAGGAAATGATTATTGGAAGGTTAAATGTAGAAAGGAGGCCCCAGGTGGTGCAGAGTTAACATGCTCTGCGGCTTATCAAAGGTTGGGAGTTTGAGTCCACACAGAGACCTCTCAAAAGAAAGTCCTGGAGATCTACTTCTCAAAAACTAGCCACTGAAAACCCTACGGAGCACAATTCTACTGTGACACACATGAGCTTGTCATGAGTTGGAGCCAACTCCACGGCAACTGTTTTTAAAACCCGGAAAGAAGGGTTGCTGTGTCTTTTTGTGCCGGGAGAGCTTCTGTCTCCTTCCCAGCTTTGAGTTCTGTGCTATGAGCACATCGCAGCCCCCTGTTTTACTAGCACCAAGAGGGACCAGGCTCTGGGAGCCAAGAGATTGGTGGGCCACAGAGGGCAAACCTATCCTGCCATATTTTATTTAGTTTGATTAAATGGTTCTTGGTTGCATTGTTTCTGAAAGAGTTTAATTGCAACTTGCAAAGTTGGATACGCAAGGTAACAAGATAAAATAATGGGATTTAGTTTTTAAAAAAATAAGGTGCAGTTTAGTACAGTGATAAATGCAAATACCATAACCTCATGCCATATAGGATAAGGGAAGGAATTTCTGGGGGCAAATTTACTATCTAGGGATCAACAAGAAGAGGACAAGTCCTCTCTCCTCTCACAATTCCATCGAGAAGAGCGTCAGGGCCAGAGCCTCTGCCTGTTGGCTAGTCCACCTTCTTACCATGTGCTATGGATTGAATGGTATTTCCCCAAAATATGTGTCGTAAATCCTAAACCCTTATATCTGCAGGTGTAATCCCATTTGGGAATAGGACTCTCTTTGTTGTGTTAGTGAGACCACATCAGTGCAGGTGTGTCTTAATCCAACCACCCTTGAGATCTAAAAAGAGCAGATTGAGATCTAAAAAGAACAAATGGAGGGGAAGACACCCACAACATGAAGATGGCCAAGGAACCGAGGAACAGAAGCTGAAAAGAGACAAGGACCTTCCCCCAGAGCTGACGGAGAGAGAAAGCCTTCCCTAGAGCTGGTGCCCTGAGTTCAGAATTCAACTGTGAAAAAATAAATTTCTGTTTGTTAAAGCCACCTATTGTGGTATTGCTGTTATAGCAGCGCTAGACAGCTAAAACACCTTATAAGCACAGGAATGTCCCTGTAGAACTTGGGAACAATCAGACTGCTTAGATGGCTGAGCTTAGATGTCCCCTGTTTACAGAAATTACTGGGAAATGCCACCACCCCGCACTTGGAGGCCGTGGGGGTTGCTCCAGGAAATCGCAGCCCCTCCTGCTCGGGAACAGCTATGATCAGTTAAGTTGGCAAAACTCCTGTCACTGGAGGTGAAACATTGTGGGAGGGGGGAGCCCAGTCTCAGCCAGCTCACTGCCAGGTAATCCAAGGTGAGCACCCAGAGAGATACTCAGGCAATCCTGAACGTCCCTCCACTTAAAAAGACAGAAAAATAGAGCCAAGAATGAAACTAAAACAAAATGCATGCTGTAGAGCCTCCGTATTTTTAAAGGTGGGACTCAGATTTGGCTGTGAACTTTTCAACGACTAATGCAAGAAGAGGAATATGGTGGGACCTGAATCACAATATCCAGGAGGCAAAAATAAGACAAAGTAAAGCTCCGCTCTTCTTCTTTTTGGAACCAGAAAGAATTTTCTCTGCGAATCCTCATAGAAAGTTCTACGTGTGACATAATAAACAACATCCTCAACCAACTCCGATAACAAATGCCATGAGGTTTTTCTGATGATATCCCTCAAGGACACGTTCAAGCGTGTGGATCTGCCTTCACCTAGGAAAGACAGCAGATGAAGATTTTAGAGCTGTGCCATACAATAGCCACTAGCTACTGTGCCTATTTAAATCGTATAAATGATTTAAGTTAAATAAAATGAAAAGTTCAGTCAATTAGTTGTACACATGACATCTCAAATACTCAATAGCCTCATGTGACTAGGGACCACTGTCTTGGTAGCCCAGATGTAGAAAATTTCCATTAGCAAGTTCTGTTGGATGATGCTGTTCTAGATTATCTCAAAGGTGAATTGCACACCCGTCAGTAATTCACTCTGAGTGTTATATCCCTCAGCATAGCGTTGGATGATGAGTGGCAATGAGCTTGAGCTTTTATTCCCTAACAGGTACCCGTTATCCCGGATCGCCAGATGGGTTCAGGGATATGTGCTTTAGCCATGAGCTGAGCAGGGAGCAGGTCTACTGATACCCACCTGTGAAAACTGGAGTACCCAACTAGGTTACACGCCTGAGAGGAGGGTCGTCCCATTTCTGTTCAGAGGTAGGAAGAGTTGACAGCTGGGCAAGATTCTCCTTAGAATGACTTTCATTCTGGGCTGACACCCAGACCAAGAGGTGATAGAGGTCCTACAGACCCACCATCTGACATGGCTACTAATTCTGGCTGAGAAGTCTCTTAGAGCACATGGAACCCAGCTCCACCTTGGTCATAGTTACAGCTCAGTCATGTCCCCCATATCTTGTCTAACTTTGGGCAATGGAACTTCCTGGAGAAAAAAAGGCAAACTAGTTGCAAAAAGAACCAATAGGGAGAGTTAGGGCTTAGGCATCACATATGGTGATTTTTCATCCCCTTCCCCCATTTCCCATTTGTCAATGCTCTAGCAATGTTTGCCTAAGAAAGGACAGCGGGAGAGTTACTCTTTCTGCTAATCCTAACCATATGATATGTAATTCTTCAGTATTGACAGAATTGTGGGGCCACAACACAATCCCCATAATGCCATTGGCCCATTGGTTTTTGTGGTTCTGCCTCATGAAATTGGATGGTGGGTTTCCTACCTATGACTGGAAGTTAACTTTTTCATTACCAGTATTTGCAAAGATCAAAACCCACGTTGCTACCCTTCCAAAATGCCACCAGCTCTTGACAGGCTGCATTAAAGGAGAACAGCAGATAGCCACGCCACTGTGAATTCTAGAATATGCCCTCATCCTTCTGCTTGGAGAAACCCTCTGCTCTTTGCCTTAGGAATCCTGGTACTTCCCACAGAAACAGGGTACGGCACCAGGAAGGTCTAGCCCAGGAAAACTGCAAAAGCTTCTCTATATGGAAAGAGACTTGAAGAAGCAGAAAAAGTGATGCCTCAAAACTGAAAGGGAAATTTTCTTATATAAACAACATTTTCAGTGGGAAAAACTTTCCTGCTCTACACGAAGTACCCATCTCCCCAGTGTGCTGGCTTCCACAGGTTTGTCTAGACCACAGGATCTATTTTCCAACAGAAATGTATGGTACATGGTTTTGAGGCTTCCGGGCCAGCCCACAGCATCATACTTAACCCATCCTGTGGCTGAACTATGCAACTAACTCAATTCCAGAACCCACCTCAAAGTGCTCCCGGTGGGATTCATCCTGCATGTTGTACATTTGACACCCTGGAAACTTCCCCCCACCCCTGGCATAGTCCCCAGAGAAGGAGTCTGAACCCTCACTGCAAACTGGACAATGATAGAGGAAAACATCTGCTGAGATTTCAGGGTCCCAGTTTCCCCCATAGAGTTAGAGAGGAGCTGGGGAACTGACCACTGGTCATGAACTGTACTACTGACCACCTCCTAGGTCTCTGATGACTGATAACCAGGATCATTTCAAGGTGTGCTCCTGATTCCTGACAGCTATTTTGAGGACACCATTCTGTCCCATGATTGTCTGCCTCAGAATACATATGTGTGACAGATACATAGTGCTAGCCCCCAAAACTGTGAGACGATAAATTTTTGTTCCTTAAAGCCACCCACTTTGAGGTAGTTTCTTATAACAGCACTAGGTAACTAAGACAGAACCCATCATGGATGTAGCATAGATTTAGCTACTAAAATGCTCACTGCAAAATGGTCTATGACAATAAAATACTGAAATCTACCTAATGATAGGGAATTAATTTAAAAAATTACATGCAACAATAGAATAATATCAACCATTAAAAATTAAGGTACAAGAAAAAATTATGGTATAGGAAAGTATTCTCAATGCAATATTGGGCAAAAGGAAGTCGTCTAGAACAGTGATCATTCAAGAAGACCCCAATTTAAGAGTTTAAATTTGAATTTATATACATACTGATTGTAGGGGAAAAGGCTGAAAAGATGAATAACTGAATGTCAACCATGGTTATTTTTTTTCAATGAGAGCAAAGGTGATGTTTCATTTCTTTTTCTTGGGCCTTCAGTTTTCTCAGTGTTTAGCAATGAATGTGTATTACTCTTGGACCAAAAAAAAAAAATTATAAGAAGCTATGGGAACACATTTTATAGCTATATTTTAATACATTCTTATTTCTCAATGAATAAAATTCTTTTCCAGGGAAGTTAGAGAAATTGACCAAAGAAAAATTACATGTCTACATACATAGAAAAGCATGCCAATCTTTTGTTAGGATTGTGAGTGACTTTATTTTTCCTTCTGAACTTCAGTTTTCAAACTTTCTTCTGTAAATATGTATTAATTTTATAACCAAAGAAAAACATGAAAATAAATAGGAAAACAGCAGTAGTTTCCCCCTGCTGTTAGAACACTGAGCCTTGTGTAACAGTATAAAAATCTTGCAGAACTCTGAAAACAAAAATATAAGATCGCCATCTTTAACCAAATAAGCTCAGCCCCAGCGCCTAGATATCTTACCAGCCATTTTCACTTACAGTGTCTCATGTAAGCTTCGCAGCAGCCCACTGACGTAGACTTTCCTCTTCACATTTTTACAGGTAAGGAAGCTCAGCCCAAAGAAGTCGGTTACTTACCTCGGAGTCACCAAAAAAGAGGAGGTGAGATTCACACCCAGGTGGGTCCTCTTTCAAAGCTCATGCCTTTTCTACTGCGTGAGTATTTTATTACTGTATTACAAGCAGGACCACCAAAAAGTTGTTATAAACCCTTAAGCCATAGTGCAGAAGGGCCTGCTTCAAGGTAAATACAATCTGTTTGGAATGCACTAACTTTATCGAAAAATATTATTGAAATCAAAGCCTTTTGCACTACTTTATTCATTATTTTTATGGTACTCAAGGATTTTTGTGGGATTTGTTTTTCATTTTGCTTCTGTAAGCCTGCCAACACTTTAAAGCAATGTTTCAATTGCACACACACACACACACAAATGTTTTCCTAGAAAAACTCAAAACTCAACAATATTTTCCATCCTTCTTTCATAAGGTTTTGGAAAACTCTCCCCTCCAACTCCCCCTCCCCCCTCCCCAATTCTCATAAAGTGCAAATTTAATACTCAAGCTACTGTTTAAACATCCCCCAATGTTGAAAAGAAATTAAATTTGTGGTTATAAAGTTTTGAAATGTTCATTATATCACCAGCCGTTCCACCTGAGAGGTCACAAATCATTCTGGTACAGAGGCACTGAAAGCCAGGTTCTGCAGTCCCCAGGCAGCCAGGGCTTGGTCACCTTACCAGACGATGAGTGATTGCAGGGAGAGGTCCTCCAGGACTGTGGAAGCCAGATGCCTTCCAATAACTTAGAAACAATTTGTTTAGCTTGTCCACTCGTTTAGCAGACACCTGTGTTTTCAACAGGTACGAGGTACTGCTGGCCTTCGAGAAGCTTACCATCCAGGTTCAGTTTAGCACAAAGAGAGTTTAGAAAGTGAATCTATTCTGCTTGTTTCAAGTAATCCTATAGTACTGCAGTTTCCAAGTGTGCTCTCTGGAGCTCTGGGGGGAGGAGGGGTGTCATAGCTGGAGCCTTGGAGGTGGCTAAAGAGAGGAAAGAGAGGTGAGGATTTTATGCCCACAAACCCACCTCTCACTTTAACTACAGTAGCTCGGCTATCATCTGTTTCACGTACTCGGGCTTCTCATCATTTTATTTTAGACAAAGGATAATGAGGCTCTTTAAAAAGTTTGAAAAACATGTCTGCTATAATGCACTGAGACAAAGAGAGGACTTCACTGTTCATCAGATCACTGAAAGAGCGAAAGCACTTCAATTTACGACTGCCAATTTACCAAGCCCCTCAGTCCAAACTCCTCCATTCACAGCTGAGGAAACTGCAGACCAGACCAAAAAAAACACTTGCTCGGTGACAGAGATGTTCTCAGCAAGAGCCGTGCAAAAATCAGGAAGCATCAGTGTAGCCTGTCCATCCCAGAAAGCCGGTTACAGGATTTTAGGAGCAAACCACATCTCAAAAACACATTTATTTACTTAAATACGGGAGTCCTTGGGTGGTACTAACAGTTAAGTTCTCAGCTGTTAACCAAAAAGTTGGTGGTTTGAGTCCACCCAGAGGCACCTCTGAAGAAAGGCCTGGCAGTCTACTTTTGAAACTTCAACCAATGAAAACTCTGGAGAGCACAGATCTACGCTGATATGACTCGAGGGCAACTGGTTTGGTTTTTGTGGTACTTAAATACTGCCTCTTTTCAAAATGTAGAAATAAGAGAGCTAGTATGATTTAATGTTGGAATTAATTTTGAGCTTCCTGCCACCCAAGGCAAAAAGAGAAACTCACCTTGTTACCTAGTTCTCATTGACAAGGAAACATCAATTATTTAAGGGGGATTATTTTGTGGACAAATGTCTTTATGGAACCTTACAAAAGAAAAGAGTCATGCTCTTTTTTCTGATGAAATATGCCAACAAGTCCAAAGATACCAACTTTCCCATCTACACTGAGTCATCCAGTCAGTTTGCACGTCAACGTGTGAACTCACCCACTGGTGGCTTCCACTGACATTATACACACATCATTGGTTTTGTAAATTGAGAAGCTGAAGATGCTCGTTTGTACTTTTCTCATTTTGTTTTGGGGTCACATCTGTTATCTTTGCATTCTGTGATACTTACATGTGCAAAAAAAGGAGTACAAACTCCGTAAAGAAGAAAAGAACAGAGGAAAAAAGAATAAAAATATTTGTTACATTTTTGGCACCAACTTACATACGCCATCTCATAATGTTATCAAACACTGTTGATTTCACTCTCCTCTGGGTCAGTCACTCCTTGTTCCTGGTTCAGTCCACACTGTATCTCAGCTAATCCTTACCCAACCAAAAAACAAACAAACCAGTTGCCATCTAGTCAATTCTAACTCATGGCAAGCCCATGTGTGTCAGAGTAGCACTGTGCTTCATAGGGTTTTCAATGGCTGATTTTTCAGAAGTAGATCACCAGGCCTCTCTTCCAAGGCACCTCTGGGTGGACTCAAACCTCTAACCTTTTAGTTAGTAGCAAAGCACTTAACCTTTTGCACCACCAAGGCACCCTAATCCTTACCACAACCCTTAAGAGTGGCTACCATTGTGATGGATAAGGAAAAGTAAAGGACTAGCCAGCCTAGAAAGCTTGCCCTGGTGACACAGGTATTTTTTCAAATACTTGAACCACCCGCAGTAAGCCAGGCACTATTCAAGGCACTCCAGTTGCATCAATAGTACAGTCAAGTCCCTACCCCTGGTGACCTCAATCTCATGCCCAGAACGAAAGCCAGCACAGTCAACAAACATCTGCTGGGAAGATAGCAAACAGGGCAAAGCGATGGAAAGTAATTGGTGGTGGGAGGATTGGGCGTGTGCTTTACGTGGGTGGTCAGGGAAGGCCTCTCTGAGGAGGTAACTGTGAAGCTAAAACCTGGAGGACAAGGAGAAGCCAAGGGAGATGAGGGCCAGAAGGAACCACAGAGCCTGGATCTGCACTGGGCAGTTCAGGAGCCCCAGCTGCCTCCCATCTAGTCGCCCAAACAGCCCTGCAAGGCGGCCATCGTCTTCCATTGTACAGACACAGACACTGCAGCATGGAGAGGTAGAGTGACTTGATCAAGACCACACAGCAATGACAATGGAGCACGATTTGAGTCCAGCACCGTCTAGCCCCAAATCTGTGCTCTTAAATTGGCCCCATTGATTGGTAGCTTAATGGCTATCAACGCTGGCAACTCAATTTACATTGGAATGTTTAGTTAACTAGTTGTCTATCTTTACATTTTTATTCATACTCAGCATCATTCCAAAGAAGGTGTGAGCCCCAGATTCTCTGTAGCTCCTGCAGTCTCATTCAAATAGAGTTCCCCCTCCCCGACCCCCCACGCCAACTGAATTGTGGCGCAGAAATCTTATGAGGATGTGTTCGTGGGATAAAAGTGCAGACTTTCTGAGAAATTCTTGAAGACAAAGGTACCCAACCACACAGCCTTAATCTTGGCCCCAGAGGAGCTCCAGAACTTTCCAGCTGTGCTGGGAGCCAGGGAACCTCCTCAGCACAGGAGCTTGACTACACCACGTTTTCCCGGGATGCTGTCATTCGATCTTCAAAAGATCCTGTGTACAACTAGAAACTCAAGGCTTCCTTTACCAGGCCAACAACCAACCAATCAAACAAAAAGCCTTCCATTCCTTGGTGACACAGCAGATGAGCCCTGCAAACCAGGAGGAGAACGTGTGCTCTGTCCGCCACCCACCCCCTCACCCATCTTCACTGCTGTCATTGTGAACATGGTGTCATCATGGAAGTGCCCTCAACCCCCATCCCTACCCTGACTTGAGCTGTGCAACAGTGACATTGGTCCAGAGTGGCAGCAAAAGCACTTTCTCACCCGGTGGCTCATTTCCAAGCCAGCTGGTTGATGAAACCCATTGCAATGACCTCATGAAGAGCGACAAAAAAAAAAAAAAGGGTCACTCCCTGAATTGCCAAGTTTGCCAAAAATAGGTACGTTACATCATTGCCACACAGGGCCTGACTCTTACTCAGCCAGGTGTGCAATTTTGGGTTTTTTATGAGTAATTTGCCAGCTGAAAGAAGAGGTTGCCATTCAGGGAGCCCTATTAGCTCAGAATAACAGCCAGCACTTGGTCAGGGAACTATTCTCAGCCCCGTGCGCCTATCGACTTAGTAATTCTCACAATTTCGTGAAGTATTGTTATCGCCCCTATTATACAGAGATCTCTAGTCACTGGCCTAAGATCACCAGCCAGGAGCAGGGACTCAATCCACCCCTAACGGCTCGCTCTACTAGGTCCTTTGCAATGAGAATGGTTTTAAAAGTCAAATGAGAATTTTGAAAGTTCTCAGCCTGTTATTAACATCAAAATCTTAATACTAAAATTTAGTTTGCATCCAGATGTTATTATGGACAAACAAGATAAAAATGGAAATAGCTGTGATGACATTAGCAGGTTGTTTTCAGTTTTTGGCTCCACTCTTATGCATGCAAAAAACATGCACTGAAAAAAATTGGGGAGCTGAACATAGTTATATTTGAGACGATCCATGCTGACCTCCTGGCTCTGATTGTTCCATCGTTTGCCAGACAAGATCTGAGCCCCTCAGAACCTCAGGTGATTCCAAGCCGGGTCCACCAGGCGACCTTCCAGGGAATAGCGTTGCCTCATATGCACCAGCCGAGCCTCTGTCCCGCTTCCTTACCCACTCAGCTCCAACCGAAGCCCTTCCTCCCAGGCAGCCATTTTGATTTTGGGTGGTGATGTCTCAGAGCTCTAAACCCCAGCTCCCTCAGCAAGAAACTATGGCCCCAAGACAAAGCTTGCTTTTCTCCAGAGAGGCAGTTTCAAGAAATCACATCTTTGAGGTGAAAGCTGATCATCCGTGAAGTGGACATGGAGTACCTAGGTGGTGCAAATGTTTAATTTGCTCCGCTGTTAACTGAAAGGTTGGAGATTCGCCTTCACCCAGAGGTGCCTTGGAAGAAAGGCCTGGCCGATCTACCTCCAAAAACTCAGTCATTGGAAACCTTATGGAGCACAGTTCTACTCTGACACACATGGTGTCATCATGAGTCAGAGTGGACTGAACACCAGCTGTTTCTTAACTATTTGAAAAGTATCCTTCTTTTATCGAGTACTGGCTGAGTCCGGCGCTGCGCCATTTCACATACATTATTTCATTTAAGCCCAGCCCAGCACAGCCCTATCAGATAGGGGCTATTTTTGGCTCTTTTTTCATAGGTGAGAAGACGGAATTCCCAGGATCCTAGATAACTTGCCCCAGATCTCAGGGCCAGCCAGCAGTGGGTCTTCGTGGCTGTGTTCTCAGCCACTCACCACATCAGGGCTTCCCTGTAGCTCTCACATGCTGGTTCCACTTGCACCCCACCCCAAGGCCATCCAGAGCCCAGGTGTTTCATCCATCTTCATAGCAGAGCAAAGTGTTGTTGGCACTCCCAAGAGACCACGGCTTCATATTTATGTGGATTTCATCTATTACAGATTTCATTCAATATTTCACTCATTGCTTGAAAATGCTGTTGTTACCAGGCTTACTTTACAGCTCAGTGTTTAGTTTCTTCATCAAGGTTTAGAACAAGTTTAGAAATTGGCAACTGAGCAAATAGGCTGAAATTAATAAATGTCATATGAAGTCACCAGACAGCTCAAAGTTTCCTGGTTTCCAATTAAATAAGGTACATGGTTAGAACAATTATGTAAGGTACACATATCATGTGAGGGACCCCAATTATATGAAGATTCACAGAGCATCAGCATTGAGGACAGTACTGAACCCGACTTAACGTTCACAGAATGTCATGAGATAGCAAATGGTGGGGCATGATGGAAGCGTGACCAGGTGGGAAAAGAAAGTAGAGAGAGTTAAGCAGGCCGTTAAGGAGTTCTACTCCATAGCTGCCGTGCCTTGGTACAAGCCCTGGATCACCGAAAGAACAGTGTTTTCCATCTGTCTTTTGATCACCAGTTGCCATCGAGCTGATTCTGATTCATAATGACCCTATGACTACAAAAAAACAAACCTATTGTCATCGAGTTGATTCCGACTCATAGTGACGCTATAGGAAGAGTAGAACCGTCCAACAGGGTTTCCAAGGAGTGGCTGTTGGATTCAAACTGCCAACCTTTTGGTTAGCACCCCAGTTCTTAACCACTGCACCACTGGGCTCCACCCTATGATTAGTGCCATGTAATTGCCAATTGCGCAGTAGTGGGCTGAGCACCTAGGATTTTGGATATGTATTATATTCCCAATTCCAAATAAAATCCATTTGGCTAAAATAAGGACGAACATCACTAGAAGGGACACTGAGCTTTTTGGTGAAGAACTGCATTTTTTAAAAAGGATTTCAAATTTCCAGAAATGTTGTGTTTGAGGGAGAGTGGGGCACAGAAGTGGGAGAAGCAGGTCAAGAGTCAGAGGGAGAAGGATGAATTAGAAGCACAGGAAAACCAGTGGCAACAACCAAGGCCGTACATAAAATCTACATAAATAAAACACCTTTTTGCCTGTTGATTTCCACCTAACACGGAATGCCGGCGTTGGTTTTCTCCAAATTTAGAAAGTAGGTTTGGGATGGCCAGACTTAAGATGTAGACTACATGGCCCACACAGCATCCACATGAAGGGGATACAGATTCACCACAGAGAAATAGTCTTCCTCCTGAGTAAGCTGATGAAGACAAAAAACAAGCAAAAAAACCCCACTGCAGTTGAGTCAATTCTGACAGTCATAGCAACCCTATAGGACAGAGTAGAACTGCCCCATAGTGTTTCCAAGGCTGTAATCTTTACAGAAACAGACTGCCACATTTTTCCCCAAGGAGCAGCTGGTAGGTTCGAACCACCAACCTTTTGGTTAGCAGCCGAGCGATTTAACCACTGCATCACCAGGGCTCCCTTGAGTAGCTGATAGTAAGAGATAATGAGATATTTTTGACTACCAGCTGATAAACAAATGCCAAACATATCGTGATGCCATAAGCAGAGAAAACAAACAGTTTCAAACACAAGTCCTGATTTAAAGCCCTAACTACAGATAATGGGAACTGCAGTCTGTGATTTATGAGCTAAGTACTACTTCCGACATGGGCATTTCTCTGTGGCTCCAGGCATTGGTTGATTTAAGGATGGTTAATGATTCTCTAAGGCAATCCTGGGGACTACGGCTAGTTGTGAAACACAATCAAGCCACCCTCCCTGGGCTGGAGAAGAAACTGGGCTGCAGGTCTCACTGCTTCCATGAACTACCGCCTCATTTGCCATGAGAGCAGAACTGGCTGGTGCCATGGTACCATTACTGAACGTTTTGATCAAGGACTCAATAGATGAATCCTGATCAAAAGGTTGAAAAATGTGGAACAGAATTTCAAATTCTTATGGAATCCAGACTTTCTGGACCCCTTGTGACTGGAGGAATCCCCGAGAATCTACTACCCTGAGAAAATCTTTAACCGTGAATGGAAACTATATCCTGAAGTCATCTTTAAACTAAACAACAGTTTGGCTAAATCTGTAAAGAATGTTTGCCTTGAACAGTGCTCTCTTTTAAAGAATTATCTGTAGGAGATCAAATTGACAATACTAATTCTAAAACACAGATGAGAAGTTTAAAAACCCAAAAACCAAACCCACTGCCATTGAGTCAATTCTGACTCACAGTGACCCCATAGAGTTTCCAAGGCTGTAAATCTCTACATAACTGATAGCCGCATCTTTCTCCCATGGAGCCGCTGGTGGTTTCACATCACTGACCTTTCATCAGTAGTCAATCGCTATAACCACTTTGTCACCAGGGCTCCTAATGAGAAGTTTACCTGTTAAACCCCTTAACTCTAGAGTCAATTCTGACTCATAGAGACCCTAGAGGACAGAGTAGAACTGCCCTACAGGATTTCCAAGAAGCAGCTGGTAGAGTCCAACTGCCCATCTTTTCAGTTAGCAGGCAAGCTGTTAACCACTGTGCCACCAGGGCTCCAATGAGAAGTTTAGGGAGTACTAAATTTAAGTTAAGGAGCTCTAGTAGTGCTTTGGTTAAGCATTCAGCTGTTAACCGGAAGGTCTGGGGGTTCAAATCCACTAGCCACTTCTCAGGAACAAGATATGGCAGTCTGCTTCTGTAAACTTTACAGCCTTGGAAACCCTAGGGGGCAGTTCTACTTTTCCTATAGGGTTGCTGTGAGTTGGAATTGACTCAAGGGCAGTGGGTAAATCTAAGTCAATGGTGGGAAAACAATATGGGGAGAGAGAGCGAGAATGGCAACACAGTGCGAAGAAGGTAACCACTGTTATTGAATTGCACATGCAGAAATTGTTGAATGGGTGTCTGCCCTGCTGTGTATATTTTTGCCAAAAACAAATTAATAGAAAGCATGGGGGACACCCTCCCTGATGCCTCTGAAGCAACCCAAACTCAGCAGCAAACCCAGTGGGTGGGAGACCCAGGATCAAACCCAGATCTGTCAACCTCCTTGTTTCAAACCACTCCCACTGTAATGCCTCATTCTGATTTTCATTCCATGCATCTGGAAGTCCACAGTAGCCCAAAGTGCTCCTTCTCTGGGGAAGGGAAAGGAAAAGGAAGGTGATTCTACAGGAGGGACCACCGCCTTTGAAATGCCCCTGCAGCAGCTCCATTCAAGGACCTATTCATCACTTGTTCTGTAGCTGGAAAAACATTTTTGAGCACGGGCTCTGTGCCAGGCCCTGGAGTCACAGGCTGGTCTGGGGGCAGATGAACAGACTTATAAAGCCAGTACAACACGGCATTGAAACACACTCTATTGAACCCCATCAAGCTAGGCACAGCACAGAGCATGGGGAAGTCACAGACCCTACTTTCCAGGGGCCTACACCCAAACAGCCTGGAGGCTGGGCAGTCCACACAGGGGCCCAAACGTGGGTCTAGACCAAATGTGTTGGAGGCATGCAAAGAGGGTGAGATCATTGTCAACTGAGGTCATTGCCACTCTCCGGGAGATGAAGGCAAAAACATCCCCAGCAGATGCACCCCAAGTGTCCCTGTCATTTCTAAGTACTTTGTGGTTGGCATGATCCCTGTGGAAGGTTATTTGCCAAAAGAAAAAAAAAAAAAAAAAACCCATCGCCCTAACATCGATTACAACTCATAGTGACCTTAAAGGACAGAGTAGAACTGCCCTTTAAGGTTTCCAAGGAGGCCTGGTGCATTCAAACTGCCGTCCTTTTGGTTAGCAGCTGTAGCTCTTAACCACCATGCCACAGAGGTTTTCAGAATGTTGTCTAGGAGGATGGTAATGGGCTTGGTGTTTTGGGGGGGATGGTAACACTTGCGAGGCCACATCTGTACAGCTGACCTGAGCTGAGGCATCCCTCAAGGCTTCCACAGTTCCATTTCAGCTAGAAAACCTCAGGAGAACATCATCTCGATCAATGATGTACAAGTTGGACCCTGGTTAGTGGCTGGGGTCAGTGGAAACCTCTGGTTCAGCAAGGTTGAATGAGCTTCTGGACATGGAGCTAACGCTGAGCAACACATGTGAGCTGGTTTAAGATACACCAAAGGGTAACTTCCAGTGGACATATCCTGGGAATCTTCCTCCAGGAGGACCACTCGGCACGCCCACCTCTCAGAGCCCTGACCAAGGCTCCCAGGATTTCTCCCAGCCTTCCCTGAACAAATTTTCCAAAGTGCTGTGTAATTAATGCCTCCCAGAAGAAATCCTCTCCCTGTCACCGAGAAGGGAAAAATAAAAAGTTCAAATTCTTATGGAATCCAGACTTTCTGGACCCATTGTGACTGGAGGAATCCATGAGAATCTACTACCCTGAGAAAATCTTTAACGGTGAATGGAAACTATATCCTGAAGTCATCTTTAAACTAAACAACAGCTTGGCTAAATTTGTAAAGAATGTTTGCCTTGAACAGTCCACTCTTTTAAAGAATTATCTGAAATGGTTTTATACCTTGGCCAGAGCATTTTTTGCAAGCTCGAATGAAGTACTCTTCTGTGAGTCATATTTAAAAAAAAAAAAAAAAACCCTGCCACACTGCCATCGAGTCAATTCTGACTCATAGCAACCCTATAGGACAGACTGGTACTGCCCCATAGGGTTTCCAAGGCAATAAATTTTTATGGAAGCAGACTTCCACATCTTTCTCCCACAGAGCGCTGGTGGGTTCAAACCACCAACTTTCTGTTAGCAGATGGGCTCTTAACCACTGTGCCATGGAGGCCAGTATTTTACAGGTCCATCTGTCAAAGGCCCTCCAAGCATGTGCGTCACTTTTCAAATGCAGAAGTGAAGTCAACATACAGTTTGCAGGAGACTTTATTACTATTAATTTAACTGTACGTCTTTTTCTGTGGAATTTCTGCAAGAGAGTAGCTTGGTTTAGTCTGTGTGACACCTAGCACAGAGCCTCAAGTATAATTTGTTTCTACAGAATGCAATGGATTAACTCATTCACACACCCAATATTTATTGAGCACCTACTGCATTCAAGACCTCTGAATGATACTGGAGAAAAAGACAAAGTCCCTGCCCCTGCCCACAAAGACTGTGCATTCTTGTGGGAAAGACGGACATTAATAAAGTAAGATACATCTGTTAAATAAACAGATGACGTGCAAAACACAGAGATGAGACTACTGAGGGAGTAGCTTCCACCTAAAGGGCTCATCTTCCAGCACTATACCAAAAAAAAAAACCCAAACCCACTGCCATTGAGTCAAGTAGAGCTGCCCCACAGAGTTTCCAAGGAGTGCCTGGTAGATTCGAACTGCCAGCCTTTTTGTTAGCAGCCGTAGCACTTGACCACTACACCACCAGGGTTTCCAGCACTGTGTAGGGCAATATTCTGTTGTGATCCCTAGGGTTTTCACTGGCTAATTTTCAGAAGTAGATGGCCAGGCCTTTCTTTCTTCCTCGTCTGTCTTAGTCTGGAAGCTTCACTGAAACCTGTCCATCATGGGTGACCCTGCTGGTATATACGAAATACCATTAGCATAGCTTTCAGCACCATAAACCAAAAAAAAAAAAAAAACCCATTGTCATTGAGTCAACTCCAACTCATAGTGACCCTACAGGACAGAGCAGAACTGCCCATAGGGTTTCCAAGGATGGCTGGTGGATTCAAACTGCCAACCTTTTGGTTTGCAGCCAAGCTCTTAACCACTGCACCACCAGGGCTCCTTCAGCACCATAAAAACCAAAAACCAAACCCAGTGCCATCGAGTCGATTCTGACTCATAGCCACCCTATAGGATAGAGTAGAACTGCCCCATAGAGTTTCCAAGGAGTGCCTGGCGGATTTGAACCGCCGACCCTTTGGTTAGCAGCCACAGCACTTAGCCACTACGCCACCAGTGTTAGCAATGTGCAGGTCATCACAGTATGGCAAACTGACAGACAGGTGGTGGGTGGACTCAAACATACCAATGATCATGAAGATGGCACAGGGCAAGGTGACGTTTCGTTCTATTATATATAAGGTCGTCATGAGTCAGAGCCAACATGATGGCAACTAACGACAACAATATCGAGTGAAAGATATATTGGGTTCAGACTCAAGAATGACCTTCCCACATAGGCAGCCTTCATCCTGAGGTCAGAGGGGTAGAAAGAAGCCGGCCTTGCAGAAAGTAGGGCAAGATCTTTCGGGCATGAGAATCACTCGTGCAAATGTCTCGGGGCAGAATGGAACCCAGATGAATTGGAGAAACGGAGAGGGAAGCAGTGGGGCTAGAGGGAGATAAGTGAGGGGCACGAGACAGGAGGAGCAGGCAGGGGCCAAGCCAGCTGCCCCAGGCTCTGATGATGGTCTCTCTTCTCCACTCCTCTGCCTAGCTTCATGCAGCCACTCACTGCGACAGACTAGTGCCTGACTCCCAGTCGCCACCCATTCTGCCCCACTTTGCACTCCAGGAGCACAGCCCCGAGGCTTAAAAAGAAAAACACCCTGACCAACCTCTGCTTTGTTCCAGCAGCTTCCACAGCGATGAAGAAACAGGCTCCATAAAAAGCGGGTGGGTGATGTCCCCCCAGTGCACACGTTCTTCCCACCCCATTGAGCCAGCCGGCGTGGCTGCACTCGTACTGCTGCCTCGGTCGTTGATAATAATTGTTGCATTAATTGGTCCTGTCCGGACCATACAGAACGTAAAAGATCCCACTGTGTCCAATAATTAATGTTTTTCCCTCACTGCAATGCCATTAATAAGGGGCTCTTCCAAGAAACGAGTAATTGGCTGGTTGGGCGTCATTAGGGTATTTATAGATAAGCTTTGGTCTGGAGACATGGAGGAAAGCTGATTATGTTTATTTAGACTCTATTATCTATCGCTAATGTGTTATCCTGCGTTCCGATCGTCCCCATTCTCTGGGTTCTAATGATCCAGGGCACACTCACAATGCTGTTTCAGTGACCTGCAACAGGGCTTTCTCTCCATTGCAGGAGCGAGATGGGGACAGGGTGGGGAGGGCTGTTCACAGGTTCCTCTGGCTCCCACTCACCCACCGTGAACCTTCTCTTTCCTCTGAGAAATTTAGAGCAAGTCTCTCGGAAGTTCCAGAAAGACAGTTCCTCCTAATTAAACCTCCGAGGAGTGGAAGTTTCTTGGGTTGGTGATTATCTGAAGGGTTTTCAAAAATGTAAATCAGGCTGGGGAAACAGTGCTTGGCAAAATAAGAGAAAGGAAGGGGCGGCTTGGATTTGAGATGGTCTCTTAGTGGTAACCAGTGATGATGTCTGAGGAACGGGTGTACTCTGGCAGAAACACCAGCTTACCAGAAATATAGATGCCGGCACAAGCTTTCTCTGGACCCGGATAGGAAGTGGACATGGGTGTATGGGGGGCTGCTTTTTATTCCCAAAACTTCTGATCCATTGGTTCTTTGCTAGAATTTTCAGAAGAAATTGTTTATTTTTTTTAAAAATGCAATGTCATTCACAAAAGGACAGATATTGTACGATTCCACATATATGAAATATCCAAAATAGGCAAGTAGATAGAGACCAAAGTTTATTAGTGGTTACCAGAGGCGGGTGGGAGGAAGGGGGGAAGGTGAACTCATTGCTTAGAGGGCACTGAACTTCTGTTCAGGGTGATGGAAAATTTGGAAATGGATAATGGTGGTGGTTGCACAGCCTGACCAACGCAGTTACCGTCTTTTGATGGTACACGTGAAGAACGCTGAGATGGCAAATGGTATGTTACAGACATAATTACCACAAAAAAAATTCCAAACTTATTCATCGCAAAAAAAAATTGCATAGATAGCTGTGTGTGTGCATGCATGCATGTGTGTGCGTGTGTGTGTTCTCTGTACACATTGCTCCTGTTCACATCTTTTGCTGCATTGTATGATAGAAAAAAACATGGGATTGGGAGTCTGGAGACCAGGGTTCAAGTTCAGGCTCTGTCCCGTGTCACATGGCTTGTGAAGAGAAAAGAAGGTGAGTAACCTGATGTTATGGATTGAATTGTGTCACCCCAAAAATATGTGTGTCAATTTGGTTAGTCCATGATTCCCGGTATTGTGTGATTGTCCACCATCTTGTCACCTGATGTAATTTTCCTATGTGTTATAAATCCTACGTCTATGATGTTAATGAGGTGGGACTATTGGCAGTTATATTAATGAGACAGGACTCAATCTACAAGATTGGGTTGTGTCTTAAGTCAATTTCTTTTAAATATAAAAGAGAGAATTGAGCAGCAAGACATGGAGACCTCATACCACCAAGAAAAAAAGCAACGAGAGCATAGCACGTCCTTTGGACCTGGAGTCCCTGTGCTGAGAAGCTCCTCGACCAGGGGAAGATTAATGATAAGGACCTTCCTCCATAGCCAACAGCCTTCCCCTAGAGCTGGCACCCTGAGTTTGGATTTCTAGGCTCCTGGACTGTGAGAGAATAAATTTCTCTTTGTTAAAGCTATTCACTTGTGGCATTTCTATTATAGCAGCACTAGGTAACTAAGATACCTGGTTAAGCCTCAGTTTCCACAACTGTGAAAAAAGGATGATGCTAATTTGGACTTCAGGGGTTGGGCTTGAACAGAAATGAGATGCTGTCTGTAGAGATGCCTACCACGGGGCCTTGCACATGGCTGAGCAGGCCCCAGGAATCTTCGTCTCCCCAGAACACTGAGGAACACCGGCCTTGCATGTATGAAAGAATCTAACACTCCTGGTCCTCTAAGTCCTCAACACTGGCTTCTCTGTGAAGGACATGCCCAGGCTTCCTGCCCTGTCTCTGTTTTTAGAATCAGCTCCCAGCAAGTTGACTTGTGCACGAATGCGTGATGTAACTTTGCAAATTAAGTGTGTAATACATTTAGAAAACGATGCCCTTTCCTTCCCTGTGCCCCACTGCTGGGACCAGGTAATTTGTGGGCACAGCTGTTGTAGGTGCTGGGGAATACTCTCGGAGATATTCTTAGATCCTGGGGTGTAAAGGTTGAGAGGCTGGCTCCTGGGACACAGTGCTGCCTATGGTGCTGGGAAGGTGACAGGGGCCAGACTGGAAGTCCCGTGAGCAAGGCAGAGTCCCAGTGAATGGCAAAGTTTAGTGGGTGAATGAGCAAGCAGAGGGGCCATAAAGAAATGGGACTGCTCTTGGGGCAGGAAAAGGAGGCAAACACACTCAAACAAACACACCACATATACAACATAAACATACACACACTACATACATACACACACATGCGTGAGCACTACCTTGTATCTCTTGCCCAGGCTTCTCTGCTTTGGAGGTCTCATTTGCAAAGAAGAGGGACAGATCAGCTTAGTTGTCAGCTGCGACGGTTCTGGCTGGTAGCACTCTGGTTAACTTGGCTTGCTAGGTGCCTGGTGGAGATGCCAGGTATCAGAAGGAGGGGGATGGAGGAACAAAGAGAAACAGCAAAAAGTATAATCATCTCATCTCACCCCACTGGCCTGAAAGGACACATTGCCCTTCTTAAAATCTTGTTCATTTATCTTAGAATAAAATCCAAACTCTTTATCAAGACCTATACAAGATTTTGAGACATAGCCCTGGTGCTTTTATCTGACAAATAGTTTTTAATTCCCCTTTCCTATCCTGATGCAAGGCCTGGCAATCTAATTCCAAAAATCAGCCAATGAAAACCCTGTGGATTACAACCATCCACTCCGCAGCCAATCATGGGGACGGTGTGGGACCGGGCATCGTTTTGTTCCATCGTGCAGGAGGTTGCCATGAGTCAGGCGGTGACTCAACAACAGCTAACAACAACACCATCCTGAAGCAAAATTCAGAGATGAGACAACTTATCCATACTCAAGGTTTGTTTTTTTTTTTAATCAATATAACACTTTAACTATAATCTAAAAGGGAAAAAAAGAAAAAGTAATTTGCAATGAAAGAACACACATTTCAACAGGTAAATTCTCTGGCATGACTTTACTGGCAGTCATAAAGATGCCTGTGTTTGTGTATAAAATCACAGGGAATGCCACAGCTCCAAATACAAACTGACAACAAGCGTGTTGTTTTGGAGATTCAAATACCAAGAGTGATGTTGCCATAGGTGACATGATTTTTCCAACATGGTGGACATCTCTTGGTAACATTCCAAACAAAACACAGTGTGATCTTCCCTTGATTTGCACGGTAGTTGCATTCCTAGAAAATTCAGTGTATAATTGAAACCTTGCAAAAACGACGTTCTGTTTATACGAATAAGGGAGTTAAGTCCAGGCTCAGATAATTAGATAAATAGAAATAGGTTTTTCACCTACATAGTTATCCATAAGGACACCAGAAGATCACGCAGGAAAAGGGCAGACCCTCGTTGTGTGGTTTAGATGCACCGCTTGAAGTCTTACATATCTGGTGTCAGAACACTGAACTTATGATACCCCCACAAATATCCAAATGAACCCTAGAGGATGATATCCTCCCCCTTGGGAACCATTGATCTAGCCCCTGTCTACCCCCCAATATTATCCTTATACCACTCTCACCCTTGTTTACTACATTCCCAGACACGGGAGCGTTTCTCCATTCCTCCAACGTATCTCTGCCTGCCTGCCTGCCTACCACTGATTCTGTTTCTCTAAGAACCTCTCACCCCATCCAGCCCCAGACCACTGCCCTCCATCCAGCCTCTGCCCCAAACCCCTGCCCTCCCTCACCCTAATCACAACCAGCTCTTGGCTCCTCCATTTACTCAGCCGCACAACCATAGGCTGATAGGCTCTTCCCAGGAAAGGGGTGCAGTAACAGTGGGTCTGCAGGCAGAGGCAGGGTGGATTTTGAGCAGTGGTGCCCTGGGCCATCAGAACATCATGACATCCCTGCAAAGCAATTTTACGTGACCATGAGTGATGATTGTTTTATCTTTTGAGGAATTATTTGAAGTTCTTTTAAAAAAGAGTCAAGATTATCCTCATTTTTCCCTTTTGGCTTTTCTTCCCTCCAAAGCTCATGGCCTCACACTGCCTGTGAACCTCATAACAGTTTGTCTTTGCTTTGGTTTCTTGGAAACTCAGAGCCAGATCTGTAGCCGCACCCTCCTTGCCCCTTCCTGGTCCCTTCCTGGCCCTTAATGGAATGAGTGTTGCTTAGGGGGTTCTTGCTTTATTGTATTTTGCTGCTTTATTTCCTCTTCCCTCGGATTTTGTGTTAATTTTTGATGCTGTTGTGACAGATGTATCTTTGCAGGTCACCTCCAGTCCTTTTAGGGTTAGGTCCGGTGTTGTTTGTGTGAAAAACAAAATTAGGTTGCAGAATGTTCTACCTGTTTCCTCATCCTCAAAAATCCTGAAACCATATTATCAATATTGAGCTTAATCATTGTGAAGGTTAGTTTAATTTTAACAACCCAAGTAATTATTAGCATTTCATAAGCAATAATATTTCATATCTGCTAATCAGGGGTAAAAATAGATAAACTAATTTATTAACACAATATCTATACTGTGTCATAAAAACAAACAGGAAAACATTTCATCCGTGAACTCTACGCCACAACCTTCTTGCCACAATCTTGGCTTGTGCCCTCGTGGGGACTCTGTAAGTGTGAGTGTGGTGTGCTGTAGGGCAGCTGCGTAGCCCTTCTGCCAGGTACACTAAGAGAGGCTGGGGCTGTAAAACAGCTACTGAGGATCACAGATGAAAAATCCCAATGGGCACCCTTAGTGGAGTGACTAAAAGCCAGGACTTTGAGATAGAAGGACCCTTCATTGATTTCTTTGTCTGTTGGCCCAGTCAATAAATCAGGTACCTCTGGGGGCCAGGCACCAAGCTAAGCAGTGAGGAAACAAGTGAATAGGACAAAGAAAGTTTACGCTGTCACCAACCTAACCTTGTCATGTGAGACCACAATGAACAAGGAAACTGCCAAATAAATAAGATCGTTCTAGATTGTTCTAATGTAACAATAAGCAGTGATGGGGGGACAAAAAGGGGTAAGAGGGCCTCTCAGAGGAGGTGACATTGGAGCTAGCCATGAGACGAGTGTTGTTAGCAGCCATCGAATCAGCCCCTGACTTGTGGTGACCCCATGCTGATCAGACTGTTGTGACCCCTAGGACTTTCACTGGCTGATTTTTCAGAAGTAGGTAAGCCTGGCCTTTCTTTCTAGTCTGTCTTAGCCCGGAAGCTCCACTGAAACCTGTTCAGCATCACAATAACACACAAGCCAGCACTGAGGGATGGGTGGTGGCTGCACATTAGGGGCATCAGCCGGGAACCAAACCTGGGTCTCCCCCATGGAAGGTGAGAATTCTACCACTGTACCACCACTGCCAGGGAGGCAAAAGTCAAGAACACAGCACCAAAGGTCCAGAATAGGAAAGAACTCAGTGTTCAAGACACTGAGCATAGAGACCAGTAGGGCTGCCAGCCCCCACCTGGAGGTTTCAGGGCAGAGAGGCTGCCCTCCAGGTGCCTGGGAGAACTGCTCAGAATCCCTGCAAATGTGTCTACCCGGACAAGACAATGTCACTTCCTCACATGAGAGTGGGAGATGGGGACCAACACCAATTCCAACACTGGGAAAACCAAAGCAAAGAACAAAAAAAAGACTGGGGGAAAAATGGGAAGGGTACCCATTTTGTTTAAAAACCCAGTGGCTGGCCCTCATGCAAATAGGTACTGTTGAGATGTGGAACGTGGTGGGTCAGCCAATCAGCATCTTCACTTCCAAGGACCTGCATCCTTCCGGTTCTATGTGAGGACCGCAGGCCTCCCACCATCTTCTCAGGGGTCCCAAAGACCAAACCTGGTGGCTCTGTGTCATTTTCTGGGCTGCTGAGAGGAAGACAACGCTGTTTCAAGAATCGCTGATGGGTGATCTTTTATGAGCTGACAAGCTCAAGTTCTTTTCTCCTCCATTTGTCTTGAAATAATCCCACTCTGGGTCTGCTTAGGAAGAGACCCAAGTCCACTTGACAAACAGCAACGGCTTCTCCCCATCACTGAGTGGGGGAAGCTTTGGAACCCTTCAGAAAGTGGCTATCATGCCAGCAATTGAGGGGCGCTGGTTTGAGGCCCGCTGACAGCATCTGAGCACCAGGACCAGGAGCGACAGACGGGGAAAGACCCTGACTCCACCTCGCCACCTTTTTAATGAGTAAAATCCTCTGGCTGCTGCCAGGCCCTCCGAGACCAGCTATTAATGATCGCTTATAATAGATTGTGCCTGTTTTATCCGTGTACGGTGGCCTGGGAGAGACACTTCAATTTCCATTTTACATCTGCTGCCCTGTTCGAGTGTCTCCTTAAGGGCAGGAAAACACTTGGCAAATTTTGTCTTTAAAGAGACATGTTCAAAGAGAGCATTCCCTCCCCGCGGCCACATTCTATATGTGAGCACTTTTCAATTTTCAAAGTATATATTTAGATTGTGTCTATCAAAACCTGACTGGCGCCGGTAGGCAGTGGGCCGCAGCTGCACACGCGCCTCTGCCTGCCTCGCGGAGCTGCGGAGGAGGCTGGGATCCGGGTTTTGTCTTCAGGTTCTGTGGCTTCTGTCACTGAGACGGGGATAGGTGGAGGGGACCGGGGTATTTTGTCCCCATTTACAGACCTGGGTTCTTGGCCAGCGGATGATGCTGGTGATGACTTTGATGGGTACCACAGTCCCCACAAGAGATTTCACAGATGGTGAGTTGAATGGGGGCAGTGTGGTTCAGTGGTAGAATTCTCACCTTCCAAGTGGGATCCGGGTTCAATTCCTGGCTAACGCACCTTATGCACAGCCACCACCTATCTGTCAGTGGAGGCTTGAGTGTTGCTGGGATCCTGAACAGGTTTCAGCAGGGCTTCCAGACTAAGACTAGGAAGAAAGGCCTGGTGACCTACTTCTGAAAAATTGGCCAATAAAAACCATATGGATCACAACTGGCTGATTCACAGCGGATCATGGGGATGGCGCAGGACCAGGCAGTGTTTTGTTCTGTCATGCATGGGGTCACCATGAGTCAGGGGCCAGCTTATAGCAGCTAACAATAACAGCATCATGTGAGTTGAGGTGCCTGGGAAGAAAGCTGGACAGAGAGCGTGAGCTGCCCATACCGCTGAGCACAGTGGGGCCAGGAAGGAGATGTCACTGACCCAAGGCCACACAGTGGTTAGGTGATAGGGTTAGGTTTAGACTGCAACTTTCCAGGGGTCTTTCTAAAGTTAGTGGAGGGCTCTGAGTGGAGAAGAAAAGAAGGAAAGGGGGAGATAAGAAAGGATTTTAAAAGAAGGCATGCGTTTGCAGGTCTCAGTGGTGCCCGCAAGGGACTGAGTGTGAAGACGGAGAATGCATTGAGTGATGGTGTGGTGTAGTGGAATGCACGACTTCCAACTCTGTCATTTACCAGCTGTGTGATCTTGGGCAAGTTGCTTAACCTCTCTGAGCCTCCACTCTTCATCTGTAAAATGGGGATACTAATCCCTCTGCCTGCAGTTAGTTGTGAGGACTACATGACCCGTCACCTGTACAGTGCCTGGTGCTTGGGCGGTGCTGCCTCAGTAGTGTCTGTGTTTGTTTTTATACCCCATAATCATCAGAGAACCCCCCCCCACCACCGCCCCAGACCAGGAGACCCATCCTCCAACCAGCCCCAGAAGACGTATAGGCCCAATGCATCATGAACAGGAGAGGAAATCCAGAGAAACGAAACATCCATATTTTGAAAGGGGGCAATGTGGAGTGAAAGCACGTACAGTGTGAATTACTGTTGGTTTTGTCATCCTTGCCATCTCTGGAGCAGCCGAAGAAAAGCACAGTTTTTCCACCTTAGGCCGATGTTCCCAGGGCGTTTCCAATTATCTCCAAGTATGCTGCAAAATTCTCACCAAAGCTCATTTGAGTTTCCTCTAATTCAAATACCACCATTCTCAGTTGCCAACTTGTTCACAGTAGGCTAGGTGCCACAGAATTTCTCTGTACCAGCTGTCTGCCAGCTGCTTTCCCCAATATCCTTCAGTCCCATCATTTCTCACTCATGAGCCCCTATATTTTTGGGGTAGCAATGTGTCCAATTAAAGACTCCACTTCCCAGCCTCTCTTGCAGCTAAGTGTGGGTGAGCAATAAAGTTCTGGCCAACAAAAAAACAAGAGGAACTTGTAGGGGAGGATTTCTGAAAAGGTCCTTTTAAAGGAAGAAAAGACAGCTACAGAAAGCCCCTTTTGCCTTACCCTCTTGCTCTTTCCCATTGCCTGGAATGTGGACATGATGGCTGGAGCTACAGTAGACATTTTGAAACACTGAGGACAAAAGCCATATGTTATAAATGGCAAGCAGGAGACACAGCCTGGCCCCTGGTGATCATGAAGTCACCATATCAGCCTACCTAGGACTTCTACATGAGAAAGGAAACCTTTGGCATTTAAGCCACTGTTGTTTGGGTTTTCTGTTACATGCAGCTTAACCTAATCCTTCTATTCACATTCAGTTACCAGAGGTTGGTAGTTGTGTGACAGAGTTGCTCTGGGCCTGTGGCCACAGAAGACGTAAGTGGAAAGTAGAGAGGAAGGGGGCCGAATGTCATGGTGCAGGATTGAGGGTCCAATAGCACCTACTGGCTAGTGCCCACTAAACATGGCTAATGCTCAACTCCAGGAGAGGTCTCTCCTTGTTTCACATTCTAGAGACCATGGCTTCCTTCAGCCTAAGGCCAAAGGGAAAGGATATAAGTCAAAATAAAACCAGGACCAAATCCTACCCCTGACTCTTACCAGCTGTGTGACTTTAGGCAAGTCATTTAACCCTTGAGCCTCAGTTTCCACCTCTGTAAAATGGGGGTAATAGTAGCACCTACCTCAAAGGACTTAATGGATAATGTAAATACAGCCCTCAAAAATTACATATGCTATTATTGCATATTAGTTACTAAATGATATTATTATTATTCTTGGAGAGAGGCCTCGAGGCATTTTAGGGCAATGGTATATGGTGTCTCCATAGATGCAGAAGGGAGCAATGCTTTTTCCCAGATATAGACGAATTCATTCTAGTGCTCTAGGAGGTCTAAGAACTGCAAAGAGGATAGGACTAGGGGGAGGAGACCCAGCTCCTGTCCCAGCTTCACTAATAGGCTATGTGAACTCAGGCAGGTCGCCTGCTCTTTCTGAGCCTCAGTTTTCCCACCAGTGAAATGAGGAGGCCATCTCTAAGGCCCCACCTAGCATCAAAGTGCGGCAATTCCACAGACGTAGGAAGCTGGGAGGACCAGGGTGGGAATGGACAGTACGAATACTCTCACCTCCACCTGCACTCAGGTTTGTCCCCAGCCTCCTCACACCTGCCGGTCATTCTCAGATTTTCTATCCTATTGTATTACTACCATGTCAAGAGCCTGATTCCAGAAAAGGCCATCATTTCTGCAGACATTGAGGCAAGCTCTAAGGGCTAGAGGCAAGAACAGATTCGAGAGAGTTGTTTGCTTCCTATCATGCAAACTTGGTATATAAAAAATCAGATGTGCGAACCCAATAAATTGGAAGATTATGGGTTTGTAAGAGAATCACCTAGAAACACCAAAAAATCTTGCTCACCTGAGATTCTCCCACATAGATGATGGGAAGGAAATTCTGCTGAATGGATATGCTTGAGGCCCTGAACCACAGCCTAACAGATATCACTGAATTTAATCCTCTCTGCAACAGTCCCATCCAAAACGATCCCATCCTCATTTCGCCGATGAAGCGGGGCAATGAAGTTACACGTTTTGCTTCAGTTAAGGTTATGTAGATAATAAATGGTTGAGGCAGGATTATAATCTAGATCTAACCTAGGTCATTACTGCACTGTAATCTTGAGGCCTGGAGAGAAGATGAAAGAGAAATGGTACAATAGGGGGTGATCCCAGGCCAGGAATCAGGACAGAATTTTGTCCTAGAACCCACTGCCACTGTGTGATCCACTGTGTGACCCTGGGGTAGTCATGGGATCTCTCTTTGCCTGTGTTTTCTCATGTGTCAAATGTGGGCATTGGAGAGCTCAAAGGTCCCAACTGAAGATTGGCAGCAACTCCTAGGTGTCCAAGCTGCCATAATGCCTGCCTCCACCCTGTACTCAGTATGTACCAAGGCTGCCAAGAGGAGAGCAGGTGGTCATGGAAACAACGCCCTGGCTTCAGCCCTGCTTAGGAACCAGCTCAACCTCTTCACAAGGAAATGGGGAGCATCTCCTCCCCCACACAAAGCTGGGGGTCTTGACTTCCCAGAGCTTTCCTCCCCTGCCATCTGACTATCTCCAGAACCCTGTTGATGTCTCCACTGGGTTTCCAAGGACGGGCCAATCTACTCACAACTCTGAACACACAACTATTTGGGAAAAATGGGGACCTCCCTAAATGTTTACCCCAACTTTCTTCTATTTAGAGGCTCTCTCCACCCAGCAGTTTCATGAGGAGGTGTGGCTCCTCGCTTGCATTAATGCTTACCCGCGTTGGCCACGCAGTATCAAATGATGTAACTGCTCCGTGCCATCCTATGAGACTTTTGCAACATATAGATGGTGTCGCTGTAAAAAATTTAATAGGCTGACAGTTGACACTTGAACGCTTTTGGATCTGCCAATGAATCTCATGCCCAAGTGTTGCCAAAAGCATTTATTGTCTCATAATTTGATTTACTTTTTTCCATGCCACTGCCGGTGCCTGCAAGTAGGGACAAAATGGCTGATGCCTCCAGATGCCACAGAGGCTAATAAAGCTTGCTGTGCTCCCAGCATGCTCTCTGCTTTCAGAAACCGGCAATTAACTTAATAGGGTTCTTGAAATGGAGTCGATCTGGGAAATGTGGCATGTGTTGACACACTCCCGCTGATCCAAGCAGCCTCCCACCATTGACTTGCAGGGTCTGTTTGCTATTTGAATTATTTAGGAGCTTGTTATGTGAATTAAAAAGCAGCACTTTGCAGCATTAAGTCTAATATTTTATGATCTTCAATTGATTAGGTGGGCTTTCAGGATTACATGGAAAGGTTAAGATAAAACACGCCTCAGACAGGCAGCTCTCGCCGGTTTGCTTTGCTTTTCAAAAACCCAGATGTAAACCCAAAAGGAGCCAGCCTCCCTTTTCCCTTTCTAGAGAGTCTTCTGAAATCTGTTTTGGGACCATCAAAGAGCTTTTCTACTCTGAGGATGCCAGGAACCCTGGGTTCTCAGGGCTAAGAGGAGATTGGCCCTCCATTTGCCTACCTTTCTTTTGTCTTTTTCTTGGCAAAGAGACCACTGCTGACATGATGCCCAGAGGGACCACGCCTCAGACCTGGGCCTGCTATGGATTCCAAGCCACTCACTCAGACCCTGATGGGCGTCTTGGCCAAGGGTGTATGCAGCTCACACCCCACGCAGTACAAAGGCATCTGTATTTTGCAGACCACCAAGCTCCAGAGGACCTTTCTATGCTACGAATGCCAATCCAGGCTGTCCTTGCCCTGCCAGCTACCACCACCCTCTCCCCAGGCCTATGACAACAGCTTTCTACTGGGCTGCTTCTATTACTTCCAACCGAATTCATCCTATACTCTACAACCAGAGGAATCTTTCTAAAACCCAGCTCTGCCCATGACACTCCCCAGCTCAAAAACCTTCAGTGGATCCCTAGCGCCAGTTAAGCATAGACTTCTGCAATATATACATAAGTATATACTCCAGAGCCTGGCCCCAGTCTCTCTTTCTAGCTTCAATTCCTATTGCTACCGTATGAGCCAGCCAAATTGAGCTACTCATTAGTCTCAAAACACAGCCTGTGTTTTCGCAGCTCGGGAACTTGGCTCATGGCATTCCCTCAGTACGCTATGACTGCGTCTTCACCTATGGAAATTCTGTTGGTCCTAAATAATGAAAAGAGTATAGACGTATATAGGGTAGCACTTACTACTTTCTAGGCACTTTATGCATTATTAACTTATTTAATTCTTATCTTACAGTATAAGTACCTTTTTTATTCTCATTTTATGGATGGAGGAATTTAAGCTCAGAGAGGTTAGGTAACATATCCAAGGTCACCCAGCTAGTAAGTCAAAGAGCTGAAAATCAAGCCAGAGAGTCAAGACTCATTTCAAATTCCACTTCCTTGGTAAAGCCACCTTCATCCCTACCTGGGTGGTCTCTTTCTCCGCTGAGGTCTGCAGCATCACTGTGATATGGCACTGACTTACTCTGGCTGGGGACATAGGGACACATTTACCTGGATGCCAGCGACTTGAGGGCTCTCTGGGCCTCCTTGTATCGCCATAGTGCTTGGGTCCAGGGCTTGCACAAAGACGGTGTTGATTGAAGCAGGCTGTTCACCTGACCATGGGAGGAGGGGTCCCCCACCCAAAAATCACTCCCCTGAAAGAGTACTTACCTGGTCCTTACTGTACGTCCCAAGTGGCAGGAGGAGGCGTTGCAGGGCCCTTGAGTGAGTGTACAAGCTCTGAAGGATGAAAAACTGGACTTTGAATCCAAGTTGTGCCTCTTCTAACTATGAGACTTTGTGGAAAACAATTCAATCTCTACAAGCCTTGATTTTCTCACCTGTGAAATAGACATAACAGTAATACTCAGTTCACATAGAAATTGTCAAAATTAAATGAAACAATTTATCTAAAGCATGTAGCATACATGACTCCCAGAGGGCTCAAGAAAAGCCAGCTGTGATTGTCCGTGGATTGCCCTGGCTGTAATCTCCAGTTGACCTCTTACAGCTTCGGGACCCTGGCCCTGGCATCTCTGTACCTACACTTCCTCACAAGGAACACGGGGCTGTTTAAAGTCACCTTACAGGACTACAAGGGCGGAGTTAATGAAATAACAACAGAAGTGCCTGGAACAGAACAGACATTCACTATATTGAGGCCGTGATTATTTTTAATTAATATAAACCTCAACCAAGCCAAGGCTTTTTATTTTTTCCGTTAACACTGTGAGGATGGCTCCAGACCCCTGAATTCAAGGACTCTGGGCAAAAAGAGCCCTGTCTGCTGAGCCCCAGCTGTGCAGCAGGTGTCAGGGAGAAAGGAGTGGATACAGCCCCACCCTGGCCTCTAGGGGGAGGAAGCACAGAAAGAGCAGAGCTCAGGGAGTGTCTCACCACCAACAGTAACTACTGAGACTTGTTCTTTAAAGCAGTTTAGTCCTAAACTAGGGTCTGCATAGATGAGCTTAAGACGGGCCGGGAAAATGTAAAATGAGTGCGAAATCTTGTGTGAACGTATGCAGACGTGTACTCTGGGTTGTTGTTGTTAGTTGCCATCAAGTCAATTCCAACTCATGGCGAACCCACATGTATAGAGCAGAACTGCTCCATAAGGTTTTCAAGGCTGTGACCTTTCTTCTGCACATCACCAGGCCTGTCTTCTGAGGCACCTCTGGGTGGACTTGAACTGCCAACCGTTTGGCTAATAGTTGAGTGCCTAACCTTTTGCACCACCCAAGGACTCCTGTTCTCTGGGTACAGGTTCTATAAAATGTCGTCCAAATCAGAATAACTGATTACTAGCTGCAGTAACAAATAGCCCCCAAATCTCAATGACTTAATACAATATGTCCAAACAGGCCTATGCGGAGTAGGCAGTGAAGGGCAAGGTTCTGCAGGAGGAGCTCCACCATCTTCAACACGTGGTTCCTGAACATTGACATTCAGTTGGTAGATGGAGGAGAAAAGGAACATGAAGGCCTGGCCAGGCCTAGAAATGTCTTACATCATTCCTGCCCATATCCCATTGGCCAGAACTCAGCCACCTGGGGCCCTAGCTGCAAAGGAGATTGGGAAATGTAGTCTTCCTGTGTACCCAGGTGGGAAACAAGTTTGGAGAACACTGAATGTAGTCTTTCAAAGGGCTTGTGCAGGGAAAAAAAAAAGATAGGGGATAAAGAATCATAATAAATACCATTTGCTTTATGTACATTATTCATTTAATCTTCACCATTAGCAACAGATTTTTAATTTTATATCCATATTATAGATGAGGACACTGAAGCTCAGAAGAACAAGTTACTCCCCCAGGATCACACAGCTAGCAAGTGGCAGAGCCAAGAATACACCTCAGGCTCGTCTCTTGCCAACATACAGCTTTGAAGGCACTTTCATTTTCTGCTTTTTTGTGCATTATGTATGTTTTGAGTGGGAGGCAAATGAGAATGGAGAAGATGATTTTGAGCTTGTGTTTTGGGATCTTTGTGCCAGCTACTATTTATTACCTGCTTGCATTGTGCCAGAGTCCCTAGGTGGTGCAAATGGTTAACAAACTTGGCTGCTAACCTAAAGGTTGGAGGTTCAAGTCCAGAGACACCTCGGGAGAGATGCCCAGTGAGTCAGCCATTGAAAACCCTATGGAGCATAGTTCTACTCTGACACACGTGGGGTCACCATGAATCAGAGTGGACTCAATGGCAACTGGCTTTAATGACTAATAATGTCAAGCATCTTTTCATGCACTTGTTGGCTGTTTGTAAGCAGGGTGTTTTTGGTAACATCTGCCGTATCAGGGGCTCAGCACCCTCTTGGCTGAGCATGTTCAAGCCACAATTGTCAGGCAGAGGCCTCACCCATGGCCTGGTTAGGAGTATGGATCCTAGAGCAAGGCTCTCTGGATTCAAATCCCAGCTCTGCCTCTTACCAGCCCTGTGCCCTTGGGCAAGCTGCTGGACTGCTCTCTGTCCCTACCTCTCACCTCAAAACTGGGGGTGACATTACCCCCCACCTCTCCTAGCTTTGCTATGAGGGTTTAAAGAGCTAATACGTGTAAAACAATTGTAACAGGGCCTGGTGTGTAGTAAGAGCCATTTTCAAGTTGCTGTTGATACTCTCTGCAGAGAACTACTCTCACCCAGCCTCTCTGTTTGCTTCTGATATGCTGTCCCCTTGGAGGGCAGCAGCTGTGTCTCATCCATTTTGGAGACTGAGGCAGAAGGACAGTGCAGCATGGTGGTTAGAAGTCCTGGCTCCAGTTCCAAGTCCAGACCCCACCACTTCCTGGCTGTGTGACCTCCTTGGCAAGCTCTGTGTCTGCTCTGAGCCTCAGTGTCCTCCTGCATAAAAGGGGGGTGATAATAGAATCTATTCCATAGAGTGGTCCCTGGAGAAGGACATCATGCTGGGTAAAGTAGAAGGTCAGCAAAAAAGAGGAAGACCCTCAATGAGATGGACTGACACAGTGGCTGCAACAATGGGCTCAGGCAAAACAACGATTGTAAGGATGGCACAGGACCGGGCAGTGTCTCGTTCTCTCGCACATAGGGTTGCTGTGAGTCGGAACTGACACAATGGCACCGAACGACAACATTCTGTAGAGCAAGGCGAGGATTACATTAAATAATGAAACCAACATAAAGCACCAAGCACAGTTCCTGGCTCATGGGAAGTGCTAAACAAGTGTTGGCTATTATTGTATCTGTGTCCCCAGCTCCCACCATGGCACCCAGTTGTGCTTAGCAACTGTTTTTTGATACATGAATGAGTATTTATACTTCTCATTCTCTGGATAGCCTGAGGTCGTCTCCAAATTCTCTTCACCAGATAGGGCCCTGGGACGGCAGTAAGACACCAAGGATGGGCACCGTGTCCGAGACTTGTTGTTTATAATGATCTCACCGAGTAAATAAATAGGGTGAGATGAGGAGCCGGACCAGGCCTTCCAGAAATACTCCGCCCCAGGCTCCAGCCTGGGCGTTAAGACAAAATGACCCTGGCCAGTTGACTCATCTCCCCAGCATGAGCTGAGCTGCCGAGGCAGCCCCACCCAGCCTCTCTTGGCCCTCCCTGGCTCCTTCTGGTGGTCTGGCAAGCCCAGCAGGAGCCAGTCTAAAGCAGCTGGCTCCAGAGAGGAAGAAAAGCAGGTGTGAATCTGTGACTAACGCCAAAGACAGGCATCCAAAGGAGCAGAAAAGCTCTGGCCAGGGGAGGCTGAGGACAAGCAGCCACACCACGTACTCGCTGAAAGTGGGCATGGAAGGGCAGGTGGCACAAGGGTGGCAGTACTGCACTGCGTCAAGGTGGTCTACAGGGTTCCTGGGGCCAGGCTGGCCCAGAGCCAGCACAGCCCTCAAGTAGGGGGGAAAACAAGGCCAACCGCCCAGCGTAGACTCCAGAAGGCCTCTCCACCACCTCTCTGGCCTCGTTCCCGCAACCAGGGAGCTCAGCGAGACTGGCTGCAGCCCATGGTCAAAAGTGGTTCGTGGAGAAAGAAGGTAACATGGAGAAAAGTCCCTAAGGGTCTGGCACCTTTCTTGAGAATCTAGATCTCTTTGAAAAATTATGATTATTATTAATTTTGAAAATATAGTTTCCATACAGATGATTTCACTTATAATCCTGAATGATAAAACTTGGCACTTAGTTACCACTGCGGTTTATAAGTCAGGACACCATGACTCAGAGAGAGGACATGACTCCACTCATCCATTGTAAAGTATTTATTGAGCACCAACTACAACCCAAGACTGATCAAAGTGCTGGGGACCTACACAGGGAAAGACAAATGAGGTTCTCATTCTCACGCAACTAACGTTTTGGAGAGGAGGCAGGCTGTAATCACTAGGCAAATAGAGAAAACCATTCAGATTGGGATAAATATTAGGAAGAAAATAAAAAGAGCTTTTCGATAGCAATGGCTGGTATGGTCAGATGGCCATGACTTCTCAGAGGTGACAGCTGAGCTGAGGGCTGAAGCAGAAGCTGTGCCAGGGGCCAGGGAAGAGTGCAGCCTGCAAGTGCAAAGGTCCTGAGGCAGGGACACTTTGGGGGAAGATGCAGGTACAAGGAGAAGGTGGATACTGCTGAGGCAGAGTGAGCCCTGCTAACATATATTGGGTACTTACTTTGTGCCAGCAACTATCCTAACACTTTAAATGCCCATGGAGACCCTGGGAGGTAGGTTCCATTCCTAACCTCATTTACAGTTGTGGAAACCGAGGTCAGGGAGTTTAAGTAACCTGCCCAAAGTCACACAGCCAGGACGGAGCAGGCAGGATTCCACCTCTGGCATCCCGACTCCAGAGCCCACTGGAGCAAATGCCCAGGCAATAGCCAGAGGACATAGTGCCCTGTGGGCCTCAGGAAGGCTTTTGGAGTTTATCCAAGTACAGTGGGATGTTGTCAGGTCAGACAGCGAGATAGCGCCTACCGTATGCCTCGTGCTGAGGCCTCAACCCAAAGCCCCCTTCCTGAGAGCCAGGCTGCCTGCGGGAGGCCGGGATTTGGACACTAGGTGTGCGCCCCTCTCAGCCACAGGAGACCCCCACCCGTCCTCTTGGGCCTCCCTGGGTTTCCTGTTCGACCCAGGCTTCTCTGGGGAACTACTTGAGGGGAGAACTGGCCTTCTCAGCGCGAAACAACACTGGTCCGCTGCTCCGTCGGACCCCAGGCGCGCCAACGGGCGCACTGAGCACAGCCGCTCCCCGCCGCGCCCCTTGAGGGTCCGCACCGCCTTCTCCGGGAGCCTTCCGGGACGTCTCGGGGAGGCGAACGAGGTGGTATTAACCTAGTATCAGAGCCCTCGACCGACGTCAACTCGGCGGCGCCTTTCCAGCGCCAGGAATCCCTGGTGCCCATGCGCCCACGGTGCCCGCGCAGACGCCGACCCCGCGCGGACCTCGGCTCCGGAGCCCAGGCTTCCCGGACCCTCGCGCCCAGACGCCCAAACGTCCCATCCCCGAACGCCTGTGACCTGAGGATTCCAAGCGTAGCCGTAGCCGTGGCGCGGCCTGATTGGCAGGTTCCCCTTGGCGGAGTGGGGGTCGGGGGAGGGCTGTTGTGCCCAATTGCTGTTTTTACTCCTGCCGTCATTAATTCAGCTGGTGACAGAGAAACGAATGTCCGTGACGGCTTTGTGTCACGCACTTACTCTAATTTACTTGAAAAGAATTAAATCACAATTACCTGCCATTTGTTTTGCATAAAACGAGCCCTAAAGTCTGTAATCGCAAAAGTGGTTGAAAGGACAGCAGCCCCATTGTTGCCATATTAGAACAATATTTCTCAATTTGAAACTTAAAACATTCGAATTAGCAGCTTTGTTTGACGACGGTGGCCCACAGATAGGCAAGACTGACACCCCACATCGGACTGCAGACATTACAGTTAACGAGCACAATTTTCATCCATTAAGTCTAGACTGATCTCTTAAACTCGTTGCGTTTATTGTACAAATGTACCTCCCAAAAGTTGGAAAGGAAAATGCAATCTTTTATCTGTTATGTAGTCCAGTTGAGTGACAAATTGCCTAAATGCCATGAAAATTCCTTGCACTGGAGTTACAATCAGAGCAAACTGTAATTAACCCACTTGAGATTTGTTTAAACGTCCGAAGAAATCACACAATCAAGTCAAGTTACTTCTGTTCTCCTTTTCTCCAAGTTCAGATTTGGTTGTCATGTAAATATGACTGATTAGCTGTTAAACCAAGATTTTAAAGTATATTTAGAATATTCAGTTCTGCAAGATGACATCGCTGTAACTGGTGTGCCCAGCGAATTTGGAGCTGAGCCGTTTCGTTGTTGATGCTTTGAGTGAGCTGAGGTTTCCATTAACAATGATGGAGGTTCAGTAACAAAATATAACTGTTCACTTAAGCTTGTAAATGAACCCACTTACTAATCGTAAAAATCTCTGAACAACCAGCGAAAATAACAAATAAAAAATACAGTTGGTAACACTGGGAGTTGTGTGCAGAAAAATAGCTGTTATAGTAACTTTATGAATAGGAAAACAAAGAAAATGGGTTGGAAATAGGGGTGAAGCGGGAAAATATGAAGGAATAGAAAGGTGGAGTTTTAAAAATCTGCCTTGATAAAAAGCAAGCTGAAATGCAGATTTAGTGTGGGGAACAATTAAGATGTGAAATAAAAAGATTCTATAACCTAGTGAAAATGACTCATAGCGACCCTAGTAAAACAGGTAAAGGGAGAAGTAAAAATGCATTTGTTATTGCTGACATTGGACTTCCCTAATTTTACAAAGTGCAATTTTGTGATTGAAATAGCATTTGAGTTTTAACAATTTTGTTTTTTTTAAGAATGAGCAAAGCCTGCTTGCTGATTTTTTTTTTTCTTTAATTAATGGCCTTTTTGTTTAAGGAAAAATTATTTTGTCATCTGTTCCCTTTCATTTTTTTAAATGCAGGTGAAAATACATGTGAAAATTTTTATTTTTAGTGACTTTTTAAGTTCTTTAAGTAATTTTTTCTTTACTCTCCTAGCAAAGAAGAAATGCTTTGCCTTCAGCAGAAAACAAATGACATGTGGGCTAAACCAAGGACTCAACTCTATTTCTCATTTTGAACAATAATACGTGCTGGTGGGGGCAGGAGAGGATTCTTCAGGCAAATTAGACAACGTCCCTGATCTATAGTCCTATTCCGAGATCACCACCTGGAATATCGGCAACATTTTAAGCTCCAGTCCAAGCCATGAATTCCTTCAGAACAAATCAAATGTCTTTAAAGAATATTTCTGTTTGAAAAGGAATTAAGCTCTCCTGAAAGAATTTTAAAGGTTGTGATATTCACAGTCTGATAAAGCAGCACCTTTAATGAAATTCTAATTAGCAATTTCATGCACTTTGCTATTAGTCATATCAGATTAGTGCACATTTTCACAGTCTTCCTTTAATTAAGTGCACTTATTCCAAGTTTCAAACACTTTCCTTATAAGATGAAAACTGTGCTGAAATGTTATTTAGTAAACAGAGGAAGTGTGAAAGTGTAGGTGTGCGTGTGTACGGGGCAGACAGTTTTAACTGTCTACAAATTTTTTTACATGTAGAGTTGGTGAGCTCAGGTTTTCATTCCTTCTTTCTTGTGTTCTCCATGGTTCCTTGGCATTTCTAAGGGACCTATTCAAATCCTTATTCCAATTGTACATTATGTGTGTTTTTGTTTAAAACATCTTTTCTGTATATATATGTATGTGTGTGTATATATACATTTATATATAAAATTATATGTATGTATAACGTGTGTATATATATAATGAGGTTTTTGCTTTAAACATTTTCTGTATATATTGTGGGTATTTATCTATACACACTTATATACATGTTATATAGACAGGTCATGTGTAAATGTGTACAAAATGTGGGGTTTTTTTTGCTTATAACATCTTTTCTGTATGCGTATATGTATGTGTGTGTGCACGTGTGTGTATATATACACATAGAGAGAGAGAGTGCATGTGTGTGTATATATACACATAGAGAGAGAGTATGCACTATACAATATACAGTAGTTCATTCTTTAAATCTTCTGTGAAAGCAATGAAAGCGTTTTTACCCATATAATATCCCACTCTCACCATCTTTTGCAGGCATATCCTTTCCCTTGAAAACAAAAAATAAGAGTTCATTCTACCTTCTGCATTTTATTCAGAAGCCCCAGGAAGGAGCAGCCAGCCAGCCTTGTCAGCAATTCATGGGACACAAGACATCCTCCTTCGTTGCAGACTCCACTTCTCCACGTCAGGAGCTCAGCAGTCTAGCCGGTCATTCCCAGGCAAGGCTGGACCGGATATCCCACAGTCAATGGCCGTTCTGGTATCCTCTTGGATCTCCCCAGACCATCCCTCCCTCCCAGCCTGCTTTGGGGTAGCTCCAACTCAGAGAGATGGTATTGCCTCGGATTCGACTTGATCTTATCTGAAGCCTTTTGTCAAGAGGAAATTTTGTTGCCTGTTTTGTTCAGAGGTTGAAACTTGTAATATTTTAACTAATTGCTTGCATCTCTAGCACATGTTCTCTTGTTGGTGTCATTCATTTATACTGTAACATTTTTGACATTTTTAGATGGTCTCTAGGGACTCCTGGGCCTCTTAGCAGTCGCCTCCATGAAGAGTGTTTGCCTAATGATTACTGACTGACATCTCAATAACGTGCGGTGTACGAGTTGGGTACATCTAGGCAAGAGCCGTGTGTGCGTGCGTGCATGTGCGTGTGTGTGTTTTAATTCATGGTCCACTTTGTCAAGTCATGTGTGAGCCATAATTTAAGCTAATAATTACCAGACATGAATTCAATGAAACATTGGTGTCTACACTTAAAAAAAAAAAAAAAGCCCTGAATTTTAATGCATTCAGAAAACGTTTGCCTAGGGCCAGGCTGGGCCCAACACACATATGGAAGCACTTTAAAAGTGATAAATGATTTGGAATCTATCCTGTCTAATGGTGTGCTTCTCAGGAAAGAAAATTAGAGCTAACAGGTGTTAGATAGGGAATGCTGGGGCATTTTAATAGAATTGTCAAAATGTTGGTACCAGATGTTGACATGAATGCGCACAACTCAGAACGTAATGCTGGGCTGCCATTTAAATGATTATTTGTTTAAATTTCAAGTCGCCAGCAGGAAATCCTTACTTTGTTCAGCACCTTTCTCTCCACGCCATCTCCCTCCTCTTTCCCCAACGATTTGCATCAAAGTGTCCGGGCTGCCCAGCTCCCACATGCAGGCTTTGAATAATCCATGCCTGTCGAATTTCATTTTTTCTTTTCAGATCATACTCATCACATCACCGATCCTCGCCAGCCTTGAAGTCAGCCTCAGTGTATTCATATATGAGAAAAAATGATTTAAATACTGCCAGTCACAGGATAATTAATCTTTGAACTACTCGGGAACTTCGAATGCATATGCCAAGTAATTGGCATGAACTTGTAATTACTATGTATTTCTACGATATTTTCCATGTAATCACCAAGTAGTTACATGGTTACGTGAGCCTTGTAAATTACGGCGATAGCAGAAAACTAATCTCACCCACGCCACTGCAGAAAGCCCAGCCAGGAGCCACTTGTATCCACCGGCCGTCAATTAATCCAGGGATCCAGAAAGCATCTATCCTTTAAAGGACACTGGCACATTTGCCTGCAGTAAAGCCCCAACTTCCAGAATTATCTGGGGATTGAGAGACTGGAGAGGTGAGCAGAGAGTGGCCTTTCTCATTCAGTTTTCACACAAAGACCGTGATGGGTTTGTGGGTCTTTTATTGCTGCTGGAGTTGAAAGGCAATTGGAAAAAGAGGGGAAAAAAATCTCCAGGCAAAAAACCACCATCAGCTCCTGAAGCAGCATTCTGTGGAGACTTGGGGAAGGGCCTGGAATAAATAAATTCCAATGTGAGTTTCAGAAGCAAACCCTGAGGCAGATTTGGTTTGTCATCTTTTTGAACCCAATTAAAGTGGAAGCAAAACTCCCATAGTTCTTTCTGACCAAGGCATCTTGTCCCAACTCACCAGAAGTAGCCGCCTTCACAAACTCTGTGTGTGTGTGTGTGTGTGTGTGTGTAGAGGATGTGTTTGTGCATGTGTGTGTGGAGGGTGTGTTTGTGAGTGTGTGTGTGTGGACAGTGCACGAGTGTGTGTGGAGGGTGTGTTTGTGAGTGTGTGTGGAAGGTATTTGTGAGTGTCTGTATGTGGAGGCTGTGTGAGTGTGTGTGTGTGGAGGGTGTGTTTGTGAGTGTGTGTGTGTATGTGGAGGGTGTGTGAGTGTGTGTGTGTGTGTGGACAGTGTGTGAGTGTGTGTGTGGAGGGTGTGTTTGTGAGTGTATGTGGAGGGTATATGTGTTTGTGTGCTGTCTTACTGTCCCCCCAAGTCTTATGGGACCACATGGTCCCTTTTGTTTAAAAGTAACCGTCCAAATGGGAAGGACTCTTTTCCCCTCCTGTGAGGTCCCTTCCCTTGCCCTTGACTGGACAGATGAGGTCTGTTTTTCCTTGCAACCAGAAAGGACAAGGTGGTGAGCAGAGCCATGGACCTTTCTGGTAGCTACCAGCAGTAGTGCCAACCAGAGCAGGGCAGAGAGGCTAAGTATACCAGACTATGGATCCTCTCACCAGAAGTAGGGAGGAAGAAATCGGGCAAGAACCCTGAAGTCTCTGCCAAGGCCCTGCTGCTCAGCTGCCCCACGCCCAGGCCGTCATCTGGCTCCCACCCAGCCGGAGCCAATGTCCCTGATCTAGTCAGGTCCACTGAAGGATTCAGCATGCCCCAAGTTCCCTTTTCTTCAGAGGTTCAACTGTCTAGAAGTGCGCTAGCACAGTAGCCACATGCAGTTATTCAAATAATTAACAAGTATGAAAGAATCAGTTCTTGGCTGCACTAGCCACATTTCAAGTGCTCGATAGCCACGTGTGGCTAGTGGCGACCAGACCCAACAGTGCACATCTAGATCCTCTCCAAGATCACTGAAAGTCCTGTTGGATAGTACTCATCTGGAACTCTAGATGATCCTCTGGTCTTTGTCCTTTTTGCCTGTCCAGAGGCACCAGCATATGGGAGTTCAAGGACTAAACCAGAGACATTTTCCTGAGCCTGTCAAGAGTCTGCCTGGCCTCCTCTCCTGCACCCTGGCTTTTTGTGTAGGGCCAGAGTCAGGCCCAGTCATCAGTGGCCACTCGCTGGGATTTCTGTTAGTGAACAAAGAGCGCCAGCACCCTATAGCCCCCTGGGAGATGTCTGAGGCCATAGAGGCCTTAAGCGGGTAGTGGTTGGTTCTCCTGGCTCAATCAGAGATTGCATCATGGAGACAGCAGCCTCTACTGATGTAAACCTGGGCTGCTGCTCTGCGCTCCTAGGTAGGAAATTCCAGGCTCATTTTCTGGGGACGAATTCTGATTATTCATTATTATTCATTATCCTTAGTCAAATCTGCTATTACTAACTACTTGATTGATATTATGTATTAATCATCGTAGTGGCTGTTTTTCCAGGGCCTACCATATGCCAAGCCCATTGCCTCTTCATCTTCACATCAAGCCCATGAGGTAGGAAGAACATGTCCTCCCATTTTACAGATCGGAAAACTAAGGCTAAAAGGGATTCAGAAAGTCCCCTAAGGCTGCATGGCTAGTGTGGAGGCAAATCTTACCCCATTCACAATTCCCCACACACAGACCTACACCTCAGCCTGCTGCAAGCTGTCACTGCTCCCAACAGACAGCCAGGAAGCGAAGTGGAGAGCCTGGCTCTCCAAATCCTCAGCAATGCGCATCCTTAGCATGCGTTTCCTTACCTGCCTCACTCCTCTAACAGCTCTGGCTGGGTCAGCCCTCACAGCCTGTGGGAGTTTACAAAATGGGGCCAATTTTCCACCCCTCTCCATACCCATGCCTTTGCAATGTGCCTCTGTTCCCAACTCCTTCCCTCAAGAGGTGGAATATGTTTCGCAGACTGTCCTTGTGAATCTAGGCTGGCCTCGTGACTTGCTTTAGCCAATAATGCTCAGAAGTGACATTGTACCAATTCTGAGCCTAGGCCTCAAGAGACATGGCATGCTTTTCCCTCTCCCTCTCGGAATCTTGCCACCACCTGAACAAGCCCAGACAAGCCTGCTGCAGGACATGAGATAAATGACCCAGTTGTCCCCACTGCCCAGCTAATAGCTGGCCAATTACCAGAAGCACAGCCACTTCATTGACCTGTAGCTGACCATAGATGCGTGAGGAAACATATCAAGAACTGCCCAGCTGAGCCCAACCGAATTTGCCAATCCATGGAATCATAACTAAATGGCTGTTGTTTAAGCCACTGTGTTTTGGGGTGATTTGTTTCACAGCAAAGGAGCCCTGGTGGCACAGTAGTTAAGCACTTGGCTGCTAACTAAGAGGTCGGCAGTTCAAACCCACCAGCCACTCAACAGGAGAAGGATGCGGCAGCCTTGGAAACCCCATGGAGCAGTTCTACTTTGTCCTATAAGGTCACTATGAGTCAGAATCAACTCCGTGGCAACAGGTTTGGTTTTTGGTTTGGTTTCACAGCAAGCATTAACTAAAACATACTTCTTAAGCCAAAGTTTGTTTTTTTTTTTTTCGTTGTCTAAGATGTACTCATGTTACCCCATCTCCTTCTTTAATTGACTGGTTTTCTTTAGGAGTATGTAAGAACTTCATCTGCAGACTCCAAAATCTATCCACCTGGTGAGATCCAACAAGGCATCTCCCACCACAAGCCCCTGACAAGGAAGAGACTGAGGCGGAAGATGAGCACAAACCTCGGGGAAAGATGCTGTGATTTGTTCGCTTTTGTGTGTGTGTGTGTGTGTGTGGTAAAAAAGGGGAGCCAAGGGAAGGCAGATCACATGTGAAGCCCCACCCAGATAGAGACCAGGCTGCCTTCTCCTCTACCAGACCTCTTTGCTCACTAAGCAACTGACAAATGAGAATTTTCATTTTAAAGAATTCAAAATCTGTGGTCACGGGACATGAGATTAGTTCCCACTTTTGGTTCTGCTTTTGAACCAAACCACAAAACCTCCCATATCCACTGAAATTCTTACTTTCGTTTTCTTTCTTTCCTTAACCAGGCATCCAGAGGAAAGTATTCACCCCTCCCCAGTCCATCAGCAGCCAGCAGGGCTGAAGGAGACTCGCCCAACTCATTTCCAGTTTTCCCATTGGACCCATGGATTCCAGGCCTTCCCAAGCCCAGGGTGGAACTCACACTGGCAATCTCATAAGGCCTCCTGGTGGGAACCATGATAGATTCCATGACACATTCTCTACAGCCAGAAGGGAGATGCTAGAGGTTGAGTGGTAGCCAAGCTGGGTTATTCCAGAAACCTCTACAGGGCCTCAGTGAAATGTCCCATCACTCATGGTTTAGGTTTCATGGTTTTGCTGTATAAAGATGAGTTCCTGGGAGTCCTAAGCATTTTGTACTCTGCATGTATTAGGCAGGCATTAATCACTTCCTGTGTGCAAGCAAGTCTTTGAGGGAATGCAGTAAGGAAGGAGATCGGGTCCAGGCTTAGAAAAAGCTCCTAGTGGAAAGGTATGAAAATGATGACAGGCGCTAAAGGGTAGAAAAAGAGGGAGGTGCAGCAGAGATAAAAATGTAATAGCTGACATTCATGGACACTGAGTATTTGCCAAACACCCTTCTAATTAGGATGACATATATTCACTCATTTAATTCTCACATCTATCTTATTATAAAGGCCCTATTGCCTGCCCCACTTTGTAGATGAGAAAACCGAGTCATGGGAGATGAAATAATACAGGCAGTCCTCTACTACATACCTGAAAATATACATGAAGATTCAAAGGATGGAAGTTGAGAATAGACTGATGTGTTAGAAATAAAGGAACTGTATCTCAGGGATGTATAAGTTAGAAAATATCTTGCACCGATGTTCTGTAAGGAACCCCTGACTACTTACACATCAAAATGACTATAAAATGATTAAATCATTAAAATATTAATTAGATATAAATATAGACAAAAGCATTGCTAGAGTAATTTCTTCCACCAAATTCCTGCTCTCTAGGCTGGCTTGAGGTGGTTTCTGTAAAGCGAAAAGTCAGTTTTAACCTGGGCCAGAAGCACTTGCTGAGAATGAAGCGTTGCTATGAGTGAGAGGGACCAGCTCAGCTCTCCACACCCTCCTGAGCTGAGAGGCTGCTGGGCCTGATGAGACAACTAGAGCCAGGGAGTTGATGAACCTGAACTTGAACAAGGACTTCTCTCCTTGTAGCTGGGTGTCCTGAGGCTCGTCATATAAATTCTCTGAGCCTTGGTTTCTTCAGCTTAGCATGGAACTAGTAATAACAACTTGCCATGCCTCTTAGGGCTTATATAAGAATCCATGAGAAAATGATGTGAAAGGGCTCCATGAACTGTTAAGTCCTTCATTTTCAAGTCAGGGCTTCTCAGAAGTGTGGTCTCTGGGCCTGCAGCATTGCTTCCCCCTGCCTCCCGAACTTATTAGAACGCAAACTCTCAGGCCAAACTCCAGACCCACTGGATCAAACTCTCTGAATTAGGGCGCAGGTATCTTCTCCAACGAACCAGAGGCGTGTTAAAGCTTGGGAACCACTGTTTTAAGTGACGCTGATGCCTGGGAGAGTCCCAGGTTACAGTTGTCGTCCCAGGGGAGTTATCGGGAGTGCCCCTTTTATTTTCAGAAGACTGTCAGGATGGATGACAAATTCTATGGTTCCCCCCATGAGCCAACAGATTTCCTAAGAGATGCGGGTCATATCATCGCCATGGAGATAGGGCTGGGAAAAGGGACCAAAGGATGGAAGGAAGACAGGGCTGGGAAAAAGGACCAAAGGACGGAAGGAAGACAGGTAGGCAGGTTTTCTCTAGGATCTGCCTTTTGGGCAAAGTGGGAAACAATTAGAATTAGAGGCCATGGATGTAGGCCTCATGACCTCAGTGGCCCAGAGGGTCCTGTCATGTCAACAATCATGCCATCATCTATAAACACTACAGGTTACTCACCGGTCTCACACTCTCCTGGGGCCTAGATGTGGCCTCAGAATTCTTCAAACCACAGCACTCCATGAACCTACTACCCATTTACCAGATCTGATGTAGTCCAACTCCTTTCAACCTAGAGATGAGTAAACTGAGGTCCAGACAATAACTCACCCATGGGCTCAGAGTGAACCTGGGAACTCCTGCCTCACGGAGGAACCCACCTGCCACCCAAAGACAAATGATTTTGGTGTGGCTGGGCCTGGTAAAAAGAAGAAGAAGTGGAACATCATAACTTTTGGTGAGGCAAGCCTGGGCCACCCTGGGGGAAGTAACCTCAACTTTAACCTAACCAGATAGGGATCATTGCCCATTTTACAGATGAACAAATGAAGTTGCAGAGAGATTAAATGGCTTGCCATGGTGGTAAAAGGAAAGCTTACCTGAGCTCCCTGACACCACTTGACCTGGTACTTCCCTTGGAAATTTGATTTAAAGAGTGGATTGCCTGTCAGACTTCAAAGGAATCTTTCTCACCGCCTACCTGAACTTGTTACATTAGGGATTCATTCCTTTGGATCTAGAGAACATTTTGGTCATCTGGCATCCTCTCTGTGGGACTAGGTTCTTCATCCTTACCCGCAAATGTGGTTATAAGTTGGCAGTGAGCTGAGAATGAGGCTAGGGGTGGCAGGAAGAATGATCAAAAGCAGGAAGCAGCCATTTTGATGGTATGATTAAGTGCTCATCTGCTAACCAAAATGTCGGCAGGTTGAACCACCAGCCGCTCTGTGGGAGAAAGACCTGGCAATCTGTTCCCATAAAGATTACAGCCTAAGACGCCTTACGGGGCAGTTCTACTCTGCCCTATAGGGTCGCTGTGAGTCGATTCAACTCAATGGCACACAACAACAACAACACCCCTTGTAATATTTACTCAGAAATAAACTTTTTGAACATATTACATTACTATTATAAATGTAAAACCAGCTTCACTCACCATAATTTATTAAAACCAATATAACATTCAAAATATAAAAACGTTCCTCAGTGTAATAACTCCCTTCAGTTCAGGTGCCGCCAGTAGTGTGCATAGTGCATTATGGGAAAATCCGACCCATAATTGAGGAGCAAGACTGGCAGAGGGAAAGGGAGAGGCTTCCTGTTTCTGCACTGAGGCTTTGTAGTGCATTTCAGAGGAATGCTGGAAACCCTGGTGGTGTAGTGGTTAAGAGCTACGGCTGCTAAACAAAAGACTGGCAGTTCAAATCCACCAGGCGCTCCTTGGAAACCCGATGGGGCAGTTCTACTCTGTCCTATAGAGTCGCTATGAATGAGATTCTACTCCATGGCAATGGGTTTTTTTTTTTTTTTTCCTGTTGAGTGAAGAAGGCTTGTGCACAATCTTGATTATTCTGAGCCTCAATTTCTTTAGCTTTAAAATAGGCTGATCACGATAATTTCTTCCTCCCAGGATGTTTGGGTGGATGATTAATTAAGATTGTGGCTGTTCATGGCCCTTATAAACAGTGACACTGGGCACAAAATTGAGTGCTGTAGATTATCGTTTTTAGCTTCCTCCAGCGTGAGCTGCCAGCCTGAGCAGAGAAGGTTGGCTGCATAAGGGAGGTCACTGTCTAAGGAAACCCGATAACACATGTCATGGCAACATCGAAACGTAAACAGAACCGAAGAAAATTTACATGAAAGTAGACCATCAAGACCAAGGAGAGTAGATGAAGAACGCACAAGGCATAAGGGACCACATAGTTGTTTTAGTTTAGCTTCAGATTTAACCCTGAGCTTCCTAGTGGCAAAAATGAAAAGAGAGAAATGGTCAGTTCTGAAGGAGGAAAGGAAAGAAGCATATTGGCTTCTTAGCTAACACACAGATTTTCCTAGTCTAACTGAAAAACGACTTCCTCATATGGGGTTTAAGATATGAACACTGGGCAACAGGAAAAATGGTCTTATGACAGGAGTGTGCATCCTGACTCAGCAGCCCTTGCAGATCCCAAGGCCATCCCTGAATCAACACCACATTCTGGTGGCTTTTGTCTTCACAAGTCCTCTTTGTTTGTTTTGTGTCTATCTCTGCCAGGGTTTGTCTATGGGATGTGCATTGTGGGAAGGGTGCTGAACTCTGTGCCAGAGGACCCGGGGTCCAGTCTTGGCTTGTGGGACCCACAATGGGCAGGCAACTCCAGCCAGCACTGCCCCATTAGCCTCCCACTGGACTGCCATGCAGACACCAAACATCATTTTAGGAAGAACTCTAATGATACCACAAATGGCCATGAGGCAATACTTAATGGAAAACAAGCAAAGAAACAAACAAGAAGATGCAATAGTGCAGATACTGTGATTTCACGCATGGAATGGGTCCATGAATATACACAGAGGGCACATGCAGAGTGGGGAGCCTGCAGGGGCTGGAGCCAGGCCAGATGGGTGGAAGCCTTAGTGCCTACCCCAGTATCTGTGTGACCTAGGGCAAGTCAAAAACCTCTCTGGGCCTCAGTTTACTTGTCTGTGAAAGGAGGGTAATCACTGCCTGAGGCAGTTGCTTTGAGTAGTAAAAGAATTAGTATAGAAGAAGCCCTTACCATAGTGTCTGGCTGGCACACTAGGCACTCAGTAAGAGTGTGTGTGTGTGTGTGTGTGTGTGTGTGTGTGTGTGTGTGTGGTCACTGAGAAAAGTCCAAAAGGAAAAAACAGAAAATGTTAAAAGTCATCTGGAGGTGATTTGGGTTCTCTTCTTTATGCTTTTCCTTACTTTCCAAATACTTTTTCTCCACTTGACTTTTCTACTCTGGGGGAAAAATTGCTTTGCACTTGACTTTCCCATCTGGCAAATCAGGATAACAAGCCTTGTTCAGGTACCTCCCAGGGTCACAGTGAGGGTCAGAGGAGATACTGAACTTAAGGCTTTGTAAACTGTAAAGTGCAGAGTCCCGTTGGGGAATCACCCACCTAAGCACACCAGAGCCTCAAACTTCTAGCTGTTTGGATACAGTCACCCACAGGTATGTCCTGCAGCCGCGTCCCCCTGATGCTCTGCCCCTGAAGCTGAGTTGGGGGCTATCTAGGGCTGCCTCCTTCACTCGAGTGAGTCCTCTCTGAACCCCTGTTCCAAAAAGCCCCCTTGAGCAGAAAAAAAAAAATTTCCACCCTCAATCATCGAATGTTCACCAGCCCCTCAGGTTTAAAACCTGGATAACCCTTTAATGCCCCATTTGCAGTGGAAAAAATATCTTTCCTGCCCCCTTCCCACTCACACCACCCCCCACCTCTACTATGATCCAGCCTCTGAATGTTTTTCATTAAAACAACAACAAAAAAAAAAGGATATGCTGAGATCTCCTTCTTTGGGACATTTATCCGACCACTTGGGGGGATATCCGGAACCAAGCCCAGCCTCCAGTTCACTGATTCTAACTCACCTCCAGAAATGAAATCGCAAAAACCAACAGAACCTTCTGGGCTTTTCAACATTGTCTTTCTTACTTTTTTTTTCCCCCCTGAAAACAAATTTGGCATTTTAAGCCAGATACAGCAGTATATTTATGGGAGTTTAATAACTTCTTCCATTAATAACACAGACAAACTAATTTACCCAAACGTGTCTGTTTTAAACTCTGGGAACAAAGGGTGGGAGGATGAAAATCAATCTTTCCTTTGTACTTGAGCCACTGACCCGTTAAAGCTTTGAAGATCATTTCTTTAAGAAATTGTGAGGAGTTATTTAACTACAAACAGCAGCTACCTTCGCATTCCAGCTGCGTAATCAAGCATAATAAATTAGAGTTTAAAAAAAAGTTGACTCCTTTTTTTTTTTTTTTTTCGTTTTTGTATAACTGAAAATCCTTAATAGCACTTTGACAAATCAGCTTCATGGCGGACAGTGGATGAATATCCCTTGCCCTGGAGCTGGTTAAGCCAAGTTGAAGCCATTTGGAGCATTTCTCATGGAGGCTGTCGGGAGAAGCCAGGTTTTACTTCTGAAACAGGGCTGGATAAAGTCACTGGGGGGAGTAAGCTTTGCCGTGGGACCCAGCCACCCTGATCTGGGTGGCCAGGCAATCTCTGGCCCCAGCTCTGAGCACCCACCCTGCTGAGGGACGATCCATCCAGAAAGAGTAGCGCAGCCAGGCTCCCAGGAGGGGCCAGGAAACCTCCCTCCCGAATCTGGTCGGCATTCCTCTCTGCAAACCGTTCTGATCCACTGAGATAAAAATCAGTCTCCGTGGGTCTTGAAAGAGTCAAAGGCCCTTCTTAATCAAATGATCAACTGTTCATTTTTGAAAGCTTGACTGGTTCAATTAAGATCACAGGCAGGAGACGGGCCGCTCATATTACCCTCCTTCCCAGCCGGCCTGGCCACTAGCTGTCCCTGGAACCTACCTTTGACCAGCCCACTCCTGTGTCTGCCTGGAACGCAACCCCCAGTGAAATTTGACCCACCCTTCAAGGCCACATGCTAGTTCCACCTCTTCCCAGAAGCCTTCCCTGACCCTACCAGCTGGCAGTGACCTTCCCTGAAACCTTACAGCCATATTCTGCCTCTCCATTTGATGCCTTAGTGGGTGCTGCCGCCATCTGCTCTGTAGTTATGTGCAGTCAGACTGCAAGCTCCTTGAAGGCCCTCACCACCGGACGTGGCCTCCAGGAACACATCCCCAGTGACTGACCCAACACTGGCTTTCATAGGTCTCTATGTGTCTGGTAAACAGCCCCGACATTACGATGGGTATCCTCTAAAGGTTCATCTGTGACTCAGCTGTCTGGAATTTATAGTGTGCTCTTTCATTTTTTTCTGGAGGAAGCATTTTCAAAAACAATATCATGGTGTTTTGGTGGCAGGTAGCTCCCAGGCTAGCCCACACAGTCTTATTTTGCCTATAACATAACTCCGATAGTGTTCAACAAACACTCCAATTATATCATCAGTGTTCACAGTACCCTATATTGCCATTAAGTCGTAAGTCTTAATCCACTGTGAGTTAAGTAATTTTTATGGGCTAGCCTGGGAACCCTACCCCATCAACCACTGAGGGAAAATGCTCTGAGGGAAGTATATTCATCTCCCCTACCCTTCCTCTCCTCCCTCCCCTGCCACAGCAGCCAGCCTTCTGCCTTTCTTTTTCTGATCAGGGCAGTCTGGTTGCATCTAAAACAAAAAGAGATGGGGCTTAAGAAACCCTGGGGGGCAGAGCCAACCCCTGGTAAAGGCAAGATGCCTTATAGATGGGAGCAATGCGGGGGGCAGGGGTGGAGGGAAGAGGCTGCAGAAGTTAAGGGGTTATGAGGGGCAATGCCTACGTCACAAATCTGTGAAGAGCTGCCCTTCCAAACATGGCCCAGCCCAGCCCTTCAGAGGGTTGCCTCTCACTCACTCAAAGGTGTTAAACTATTTTAATATGGAGACCTATATCAGGTACACCCTTACGCTCTTACTTTAGCCTAACCCAGGTGCATATTTTCCTTTCTGTCCCTGGAGCTAGGCAAAGCCAGGCGGCGCCTCCCTGCTCACCCAGGAGTATACAGTGGGGTAACGCTGGGGCTCTGATCATGCCCTCTACCAGTCTGTCCACACCTGGCAACTTGCCACAGCCGAATTTCTGTTTTTTGAAACAACACTTAAGGGGTAAAGTGTTTCAATCTTCACCAGCTAATCGGCCCCCTAAGAGTTCAACTTTAAGCACGTGTGCGTCCACCGACAGCGCCACATCTGTCTCTTCTGACCAATGCCCAATAAATTATGTTCACGTCCAGTGTTTTTTCTAGAAATGTCTCCACCCCAAACTTCAGAACCGACATCTATCCAGCCCGTGCGACCCCGAGACATCTTTTAAACCAACATATTAACACCAGGAGGCTGACCCTTGGAGGAGAGTCAAAAAGGACCTGTGTCCTAAGACTGCTGGGAAATTCTAATGGTGACAGCCTAAAAAGGGAAGCCTTCAGAACCCCTTACCTTGTCGCTGCGCCACTTTGCAGATGCTGTGTTAGAACCCATTTAAAGCATTCAAGCATATAATCAAATTTCAGTAATGAGTTATTAATTAAGCAGGGGCAACCAATTCTCTGCTAACAGCCTCATAAACAATCGGCAGGAGATTTGTGAATTTTGACTTCCTGACACTATTAAACAAATCAATATTAGGTTTCAGACACGGCAATTCAGACAGTTTTCTCTGTTCTTTGGCAGTCGTCTGCCTGGAATACTAATGAAAGAATTAAGAGCTGGAGATTTTGCATGTGTTCCATCAAAAAGATCCTTATCTTTGGGGAATTGGGGCCTGATTTGCATGGAAGAAGACTTTGCTTTTGTAGGTACAATTTTTCTCAATATGTCACTCATTAGTATTTATAAAAGCACTGGGCAGTGGATCAGCCACCAGGCTTCATAACAAGCAGCCAGAGCCCCACTGGAGATAGCTCAGAACAAAGCAATTCATTTATTTATACATTTTGCAAACGGGTTAATTTATAGCTAACCTAACCCGTGGAGAACTTGGGTCTAAGAATACAGCCAAACATCTTACTCAGCTTTTATTTTTTTCTAGATGTCTGTTGTTTCCAATGCAAAAACAGTACGCTAAACGATGAAAATAGAGTTTTGCAAAATCTAGGCAACCTCTAAGTGGTAAGGTGTGATCATCTAAGTCTTCTTCCTTTGAGCCTTCTCTCTTTTTTTCCCCTTCTCTTTATTTCCCTTCGGTATTCCCTTAATTCAATGGCGGTACTGTTAAAAATGCCGTGTAGGGAGAGTGACGGAGATTTCCTCTGTTGATCTAAGGAAGAACCATAGTACAGACCTAGCAGTGCTAAGTACCTGTCCCTCCTTCCTCCATGCACCCCAGACTTCAAGAGGGGATTTGTCCAAGAGGTCATCCAGCATGTGCAATCCATCCACTCTGTGGCCTCCTGGCTCAGTTGTCCAGACAGGGTGCCAAGTAGGAGTCCACCTGAAGGGTTAAGGATTGGGATTAGCACAGAGATAAGGACATATTCCAGGCACACAGACACAGGTCTTCTGTTTATCATATACCAAAACCAAACCCATTGTCATCAGGTCGATTCTGACTCCTGGATGACCATGTAGGGCAGAGTAGAACTGCCCCAGAGGATTTCCAAGGCTGTAAATCTTTATGGAAGAAGACTGCCACATCTTTCTCTCATGGAGTGGCTGGTAGATTCGAACCACAGCCATCTGGTTAGCAGCAGAGTGCTTAACCACTATGCCACCAGGGCTCCTTGTTTATTGTATACTTATCTGTTTTATCTGTTTACCTACCTAGTTTTTAATATATATTTATGTAGATTATATTTTTATTGCCAAATGTGTATATGTGGTTTTCACATTACCTATCTAGTTTTTAATATATATTAATGTAGATTATATTTTTATTGCCAAATGTGTATATGTGGTTTTCACATAGTTTTAAATGTATATATATAATGTATACATGTATATATAGCTGTGTGCATATGCATCGGTGTATATGTCTATACATAGGAGTCACCGGGTGGCACAAATGGTTACATACTCAACTACTAGCCAAAAGATTGGCAGTTTGAATCCACCCAGAGGCATCTAGGAAGACAGGGTAGTGATCTGCTTCCAAAAAGTCACAGCCTTGAAAACCCTATGAAGCAGTTCTACTCTGCGCTCATGGGGTCACCTTTAGTTGGAATCTACTCAACAGAGTCAACAGCAACTAACAACAACAACAATATATCTCTGTTCATATCCAGAAACGTACACTGTTGGGGGACTAGGGATTAGATTTTAAAACAATAATCTGAAACAAAAAAAATGAAAATGTTTATCTATTCCTAAAGCTGCAAGAGGTCTTCTGGAATTATGCTTCTTAACCCTGTGTACTTAGACCACTAAGAAGTTCATTGACTGGCTCCAAGAGCCTCTAGGAATCTCCTGATATTGTCTGGAAAACTTTGCATTTCTGTGTGTTTTGTATTTGCATTTTTCTAAGGAGATGGTCCACAGCTTTAATGAGCATTCTCAAAAAGCTCTGTGACTAAAGACAGAATAAGACTCTTTTTTTGTCCCTTTTGTAGGTAAGAAAGCAGAGGGCTAGGCAGGTGCTATGATTCTCAAGATGATTAATAGATGGTAGATAAAAGCCCACCCCCAGACTCCTGGTCTTACGGTTTTTCACTCCATGCTATACTGGAGTTCCCATTTACCAATTAAGTGAGGTTCAACTGTTAGCAACAAGAAACTAAAAATCTTCAGCTCCAGCCAGTAAAAGGAGAAAGGGGTGGAGGGGAGAAAGGCATGCCCTTCTTTCTAGGTTTATTTCCCAGAAAAAAATACCTACATCTTAAGGACAAGAACTTAGTCACATAGCCACATCTAGCTGCAAGGGAGGCTCGCAAATGTAGTCTGTAACATATGTACACACATGACCACAGAAGGGAGAAAGAAGATTGAAGGAAAGCTAACGGTCTCTACAATACAGTACTGTAGAGAAGGTATCCAATGCCCCTCTCCAGCACACCCTAAGAAACAAAGCAGAATGAGCCTGGTGTGACTCCAGTCTACTGCTTAGAGCCAGAAGGCGATGGTGGCATCAAGCCTGAAGAGAGTGGCAGGTCAGAATGTTGAAAAATGATCACAAAGTTAAGAGTGGTGGAGATGACCATTTGGCGTTGAGGTATAAATACAGGACCATGAACAGCAGAAGATGGAATGGGTGGAGTGGGAGACAGTGTACATGAGTTTCAGAGATGCAGGACAACACCCTGAAAGGCTTTTAAATGAAGCTCAGAGATCCCCACATAAGTAAAGGAGGTTTATATAAACGGGCCAACAAGGAGTAGACGTTGGGTTTAGCTCTCATTTTATGAGCCTGGCTTCCTCATCTTCAGACTTTGATCTTTCCAAGCCCATTTACAGTGACTAACTGGCAAGTGGACGCTTCTCAGGGCCAATGTTATCTTGGACCTAGTGGGAGAAGGGTACCCTGTCCTTATACAAAATTGGGCAAAAATCTAAACTTAGAAAACTGATAAGTTACATGGAAGGTTGATCGCATCACAAAAGGAGCTTTCTTCTACAAAAAGATGTATAAGGGATCCTTCTAAGTCTCTCTGACATACGTAAAGAATGACTTGATATTTCAAATTCAATTGATAAACAATAGCTCAGGAATGTAGCAACTGCTTCTGTTACACTTCCAGTGAGCAACATCACAATAAACGGAGAAAAGATCGAAGTTGTCAAGGATTTCGTTTTACTTAGATCCACAATCAACAGCCATGGAAGCAGCAGTCAAGAAATCAAAAGAAGCATTGCATTGGGCAAATCTGCCGCAAAGGACCTCTTTAAAGTGTTGAAGAGCAAAGATGTCACCCTGAAGACTAAGGTGCACCTGACCCAAGCCATGGTATTTTCAATTGCATCATATGGACAATGAATAAGGAAGACCGAAGAAGAATTGACGCTTTTGAATGGTGGTGTTGGAGAAGAATATTGAATATACCACGGACTGCCAAAAGAATGAACAAATCTGTCTCGGAAGAAGTACAACCAGAATGCCCCTTAGAAGCAAGGATGGCGAGACTGTGTCTTACATACTTCGGACATGCTGTCAGGAGGGATCAGTCCTTGGCAAAGGATATCATGCTTGGCAAAGTGCAGGGTCAGCAGAAAAGAGGAAGACCCTCAATGAGGTGCATTGACACAGTAGCTGCAACAATGAGCTCAAGCATAACAATGATTGAAATGATGGTGCAGGACCAGGCAGTGTTTCGTTCTGTTGTGCATGGGGTTGCTATGAGTCAGAACTGACTCGACGGCACCTAATGACAACAACAACGTGAGGGGAAGAAGAAAAGGGCTCCATCATGAGTTGCATATTTATTGTGTGTTGGACCCATTCACTTCTGTTGTCTCATTTCATTCTCACCACACGGTAAATGAGATGACACAGATATTCCTGTCCTTAACTAGCCAGGAGGAGCAGAGCTGGGATCTGGTATAATTTGAGTATATAACCCATTCTTTTGCTCTACTTTAGCTTACTGTGAGATGTACTGCACTATCCCTTTCCCATGCTGAATTCCATCTTGTCCATCTCGTCCAAATGTCATATTTTGATTTTCTATTTAAAACCAGCAATTAGAAGAATACCAATTCTTAACCATTGTTATATTTGCTGTTTGGGGACATGGAAATTTCCTTCACTGTTTTGCAGAATTATAACTTGGTTTTTAATTTTTGAAATATCTGTATTATAATAATGGGGAAGCCAGCACAACTTGTCCAAGGCAAGGTCACGGAAGCTCCATAGCCACATCCAAACTCCCTGAGGGACCGAATTACTGAACTGAGGGCTGCGGGGACCGTGGTCTCAGGGATCATCTAGTACAACTGGCATAACATAGGTTATAAAGTAAATGTTCTACATTCTACTTTGGTGAGTAGTGTCTGGGGTCTTAGAAGCTTGTCAGCAGCCATCTAAGATACTCCACTGCTCTCATCTGTCTGGAGCAAGGGAGAATGAAGAAAACCAAAGAGACAAGGGAAAGATCAGTCCAAACGACTAACGGACCACAAGTACCACAGCCTCCACCAGCCTGAGCCCAGCACAGCCAGATGGTGCCCAACTACCACCACTGATTGCTCTGACAGGGATCATAATAGAGGGTCCCCAACAGAGCTGGAGAAAAATGTAGAACAATATTCTAACTCACAAAAAGACCAGACTTACTGGCCTGACAGAGACTGGAGAAGCTCTGAGAGTATGGCCCCTGGACAGACTTTTAGCTCAGTACTGAAGTCACTCCTGAGGTTCGCCCTTCAGCCAAAAATTAGACATGCCCATAAAACAAAACAAGACTAAAAGGCACGCCAGCCAAGGGGCAAGGACTAGAAAGCAGGAGGGGACAGGAAAGCTGGTAATAGGAACCCAAGGTCGAAAAGGGGAGAGTGTTGACACATTGTGGGGTTGGTAACCAACGTCACAAAACAATATGTGTACTAACTGTTTAACGAGAAGCGAATTTGTCCTGTAAACCTTCCTGTAAAATACAATAATAATAAAAAATAATAATTAAAAAAAAAAATCTGTTACCTTTGCAGTCAACCTCTCCTGTGTATCAGTACTGTTTGAAATGACTACAGATAAATAAAATAATACATAAAATGAAAAAACAAGAGGACATTCTGAAATGATCACTGTTCCCTATCAATTCTGTGTTCCTTGGCTTCGTTGTGCAGCCTAGAAACATACTATATATTTTTAAATATATTAGTTCAGACACTGCCATATGCCAACAGACAATTTAAACAACACTCAAGGTTGACATTTCCGTATTCCCAGATAATATTATATGAGTCTTTGAATATTAGTTATGGAAAACAGAATCTACTCCAGCCAGTTTAAGCAGAAAGGAATGTACTAAGAAGGATTAAAACACTCCCAGAACCTCTTGGAGAATCAGATTTGGATGCTACAAAAATTATTACAACCAAGGCACTACTTTTCTAGAAGAAATGCCAACTCATACCATAAGACCTTTGTATTGTCAAGCCCACTATCTGTGTGGCCCGCCGATCAGCACCTATGATATTGAGCGATGGACCCTACAAACTCCACCGTACCACCTCCAAACCCAGATACCTACACCCCACTAGTCAGCACATCTGAGCTTCCCGTGCAGAGCTACCAATTCCTATCACTCACACTCACTTTAAAGATTTGCAGTGGTGCACCTGCTGAGCAGAATTCAGACCATATGCAGATTCCTGGCTGCAAGGGAATCTGGGAAAGGCTTTTGTTTTAGTTTTTTTTTTAATCTGTATACATCTATGGAATCTCTGGGTGGCGAAAATGGTTAAGCGTGCAAATACTAACCAAGAGATTGGTGGTATAATCCCACCGACTCTGAAAAAAGGCCTGGCAATATGCTTCCAAAAAGTCACAGCCTTGAAAACCCTAGGGAGTGCAGTTCTGCTCTTCACACATGGGGCCACCATGAGTCTCAATCGACTGGACTCAACAGCAGCTGGGTATTTCACACCTGCAATCTAATTTAATTTTCAAAAGGATTCCCTCAGCTACGTATTTACAACTTTATCAGAAGACGAGGAAATTGAGGTTTAGAGATGCTAAGACACTTTCACAAAGTCGTACAGATAGTAAACGGTGGAGCTGAGATTTGCATTGTTTTATCCTGATCCGGTAGAAGAACTGTTACAGTGAAAAGAGCAGAGAAGCTCTGCCTCTTACAAGCTGTGCAACTTCAAGTGAGTTACTATTTGTCTTCCCTGGACCTCAGTTTACTCATCTGAAAAATGGAGATAATTGCTACTTTATAGGTGAATTTGCAAGGATAAGGAGCCCTGGATGGTGTGACAGTTAACCTGCTCGGCTGCTAACTGAAAGGTTGTCAGTTCAAGTCTACCCAGAGGCACCTCAGAAGAAAGGCATGGCAATCTAGTTCCCGAAAAATCAGCCATTGAAAACCTTATGGAATACAGTTCTCTGACACACATGGAGTCGACTCGAGTCAGGATCAGGTCGAGCAACCACCACCAACAACAGAGCAAGGATAAAATGAGGTAATATGTCTATCATCTAATTCAGGATCCAGAACGCAATATTCCTTAAAATAAATGTTAAATAAGTAAATGTGTGAAGAAATTTGGAAAAACGGACCAAAAAGAAAAGAAGGCTGTGCTTACTTTTCACTCCCCAACAACCACCTTTCTTTTGCTAAATGGGACATGACTTACTTGATAATCTGCCTAATGCAGGAAGGCTTCCTGGCCAACAGCTTAATGTTAAAATAGGATTATGTGGTTAGAGAGAGAACCTTTATAGTAGCAGTGGCTCACGTTAAAAACAGGAGGCCTGTTAACACTCAGGCTTAATTAAGCTGATTCCTTGATGAATCTAGTGTGACAGGGACCGACATTGTTAACACGAAAGTGCTCACAGCCTTCGGCTGTGCTTTCTGTGCTGGCAAATTGCTAGAGAAATAGAGGAATAGAAAGGTCGGAGAAATCTTCCTTCTTGGGTTAATTTCTGAGTTTTCACCACATGTTGCATGGAGATTGAATACAGAACATGTATCAGACACACATGCACGTATGCACAACAACTTTTCTTATTTTCAGAAAGAGATCGCCAGGTCTTTCTTTCAAGGCATTTCTGGGTAGACTTGAATCACCAACCTTTCAGTTAGCAGCTTCACCGCTTGCACCACCTAGGAACTACTATAAAAACAAACAAATCCGTTGCTGTTGAGTCAATTCCAACTCATAGCGACCCTATAGGATAGAGTAGAACTGCCCCATAGGGTTTCCGAGGAGCGGTTAATGGATTTGAACTGCTAACCTTTTGGTTAACAGCTGAACTCTAAGCCACTGCACCGCCAGGGCTCCAGGAACTACTGTATATGTGTGTATATACATATGTCTATGTATAGGAATGAAGGCGTCTCCAGCCCTAAACTCACATATGGCTCCTGAACTGTGGCTCTTCCCAGAACGCTCTTTTCAGCCCCCTCTACAGACTAGGAATCCCTATGGGGCAGTTCTGCTCTGTCACAAGGCGTCACTATGAGTCAGAACAGCCTCAGGGGCACCTAACAACAGCAACAACAACTGCAGAGACTCCTAAGCAAGGCCTGGGACCCCCACTGGTGCCCCTCTCCAGAAGCCTGTCACTCTCCTCGCACCCGGCCAGGCGTATTGGCACCCACTCCTTTATCTTGCTGCCTGCCTTAGACTTGTGATGTCAATTAACTGTAATGAAAGTTACAGGGGAAAATTGAGGGGTGTAGACACACAAATACGTCTTTAGCAGGGAAACAAGGGCAGCCTCAGAAGCTTCGAGGTGGAAAGAAATGCGGAGCTCACTCTGTCTTCTCCGGGTAACAGAGGACTTGTGAAACCCAAAGGAAATAACTCTTGAAGCTGAGGTTTGAGCTGTGCCAAGTTGGTGACACAAAAGGAACGGCTCCCAGAAAGGTACTTCTGCTGCAGACTGACAGCAGACTGACAGCTCTGCTGCCGCTCCCAGGGCAGCCCAGAGTGCTAAAGCATTTCTCTCCGACAGGTACGAGGGCTCCACCCACCCACCACATGAGCCCGAGCGGATACTGGGGGCGCACCTGACTGCCGGTGATGGATTTCCCCCACTTTTATTTAATTACCCTAATTCCTCACATCTGTAGAGCCCTTCATAGTTTACAGCACGCCCATTATCCTGCTTTAGCCTCAACACAATCCCCTAGGGTAAGGATCCTTTTGGTCCCCACTTTTTAAACAGGCAAAAACGAAACCCAAACAGTGATTTGCCCAGTGGTGAGACACCCGCCACATCATGCAGCCTTTCTCATGAGCACCCCAAGTCCTGTGGCTTCCTTCCTCACCATCCTGTAAACTCACTTCCTGGAAGCGGCAAACAGAACTTGCCAGGGACTCGGGGACAAATTTAAAGATTGCCTGACACACATCACCAGCGCTGCCATTGCAAAATTCTTATATCCCCTTCTGAGGAACACCTCTAGAGGGTCTGCACTTCCTCCAAGCCAACACCTGAGCTGTACCTGGAGCAGACATCACAGCCTACAAGGACTTTTGCCTTCTGAGCTATACACTTCTTGAGTCAAATATTTATAGCTGGGCACCTTTTATTTTTTCCATACTACCCTGCCCCACCAAAGGACCAAGAAAATGTGCACCCCAGTTACATAATTATAACACTCCTCCTAAAAGAATTCCTTTGAAATGATTAAACAATAGCTCTCATTTCCTGAGTGCAAATAGTGTGTTAGGTACTGGGCTTTGCACTTTGTTTGCATTGTCTGACTTAGGCCCCACCACAGCCATCTGATACAGAAATTTGTTGTCAGGCAGCTACTTATCCACCAGAGAATAGCCTCGCCTTCCTACATTTTTTTTCCTACATAGGAAGAGAGTTGTAGGTAGGCGCATGGCTGCCCAGCTAAAGACTACATTTCCCAGGCCCCCTTGCAGCTAGTCTGTCCATGTGACTACATTTAGGTCAATGGGACGTTTTTTGCTAGTGATGTGTACAACTCTGGGCTTTTTTCAACTCCAAAGGTAAGCCCCTTACTGTGATCTCTGTGTATTTAAAAAAAAAAAAAATCCAGCAAATTGGTTTTAGAATCCCCTGAAGTTCCATAAAGAGTAATCCGTAAAGCACCCACTAGAGTAAATTGTGCAGGAATTGGGTGAGCAGTGAGGCAGACAACCATCATCCTCATGGCTGAGAAGGTCTGGGATTAGGGTGAGGAAATTGAGATGTCAAAAGCACAAAATTTAAGGAGGCACTCACATGCAGGGTCACGCAAGTGAGAGTAACCAATTCCTTAAGATTTGCACCCCAGGTACCTCACTCACCTCACCCTAGTCTCAGCCCTATAGCTGAGCACCTATTCTATGCCAGGTATCATGCCCAGGGCTTGCATGCACCATCTCATCCAATCTCCCCAACAGCCTCTCTTTCCAACTGAAGAAACTGGGGCCAAGAGAGATGCCTAGGTATGTTAGCTATGACAGAAATCTTGGATAATTGACAGCATCAGAACAACAAAACAGCAGGAATGGCTGGGATGGGGTGGAAGGCCAGGAGGAGAGCCATAGAGGAGTAGGGTGTCAACTCTGCCTGGGTGCACCCATGCTTATTGGTCTTGGAGCCCATACACTCACATGGATTTCCCATAAGCCAACTTCCTAAGGTCCTTTATTTGCAAGTTGCTGAGAGCTCAGCCTGGGAAATCCTTGAGTTTTCTACTTGTGTTCTTAGCCAGGATGGTTTGTACAAAGTGCCCAGTCACTGGTCAACTGGTGAGTTTTGCTAAAACCTGTGTCTTAATATCATGGAGCCCTATCCACTTGGAGGGGGAAAAAAAATCTGTGCTCCACCAAAACAGATATAACCATAAAAGGTATATCCGCCATCACACACACCCACCAAAATGACTAAAGTTATAAAGGTCAACAACACTGAGTGTTGGTGAAGATGTGGAGCAACCGGAACTCATACACTGCTGTTGAGAGTATAAGTTGGTACAATGACTTAGTGAACAATTTTGTCAGTGTCCACTAAAGTTAAAGATATGCCGGTACCAGTACCATCAAGTCAACTCTGGCTCCTGCAAACCCATGTGTATCAGAGAAGACTTGTGCTCCACAGGGTTTTCAATCACTGTTTTTTCAGAAGTACGTCATCAGGTGCATTTGGGTTGATTAGAAACTCCAACCTTTAGGTTAGCAGCTGAGCACATTAACTGTTTGCACCACCAAGAGACTTTGGAAGGGAAATACCCCACTCAATAGCAGGGAGGCAACTCCATTAATGAAGCTTCGAGGAGGACTTTCTTTTCTCTTCTTTTTTTATTGTGCTTTAAGTGAAAGCTTACAGTTCAAGTCAGTTTCTCATACAAAAGCTTATACACACATTGTTAAGTGACCCTAGCTGCTGTTTCTGTAATATGACAGAATGCTCATCCTCTCCACCCTGTATTGCTGTGTCCGTTCAACCAGCTCCTGCACCCCTCTGCCTTCTCATCTCGCCTCCAGACGGGAGCTGCCCACTTAGTCTCATGTGTCAACTTGAGCTAAGAAGCACGCCCCTCACCAGTATCATTTTATGTCTTATAGTCCAGTCTAATCTTTGTCTGAAGAGTTGACTTTGGGAATGGTTTCAGTTTTGGGCTAACAGAGAGTTCAGGGACCATGTCTTCTGGGGTCCCTCCCGTCTCAGTCAGATCATTAAGCCTGGTCTTTTTACTAGAATTTGAGGTTTGCACCCCACTTTTCTCCTGCTCCAGCAGGCACTCTCTGTTGTGTTCCCTGTCAGGGCAGTTATTGGTGATAGCCGGGCACCATCTTCTGGTCTCAGGCTGATGGAGACTCTGGTTTATGTGGCCCTTTTTGTCTCTTGGGCTCATATTTTCCTTGTATCTTTGGTATTCTTCATTCTCCTTTGCTCCAGGTAGTTTGGGACCAATTGATCCATCTTAGATGGCTACTTGCTAGCTTTTAAGACCCCAGACACCACTCACCAAAGTGGGATGTAGAATGTTTTCTTAATAAACTTTGTTATGCCAGTTGACCTAGATGTCCCCTGAAACCATAGTCCCCAGACTCCTGCCCCCACTACTCTGTCCTTCAAAGTGTTTGGTTGTATTCAGGAAACTTCTTAGCTTTTGGTTTACTTCAGATGTGCTGACTTGCCCTGTATTGTGTGTTGTCCTTCCCTTCACCTAAAATAATTCTTGTTTACTATCTAGTTGGTGAATACCTGTCTCCCTATCCACCCCCCCCACCCTTGTAACCATCAAAGAATGTTTTCTTCTATGTTTAAACCTTTTCTTGAGTTCTTATAATAGTGGTCTCATCAATATTTGTCTTTTTGCCACTGTCAAATTTCACTCAGCATAATACCTTCCAGATTCAGCCATGTTATGAGGTGTTTCACAGATTCATCCATGTTCTTTGTCATTGAATAGCATTCCATTGTGTGAATATACCACAACTTGTTTATCCATTCATCCATCAATGGGCAGATAGGTTGTTACCATCTTTTTGCTATTGTAAACAGTGCTGCAATGAACATGGGTTAGTTCTATTTCTAGCTTTTTAAGAAAGCACCAAATCCATTTCCAAAGTGGTATACCATTTTACATTCCCATCAGCAGTGTGTAAGTGTTCCAGTCTCTCCACACCTCTCCAACATTTATTATTTTGTGTTTTTTGGATTAATGCTAGCCTTGTTCGGATAAGATGGTATATCATAGTAGTTTTGACTAGCATTTCTCTAATGGCTAATGATCGTGAGCTTTTCCTCACGTATCTGTTAGCCCCCTGAATGTCTTCTTTGGTGAAGTGTCTGTTTATATCCTTTGCCTATTTTTTAGTTGGGTTATTTGTCTTTTCTTTGTTGAAGTTTTGCAGTATCTTGTAGATTTTAGAGAAAAGACACTGATTAGAGTTTTCGTAGCAAAAATTTTTTTCCCAGTCTGTAGGTTGTCTTTTTACTCTTTTGGTGAAGTCTTTGGATGAGCATTTAAGTGTTTGATTTTTATCTAGTTTCTTTTCTGTTGTTTGTGAATTGTTAGTAATATTTTATATACTGTTTATGCCAAGTATTAGGGCTCCTAGTGTTGTCCCTGTTTTTTCTTCCATGATCTTTATCGCTTTAGATTTTATATTTAGGTCTTTGACCCATTTTGAGTTTGTTTTTGTGCGTGGTGTGAGGTACGGGTCTTGTTTCATTTTTTTGCAGATGGATATCCAGTTACGCCAGCACCGTTTGTTAAAAAGACTGTCTTTTCCCCATGTAACTGACTTTGGGCCCTTGTCAAATATCAGCTGCTCATATGTGGATGGATTTATGTCGGATTCTCAATTCTATTCCATTGGTCTATGTATCTGTTGTTGTACCAGTACCAGGCTGTTTTGACTACTGTGGCAGTATAATAGGTTCTAAAATCAGGTAGTGTGAGGCCTTTCACTTTTTTCTTCTTCTTCAATAATGCTTTACTTATCTGGGGCCTCTTCCCTTTCCGTATGAAGTTGTTGATTTGTTTCTCCACCTCATTAAAAAATGACATTGGCATTTGGATTGAGATTGCATTGTATCTATAGATTACTTTGGGTAGAATAGACCTTTTCACACTGTTGAGTCTTCCTATTCATGAGCAAGGTGTGTTTTTCCACTTACGTAGGTGTCGTCTGGTTTCTTGCAGTACTGTCTTGTAGTTTTCTTTGTATAAGGCTTTTACATTTCTGGTTAGATTTATTCCTAAGTATTTTATCTTCTTGGGGGCTATTGTAAATGGTATTGATTTGGTGATTTCCTCTTCGACATTCTCTTTGTTGGTGTAGAGGGATCCAACTGATTTTTGTATGTTTATCTTGTATCCTGATATTCTGCTAAACTCTTCTATTAGTTCCAGTAGTTTTTTTGTGGATTCTTTAGGGTTTTCTGTGTGTAGGATTATATCATGTGTGAATAGAGATACTTTTACTTCTTCCTTACCAATTTAGGTGCCCCTTATTTCTTTTTCTAGTCTAATTGCTTTGGCTAGGAACTCCAGCACAGTGTTCAGTAAGAATGGTGATAAAGGGCATCCTTGTCTGGTTCCCCTTCTCAAGGGGAATGCTTTCAGAGTCTCTCCATTTAGGATGATGTTGGCTGTTGGCTTTGTATAAATGCCCTTTATTATGTTGAGAAATTTTCCTTCTATTCCTATTTTCTTGAGAGTTTTTATCATGAGTGGGTGTTGAACTTTGTCAAATGTCTTTTCTGCATCAGTTGATAAAATCATGCGACTCTTGTCTTTTGTTTTATTTATATGATGGATTACATTGATTGTTTTTCTAATGTTAAACCATCCCTGCATACCTGGTATGAATCCCACTTGGTCATGGTGAATTATTTTTTTAATATGTTGTTGAATTCTATTGGCTAGAATTTTGTTGAGGATTTTTGCGTCTATGCTTAAGAGGGATATTGGTCTGTAATTTTCTATTTTTGGTGTGTCTTTACCTGCTCTTGGTATCAAAGTTATCCTGGCTTCATAGAATAAGTTTGGGAGTATTCCATTCTTTTCTATGCTCTGAAAGACCTTTAGTAGTAGTGGTGTTAACTTTTCTCTCAAAGTTTGGTAGAATTCTCCAGTGAAACCATCAGGGCTAGGACTTGTATTTGTTGGGTTTTTTTTTAAATTACCTTTTCAACCTCTTCTTTTGTTACAGATTTATTTAGTTGTTCTACCTCTGTTTGTGTTAGTTTAGGTAGGTAGTGTGTTTCTAGAAATTTGTCCATTTCCTCTAGGTTTTCAAATTTCTTAGAGTACAATCTTTCATAGCACTCAGTTACGATTCTTTTAATTTCAGATGGGTCTGTTGTGATATCGCCCATCTCATTTCTTATTCAGGTTATTTGCTCCCTCTCCTGTTTTTCTTTTGCCAGTTTGGCTGTTGCTTTATCTATTTTGTCGAGCTTTTCAAAGAACTAGTTTTGGGTCTTGTTAACTCTTTCAATTATTTTCCTATTCTCTATTTCATTTGATTCTGCTCTAATTTTTATTATTTACTTTCTTCTTATGCCCGAGGGCTTCTTTTGCCAAGTTGTAGGGTTAATGTTTTGATTTTTGCCCTTTCTTCTTTTTAGATGTGTACATTTAGTGCTAAAAATTGATCTCTGAGCACTGCTTTTGCTGCGTCCCAAAGGTTCTGGTAGGATGTGTTTTCATTTTCATTTGATGCTATGAATTTCTTTATTCTGTCCTTAATTTCTTCTATAACCCAGTAGCTTTTGAGAAGGATGTTCAGTTTCCATGTGTTGGATTATTTTTCCTTCCTTTCCTGTTATTGATTTCTAGTTTTATGGCTTTATGGTCAGAAAAGAGACTTTGTAATATTTCAATGTTTTGGATTCTGTTAAGGCTTGCTTTATGGCCTAATATGTGGTCTCTTCTGGAGAATGTTCCACGTGAGTTGGGAAAGAAAGTGTACTTGGCTGCTGCTGGGTCGAGTGTTCTGTATGTCTGTGAGGTCAGGTGGCTAATTGTGGCATTTAGATCTTCCTTATCTTTACTGAGCTTCTTTCTGGATGTTCTGTCCTTCACTGAAACTGGTGTATTAAAGTCTTCTACTGTTATTGTGGAGCTGTCTATCTCTCTTTTCAATGCTGTTAAAGTTTGTTTTATGTATTTTGGAGCCCTGTCATTGAGCACAGAAATATTTATTATGCTCGTGTCCTCCCAGTGTATTGACCCTTTAATCATTATATAGTGTCCTTTCTTATCCTTTGTGGTAGATTTAACTTTAAAGTCTATTTTGTCAGAAATTAATATTGCCACTTCTGCTGTTTTTTGATTGTTATTTGTTTGATATATTTTTTCCATCCTTTGAGTTTTAGTTTCTTTGTGTCTTTAAGGCTAAGGTGTGTCTCTTGTAGGCAGCATATAGACAGATTGTGTTTTTTTTAACCATTCTACCACTCGTCATCTCCTTATTTGTGTGTTTTGTCCATTTACATTCAGTGAAATTATTGATAGGTATGAGTTTAGTGCTGTCATTTTGATGTCTTTTTTTTCTGTGTGTGTGTGTTGTTGGAAGTTTCTTTGTTCCATTTAATTTTCTGGCTGAGTTGTTTTTCTTTATATATTGTCTTTTCCTCTTTTTCATTGTTGTCGATTTTGTATTTGCTGAGTCTTCCTGTTTTTCTTCTTATTTCGATGTGTAGGATTGTTAGTTTCCTTTGTGGTTACCTTAATATTTACCTCTATTTTTCTAAGTTTAAGCCAATCCTTTATTTCTTTATATGGCCTTGACTTCCTCTCCATATGAAAGATCTGTGACCACATTTTTTTGTCCCTGTTTTTTGTTTTAACATTGTGTTTTATATAATGACGTCTCTATTTCCCTGTTTTGAGCGTTTTATCTTTTATTTGTTTTTGTGATTTCCCTATCTGGGTTGATATCTGATTGTTCTGTCCTGTGTTCTAGTCTTGAGTTTTCATCTGATGTTATTGATATTCTAACCAGAGGACTCCCTTTAGTATTTCTTGTAATTTTGATTTGGCTTTTGCAAATTCCCTAAACTTCTTCTTATCTGGAAAGGTCCTAATTTCGCCATCATATTTGGGAGACAGTTTTGCTGGATATAAAATTCTTGGCTGGCAATTTTTCTTCCTTCAAGGCTTTATATGTGTCATCCCATTGCCTTCTTGCCTGCCTGGTTTCTGCTGAGTAGTCTGAGCTTAGTCTTATTGACTCTCCTTTGTCAGTGACTTTTCATTTATCCCTAGCCACTCTTAAAATTCTCTCTTTATCTTTGGTTTTGGCAAGTTTGATTATAATATGTCTTGGTGACTTTCTTTTGGGATCTACCTTGTGTGGGGTTTGATGAACTCCTTGGATAGATACCTTTTCATCTTTCATTTTCTGCCTACAAATCTTCAACAGTTCTCTCTGTATTTTCTGTTCTCTCCTCTAGTTCTGGTGCTTCAATCACTCGTAGGTTGTTCCTCTTGATAGAATCCCACATAATTCTTAGGGTTTCTTCACTTTTTTAAATTATTTTATCTGATTTTTCCTCAGATAAGTTGGCATCAAGTGCTTTATCTTCAGTCTCACTAATTCTGACTTCCATTGCCTCAATCTGTTCCTATGACTTTCTATTGAGTTGTCTCATTCTGAAATTTTATTGTTAATCTTCTGGATTTCTGTTTACTGTCTCTCTATAGATTCTTATAGCCTATTAAATTTGTCATTATGCTCTTCTCTGATCTTCTTAAGTTCCTCTATTGCTTTATCTGTGTGTCCCCTGGCTTGTTCTGAGTTTTGCCCGATCTCCTTCCTGATCTCTTGAAGAGCTCTGTGCATTAATCTTTCCAAAAAAATTCTCTTCCTCCAGAAGATTTCTTGATTCTTTGTTTTGGGTGTTTGCTGAAGCCATCATGGTCTGCCTTTTTATGCGATTTTCTATTGATTGTTGTTGCTGAGCCATCAATAAATTATTATATTTATTTATTTTATGTTTGCTTACAATTTCCTAGCTTCTTGTTTTGTTTTGATATGCCCAAATAGGCTGGTCATGTGACCTAGTTTCATTATTGGTGTCTTTGAAGCTCTCATGTCCTGTCATCAGATGGTTAGAGCTTTTACTAGGTGTGTGAGCCCAGGATTCAGTTTACATTTCTTGTATGGATTCAGCTCAGGTGTCCAGGTAGTTAGTCACCAGGTGTGTGGTGCAGGCTCTCACCTACAGTCTTAGACAAGCAGGGGATTGGTGTAGGCACAGGTATCTGGCTGCAATAAGGGTCATGTGCTGAGCAAGGCAGGGGGCTGACAACCACCCCTAAGTGTGAGGAAAGCATGTCCCTGTTCCCTGGAGCTTATAGGTGTGTGGGTTTTGCAGCTGGACTATGGTCACCCAATGCTGTTGGCTGTAAGGACTGGGAGGCACCACTTATCCTTGGACCCCTGTTGCAGGTGGCTAGGTGGCATGGGTGGAGCCACCAGTCCTCAGGGCCCTCATGTTGGTAGGTGAGGACCCTGCTTAATAGGCAGAGCAGTGTCAACTGTCATGAACCTGCCTCTCCACCGTATAGCTGAAACAGTTGAAGTTAGAAGCTTCAGGTATATACCCTGTTATACTGTGCTAATGAGGGCCCATGCTGTTGAAATGGGCCCACACGGTTCTATGCAGGGGTGAAAGGCATTCAAAGTCTATGGACCCCTTATGCCTGTGCCTAGGCAAAGGAGTTGTTACTGCCCTGAGTTCCTGGCTTAGGGGAGCCAGCTGATTGTTTTTCTCCCCAGTTTGTTAGTTTGTTCCCTCTCCAAGGCTGGGAGAATGGCTTGGTACGTGCAACGGGTCCTACTTTCAGCCCAGGGAAAGTGGCTATCACTGAAGCCGGTTTGGGGCCTGGTATAGAGTGGGGAGGGATCAGGTAAATGGGAGAGAATTTTTTTTCCCCAAAGGGCTGTTTTTTGATCTGCGTGGTAGGTTAGACTCATGTACTTATCTTTTGCCGATTGAGGACCACTTCTCACTGGTTCTAGGCCACTGCTCCATCTCTCTCAATGTGGAAAACGTGTCCTTAATGCCACTGCTTGCCTCACTGTGGCTCATCAGCTGATCAAGCCTGCGGGGTGCTGGTTCCTGCCAGGTCAGGTCTGGCAACTCCTTACTCCTTCTGAACCATCTCTCCCTCCCCCTGCCAGTCAGTCAGATTCCTCAACTTTGTCTTCGATGTTCAGGGCTCCTAGATTGTCATATGTAATCAATTCACTTGTTTTTTCAGGTCTTTGTTGTAAGAGGGACTACTCCACCATCTTGGCCCTGCCTTGAGGGGGCTTTTTCATACACGTTTAATGACAGTGTAGTATTGGGTTGAGGACTCTGCTATTAGATGCCCTTCATACCCACAGTCCCAGAAAAGAGACTGCCTTCCAGCTCCTGTTTAGAGACAGGATTGTTACTGTATTCAGGAAGACCTTTCAGGGCCCAGGCGTCAGGAGCCAGAATCTTCAAAAAGTTACTATGGATATCAGGTAAAGGAAGTTCCGCCCCTCAGAGATGGATCTGACAGGCCCATAAAGGCCACCTAATACCTCTGAGCCCATGTGCTTTTGATATCATGTCTCATTTTCTGCATGAATGAGAGACTCAGCCGGTCTAAAGAGATCTTCAGTTTTAATTTACAGCAGATGAAGCTTTGCTCACCTGCCGTTGCTGCATGGAGGTTGTGTGTGGCTGGTGGCCACCTTCACCAAACAACAGCCTCATCTGCTAAACAAAAGAGTGTGGTTTTCCAAGTGTTTACACAACAACTTAGGGTAAACTGTGAAACTCCCTTTCCCTCCTGAGAAAGGGTCCTGATAAACCAGGCTTTAGGGGAGACTCGAAGTGAATGGAGAACCCAGATGCAGATTCTTTGGTGGGAGGGAAATAATTCAAGGCCGTAAGTGAGGTCAACCCTGGGGACTCTGTTAGTTTGTAATTGGTGACACTGGCCTCAGCGTTCTGGGCCCTCTCCCCTGCCTCAGCGACACTCAACCCTTGTTTCCGCCAGGTAAGGGAGTAGAAACTTATTTAGCACCTACAGTTGCCAGGCTGTATGCCAGTCTCTCCATCTCTAGTCTTTCTTTAACCATTATTCCCATTTGACTGATGGGAATACTAAGTCAAAGAGCCAGTAAGTATCAGAGGCAGGCTTCACACCCAACCGTGTCTGGTCCCAAAGACCCTCAGGAAGGCCGCAGCCTCTGGGCCCTCCCTCTACGCCTTCTATCTTTGCACTAGCATGAAAGACGTGATAGCAGACATTTACATTTCCGTGCAGAAGGTTCTGGGATTTCATGGGGCCGAGGTGGGCACACTCTGGTAGGAAGAAGGCTGGGACACTGCCTTGAAGGTATGTGTTGACACGTGATCAGAAGCTTACTGGCAGACTCACTTGTCATTTTGTATTGTTACCCAAAATTGTATCAGCTTTAAGTTTGAAATCTCCCTTGCTCAGGTAGCATTTCATTTGGGAGTGGGTTTTGGAGGTGGTGCTGAAGGAGATGATGGGGAAGCTGAAGAGTGCCTGAGGGAGGAAGATCCCGAAGGAAGAGGATCCTGAAGGTGTGTTTACCCTAAGTAAAGAGCAATATGTGCCCCAGGCCTGGGCATCGGCCTTGTGGAGGCTGAAGGGTCAGCCTCCATTTCCCTTTTGGCTTCAGTGGGGAGGATCATGGCACAAAGACGAGCTAAGGTGACCTTCTGTGCTGGTGGAGGCATCAGAGATGGAGGCATGTGCAGGACACACAAAAAGACCAGACCTTGTCAGTGCCCTCAGGAGTCTGCCACATTGGTCGGACTCTCTGGACTTCCACTGTTCTGTCAGAGGGGCCTAGCTGGAGCACCTCTGCAAAGAGGCAGGGCTGATCCCAGTAGCCTGTGTTCCTGCACAGGGTGGGAGAAGTCAATGGGAAGACTGTCTTAAGGATTCTCCCAGACACTCCCAGAAGGCTTGGGGCTCTCATTGGTAATAAAGGAATATGGCAGATTGCCTCCTAGAAATGACCCTGAAAATCAAAGTATGTCTTCTTGGGAGCCTCTGCTGACTTGGTACTCCTCTCCATTGCTCCTTTTCCCCACCTGTCTTCAGTCTCCATTCCTTCAGATGCAGCAAGACTTAGTGTGATTTTGGAAAAGTTAGGAAAGAAAAAAGGCAAGTTAGCAACCATCCTGGGTGTCACAAATGGTTTGCACTTGACTACTAACGTAAAGGTTGGAGGTTTCACACCACTCAGAGGCACCGTGGAAGGAAGTCCTAGTGATCTACTTCTACAAGATTATAGCCATTGAAAACCCTGTGGAGTGCAGTTCTACTCTGAAACACATGGGATCACCATGAGTTTGAATTAATCCCATGGCAACTGGTTTGGTTTTTTAGCGACCACTCATTGTGGCAGACACTGCAAGTTGCCTCCAATTATCCATTCTCCCCTTCTTCCTTACTAACAGAATTCCAATTTGTTCAGGGTTGCAATGCACCCAGCTAAAAATCTCTACTTCCCAGCTGCCCTTGCAACTCTGCGTGACCAAGTGACCCAGTTCTGGCCAATGCGACATTAAGTGAAAAGCTCATAGGCGGAACTTAGAGGAAAGTTCTTTGATAAAGAGGTCCATTCAGCCAACTTACACCTTTAGCCCTTTGCCCTCCTCCTTCTTCCTGCCCTGAATGCAGGAAATGACCCAAGAAGTGGGGCAACCATCTTGAAGCACAAGTTTCAAGCCTGAGAACAAAACACACATGCTCAGGATAGTTGGGCCCAGGTCCCTGGTAGGGCCATAGAGCCTCCATCCAGCCCTGGCTGCCTCCCCCAGACTTCTTGGTATGTGAGAAAAACAAGCACTTCACTTGCTTAAGTTGTTATCTTCCAGGTTCTCAGTTACTCAGAGCCGAAGACAACCCTAGCTGATACAGCTCTCCCATACCACCCACATACAACCACTGCTAATATTTAGTCCTGCTTCCTCCTACGTCTTTCTCTGTGTAGAATCAGACTGCCTGTCTTTGAATTCTGGCTCCTTCACTTACCAAGTAGGTCACTTACGGAAGTTACCTAATCTGTCTCTATTCTTAGTGTAAAAAATAAGATAATACGAGCTTCCTCAGAGGGTTTTATGAAGGCTCAATGAAATGATACATAAAGTAATAAGACAGGGCCTAGAACTTAGTATGTGCTTAATAAATATTCATTATTAATAATATTAAAATTTTTAAATCCCAGTTTTTTCACTTGACATTATAGCATATGCATTTTCCCTTACTACTAAGAAAAAAAAAAGTCCTTGTAAATATCATTTTAACAGGGCCTAGAACTTCATATGTGCTTTAACAGATGCTAGTTATTATTATTCATATCAAAATTTCATAGCTATGAGTCGGAATCGACTCAACACACTAGGTTTTTTTGTTTTTAGGTACTTATTTACTTAACATTATGCCATATTCATTCTTCCATGACCATGTGAAGTCCTTGTTAACATCATTTTTAATGCCTGCCTAACATTCTTTCGTATGGCTAGACCAGGGGCTAGACTTTTAACTTCTTATTAAAGAGTCAAACACTAAATATATTAAACTTTCTGGATCATATGATCTCTGTCATAACTCTTCAACTCTGCCATTGCAGTGTGAAAGCAGTCCCCAAACCCCAGTGCCATTGAGTCAATTCCGACTCATAGCGACCCTACAGGAAGGGTAGAACTGCCCCATAGAGTTTCCAAGGAGCACCTGGAGGATTCGAACTGCCAACCCTTTGGTTAGCAGCCGTAGCACTTAACCACTACACCCCAGGGTTTCCGATGAAAGCAGTCATAGACAATAATTAAAGAAATGTTCATGGTTGTGTTCCAATAAAACTTTATTTACAAAAACTGTAAGAGAGCTGGATTTTCCCCTCTGAGGGTCATAGTTTGTTGACTCCTGGGCTAGGCTTGTTCCCAATTTAGGGCTATGGTAAATAAGCAAGCAAGGAAGGTCTTGGTGCTAAAGTCCTTGACCATATTTCCTTTGAACAGTTTCTCAGGAGAAGAATTACATTTTTAAGTCTTTTGAGTCATATTGACAAATTCACGAAGCAAAAAAAAATCACCTGCACTCTGATGGCCCAAGTGGTAGCGCACACTGTGATTTGTTCTGGGGCCTCCCTCCTGGAATAGATAGCTCGGCAGCCTGTTGTGTCCAGCACTCTAGCTAGCTACCAAGAGGTCCTAGTACCTTGAGGGACGAGAACTTAGGCTTGAGTCCTGGGGCAGATTCCTTAGCTACTTTCTTAATTTGTGTAGTGAGAATGACACTGAACACGCAGGTTTGTTGTAGGGGAAAAATTGCATGTGCCCGGCAAATAGTGGGCACCCAGTAACCAGCAACTATTATGGATTCTGTCTGAGAAAGATACCATACTGTAAGATTCTGGCACCTACAAATTCATCAAGGCTTTGTGCAAAAAAAAAAAAAAAAAAAAAAAATTTTTTTTTTTGTGCTTGGACCTGTACCCTTGCTTGCTCCACTGTGGTTTTCCAGATTTTTCCTGGGCAGGAAGAGCAATGAGTCTGTCTCTTCCATCATTCTTCCAATTCCTCAAGGGTAAAGAGGCGACATCTTCTTCTACTGTTATTGTATGCCTTGCCCTTCAGCTTCGCCATCTCCCTAACCCGACCCCAACCCCGACCACACTCAGCAGCCCAGTATCCAATGTGACTGGACACACAAGATGTGCAAGGAAAACTGGATAAGTGACTGAACGAGGGAGCCTGGCATTTCCAAACTCCAAGGAGGCATGGCCCACATACATATGGCAAAGCACTGAAATTTGAATGTAGGGGTCCTTCATAAGCCTAACCCTTTTCCAGACAACTCCTTGACTTTGTCCCAAAGTCCTGTGTCTCTCTTTGCTTGCCCATGGCCTGGCACCACTCCCGCCCCACCCCATCCCCAGGAGGCCTTGGAAGGATATTGATGGGTACCTCCAGGACACTCCACACCCTCTTACCTCTTCTACCATCCTCCACTTCTTTTCTGGGTCTGCTCCATGGAGGCCCCTCTTACCATTTGGAGAGGTTGAAGAAAGCTGCCATCTCTGCCAAAATCCAGCTCATAAAATTCCTTCCTACTTTTCTTTTCACCTTGAATTTTTCGTGAAGCCAAATGGCAGTTTCCAAAGGTGAAAAACTGTTATTTTCCCAGACAAATTCCTGTGAAGTGAAAATTGCTAGTTTCACACAGCTCTGCCACTGATGGCTATTATTACTATGGGTGCTAGATTAGCACAATTTGATCAGGAAAAAATAAAACCTGGGTCCTGTTCCCATCAGGGCTCAGACATTCCTATAGCCAGGCTGTCACAGACAAAGAGCAAGTAGGTGGCTTTCCCAAGGGCTCTATTGCCACGCCCACCATAACCATGCCATGGTGTATCCCCCTACTGAACATGGCCAAGCTCAAGAACATGTTTCTCTACCTCCAAAGAGTGGGCAAGCACTCCTTAGGGGACTGGGACATCTGCTCTGTAAAGAACGTGGGCTCAGCCCCTTGGAGAGGAAAAAAATATATATATATTGGCTGGTGATTTTAGAGTGGGGCAAATAGAATTCCATAAAATGGTGACCCTGTATGGGAAGCTATCCCACACATTCCCAACCCAACCATTTTACCACAGCTTGGTAGAATGCTATGGTATTCTAGCATTCAAGACGGAAGGACTTTTAGGATTCGTCTAGTCCAGTGGTTTTCAAATTGTGTTCCATAGATCCCTTAGAGAAACACTGGTGGCATAGCAATTAAGAGCTACGGCTGCTAACCAAAAGGTCGGCAGTTCAGATCTACCAGGCACTCCTTGGAAACCATATGGGGCAGTTCTATTCTGTCCTATAGGGTTGCTATGAGTCAGAAGTGAGTAGACAGCAGTGGGGCAGTGGGCGGAGCCCATAGGATTCTGTAAAATGACTTCAAGAACTTCTGTGGTTGAGAAAGAGGGTAGCAAGTGGGAACCTGGGTCTCCAACTCAGCTTTAACCAAACCAGCTTGGCTTTAATCTGTACCATATTGATGTTTCATTTAAGATTTTGTTTGACCAATGAGTTTTTGTTTAACAAAATGCTTTAAAACCTCTGTTGTTGTTGTTGTTGTTTTTCCTTTCAAATATCCAGCCTTCAGCCCAGAGAGGTGAGAACATTTGCCTGGGATCACACAGCTAGTAGAGCTTAGCCCTCAAGTTCTGGTTTTGAGTTCCTTCCACTACTTCTTGATGCAGTGGCTCTTACCTGAGAAACCAGGATTCGCCTCATGTGGATTTTGATGGTGCCAAAACGTGAGCATGATGTTGGAGTCAGGTGCAGAATTAAACTCACATTACATAGGACCATCTTAGAAGCTTGGACATATGGTTCTTTGCTTAAACGTTGGGTAATCTGACTCACCACTAATCCTGATGTCAGATATTGCTTGGAAATTTTCACTTTGAAAGGAAAGAAAAAATTGCTCCCATGTAGGTGCATTTGGATGTCTCATTCAGGAGCCATGCTCAGCGCCAAGCAGTGATAAATATCTTTGGCGACAAGCCGTGGATAACTGTGTTTGCATGCTTTCCTGGGTGTCTGGCTGTCAACAGCAAAGATGGAGATGAGAGAGAATCAACAGCCTACACTTTAAAAAAATTAATCTCCTAAAGCCCCACACGCTGAGCTCACAGCAGAGCAAGAGTTCTGTCTCATGTGCATTTCTGAAGAAATGCCCTATGCTTGGACTAGCCCAAGAAGTTCTTGGCTTTGAAAAGCAAAGTGATTATTTCACTAGGGAGAGTTAGGGTAGGAGCCAGCTTTGGGGTGAGAGAAAAGGACATGTTCCCTGGCTGTACATTTGAGCCACACCTGCATTATGTCGCAGTTGGTCAGCTCCCAAATTCCTGGGTCTGAGAGGGAAGTCAGAACACAGGAAGCCAGGCTGAAATGGGCTTTCCTGGACTTGGGGTGAATTGAGTGAGTAAAATGGGAGTCTCGTCCTAAACTGAAGTGGGAAGCTGCTTCCCTAAACTTGTTTTTATGGTTGTCGTTGTTTTTGTGTACCATTGAGTCAATTCTGACTTGTAGCGACCCTATAGGACCGAGTAGAACTGGCCCATAGGGTTTCTTAGGCTGAAATCTACAAGAGCAGATTGCCAGATCTTTCTCCCATGGAGCTGCTGGGTGGGTTCAAATTGCCAGCCTTTCAGTTAGCAGCCGAGCACCATCAGAACTCCTTTACTTGATGGTGGAAAAATATATGCAGCAAAAAAAAATAATAAATAAATAAATTGGCATTTTAACCATTTTTAGTGTACAATTCAGTGACATTAATTGCATTTGGCGTGTTGCGAAACCATCGCCACTATTCCCAGAAGTTTTTCATCACCCCAAACAGAAACTCTGTACCCCTTAAGTAATAACTCTCCATCCCTCCCTCCTCCCAGCCCCTGGTAACCACTAATATGCTTCTGTCTATACACATCTACTTATTCTGGATATTTCATAAAAGTGGAGTCATACAATTTTTGTCCTTTTATGTCTCGCTTGCTTCACTCAGCATATTTTTCAAGGTTCACCTGTTTCGTAGCTTGTATCAGCACTTCATTTCTCTTTATGGCTGAGTAATGTTCCCTTGTAAGTGTGTACCACATTTTGTTTATCCATTCAAATGCTGATGGACACATGGCTTTTTTCCTAACTGCTTCCCTAGATTCTTATCTCTGAATGTTCTGATAAGATTTACGCAAGGCTGTTGGGGTCACCCAGTTCTGGTCCTCCTCTAATAACACCTAGAGCAGCTCTTTATAGAGTCATCAAAAGAACTTATGGAGGAAAAGCTGGCCTTACACCACAGGAAGGGCTGAATTCTATTAACTAAAAGATCACTCCTTTGTAAGTCCTAGTTCCTTGGACTACACAGGCCTCTCCCTGTGCCATAGCCTGGCTAGCTCAAGGCTTCAGGACTCAGCTTGGGCATCCCCTTTCCAGAAGCATTTCCCATTCACCATTCATGCTATTTACCGACTGCTGCTCTGCTCTCCTATTGTTCCCTCTTCTCCCCATTAAGACACTGAACTAGACATAAAAGATCACACTTCTGTTTATTGCCAGACCAGATGAGCTGTCATCAAACTTGAAGGATGTGTTTGGGAATATTCCGACTTACATATGGTAGCCTACAGCCATGCTTCCCAAACTGTGTATGGTTCATGGTCCAGCTGCATCAGCCTCATCTGGGAGTTTATTGCTGTGGTTCTTGTTAGTTGCTGTGGAGTTTATTCTGATTCATGGCGACCCCAAGTGTGCAGAGTAGAACTACCCCATAGAGTTTTCAAGGCTTTGACCTTTTGGAAGCAGATCACCAAGTCTGTTTTCCAAGGCGCCTCTGGCTGAGTTCAAACCTCCAACCTTTCGGATAGTAAAATACTTAATGGTTTGCACCACCCAGGAACTCCAGGGGTGTTATGGATGGAATTGTGTCCACCTAAAATACGTGTCAACTTGGCTAGGCCATGATTCCCAATATTGTGTGGATGTCCACCATTTTGTGATCTGATGTGATTATCCTGTGTGATAATCCTAACCTCTATGATAGTGAAGCAGAATTAGAGGCAGTTATATTAACGAGGCAGGGCCCAATCTACAGGATTAGGTTGTATCTTGGGTCAATCTCTTTTGAGATATAAAAGAGAGAAGCAAGCAGAGAGACCCGGGAACTTCATATCATCAAGAAAGAAGTGCAAGGAGCACACCCTTTGGACCCAGGATCTCTGCACTGAGAAGCTCCTAGACCAGGGAAAAATCAATAGCAAGGACTTTTCCCCAGAGGCAACAGAGAGAGAAAGCCTTTCCCGGGAGCTGGTGCCCTGAATTCAGACTTCTAGCCTCCTACACTGTGAGAGAATAAATTTCAGTTTCTTAGAGCTATCCAGTTGTGGTCTTTCTGTTATATGACACTAGATAACTAAGACAAGGAGTTTATTAGAAATGCAGAATCTTAGACCTACTGAACCAATATCTGCTTTTCACAGTACGTTCCAATAAAGTTTGTGGAGCAATGGCCTACTAAAGTTCACTTCAGGGGCTTGTTCTGGGGCATAGTGAGAGAGAGGCCCCTGTAAGTAACCCTGGGGAGTAGCAGCCTCACCACCAAGATGTTGCATGGACAGAGAAAACTAAGCCCTAAAGTGGAAGTCTCAAGGGCAGACTCAGTGTTGCAGAATGAGTAACAGCAGACTGAGGGATAAGGACTCTCCCAAGCGATGCTGGGGGATGGATTTGGCTAGTCAGAGATAATGTGTCCTGAACGTCGCGTATGTGCAGGCCCTGGACTAAGTGCCTTGTGTGCTTTGCGTGCATTAATCTTTGCATCAGTCCTGTGAGCTTGGCATCCATGTTACAAATGAAAAGATGGCAGCTCTTGGTCCAAGTGCTCTGGAAAATAATTTCACACTGTCACATTGAGATCCAGGAGTCCCACTTCTGAACAATGAATAAAGAAGACTGAAGAAGAATTGATGCCTTTGAATTACGATATTGGCGAAAGATATTAAATATACCGTGGACTGCCCGAAGAATGAACAAATCTGTCTTGGAAGAAGTACAGCCAGAATGCTCTTGAGAAGCAAGGATGGCGAGATTTCTATAGGAAACTCTTATATGTGTACAGTAAGAGGCATGGACTAAAACGTTTCTAGCAGAGTTTATAATTGCAGAAAACACCTAGGTACAACCCACATGTCCACCAAAAGGAGAATGGATAAATAAATTGTGGTGTACGCATAAAATGGGATATTCTCCAGCAGAGAAAATGGATGAAATGCAGCTTGGCACAACAACGAGGATGAATCTCAGAAATGTAATTTTAAGAAGGATAAAGAACGAGTCACAGAAGCTCTCATACAGCATGATACAACAGCTTTTTTTTTATAAAAGCTCAAAAAACAAGCAATGTATTGTTCAGGAATGCATACGGAAGTAATTTTTAAAGAAGATTTTATTTTTTTTAAAGCAAAGGAACAGTAGACCCATATTCCAGGATCATGGTTACCTGTCACTGGAGACAGAGATGGGAAAGAACAAAACATTTGCCGGCCCTGCACTGTCTTCATGATCTTTGTTATGTTTGAGCCTATTGTCACAGCTACTGAGTCAATACATCTCATTGAGGGCTCTCCTTGTATTCGCTGACCCTCTGCTTTATCAAGCCTGGTGTCCTTTTCTAGTGGTTGGTCTTTCCTGATGACATGTCCAAAGTAAGCAAGACGAAGTCTCATCATCCTCATTTCTAAGGAGCATTAGTTATGGAGTAATTGAAAGTCCTGGGATTTGAACCCAGGCAACTGACAGCAGAGCCCACCCAAACCACTGAGCTATGCTGTTTGTTGCTTGGGAGGCTGGCCTCAAGAGCAGCTGCAAATATTATTCACAGGTCTGACTAAGAGGAGGCAGGCCTGCCGTTAATCACCAATCCCTTTCCACGAGGGGACACCTCACTCCAGAGCCACCAGGATCATCAAGTAGGTGTTGGCCTATTCTCTTTACCAAGCTGGTTCAGGACTCATGGTGACCTGCTGCCAACAGCTCAGTCCTTCCTCAAGCCACGGTTCACAAAGGCTGTCAGAAATTTACCTGTATTCGCTCCAGTGGCACGCTTTACGCAGGTATCACAGGTTTGTGAAACAGGGAAGAGAAACATAAAGCCGAATAGAAAAACAAATAAATCTAGTTAGGTTTTTGAGCCTCATTCCAGCTTCTAACGTCCCTCAACAGGGAGTTTAAGAGGCCTCTGCTTTTGGATAACACTTTACAATTCTTCAAAGGACTTCCACCTGTGTCTTCCTAATACTCCAGTCGTGAAAGGAGCTACATCAGGTCTCTGCACTCCATGGCCCCCAGGGAGGGTAAACAAATTGCCCAAAGTCTAGGCTGTGTGGCCTTGAGTGGTCCTTCTGCCTCACTGGCCTTCCATTCCTCACCTGTAAAGTACAAGGGCTGACCCCGGTGATTTGTAAGGAGCCTTCCAGCTCTGAAAATCTACAGGACCAGGTCTCCCAGTTTTACTGCTTGCTCTGGAAGGAGTTAATTACTCCAGTACCCCTGCAACCACTGGTAAGACTCAGAGGGAAGGCTCTCTGGGCTTAAAGGAAGCAAACAGCAAAGGAAAAAGACAAGAAGAATAAGAATAAAACAACCCCTGCTGTGTTTTTTTAATGTATGTTCTTTTTTATCCTATGGACCAAATTCTAGACAGCTCCAGAGCGATTTGGATTTCTTGTGCTTTGCGTGGCTTGGGGATTACACTGCCCAAGTGAACACAAAGGAGAGAAGAAAGCAACCTGGGCTGTGGGCTCCGTGGCCAGCCGTGTGCAGAGGCAACGAGCACTAAGCACCGGGTGAGTTGCCCCGCTGCCTCCCAAACAGCGCTTGAAGCAAAGTCAGATGTCTCCTTCCCAGAAAGTGGAAGAGGAAAATATCAATCTGTTTTGGGGAAAGTTACGAATTGCGTGTGCCTGGAACACTTGATATATGACTGTAGCCTGGTGAGCAACAAGGGATTCTTGCTGTTGCATTTGATCTCGGGGATGGTAATGTGTTCTCCTGACATCATCCAAATGGGGAATGACTGAGGATGTTTTCTATAAGATGGTTGCAAACTTCAAAGGCCACTCTTAACCCCGTGCCACCCCCGCCTCCCTCCCTTTCTTCCTCAGTTCCCTCCAGGCCTGCCTCTCCCATCACCCAGCAAATTGTTTCGGGGCCAAAAGTGATTGTAGGACGATCAAGAATCAAGGCACTTGTGGCAGGTGGTATCACCTGTGTCTGGGCAACAGCCACACAGGCCTCATCTGCTCCGCAGTTGTGGAGGAGGGAGGGGGCCGCCTGAGGAGGATCCTAGCCTGGCCCAGCCAGCAGCTAGGGCGCCGGGGAGGGGAGCTGGCAGGGGGCTGATCCTCACCGCCCTCCAGCTGGCGAGATGGAGGCAGACTCCCTTGAGACCCAGCAGCCCAGCCGCCATGGTCCCAGTGTTAGCCTGCAGCACCTGGCCGGGCCCTTGCATTTCACAAGGAAACGCTGAGGGCCAAGAGGTGAACTGGCCTCCTGGACAACACTAAGAGAAGGGGTGGAAGTAGAATCCAGGCACCTCCGCTTCCAGCCTGTAGCCATCCCCTGCACCATTGCACCTGGGCTTGGCTGGACAGAGAAAAACTCGGCCTGTTCAGCTTCTCCCCCACCCCATTCCTTGAATTAACGGGAGTTAGCATTCTCGCCTCCATGTAGGAGACCCAGGTTCAATTCCTGGCCAATGTACCTCATGGGCAACCACCATCCTTCTGTCAGTGGAGGTTTGTATGTTGCTATGATGCTGAACAGGCTTCAGCAGAACTTCCAGACTGAGACAGACTAAGAAGAAAGGCTGTTTTTCTACTTCCCAAAATCAGCCAGTGAAAACCCTCTGGGTCACAATGATCCAAACCACAACCAATCGTGAGAATGGCACAGGCCCAGGCAGAGTTTTGTTCCCTCGTATGTTGGGGGGCCACCATGAGTCAGAGGCTGACTCCACAACAGCTAACAACAATTACAACAACATCTCTCTGGGGTTTACTGCGTGTCAGGCACTGTCCTAAGCACCTTATGCGAATTAACTCGTTTTGCCCTCACACGAAGGTACCCTGGTAGCACAGTGGTTAAGAACGTGGCTGCTAACTGAGAGGTTAGCGGCTTGAACCCACCAACCTTTCCAAAGGTGAAAGACGTGGCAATCTGCTTCCGCAAAGATTACAGCTTGGGAAGCCCTGTGGGCAGTTCTCCTCTGTCTTATAGGGTTGCTATGAGTTGGAAGCGACTCGATGACAACAGGTGTGGTTTTTGATTACCCTCACACTAACCCAGAGGTTCTGAACCAGGGAAATTTTGTCCCCCAGGGGGCACTTTTTATTGTCATGACTGGAAGAGGGTGCTGGTGGCATGTAGTGGGTAAAGGCCAGGGATGTGCTAAACATCCAACAATACACAGAATGGTGGCCCTCCGCCCCCCACCAACAAAGAATCATCTAGCCCAAAATGTCAACAGTGCTGAGGTCGGGAAATCTTGCTGTAACTCTTTGAGATATGTATCATTATTATATTATGCTATACTATGTTGTTTGGGGGTGGCGGTTATTCTTATTTTGCAGATGTGGACATAGATTAAGTGACTTGCCTGGGGTCACACAGCACGGGAGTGGCAGAAGCAGGATGCAAGCTGGCAGTCAGGCTCCTTGGGCCCCTGCTGTAGCTTCATTATGCAGGGCATGCAGGAAACCAGTGTCATCTAAAAATACTGGTCAAGCCAAAGAACCCCTTGGCCCTCACCGAGATTCACTCCCCTCCTGAGAGGTAGCAGTTTGAGGCCCGTTGTCTGCTTGTGCATGCATGTATGTGAATACAGAGAGCTCTATAGTCCTAGGTTTTGGTTTGGAAGGCAGTTAAATGACACTGTTCTATATCAAGCTTTTTGCAATTTGTTTTTTCTTGCTTAACCACTGTCTTGGAATTCATTCCATATTAGGACATGCAGGTACTCATCAGTTTAAACAGGATGATATTCCATGGTTTGGATGTCCTATATCACCACCACCCTTTGACGAGCACTCGGGTTGTGTCTTAGTTATCCAGTGCTGCGTAACAGAAATACCACAAGTGGACGGCTTTAACAAATAAGTTTATTTTCTCACAAACTAGTAGGCTAGAAGTTCAAATTCAGGGCGTCAGTTCCAGGGGAAGGCTTTCTCTGTCACCTCTGGAGGAAGGTCCTTGTTGTCAATCTTCCCCCGGACTAGGAGTTTCTCCACGCAGGAACCCCAGGTCCAAAGGACCTGCTTGCTCCCAGAGCTGCTTTCTTGGCGGTATGAGGTCCCCGTCTCTCTGCTCACTTCTCAAATTTATGTCTCAAAAGAGATTGGTTCAAGACACAATCCAATCTTTGTAGGTTAAGTCCTGTCTCATTAACATTAACTACCGCCTATCCCATCTCATTAATATCACAGAGGTAGGATTTACAACACATAGGAAAATCACATCAGATGACAAAATGGCAGTGAATCACACAATACGGGGAATCATGGCCTAGCCAAATCAATACACATATTTTTGGGGGACACAATTCAATCCATGACAGGTTGCTTCTAATTTTGGACTCTGACACACACAGTGCATTGATCAAGAGCAGGGGCTCTGGAATCATACAAATGTGGGTTAGAATCCTGGCTTAGCTGTGTGAGCTTGGAAGAGTTCTCCAACCTTTGTGAACTTTGGATTCCTTGTCTGTCAAATGGGAACCTCACTGCACAAGTAAGTTTTCAATGATATTGTGTGAAAGGGATGACTGCAACCTGACACACAGGAAGTACTTAAAAATGGTAGCATTTGCCATTATTATTACCATGCATTATTTTAACATATTATTATTATATTATTGTTATTAACCCTATTAGTCAGTAGTCTGCCCAAGCCAACACACCCAGCAGAACAAGTTCAAAAGCCTTTGAGAAAAGGTCAAATGATGAAGTAGTTCATGTTCAAAGACTTGAAACACTTCACCAGCATTAACTGACTCAACTGCAGGTTCTCCATCAGAATTCTGGAGGGCTAGAGGGGTTCTCAGTGCTAAGTTGGGTTTAATGCGGACCATCTCCCACCCCAACCAACACAGCAATATCAGCATGAGGGGAGACTCAGCATGAATGGGAGAGGATGGCACATCCTGGGGACAATTGAGGCTCCATGCCAGGAACTCTCCCACACCTTGCCTGATGCACTTCTTTGTTTGTATCCTTTCTGGTTATAATAAATGGGTAACTAAGTTTTTTTTTTTTTTTTAAGTATATGAAAAAAAAAAGGATGGGAGGCTTGCTTGAACCAGATCCATCTGTCCTTGGAGCTGGGTCTTGCATGGGATTCTCTCTGAGTGTCAGCAAATACCTGGGTTCCTGAGATAACATTGGAGAGAAGGACCTTCAGGCTCAGAGCTGCCCTGAGGAAGGACATAAAAGTCCAAAGAGGAACTGAATTCTAGGAAGGGAAACAGACTCCAGTCGGAGGAGATATGAAGAATAAGCTCCTGAAGGAACAGAATAGAAAAGGAGGGAGAGAAGCATCACCAGGGGTCCAGGAGGGAGTGCTGAGAAGCATAAGCCTGAAGTCCAGGAAGACTTGGTGTCAGATCTGTTTGGGGTCTAGACCTCTACAGGTCAGATTTTCTGTGCCCTCCACATACCTACATGGGCTCTTTCCAGGATAGCAGCTGTTCCCTGGTGACCTGCCAGGCTCAGTCCCCAACCTGCTATGTGGCTGGAAGAAGGATACACATAGCCACATGTGTGCGTTCACATGCATGTCCAAATACAAGTGCATGCACGCTCAGGAACTGAGTGGCAAGTGACATGGGTCCCTGGGTGGCCTGCTATTCTGCCTGTATGTGTCTGTGTTAGGTAAGACAGGTGATGATGGTTGTGCATATGGTGAGTGGCACGGGTGTCTCTGAATGGAATGGGGGGTTGTGTGAGTTAGGAATACTTGAAGAGTGTAAGGAAGTGGGCTGAAGATTGGTGAGAGTATGTGTGGGGGGTGTGTGTGTGTGCGTGTGCACACGCATGTGCCTACATGTGACAGGGACCAGAGAAATGAGCTTGTTAGGAGTGACACACAGTAATTTACTTTACCAATCTGAAGAGACGGAGGGGATGAGCAAACCTAACTTGACAGTCATCTGTCTTCTGGGGGCTCTCTCATTGGGTTGCTGAGCCCCCATCCCCCACCCTCCAGCCTTCAAACAGGTAGCAAGCCCATGACTTTAAGAACCAAGAGCCACAGTCTCACGGAAATGACCGCCCACCGTAAATGGGACAGCCACACCTGAGACAGTCTGTGAGGAGGTAGCTGCATGTGAGGGGGCCTATGAGAATCGCACGTATCTGCTGACCCTACCTCAAGGAAGCCAGGCTGTCTTAGTCATCTAGTGCTGCTATAACAGAAATACCACAAGTGGATGGCTTTAACAGAGAGAAATTTATTCTCTCACAGTCTAGTAGGTTACAAGCTCAAATTCAGGGTGTCAGTTCCAGGGGAAGGCTTTCTCTCTTTTTGGCTCTGGAGGAAGGTCCTTGTCCTCAATCATCCCCTGGTCGAAGAGCTTCTCAGGCACAGGGACCCCAGATCCAAAGGATGCACTCTGCTCTCCATGCTGCTTTCTTGGTGGTATGAGGTCCCCCTGTCTCTCTGCTTGCTTCCCTTTTCCTTTTATCTTTTCTATCTCTTGAGAGATAAAAGGAGGTGCAGGTCACACCCCAGGGAAACTCCCTTTACCTTGGATCACGGAGGTGACCTGAGTAAGGGTGGTGTTACAATCCCACCCTGATCCTCTCAACATAAAATTACAATCCCAAAATGGAGGACAACCACACATTTTTTTGGGGTGACACAGTTCAATCCATGACACAGGCCTACCAGGAAATCAGAGCCACTGGCTTCTAGGCTGAGGGCCGGGCCCCAGGGCTTCAGTCTGGAACAGGCCTCTCCTTACGCGTATTTCGAATTTCAGTTCTGGTTCCTGTTTGACACTGGCACACCAAGCTGACTGAAATATTGGGTCCTTTCTGGTTGTCCATCTTCATCGCCCCACCGCCAGACCCCCACCTCAGGCCTTTACCTCCCAAACCAAAGGATGCTCATCTCCCCACGTTCTGGCACCCAGGACTGACAGGGTCAGCGGCCACCGCGAGGTGGGCTGCGCTCAGGTTTCACAGGAAGACTCCTCAGGAGACCCCCACGGCTCCCGAGCTTCGTGCGTGACCCACGCCCCGTTGCTTCTCCTCCCGGATGATGAAATCATAGCCTCGCTCTGGACCTGTTCATGCCACAAGATAAATTGTCAAAATGTTTTGATCTAATTGAGTCTTTTTCAAGTCAGCTGAAAACCATCAAGCGAGGAGCCAGATGGAGCCGGTGATTAATGAGGGACGTTTGGTCGCTTCTCCACATCCATCAAAGAGTCCCCTTTGGGAGGGAATGTTCTAATCCTCCGCGGAGAGAATGGGTATGCGGGACGCATCACCGAGGCCGCACTTCCGCTCGCAGGCCTCTTGCTCCCAAGGGTTGCGAAGTGTGGTTTGTTCTCCTGGAGGCTCCGGAGACCCTGGCCTAGGAGAGGCTGCCCTGCTCAGGGACCAGACTCAGGAACGGCCTCTGGCCCCCACGCCCTAGCCCTGTCTGGGGGCCAGGGGGTCACATGTGACGGCTGCCATGTTCATGTTCCAGCCGGATGGGAGGAACACAGGTGGAGGAAGAGAGAAGCATGTCTGTGAACCCCAGGGGTGACTGTCCTCGTCCCCCTGCCCTCACTGCACACAGCCCCTCTATCAGATCGGGGTGCGGGAGATCAGAGGCCTAGCCTAAGGAGCGTTGCCTTCTTTGTTTGAAAGGCACCTTGCCCTGGGGTGGAGGGGCTGAGGGGTTTCAAGAGACGGTCCCCCTTGCACAGGGAAAGGGCTTATTTGAGCTCTCCAGAGACCTGGCTGCTGGTCCCTACTTGCTGTGTTACCTTCTCTGAGCATCTGTCCCTCTCTGGGCTGCTGGGGCCTCATGGCTAAAATAAGAGTGGGGCCCAACCCTCTGGTTTTCCGGCTGTAGCTAGAGCTGTGCCCTCTATCCCAGCTGGGGACCATGTTAGCAATACTGGTGCCCAGGTCCCACCCCCACCCACTGAATCAGGGTCTCTGGGGGTGGGAACTGGGCATTGGTATGTCTCAAAGGTCCTTAGGTGATCCCAATGTACAGCCAAGTGCAGAAACCATGAACCAGGCGGCAGTCATGTTCTCAGCCCAGCTGAGCCCCACCGATACCCTTGAGCATGGAGTGTCAGCTTTTATTTCCTCATCTGAAGGTTTGGGCTCTTCAGACCAGTCATTGCTACACGTGTCACATTTTGATCTGATAGATTGGTTACAAGTCCATCCTCACCTCTCTTCTCCTCAATTAATGAGCTCAGTGAGCTCCGGGGCCTGTGAGATTTGCTCACCGTTGAATCCCCAGCACATAGTATCAAAACAAACAAACGCATTGCTGTCAAGTCAATTCTGACTCATAGCGACCCTATTGCACATAATAGGTGATCTATAAATGATGAGCCAGTTAACAACGGTTGTAAGAATGGCGATCACTTATGATTACATTCAAAGTTCCTTTGCACAGTGTGAAAGCACTTTGGCAAGCATGAGGTGAAGGAGAGGGTAGGTGATATGAGATTGGACTTTGAGGATGGCACAAACCTTCAAGCTGAGCCTGGCCGTACATGGCCTGTTAGCCCCACTACCAGGAGCTGAGAGGTAACAGCTCAAGGTCCAGTCTAGTTCTTCCGGAAAGCTGGCTACGCACCACCCTGCAGGTGACCTATTCTGTGCAGAGGCTGCATCTCCCCAGCCCGATCGGTGGGTCGGCTGCCATGTCAGCTGGAGCATTCCAACCCTGGCTCGCTGCTGCAAATTTCCCCAGCTGAATGGTTTGGGTTAAAATTTCACACTCACCCTGAAGTGGTTCCCAAGACCCAGGATTTGTTTTTCCTGATGATCCTTTACTTTGATCAATGAGACTCAGCGAAGTGGAATTTACTGTGTAATTCACTTGAGGTAGCTGGGAAGTTGTCTCTCCTTCCCCCGACTCTAGCTACACAGAATGTAACCACTCTGCTCACTCAGCACCCAGCACTAATATGGGGACAAGTTGGAGTGTCAGTGGAAAGGACCTTGGAGTCAGCAGATCTAGCTTCGAGTCCTGCCACTGTCCATTTCCCACCTGCATGCCTTTGGGCAGGTCAGATCTACTCTCGGATACGCTCAGTTTCCACATCTATAAAATGGAATCATCTATTTCACCTACCTCCTCAGAGTTATCATGAGGTACAAATAATACAGTAAGTAAGAAAGCGCTTTGCCTTTATAAAGTGTATTTCTATGTGTGAGTTGTTGATGTTTATTCTATGACCTCGTCCAGGGGGAGTAGAATAGTTGCCCCTGCCCCCTGCCACCACAACTAATGTCTTCCACCCGCCTCTGAGATTTCTTTAGTACAGGGTTTCTCAACCTCAAAGCCGTGGACGTTTTAGGCTGGATAATTCTTTGTTGTGAGGGGCTGTCATGAGCACTGTGGGATGTTTAGCAGCATCCCTGGCCTCTACCCGCTAGATGCCAGTGTAATTCCCCCAAATTGTGGCAAAAATGTCCCAGACATCTCCCAGGGTTCCTCGGTGATAACCCCTGCTTTAGTAGAACACTCAGTCTTTCTGCCCTTAGAGGTGAGGAAGACTGAAAATGTGGAGTCCCTGGAGAGAAGGAAGGGGCATGATGACTCCTGGTGTATGCTAGGGCCAGCTAAGGCTCCGTTCTTCAGCCCAACCCCGGAGCTGCCAGCCCTTCTCACAGACAGCCTGCCATCCCCAAAGAGACAGGCAACGTGGAGCTCGCCTCCTCTCACCCTCAGCAGCTCCTGGGGCCCCACACCCTGGGCCTTCCCTGGCCTCTGTCCACCTGACTCAGCCTCCCAGTTTTCAGGAAGAGGAAACAATTAAAGAGCACCTGCTGTGTGCCTGGATTCCAACTACTTCTCCATAAGAGGCTTCAGTGAGGGGAATATGCAGGAAAGCACTGGAAAGCCTCGTACCAGACACTTAACAAGCCGTCAATAAACACTGTTTGAAATGAAATGGAAAGGCAAGTGGGCGTTTAATTTCTGAAACAGTCTTCAGAGTTAATAGTACTAATGATAATAGTACTGTTATTATGGTTCTATGGCAGTGTGTCAGCATGTGACAGTATCTCATTTACCTGTCACAATAATCGTATGAGATAAACCAGTTGTCAGACAAGAACTGCTCTCCATAGGGTTTTCAATGGCTGATTTTTTTGGAAGTAGATCGCCAGGCCTTTCTTCCAAAGTGCCTCTGGGTGGACTTGAATCACTAAACTTTTGGTTAGCAGTGAGTGCGTTAATGATTTCTACCATCCGGATTTTATTAACCTCACTTTACAGGCTTCTGACTATTGTCTTCCAGTCAAGTCCAGAGCACTTTTGTTGGGTCTTTAGGGAGAAACTCCTATAGACAATATTTTAACCCAAAGACATTTCTTTAGCAGTAAAATGTCAAACGGCTGATCAGCTGAAGGTAACAGCTATGTCAACGTTATGCAAATGCTTCTTGCATCAGAAACCCTTGTATTCAAATTCCAGCCTCCTGTGGAACCTCAGCTCTCTTGACTGGTGCTTTCTAAATCTCAGTTTGTGCATCTGTAAAATGGGCATAAAAATCTACTTCAAATGTTGTTGGAAGAATTCAAGTGGGACCAGGAGTATAAAATACCCGTAGTGAAATAAAATGAACAAAGAAAGCCCAGAGGGAAATAGCGCAAGTTTCCTCAAAAAAGACTTGTCTTGGTGTTCCAACTTTATTGAGCCCTGTTCTAACTGGAGAGAGATTATCCCTTGATTTATGTGTCTGATAATAAAAGAGGTGCCAATTCCATGACTTGTATTGCCATTGATTGGTTCCGTGTTGCTGGAAACTAGGTACATAGAAAAGATAAACCGACACCGTATAATTTCCACGTGGTGTTGCTGCATTCCTTTTCAGTTCTCCTTGCTGCTTTGGAACTAAACACAAAATCTAACCAACCCCTCTGGGGCCTGGCAATTTCCCACCCTCACCCCAGGACAGGGGCAAGAGGCTGCCAGCCTCCATATTTCAAACTTCCTGTAAGCTAAGCCTTAATACTTTTATCCTGGCCTTAACTTCTTTCCCTCCCACAAATATACTCAGGGCTATTTTGGAAAGATTTTGCCACAAGAGCCTCTGAGTGCTAATGAGTGTGACTTCAGAAGAGAATTTTCCATTAGTAGGTAAGAAAAAAAAAAAGGCAAATCACCTTGAAATCTATCTAATAAGCCATATTAGATCCTTAGGTCCTAAAAATGTCCTATGTGCTGAAGTACGATTCTACCCAATGCCCAAGTTCAAAACTAATACTCCTCCTGAATTATATGCTTCATTCAACATTTATGCCTTGAGCACATACCATGAGCCAGGCTTTGGGCTGGCTAACGCTAAGAACACGTGGGGAAAAGGATCTGGCTGTTACTGTCCAAGGACAAATAATGGAATATGGACAAAGAAGGAAGAGCAATGATGATTCTTGAGGAAATCAGGGAAGGCTTCCAGGGAGGAAGGAGGCAATTGGGATGGGCTTTGAAGGATAAGAACACAGAGTATCCCACTGCCTGGGTTCAAATCCCATCCTTGCCATTCACCAGCTTTGTGACCCAGGGCAAGTTACCTAACGTCTCTTTGCCTCCTTTTCCTCTTTATAAAATGGGGGTAAAAGTAGTACCAATCTCATGGGGTGTTGGAAGGATTAACGGAGTTAGTACACACACAGTACAGGGCCTGCCACACAGTAAATGCTCAATAAAAGCTAGCTATTACCTGGTAAATGAAACCTGGTGGCACAAAAAGTTTGCCATCAGATGCTAGCCTATAGGTTAGTGGTTCGAACCTACCCAGTGACTCCATGGAAGAACAGCCAGGCAAGCTGCTTCAGTAAAGATTACAGCCAAGAAAACCCTTCAGGGCAGTTCTACTCTGTAGCTCATGGGGTCGCCATGAGTCAGAATAAACGGGCCATGGGTTTATTATTATCTGTTACTTGGCACTAATAATAGGGCTCATTTTGCTGCAGGGATCAAGAGGAGATAATCTGGGTAAAGCACTTCCCACAAGGCCTGGCACCTGATAATGCTGTTTATTATTATGGCTGTTGTTGTTGTTGGCAGCAGGGGCAAGGGAGAGGGGAAGTGCCGGGCAGGCAGGGCAAAGCCTTAATTAGCTGTCCCTCCTCTCTTTCCAGGTCCCAGGCCCTCCGTTGGCCCCATGCCCTCGGCTGCCAAGTGTCGTCTCCGGCTCCCCAGCCATGAATCCCCCCGGAAGCCCAAGCAAAGGGAGAGCTGGCTTCCCTGTGCTCCTCTGTTCTCAGTCAAATGTGTCGCTTTTCTGCCTGGCTTCACACATTGTAAAAGGCAGCCGAGTGCCGATTGCTCAGTGTCCACACGTCGGGCTCCTCCTGACCCGCCGCTCGCCCGCTGATGGATCCACAGCCCATTATTGTAATAGATTTGCTGTTGGGAAGAAGAAGGGGTCGGCCACCTAATAAATCCCAGCCCCGGTGGATCAGATCCATCAGGCCATCCCCCACATATTGGCTTTTACTCGAACGGATTTGTTTAGTGGTTTCTGAAAGACAGATAAGCTCTAATGAGTGAACTGAAATCTACAGCAAGACACCACCGCCATGGAAGAAACATAAGACTTTTTGGAGGAATAACTTGGGTTTTTTTTTTTTTTTTCTTAGTCCACCTTCTGAAAGCATTTTAATACTGTCTTACCATTTTTTTTTACCATTAGGTTATTAAAAAAAAAAAAAAAAAGTCCTGCTAATGAAATGCATAGAAAAGTAAAAACATGTCATACAAATTAAACACCGTTGGGGATTTTGAAAAACTTGTTTGAAGGGCTAATTAAGAAGCTATTAGAAATAATTAATAATAATCTGCTTTTCCCAAAATCTTTTCAGCTTGAAAGTGTAAGTGACAGCCATTTTTGTTTCGCGTTTTAAAACACATATGCTTAAGTAGCAGGTCCTTCGTTTACCTGGAAACATTTTCTAAATGGCTTGTGATTTTTCTCCATGTAATCCCATCTGTGCCCTTCCTTCCTTGTGTTTTCTGTCTTTTTTTTGAGCTGGTTTGTGCAGCAGAGAGCTCCATAACTGCACCAAATGCACCATCACAGGAGCGATTCTAAAGTCGCACTGGGAAAAAAATTATTGTGCGTTACAGGAAATTAAAAAATTCCTGCAATACCAACCCACTTCTCAAAGTCAATCTGTGGTATCCCAGAATCCACCCGACTCTGAAGTCAGGCCAGCAGGATTTTTGAAGAGTAATTTCCAGCCTTATAAAGGGTCACAGCGTGGATTGAAGCCATATTTGCTTCTGTGTTTTGTAAATTTCGAACTCATTACTAAACCTTTGTCTCTTCTACCCCGTGTCTGGTTCTTGCCTCGCCCCCATCAATCCAAGCCTTAAAAATCTAATGAAAAATGCCGAAACACATTTTGCATGTGAAAATGTGCTAAGACACAAATTGTTACAAACTTGAGGTACTGGCTTTCAAAGAGGGGTGTGATGGGCGTGCCTCTGTTTTCTAGAACCAGCTCTTGGCTGATCTCGGTAAACCCCAGGAAAAAAGGGAAACAAACAAAGGGTGTCTCACTTTCCTCTAAGCCCCCATGTTCCCCCATCTTTGTGATGAAGCCACAGGTAGCACCTGCTCCACGTGATTCCAAACTGTTCCTGCCCTACATGCCAGGCTAGAGGACCAGTGTGATGTCTTCCTTCTAGAAGGTATGTATCAGGGGTCTCTGTGTTCCTATGGAACGATGTTGGCCTCTCTGCCTTTGTTCTAAGATTAGCTCAGGGAAGCTGTGGATGCCTCGAGAAATTCATATGGTGCCTTCCTTAAAATGGACAGATAAACCCCACCATTGTGCTCTGCGATTTTCTCCAAAGAAGTCCAAAGGCGATTAAATGGCAGATGATCTTGGTCTTTAACACTGATCTTGATCAACATTAAGAAGTTGACAAAAGCTGTGGGGCCTTCTCCCAAACACACACTGCATGTACGTGCACACACACGCGGTCTCTGTCTCTCCCTTTCTCTGTCTCTGTCATCTAAATGAGTTCACACTAAGATCCTTTTGTGCAGATAGGCATCACACCTGAGCTCTCTTCCCTGAAGTAGATAGGAGTTAGTTTGGAGAAATGGAAACCACATGAACTTTGGAGATAGGCCCACTTAGATTTGCAATCTAGCTCTGCCATTTTATATCTGTGTGGCCTTGGACAGGTCACTTAACCTCCCTGGGCCTTGGTGTCCTCAGGTGTCAAATGGAGATAATACTACCTACTTTTAAGAACTGCGATAAGGATGGGCAAAAACATAGGCAAAAGTCTGGCGTCGATGCTGACACATGTTCAGGCTCAGTAAGTGGAGACTGGTGTTTGATCCAGATGGTTCTGGGCTCTGATTTGGGAAGGGGAGGTAGTTCCACTGAGGTGGTCGCTGGGGAGTCACTGCTGAATGCTGCCCCAAAAACTCTGGATCCAGGGATAGAACAGCTATGTTCTTTAACACCCAGCCTGACACCTCCTAATGAAATGTAAATGAGGGTTCTAACAAGCTTGGCATTTGCGCTGGGAAAAAGGTGTGAGCAGACAGTCACAGACAGGGCAGCCATTTGGATGAGCCATCACATCTGAAACAGGGCTGGTCTGCAGGGGGAGGAGCTCAGCGTGCTTCTCTGAGGCCAGGCCAAGGGAGGATCTTTAATGAAGTTGCCTTCTCTATGGGAGGTGAGTTCAGCCCTCCTCTGGTACATGTGTCCCTCTGGGCGTTTGCATGGATCGCCATGACAGCTGAAGGGCCTGGTGATCTGGCCAGGACATAGATACATCCCAGCTTTGGGGGTTCGGCTCCTGGCTCCTGCCTGCCTTAGGTCAATGGGCAGGACCACCTGGAAAGAGCACATGGAAAGCCTCAAAGATGTGAGAGAATGGACATCTCGGGGAAATGGTCACAAAGTGTTCAGTCAATGACCCCAGTGTAAGGGGCGATATCAAAACCCAACACAAGAGACCGTGTGCAGAAAGAGCATTGTGAGGGAGGAGGTTCCTGCCTTGGCTTGTTTCTTCTGCCTCAGTTTCTTCATCTGTAAAACTTGGAGGTATAACAGTGGTATCTTAGATTTCATTCCCTATCCCACCTCTCAGGCTAGATTCACCTGGAGGGGCTCAGATCTCCCTGCTCTAAGGTACACTCACTCCAGCCCCTCAAGCCCTGCTTCCTGGACCCCCAAGTACCCTTAACGGGAATCCAGGTCTTCTGAGGCTGCTGGTTGGCCCACACTCACAGGGTTCATAATAAAGGGAATTATTACCTGTGCATGGCTTAAAAGTGGGGTTTTCAGAGCCAGGGAGCCTTCCTCACCTCTGCAGGGGATGGGAAGCTCAGGAGTATAGCAGTTCCTGATAGCTGTGA